>NW_026694038.1:2182500-3382500 GCF_021218885.2 Marmota monax
GTTTCTGTGTGAGTTCACATTTTTAATCCTTTAAATATAAATTCATTTTGTGAAAATAATCCATGTAGCCATTTTCTTTTGATCTTATATAATTTTTAGTTAATACTTATTTGACTTATTTCTTTTCAATATAACTGTTTTGGTTTGGTTTGGTGATAGTGAGGATTGAACCTAGGGTCTCGTGCATGCTAAGATGCTAAACAAGTGCTGTATCACTGCAATGCACGCCCAGTCCTATAACTGACATTTGAAACACTAATTCCAGATCCTTTTGGTTGCTTTTTATAATAAATAAAAATCAACACATAATTTCATAAGTAGATAATGTAAAACTTAACTCTTCCTTAAATAACAAATGTACACATTTATTAGATTTATTGTAAGACTAAAAGTATCACTTTTTTCTTTATTTAACTTTTATCAATTACTTCCTATGATTAAAGTGACAATTCTAAAGTCTGGGTTTAAAAAATCTGCACTAAACAGACCAAGTACTATAGGAATTTTAACACATTTATTAATGTTAATATTCTCAGTAAAATTTCCCCCTTAAAAAGAGATGAGTAAGTTTAGAGAAGGAAAAGAATCTGATCATACAAGTGAATTTTGGTGAATAAAATATGATGTCATTCATAGTTTTTTTGATAAAATATTTTTAAAAATTCTCTGAAGATGATAGGCACTTCTGTGTTCCTCTGTAATCCATCAGGATGTCCCTTTTTGGGGGGTCTTCTAAATTTCCTCAGAAATTGATCCAGAGAGTTGCAATTAAGTTGATTTAATTTTGAAACCTTAGCTTAGTTTATAAGTCACAGTTTGCATTTTGTCACATAGGACTTCAATAAGTTCCACAAAATTAGGTACCTAATAAAGAAGTATGTAAAAAATAAAGAAGTATGTAAAACTGTTTCATTTTGTTGTAGTGGACAAAGCGAAATCCCCAGGGGTTGATCCTAAACAGCTGGCAGCAGAGCTCCAAAAGGTTTCACTACAGCAGTCACCTCTGGTCATGTCCTCCGTGGTTGAGAAGGGATCTCATGCTCATTCGGGTCCCACATCAGCAGGATCCAGTTCTGTTCCCAGCCCTGGGCAGCCTGGGTCACCCTCAGTGAGCAAAAAGAAGCACAGCAGCAGCAAGGTGAGAAGTGTTCAGTGTAACCTCTGAGTCACTTTTCTGAGCTCTTGACTCAGACCAGGGGACAGGAAATAAAACATCATTTTCTAAAGTGATTTTCTTGTGATATCTCATTTTCTATGATCTTTTGGAACAAAAACCATTTTTCCTTTTCTGACTGTGTAACTAATCAAGATGTATCAAGATGTATCAAGATGATTTATGTCCACCTCTCAAAATATTTCAGTAATGATTATCATGAGGAATTTGAAAATGTATCTGATGTTTCATATCTTCTGGTTATTTTTCTTTGTTGTTGTATGAATCTGAGCTTTGTGTAGAAGACATTGGCTTTACAACTATTTTGGAAAGAAAAGTTAAACATTACATAAGATTTATAATGTAAGTAAAAAGTAAAAAACAAAAATGTATAGAGATAAGGAAAATTTAGGACAATAAAAAACAATACTATCACCAGTTTGAATTTTACCCACATTTCCACACTAATCAATTTTTTTAATAATGTACATCTTCATTTGAAACAAATGCTTCTAATACCATTATTTTAAAATTTCAGGGAGTTAAAAGGGAACACAAATTTAACTTTTTTATCCTTATAAAATAAGATTACAATGAAGACAATTTATAAATTATCTAATTATGTCACTCTTTTGTTTAAAAAGCATCCCTTCTACCTGGAATCTCCTCTGCCCCATTTCTTTCTTTGGCCATATTTTACCTGTTCTATAAGGGCTGAGTCAAATGTTTTCCTTGGGAAATTATCATAGTAAGCACAATGTTGTCAAATATTGACTAATATTCTTGCAATAAGCAATGTATTTATTTAGGGTTTCCAAACTATCCGCATTTTCCTCAGATATTTTCAGTGCCACATGCTCTATACTCAAGATGCAAAGATGGAAAATCCCTCCATACCAGGTAGACCAATGAGTGGTTCTTGAAGCAAGCTCCCAGTCCAGGAACATCAAATTTTGCATTTCTAACAAGTTTCACCTGGGAACTTGTTAGAAATTAAAAATTTTGACCCCCAACCCCTGACCTACTATATCAGAAACTCAGGAAATGGGATTCAGAGACACTTGGGTTTTAGTAGGTTCTCCAAATGGGTATGATGCCTCTTGAACTTTGAGAAGTGCTGATCGAATTACTAGTGAAAAATCATTTGTCAAATTCAGTGAAGGTATAAAGTTGGAAGCCACTAAGATGTAGAGTGAGCACTCCTGGAGAACAGTTAGGAAAGCTGGTATTTAATGGAACAACTTTGGTAACAGGGGAAAGGGGCCAACATTCCAAGCAGAGAGTGCAGCATGAAGAAAATCTCACGAACAGAAAGTTGCCTACATAGGTGTACAGAATCTAGAAGGGTAAGAGAGTTGAAGCCTAAACAATCAAAATTTGGAGAATATTGTAGGTTGTTCCTAACCTTTCTATTACCATTTGCGGGTAATAAAGAACAGTGATGGGCTTTAAGCAAAAATATATGAGGACCAGAAATCTTTGCATATTGTGGTCTTTCCCTAACATCAGATGATTCTTTTCCTTCCTCCCTCCAAAGTGCAAAATGCTTTATATGTCTCTTAAGATAATTTATATTTTAATTGTAATTACTTGTTTGCTTGTTTAACCCTCACAGTTGGGCTACAAACTCCATAAGAGTTAACAACCACTTCTTATTTACATATTAATTTATATCACCTTTAACTCATAGCTGAGTAAATTGCACAGAACAAAAGCAAAATAAATAAATATTTGTGAATGAAAACATCAGTGGTCACTTGTGAACCTGATGAGTATTATGGGAGAACAAAGTTGACTTATTGTAATATTTTAACATCTTACGTGATGATTAAAAGATTAAAATAGTTGTATTGGAACATTAAGGAAATCACATTGAGAAGTTTTATGATATTCAGCAGTTCTTTTCTATGTCAAGTATGTGGGCGTATGTAGTATTACAGTATTTTTGCTGAAATGCTAAGTTGTAGGGCTATACTATCTAATAAAGCAGCTCCTCGTCACTTGTGGCTAGTCCTAATGAGAGCTGCTCTCTATATAACTTTCAGGTGACAAATATTTCAAAGATAGTATGAAGAAAATGAATGTAAAATATTTTATTGCAATTTCATGTTGATATGTGAAATGATAATATTTTGAATGAATGGGGTTACATAAAACATGCTGTTAAAATTATTTCAATGTATATTTTTTGTATTTTTAGTATGACTACTAGAATATTTAAAATTACTTATGTGGCAAACAGTAAAATCTATTGAATAATACTTGTATGGAGACTAGTCAACTCTACTGATAGTAACTTTAATCAAATCTTGTTATTTTGGATATATATATATATATATATATATATATATATATATATACATATTCTTTATTGAAAAACTGTACTCAATGTATGTTTTCACTGTAGAAGGGAGGGGCTATTATCTATCTTTTTTTAGCACATATAGAGTTTATTAAAACATTTTTGTTAAGTGAATGAATGAATAAATAAATAAAGTTAATGATATTTTTAACCCATTAACATGTAGTATTCATAAAAGGCAATACTTTTATTTGTTCCTCAAATCCTAAAATTAAAAACAATTATTTTGAGATTATAAAAACATCAAGTGATGATCTGAAGCTTACATGTCCCTAAATCAGGTTATAATATATCCAAATATATGTTCATAAGATAATTTTGAAAATGATAATTTTAACTTCTTTATGCTTCATTTGGTATGAGACTAATTAAATATTAAATTATAAGCTCTATTAATGTAATACAATGTAATAAAACTAAAATATTTAAATCATAATTAGCATAATTTTATATATAAATATTAGAGCATATCTATTAGCATTTTATTATTTTATGCTTTTGGTTGACTTAACATATATCTATTATGTACATTCTTATCATTTGTTTCAACTATATCCTGGGTAATGATCAAGTCAAGGTAATTAACATATCCATCACCATAAAGTTTTATCATTTCTTCGTGGTGAGTACATTTAGAATTCTATTAAATATTTTGAGGTATTTATTGCAATATTCTTGATTATATTCACCCTCCTATGCCATAGAACACTAGAGCTTATTCCTCTTGTTTAGCTGTAACATTATACACATGTACTAGCCACGCCCCTTCCCGTCACCCCATCTCCCTGCATCTCTGATAATCACCATTCTAATCTTAACTTCTATGAGGTCAACATTTTTAGATCTACATATGAGTGTGATCATTCAGTATTTGTCTTTCTGTGCATCAGTTACTTTACTGACAAAATGGTCTCCAGTTCTATCCATGTTGTCACAAATGACAGTGTTTCATTCTTTTTTAATGGCCGAATAACATTCCATTGTGTGTATGTACCACATTTTATTTACCCATTTATCAGCTGATGGGTACTTAGCTTGACACTGCCATATTTTGGCTACTGTGAATAATACTACAAATAAACACAGGAATGCAGATGTCTCTTCTACACACTGACTTCTTTTCCTTGGATATAACAGAATATTCAGATTGCTGGATTATGTGTTAGTTATAGTTTTTTTTAAATATATTTTTTAGTTTGTGATAGACCTTTATTTTATTTATTTATATGTGGTGCTGAAAATCGAACCCAGTGCCTCACATATGCCAGGCAAGTGCACTACCACTGAGCCACAGCCCCAGCTCTAATTTCTACTTTTTAATTTTGAGGAATCTCCATAATGCTTTTCATAATGGCTGGACTAATTTTGCATTCCCATCAACAGTGCATGAGATTTGTTTTTCTCTGCATACTCACCAGCACTTAACTCCATTATTTTTGATAACAGTCATTCTTACTTACTGAGTGAGGTGATCACTCATTGTGATTTTGATCTGCATTTTCATGATGATTATTCATATTGAACACTTTTCATGTCCCTGGACATATGTTTATCTTCTTTTTGAGAAATGTCTATTTAGGTCTGTTGATAATTCTTTAAATTAGGTTATTTGTGTTTTATTTTTGTTTTGTTTTGCTTTTGAGACTTTAGAGTTCCATTTATACTCTTGATATTAATCTGTTAGATATATGGTTTGCAGATATTCTCCTTTCTGTAGATTTCCTCTTCGTTCAGTTAATTTTTCCCTTTGCCATGCATTTTAGTTTGATTTAATTTCATTTGTCTATTTTTGCTTTTATAGCCAGGTCCAATAGATATTGGCCTTTATTCTCCATAATTAAAAATATCCCACTATATATATACCAGAACCTCAGGACAACTAAAAATGACCCATTTGATTATTCTCCTCACTAAATATATTTCCATGGTCATATGTCAAATGAAATAGAGTTCTCAAAGGGAAATCAAATGAAACAGTTTATCAGTAATCATTTTTTATTTTTATGTGGAGACCCTAGGGTGAGGGATTCTTGTTCAGTTATTCCCCAACTATGTGTCAAGACACAAAGATTTATTTGTTTGTTCTATGAATCTGCGAATTTCTTTCTTCTAAAATTTTGAGATGTATAATGCATTATTATCAACTGTAGTCACCCTATTGTGCCTTAGAGCACTAAAAGTTCTTTCCGCTTGTCTAACTGTATTTTGGCTTCTCCTATTTGACCTTGCTTCCACTTCCCCTCTTTTTGTTCTATCCTCTATGGAATACTCTTCTCTACTTCTATGAGATCAACTTATCTGTTATCTTTATGTGAATGAAAACATGCAGCATTAGTCTCTCTGTGCCCCATTCAATGCTAATTACCCTGATTTTATCATTATACATTGTATATTGTTTATTAAGTGCTTACCAGACTTCCATGCTGTATCCATAAATATGTAAATTATGCATCAACTGAATTTTTTAAAGTTAAATAAATAAAAAATAAATAATTTTGATTTTTAAAAGGTTCAAGATATCTGATTTGAAGAAACTCTAAATCTTCAATTCCAATATAAATAGTAACAGGAATTAGTGTGAACCATTTTTTTCTCAAGATTTATTTGTCTTTTTGAAATAGAAAACTATTAAATGAATATGTGTTCAATAAATAATAGTTTATACTTTGGAGCCAGAGCACAGTTTGAGTTTTACTAAATGTAGTTTTTAAATAAACTAGTTGAACTAATAAAGGATATGTGACTTAGAATATTTAGCCCTCACCCCCATAACTTTATCAGTGATGCCATAAATGTTAGTCTTTTGTTATTTCATAAAACAAGACTTGGAATAAAGCTATCTTATTTTTAGTGCCCTCATTTCTAAAATAAATACAGACGGGGAAAGATTTGCGTCTGTAAATCTCTCCTCTACATTGATATCACATTGCTTTAAAGGCTTATTTGTAAAAGAAATTATCAAATAGATGAGAACTTATCTGTAATGGATAGAATTTTAATTAAACATCATCCTCTAATAGGAAGCGACCACTTGGTGATTTACTCTGGGAGGAAGCAGGAAGTAGCTGAGTACCCAGCAAGCATAAAAAAGGACTTTTATTATTAAAACTTCTGTGCTCCTAGGCAGGTCTTGTGTAGAAACTCTTTTTCATTACTATATACATCTTTAAAATCTCTAAATACTTTAACAAAGTACTTTAAACCAAAAGTGTTCATTTTCCTAAGTAATTTAAAATATTGCTGGCATAAAATGACAGCTTCAAAACTGGCCTAGCAAAATGAAAAATAGATTTTATATATCTATTAAATTAAACTTGTATTGAGAAATATAAGTGGATCCTGTTATTCTGAAGCAACCAAATGGATGAAATATATTTTCCAGGCAGTGTGCTCTGAAAAAATAGAAATTAATTTCAGAATAAAGTTGAAATGATAAATTCTATGAATAATTTATCTCTTAAAATAATGCATGGTCTTTAATATTGCAGCCTACTGATGCAACAAAGGTTGTCTCTCATCCAATTACAGGAGAAATTCAGGTATGAAAGTTTTTAAAAAGTTGTCATTCTACCATCTTTTTTGACTATTTTTGCCACTGGTCTATTGAAACTGTAAATATAGTAGGATATTTCTTTTTCCATAACATATTAGAACTATTTAGGAAAAATTAAATTTTATAACAATATATTTATATAAATTATGCTTTATAAAATCTAATTATACCTTTGGAATTCTCTACTTTGAAATCTGTCTGATGGCATTGTCAATTATTTTTTGTGCTTCAGTGACTGTATACTTCTGAATATTACAACTATAACCAATTTTCCCAGAAATCCAATCGTTTATCTTTAAGAGTTTTATAAATCTAATTCTGCCTTTTTTTATTTTTGATCAATATTTGCTAAACAATTGCTGAATGATTATTGTAGAGAAGCATTTTTCATACTGTAGGTAAAAGGACTTTATCATTTATGAAATCAATTGAAAAACTTTTGACTAGGAAAATAGAACAAAAATAGTATAGGTCACCATCATTTTAAAATATGTGTGTGTGTTTCTGTATTTGCATATTGTAAAATTGTATTTCTTAGTGTGGATCATAGTAAGAAATATTAGAAAAACTATGCTTTAAGTAATAACACAAATAAATGGAGATGATAAGAAAGGACACAGAAAGAATTATCACAATAAATTAAGTTTGTAAATAGTGTCAGATAAGGAAAAGCAACACTCTTAGCTCAGTCTCCGACAAACTCTAGAGTAAATTTTCATAAACACCTTCACAAAGGATAACAAAGATATGGACTAACTTGAGGATAAGCATAGTGAAAGTGGGTGAGGGTGTTCCTGGAAGAAGAAGGAGTAAAAGGAAAGGCATGGCATTCAGAAAGTAAAAGAAGGAGATCAGCTGGGAGATAGCTTGAGGCTAAATTAGAAAGAACTTGGACACAGCAAGGGATATTAATTGCTACATAGTGTAGCCTGATGACTAACTAATTGCAGTGAAAGCAAGACTAATTAAAAAAAAAAGTAATACAAATCCCTATGTAGTGACTACAATAAATACTGTGAAATGGAGTCATGAAAACCAAAATTATCAATTAAGCAATTATCTAGGCACATATAAATAAAAGCAAAAGTGGGGGGTGAGTGTGAAAATGGAGAAGTATAGAATGTGGAAACCTTACTTACAAGTAAGTAGCAGGATTGAGTCTGATTTTTCATGCATTGCAGATCTTGCTCTCTCTGTTGCTTCCCCACTTCTAGGAAGCCTGTATTTCATCTGTCTTTCATCATTTGACATACCATAAAGAGAATACCAGAATTTTTGATTCTATCTCAATTTTTGTTTTAAAATTTTTGCCTTTGGACTATTATTCATCGTGTTTCCTTTGGGTTTATTGTCATTTTGTTATTTTTCTTCTTTTATTTTTATTTTTCTTCTTTTATTTGTCTTTTCCTTGAGCACCATGATTTGATTCTGTAGGTGAAATTTGTCCTAACAATATTATTCTTAATGCTTAGGATATTTTCTTGAGGCAGTAATTTCAGTATTTTTGTCTTTATCAAAACCTGATTCCAAATGGAATTTTATATAGAAAGCCAGATTATGAATCTGTAAGCATTGGAGCTGTGTGACTGTGGTCACTGGCAGTATCCTCTTCTGTCTCAGAACTGAGCCCTGAATATCTCTAGATGTTCTTTAAAGCCATAAGAGCACATTTTGAAATGCACTTTCTTGGGGTAGCCTGCAAGTTTTCATTTCAATAAGGAATGGCTTTGGCACTTTACCAGTAAAAAGTGAACTCCAGGTCTGGCAGAAAAAGGAACACTTCTCTCCATGATTTGGGAGCTGTACTAAATTTCAGGGAAATTAATTGCAGATAATTTATTATTCTATGTTTCAGTACCACATTATGATACACAATTTAAACTTCCCATTTATCTTCCTTAGGGTCTACTACTTCATCATTCACATGGCTTTTATGATGATCATAGAGACTCTAGGCTTTTCTGGACTGAGTCAGGCAATTAGAGATTCATATTCTGCCAGGAAACTTAACTAGATTTAAATTATACTAAAATGAGGATTTATTTCAATTATAAAGTTTTAAATGAAGGGTTGACTCATTTAGTTTACCCAGTTTTAATATAAACTCTGCATATCTATTTTGTATGGATTATAAGAAAATGTTAGTATTTTTATTTATGGATTTCCCCTTTGAATACAGATCTTTCTGTTTCTACTATTTGGTAAACAAAAGTATATCAAAAAGAACTAAGGCTTATTCTAAATGATGCCAAAAGAATCTTCTAATTATGAAAGAGAAAAAATAGTTAGCTTAATTATGATGGAATATGTCAGCTTCTCAAATATTTGTTTGAATTATAAGTCTAAAAATAGGAGTTCATAACCCACTTGAATCAAATGTATGAAATATGATATGTCAAGAGCTTTGTAATGTTTTGAACAACCAATAAAAAATATGTCTAGACAGAGGGATTGATGGATGGATGGGTGGATGGATGGATGGATGGATGGATGGATAGATAGATAGATACAGACATACATAAACAGACCCAAATATTAATAGAAATGCCTATTGTCTGTCTTTCCATTTGCATGAATTATGTCTTGAATTAATTTTAAGCAAAGAAAAGCCCATGAGTTTCTAGTAGTTTGAAAATGACTCAGGAGTAATAATTAATTTTCTTTTTCCATGTAATCAAAGGAAATGTGAAAAGGAAAAATCTCTGTAAGAATAAAAGAAGATCATAAATTAATAAAATATGGCAGTTGTTACCTTAGAAAATATATTGAGATATTTTAAACATTGATAAAACAGCTCTTTGATTAAGCCTAGGTTTTTAAAAATTACTATCTAAAATCAATTTAAGGATTGCTATTTAATTTACTGGATACTGACAGAAGAATAAATATCTAGGTAAAGTATATTAAATATATAGGGATATGAAATATTTTAAGATTCAAAGTTTATACTGTCTTTGAGAAGATATTATATTTATAACAGAATATCACTCAGATCATGCTAAAAAACTCCAAGGAGTTCTATGGAAACACTGATACAAAATATCCAGGCTTAAACCTCAATAAATTTGTTAAAATATTAGTACACTATATTATAGAAACTTTTCATATGTATTTATGTGCTTGTATATATGTATGTGTATGTTTATAAAGCCATGACAATTATAATAAAAATATACACATTCATATGAAAAAAAATAAGTCTTTTACTATTCAATGACAATGTGCCACAGCTAATAAGCATCTCTGAGACCACTACTTTTATTTCTTCTTCAGCTTCTAAAATTAAACAAGATTAAATTTAAGTCTCTCACTATATAAGAAAAATAGGCAAAGAAAGACAGGCTATAGGTTTGACATCAATGCATGCAAAGGAGGAAGTGGTAAAATCTATACATTCTCAAATATTCTTAACATCTCAGTATTGATATTATGTAACATTTGTGAAATACAAATAGCATTTTACAATAAATTTACCAGTTATTTAGCTTCAAAATCCTGGTAATTGTAGTTATGAATATTAGCAATATATAGTATTTTCCTAAGAGTAGAAATTTAGTGAAAAAGTAAAACCTGCATTTGTTGTATCATTTTCCTTTTAATGAACTTTAGATAGGCCAGGCTTTTCACTGTAAAAGAATGAACAGCATGTTTACTAGAAATTAAAATGTGCCTGGGAGCTCCCAATTAAATTAAATCTTAAGTGGTCTGTTTAGTTTCAAATCAAATGGAAATGAGGGTTGATGCTTCTTATTTATAAGATTATGAAAACACACTGGTAGGATATTTAGTGATAATGTATTTCGTGTTTAAATAAATTCATGGACTATTTTGCTGTCCCCTAAAGCTTCAAATCAACTATGACCTTGGGAATCTCATAATACATATTCTCCAAGCAAGAAACCTAGTCCCTCGAGACAACAATGGCTATTCTGACCCTTTTGTTAAAGTCTACCTTCTTCCAGGGCGAGGGTAAGTGAAGAAGCAATGTCTTTCAAGTACAAGAGCCCAGGATTCAAAATCTCTGATTTCCAAAACCTCACCTCAATTTAGTACCCTTTCTTTAGTTTTGTCTACATGACAAAATTAAATTTCTAATTAGTAGATAATATGAAATTAAAAATTCATAATTAATCCTTAAAGAGTTCTGAAATAGCAGTAATCACAACTCAGGCATCCTCTGGAATAAATCAACATTTCAATTCTTGGAACCACTCTTGTGACGACCAATCAGGTTATGAAATCAGATAAGAAATTATCTGTGGTAGATGTAAAAAATTAGTTTTCATTTCCAAATTTATTTTAAAAATCTATATTTAGTTGCTGTTTTATAAATGCGTATATTTTCCAATATGTATGTTTTTTAAATGGCTTGTTGATATGCCCCTATTTATATGTATATTTCCCACACATTTTAAAATATCAATGTTTTAAAAATAATAATAAGTAAGAACAATATTTGAGTGGTTGGTTGACTTGGGTAAGTAAATAGAAAATATGTCTGAATCTCTTCTATGACATATACCTTGTTGACATGAAGTAAGTGCCTAGGGCTGAGCATGTTGCTGAGAACATATGTGCAGCATGTTTGAAGTCCTAAGTTCAATCCCCAGCACCAAATAAAATTAATAAATAAAAGATAAGTGCTCTTTCAAGATGTGTAATCTTCATATAATTAATGCTAATTTCGATGTTCTAACATGTGAATCACTACTCAAGGGTGCTTTCAAAACAGTGATTTGACTACTACAAATTGGTTTTATCTGAACAATTTATATAAGCCAAATTAGCATGATGAAACCATAAAGTAATCAACAAATGGAGGTATAATAAAAAAAAATCTTGGTTGGTAATTTGACGAAACAAATTTTATTTTTTCTTTATTTTTTTCTGTCAATCTGGGGAATTACATTTGAATATTACTTTTTGCTTGGAATATTTTTACTGTGGTATTATAGAAGAAGAGAGACTAGTACAGTAACCCACCATGTACCTAGCACTCATCTTCAAGAATTATTATTACTGGGCAGTTTTGTTCCATGTTTACCCTCATGCACTCCCTCTACCCAGATTGTTTTGAAATAAATTTCATCTATTGTAATTTTCTATGCAAATATTTTAATGTACATATCTAAAAAATAAGGACTTTTAAAACAATCATAATAGCAATGTATAAACATAATTTTTAAATTTACCAATAATTTCTTATTTTCCCTGTTGATTCATAATATTTTCCTACTTGATTGGGAACCTAGTTGATATTTATAGAACACACTATCCATCAATAGCAACTTGCATATTCTTTTTAAGTACACATGGGGCATTCACCAAAACTATTTTCTTTACACACACACACACACACACACACACACACAAACAAAGCGAACATTGAAATCCTACAAAATATGTTTTCTGTCTATAGTTGGTTGTTTTGAATGGTATTCAAATTAGAGTCATACATTGCACTTATATCTGCTATTTATTGTGTATCATTATGGTAGATGATCAATTTCTTTGAAATTTGGCTTCTGGTTATTATTGAGAGAGATAGGGTAGGAGAACCATAGTTTTTTATGTTTTTTCTGAGGCAATAAATTAGGTAATACTCAGAAAATAATATGAAAAATGCAAGGTGCCAAGTTAAATTCAGTAGACAGGCTTTAATTTCATCCTTTTCCAAAATTCCATTTAGAAACTTAGAATAGTTGGTATGTTTGTTCTAGCTTTAATTTATCAAGCATTTTTTAAACCCTCAATAATGTCACACAGAGATTACCCACTAGCCACATAACCTAAAAATGGAGATCTCTTATTTTAATTTATTTATACATTTATGTAGTTGCATGGCTATATCTTTTAAAGTGAGTATGACAAAAATGACAAAAAAAAACTACATTCTGACTTTAATTGTGGTCATTAAAGCTCTAGTGTTACTTAAAGACAGTATTATGAAACAAGGGGAAATTACTTTCAAAGGTTTGTCTCTAATTAGTATTTTTAAATAAATGAACAAAAGTATTTTATCCTACATGAAGGTACCTATCTTTTATTTATACAGGATATATTTTAATTAGAATGTTACAAACTTGAATAACCAAAAAAAGGGACACACAGGCAATGTGAGTATGTCAGTCCCTTCTAGAGAAAATAACAGGGAATAATGAGAACTATAGTGAAATGGAGATAGAAAGCCTCACCTCCAGCTACCCTCATGTAATTTCTCCAAGAAAATATCCTAATGAGTGGAATTTAGCTTAAATTCAGCTAATATGCTACTGATATTCAACTCCTAACTCTTTCACTAAATTAATCCTAATTATTGCAGTGACTAAGGCATTGAGACTTATTAGTGAAGTATTTTTTCACTGTACTTCTAAGATGATCTTCTGCCTCATGTCGTTTATCTGTTATGATATAGTTTCTCTAATTATTATTCTTGTGTTTTCTTCCTTACTTCTGTTCCTAACTTCCTTCTTCCTCTTTTTCCTACTTTCCTGTTGTGTCCTTCATTCTCGATCTTGGAATCAATGCAGTCAAGTCATGGTTGTCCAGAATGCAAGGTAGAGTTGACTCTCTTTCAGTGTCAAGCAATGTTCTTATGCCTAGAATTGTACTTTTTGTATTGTTATATACATTGACTTGCACTTCGATTTGAGTTTTAACATTTATTTTTTCTATTTTCTTGTATCTATTGAATTAGGCCTACAGCAAATTTTTCTGACCACATTTCTAAATAGCTTTAGCAGGTATGTGCAATAAGATGCAGAAAAGTACAAAATATTAAAAACTAGAAAATATTAAAAACAGAAAGCAAACATGGAACTATAACTCTGAAATTAGACAGAACTAAACTTTTCATTTATAATCTGTCCAGTAAATCTCAATTAACTTCTCACTTTGACACAGTGATGGATTTCTTCTTAGGACTAGTTCACTCATCCAGTTCTCTTGGGCTGATATGTGAAATCTGTTCTGTTTCAAAGAGAGAGTGTTGTTTTTAGAACAGACTTTTTCAATCACATTATTCAAAAATATTTTCAATAGTTTGTTTGATATTTAACAATGTTACTTAGAGAAAGTCCAAAAATAATTGAATTTTCAGGCATAATGATAGCTAAACCTAGTTAAAATCATAGGAAAACCTCATTAATGAGAAAGAAATGTACACTTCATTCAACAAAATTTTCTTAGCATAATTATGTGCCAGATACTGTGCAAAGTGCTAGGGTTCAAGTTGACAACACAGTGATAGTCTCTACTCTCAGGGAATAACTGGGAAAATAAAGTGACAGATGATAAATATACTGCTGCTTAGAAGAATAAAGCTACACAATGGGGTATGCACTGTACCCATTTTTTTCAATACACACACACATAAAATATTATTCAGAATTTCTGGGTCTTTTATCTAGAGAAATGGGGGGAAAGCACCATCATAGTAGTGATTGCATTTAGCTTCCAGGAGTTGTCAATGTAAATAAAGGTTGAATATCTGGAGCATCTTGGGTTACAGTTTGAAAGTTCTAGAAGTAAGTCTTTCATCTAAAAGTCATTTTCAGTGTGTCTTTAAGAATCATCAGTATAAGCGGTAACTGTAATGACTAGGTCCTGAAATTAAGTTGTACTATGGAAGCCAGTCAATGAAGTCCTTAAGAATGTAGGTTTGGCCAGGCATGCTGTCACATGCCTGTAATTTCGTGACTCAGGAGGCTGAGGCAGTAGGATCACAAGTTTGAGGTCAGTCTGAGCAACTTAGCAAGACCCTTCCTCAAACTACAATAAGAAAAGGCCTGGGGGTGTCGCTTAGTGGTGGAGTGCTCAGGGTATAATCCCCAGTAGCACAGAACCAAAGTTGAAAAAAGAAAAGAACTTGGGTTTGAGTTTCACCCCTGTCACTTAGAAACTGTGAGATTTACCTAAAACTATTTTATCCTCTACTAACCAGGAATAATATCCTATTCCACAGGACTTTTGTGAAATATATGGGTAATGAATCAAAGTGATAAGCATAATACCAGGCACATAATAAGCTTTCAGCCAATGGTAGTTGCTATTATAATTGCTAGTGATAAATATAAACTTCATGTAGCCAATGGTCAGTTATCTCTGGAAAAAAAAAGTGAGGATAGGGTAATCTGGCATATTTGGGTTATTCAATTATACCAACTTATATAACAAAACTAAGAAAATCAAACAACTTTTCTTTATTAACAAATTGCAGAACATTAAAGGTAAAAAATACAAGTTCTATTAGCTAATTAAAAATGACACTGATTCCTTTTTCTCATTTCTTCTTATTTCCTCTTCCTGGTCTTTGATTAATACACTCATAAGCTCTGAGAGAATAAATGTCAGACCAGAGGAGGTGAAAGAATAACAAGGAAGGAACCCAAATAATTCATGAACCTAATATACACCCCTGGATAATTAAGGAGTGGAAATGAATATATCTGAAGTGTCTCTTTCTGGTCTTTCTTCACACTGTTGGGCAAAGTGCACATTTCTTTCTCATTAATGAGATTTTCCTATGATTTTAACTAGGTTTAGCTATCATTAGGCCTGGAAACTCAATTATTTTTTTTGGACTTTCTCTAAACATCATTGTTAACATATCAAACAAACTATTTCCTCTGGGATGGATATTAGATGCATGTGCAATATAATAGCCAAAACTTATTTTATTTCAAATGAATTTTAAAGGAAAACAAAGAAGTACAAACATGTTTTAAGGATGTATTCAACAAATTTTTTTAGCATAATTATGTGCCAGATATGTGCGAAGTGCTGGGGTTCAAGTTGACAACACAGTGGTAATCTCTACTCTCAGGGAACAACTGGGAAAATTAAGTGACAGATGATAAATACACTGCTGCTTAGAAGAATAAAGCTTACATAATGGGGTGATAGGGTATGCACTGCACCTTTTTTTTTTCAATATACACACAAACATTGTGAGACCAGTAGAGGAAAACCAAATAAAAGAAGACTCCAGGGTTTTACATAATTAATTATACGAAAATAAATACAAAGAAGTTATCACATTCTATTTTTCCTCATTTTTTTTTCTTTTAAAATTGAAAAGATGTGGAGAACTCTGTTCTCTGCTGGTTTAGGTGGAATAATTGAATTTAAATATTTTCTTGAGACTTCCTTAAAAGCATCTCCCTATTACAGAATAGCCAATGAAAGCAAACGAAAGAAAAAGGAAATCAGTCAAAACTTCAAGGGGATAAAAATTAAAATATACATATATATTAAGATAAACACCATGTTTTTCTTAACAAATTGACTTTTTATTTGCCCATATTAATAAATCTTTGATTATGAGATATGACCTAATTGTCATAGTGTAATATCATTAACGTAATCTTCCATGAGGTAATGTACTGCCATGCATATACCAGACAAGAAAGGAAAATAAGAGTGAACTCTGTTTCTCAGCCTGAATTTATTCTCACATTCAAGAATCCCCCAGCTTAGCTGCCCACCTCTACCTGTGACCCACAGATTTCAACATGGCTTTGAGAATTATAGCAGGTTTTCAATTAGGTGAAATGGCTACACAGCCTGTTGGGATCATGCAAAAGATGGATATAACATGTTATTTACATACAAGTGTTATTGAAGAAATGGCTTCTGTGGCCAGCTCTGCATGTCAGGTTTGCAAATGCAAAAAGAAGTTGGCAGAAGATTTTATTGTTTCCACAGTACAGTCCAGGGGTGTAGGGGCAGCATGTTTACCTCTATTCATCCTAAAGGCAATGAATATCTGGAGTCTGGAGAGAATTAGGGAACGAAATATCTTAATAAGATTAAAATGCTCTTTTAAAATTGACAGCTTAATTTGTGTCCAGTTTAGGTTGCCTTTGAATGAATCTGTTAAAAAATAAATACTTACAATAACTATCCCTTTTTGTCCCATGATATTCATGTAGGTATGCCATTAAGAATTTCCCTAGGCAACTCTAAAAGTGGCCTACTTTTTCGTGTCATGTGTTTGTATACACACATCATATAGAATTTATATTGTGTAACTAAATATACAATATTGTGTATATATACATATAAAACAAGTATTTAAATTAAAGTAGGGAAATTTAGGTTATAAAAAAACTAGACAACCCTGTTCATAAAGCCTACAATTAAACAAATAGAAGGATAAGTGACATTTTATGATGGGCCTAATCAATTAAGTTCATAGGTTATGTATTTAAGAGCAAGGAATCATATTTTCTATATTTAAATCCTAATCCTGACCATCGGTAACTATGCAACCTTGCCAACCCACCTTAATTCCTCTAAGCTTCAGTTTTTCTTCCTATTAAATAGGATGACAAATAATACCTGTCTTTTAAGGATGACTTGAGGATTGAGTTAAGACATAAAAATAATTTAGAACTCTGCCTAGAAAAAGTAAGGATTTTATAAAAGTTATTATTTTAGCATGCTTGCTTTATAAATGTTTTTTATGCATGAACCAAACTTGTTCATGATAATCAAAGATATGATCATACGTTAATACAATTAAGTAAGAATTATGTGGTTGTACAACTTAATAGAGATGCAAAGTTTCTGGTACAGAATAGTATTCAATAATTGTTACTACCTGTGTAACTGAAAAAAAAAGGTCTAAAGGTGAATATGAAAATTTTAAAAATAATTATTTATATTTATGAATTAAGAAAAGACACTGATAAATTCTTTTGAAAACATTTCAACACTACATATGACTTTAATATACACATATCTAAAATTTTAGTGAAAGTATGAGTTTGCATTTGACATTTAGTCTCAATTGTTAAAATTATCAGATTCAAATTTTTAGAATTTAGAAAAATGATTTTACTACTAATCATTGTATCATGAATCCTTTTTATGGTTTTCCCATGTTCTTGCCACTTTGATAACTAAGTCCAAAACAAGCAGAAACTTTAAAAATCATACTATCATGTTTTAAAACTCATACTATCATGTTTTATTTTCTATGGGAATAGCTATGGTGCTAGAGAGCTGAACAACTTTGCTATTAACTTAAAAGTGGTCACATTATTCTTCCCATGTCATCATCAAAAACAAAACAAAAATCCTAAATATATGGAGACATAATTTAACAAAATATTTGAATGTTTGTTACAAAGTACTGAAAATTATAGAAAATACCTTAACAAATACTTATGTAGTTCTTATCTAGTTTTATCAAATATCCAGATACTCATATTTTGTTATATTTACTTCAATGTTTAATAAAAGGTATTTTAAGGGACCCCTGGATCCTTCTGATGTCACTTTCTTGTCTACCTAACTACTCGATTGAATTTAATACCTCTACTTCCTTTTATCATATTATATTTACATAAATGTCTTATATGCATGTATACTAGATAATTTATACTATTATTTCATGTATATATATTTATCCTTCTGCAAATTTTTTGATAAAGATACTTTTAAGATCTATATATTTTGTATGTGGATATTTAATTCATTTTAACTACAGTTTAGTATATAATTGATTGAATATATCATAATTATTCATTTTATTAGTGTCTTACTATTAGAAATAATATTGCAAACAATATTGTTTTATTATTAGGAACAATATTGCAATGAACAAATATCTTGTGTACAGATGGGATAACTTCTTTAGGACAGAAGTGGAATATTCCAGATGTTTGAGTAGATATAAAGTTAAATTTCTCTAGATATTAACAAAGTTACCTAAGAAGTGTGTGTGCAAATATACTTTCTGTCCACAGTATATATTATATGAGTCTCTTTTTCTTTAAATGATTTTCTTTATATTTCCCCAAGGATGTTTGCAATTTATCTTGAATGACAAAATCATCAAATACTGCCCTTATTTTTGTATGTTCAAATGGGTGGTTAAAAGTGAGAAGAATACCACTTTATTTTTAAAATAGGTTTCAGGTCACAATGGCTTACTTGTGAGGTGTTGTGAGATACAAGCCCAGTGTGTCATAGTCTAGGCTACATTTACTGGGAGCTTTCAAAAATCCATAGGCTCAAGCTTCTCACCAGAATGATTAGATCAGAGTCTCCTTGAGGATGCAGGGTATAAGGAAGTGTAGATGGAATGCTGACTACCTCTAGTTCCCCTGCCAGACCCCAGATCCCCAAGTGACCCACTCTGCAATCAGTGTTAGGAATTACCAACCCTGCAACTGGCTGGTAAGAGCATAAAGCCAGAGAGAGGGAAGATGGCAGAGCTACTTCTAAAAGTGGGTGTGAACTAGAGTTTGATTCTCAACAGCTAAAAATTTATGTTTAATTAAAATTGTTAAAGTAAATTATCAAAAGCATCAGAATATACTTTATATATTAGATAAATGTTTACAAAATTTCAGCTATAGCAATAACTATTCTTCATACTTTACTCAGTTAATGCATTCATTGCTATTTTTGGTTTGTTTTAGAAATAATGAATTAAAAGACAATATAGCTTTGCTGGCTTGATTACATGCAAAACCATTGGAAATTTAAACACCACATTAGTATTTATGGGACAAGAAGATGTTGATGTTACCATATAGTTTGTGCAATTATCTCCTACATTCAGGAAAGATTAAGATTTCCAAAATTATAGTATTGTTAGAACATCTACAGGCATTTCTTTTAAAAACAATACTCATTAGAGCAAACAAAACTCAAGGCATGCAACATATTTTTAAATTGTCATTGTACATTCAAGTTAAAATAAGCCTTAAGACATGAGGATAATGGGATGATTATACAGTGATCTGGAAGGAAATATCTTGAAAAGTCTGCATGTCCTTCAATTTAACTATGAAGTCATCAGTTAAGGTGAATAATCAAAACAGCTCTTTCTTTTCTTCCAATTCAGTGCTGAGTACAAGAGAAGGACTAAATATGTTCAGAAAAGTCTTAATCCTGAGTGGAATCAAACAGTAATTTATAAAAGTATTTCCATGGAACAGGTAAGTAATGATTATTTTCCAAGTGACAGATTTGGGTTAATATAAATATAGGATGGCAAAATTTTTGAAATTGGGATCCATATTAGTTTTTGCCAAAACAAGAATTCCATAAAATACATGTAAAAATGTAGCCAATGAAAAGAAATGAGTGAAGTTCAGATAAGATGAAAGTGATGTATGTATTTTGACAAAATCGCACAAAAAATGAGTAAATAAGTAAATTAAATTAGACAAGTGCAAAGTTTTCCATTGATTATTTCAATGAAAAAATTTTAAAATATTTTAATAGAGTGGATTATCTTTATGCTTTTGGGAAGAATATTTTTCTTATAATTATAAAGTTATTTTGACTATCTTTATTTTGACTTTCACAAGTGATACAAAAACAACATCAAATTTCATCACATCAAAATGGATCATTGCACCAGACAATATTTTAGGAATTCATCTCTTCCCTAAGTCAAGGCCTCTTTACAGGTGGCAGTATGAGGCTCATTTGTGAAGCAGGATCACAGTGGCTAGCATAAATATCATCACCACAAATATGTGATTTGAAGCAAAATTGCATCAATGTGCTTTCAAAAATCTTAACTTTCCATGAATACAGAAAATAAATGAAGTTTATAAGGTTAAATTCAGAGAAAAGCGAATACTAATAGAACAGTTAGAACTTATATTGTTTTATATGGAAATTATCTTTCCAAAATGTGCCTTTAATTTGTCCTCTGAAAGATTAATTTGATTATGAAGTTGCAGCTGATATAAATTATAAGCTGAGTTCTTTAAAGTAAGTGAAATTTACCTGCAAAAATAAGATACTGTCACTATATTATTTGTTTTTGGAAATCACTGAAACAAAAATATTTTAAATATTTTTAAATGTCAAAATATTTTAAATAATCCTAGATATTTTTGCCATGTAAAGATTGCTTATATTCAAAGGTTGCTTAGATTATGCTTGTTACTTTTAAAAATGGGTGTGTGAGGGTAGGATAGAACAATAGGAAATGAGAGTTGCCATTTTGTTCACAAAATAATGAGTTCCCTTATGATCAAACAGTAGAAGGCACTGCAAACTAATCATTGAAATTTTAAACAATGTTTAGGATAAATCCACATTGTTTCAGATGGAATTTCAAGAGGTTTTACACAAATGGAAAGGATTCAAGGGTGAAAATAAATTAGTCTATTACGTGAATATAATGAAAATTTCTGATGGAAAAAGGGGGTTGATGAGAGTTTTATTTGAACTGTAGCTCAAGAAGAAAACTCTGGAGGTGACAGTTTGGGATTATGATAGATTTTCTTCCAATGACTTCCTTGGGGAGGTAAGCCTCTGATTTCCTTTTCCTTATTTGCTACCATTATAAACCACCAATTAAAGCATGATACAAAGCACCACGTATCTTAAGTTTATAAAATAACCATTTCTAAATAAAATTCTTTTCTTGGTATAATTTATTTCCTGAGTTACTTTTTGAATATTTGAACAGCAACTTGAAAAATGGTTTTGCCTGCTACTTTATAATTATTTCCAAGAATAATTAATTATTTTATTTATTATTACTTCACAGCAATAATCATTGGGAAATGAGATTTGAGGTAACAAATTTATGTTATAAGATAAGCTGGATTTTTTTAAATGGAACTTCATATTCTTTAATTGCTGTTCCTTGCTACATGTATAAATGACTTTATGTAGCATTTTACATTGTAACTTATGATTAAATATCCTGAGAAAAAAATTCCCAAATATCATTAAAAGCAAAACTAGGAATAGAACCTAACAATCAAAACAAGATCTTGTGACCTATTTTCATCTATGATGTTCCAAAACTCTCTTACTTGGTGATCTTAGAGCAGAAGTTTGGGGTGTATATTAAAAATAAATTATTTGCAAGAAATCTAAAACCTACAAAAGGTGATATGCTTTTGATACAGACTGTGTAAAGCTATTTTGTAGTCTAGGTGATAACATGGGCTTCTTTGGTTTTTAAGACTCTATAACCCTCTTTCTGCACAAATCAGACCATTAAACTGTCACCTTAACAGTCCATCTTATTCCAGCCTATGGACTAGCCTTGATCATAGCAGGAGTACTCTAGGATATAATGCTGTATCTGAGCTAATGTCTTTATTTTAAAAAACGGACATGTGGAAGTCCTTCCAGTTTGTTGTCTTGTGTTTACCCTAATCCCATAACTTATGTCCATTGTAGTGGGGCTTATTAGATCTTTATAACTCATCAACTGAAAATTTGTCATTATTAATGTGCCACTAAGAAAAAAATATAACATCAATTAAACCATGACACAGTGCTTTCTCATCGTGTTGTTAGTCATATCTTATTTCAAGTATTAAAGTGTATTTTAAAATAGAAGAAATTAGTAATTGCAGTATTCATTTTTTCATTATTTTCACTTTTGTCCCTCTAGTGACTAAAATCATACATTTTTAAAAGTTCCTAGCTTAGGTTAGAACTAGAATTTCATGTAAAAAGTTGTTTCATGAGAAGATTGACCTGTGACCCTATCTTTTTACACAATATCCAAATAATTGAGTTAATATTAAAAGACATTATATAGTTGAATTTAATTATACATTTTCTGAGTATCCAATATACATAAGACTTTGTTCCCAATATTATGGGTGAAGAAAAATAAGGAAATAAAAAAGAAAGAAAACTGAGCAAGACAGCATCCTCCTCCTCACATCACTGTGTCCTTTGGTTTATATTTTTGAATAAATTTTAGATTTACAGAAAAAAAGTAATGAGTTGAACATAATTAATCCATAGATTTCATTGATTCATTGCACTCTTTTTTCAGGTACTGATTGATTTATCTAGCACATCTCATCTGGATAACACTCCTAGGTGGTATCCACTCAAAGAACAGACTGAAAGCATTGATCATAGCAAGTCTCATTCCAGCCAGAGCAGCCAGCAATCCCCAAAGCCATCTGTCATCAAAAGCAGGAGCCACGGTATCTTCCCTGACCCATCCAAGGGTAGGAGATATTTTAAGTACAAAAAGTTTTCGTCTATTTGTTCACTAAGTATCTTCTTGAATGTATATTTAATGTATATTGAAAAGTTAGAGAATGGCAAAAAAATTTAACATAATCTCAGGAAAAGCATTGATATGGAATTGAGACAAAGAAGTTCTAATTTCAGATAACCACATTCTTAAGTAAAATACTTTTCAATCTTCACTTTAACTCTCCATTTTTCAATCTACAAAATGTAGAATGTTGGGCTATATGAACCATTTGGTCTTTTCTGGTTTTTAAAATCCATAATAATATGATTTTTAGAAAATTCATTGGGGTATTTCATAAAGAAAATATAAAAATCCCTGTAGCACACTGACAAAACATAATCATCATTACCATTTAGGCATATTCCATTTAATTGTTTGAATCTCTGATTTTTCACAAATACAATCTTACTCTATAGATATAATTTTGCATTCTTCTTTTTACTTATTGTATCAAGAAAATTTTACCCATGTCATCAAAACATTTGGTATGCTAAATTTTGTTAAGTCTTTCCTAAATGTTGAACTGCAACTAATTTATAAACTATTATTATTTTTTAAATAATAGTGGCATACATTGGGTTTGGCAATATATACAGCATTCCATTTGAGTGATATTTTCCTTTGGGAGATTTATTACCAACCACCTTATAGCACAATATGATTCCTTGTCATAAATTAGGTAACAAGATAAATGTGTGATATCTTATCTACATATGCTGAACTATTGATAAATATTAAATACAACTTTTATACCAGACTTTAGTATTGTTTCCTTGTCTCTTATGCACTTCTAAGCACATCAAATTGAACAGGCTTCTATGTGTATGAGAAGAGAATGGATTCTATGTGTTGTAAGAGATGGGAATCTAAGGCCATGTCTAGAAGGCTATTGAGTTAATATGGTAACCATTGACTGGGAATGAGTGCTATAGACTACTTATGAATAGGTTCCATAGTTCATTTATGGGTTCTGCTTAGCCATTGGAATTTTTAAAATTTGTTTAGCATTCTGCAAGGGGATTGGTCTAGACCTCTGTCTCTATGACTAACTTAGTAAACGTGATCCATACATTCTCTAAAATTACCTGAGACAATAATTTTACAATATTTACATTTATTATGTCCTAAAACTTCACTATAATTTTGTTTAAAAATCCTCCTGGAGCAATGCTAAGCCTATTGTCTTTTACTGGACCTCTATTAGAATGATCAGAGTTGCAAGAAAAAAAAACGAGAAGTTAACAGATTCATGACTTGAGGCTAATTAGGATGTCTTCCTCTTTATTAACCTATCTCTTCTCAAAATTCTGACCCTTCTGCCTTTCATCCCCCAAATTTCCAAATGTTTAGTCACATTACTACATGGTAAGCAGTAGCATAAATGATTCCTTAAAGAGTATTAAAATAAATCTGAAACAATTTCAAATTATGTGTAGACCAATCTTGACAGCAGGAAGGCTGGAGCAACTTTAACTGTTTTACCCTTTTGTAACCAGACATGCAGGTTCCTACCATTGAGAAATCGCATAGTAGTCCTGGTAGCTCAAAATCATCATCTGAAGGCCATCTTCGTTCCCATGGACCATCTCGCAGTCAAAGCAAAACCAGCGTCACTCAGACCCACCTGGAAGATGCAGGGGCTGCCATAGCCGCTGCGGAAGCCGCCGTGCAACAACTCCGCATTCAACCAAGTAAAAGACGCAAATAAATTCCTCAGCATGGCAGCTTAATGTTCATCTGTTGCCTTTCTCTCCTGCTGTCCTTCCCTGTTTGCTTTCTGTTTTTGGCATCCCCTGCTCACTCTGTTCTCTGTCCTTTTGTCTGTGTAAGAACAGTATCAAAACATAAATATGCTCTCTTATTCAGTTTTTTTTTCTTTTTAATTTACATAGACTGCAATAAAACTGGCTGTTTCTCCATTGTTCCCACCATCCATCCACCCTGGCTCATAGTATTTGGTAGCTGTGTCTATGACGTTTTCAGGCAAAGCAGTGTTGTGCGTCCTTTTCGTGTGTGCTTAAAAATTATTTAGAATGCAGGAACTATAAGCACAATTAGCTGCCAATTCTCCAAGTATTACACACAAAAAAGCACATACACACACACACACCCACACACAAGTATTTGTAGAAAGTTAACAATGTGATTCTTGCACCTGAAAACACTCAAAAAAATTAGAAGAGTATTGAGACCAATCAGTAGTCAAGTTCTAGAGCCTAGGGGAAAAAGCCATTTCAAACCAATGCTTAAAAACATAAAGAAAGTATGCATGTGAGACATTGTAGCTTTCCTTGTGTGACTCTTCCTAGTCTTTTGAAAAATCTGTGAATAAAATCATATTTCATATATTCTAAAAAGTACATATTATGATATATGTATAAGCATATGTGATGAGGTAATGCAACCTCGTTAAGGAGCACAATTGGTCCCTTCTGTTGGATCACACTTTGTATATGATAACAGAGAATTTACAGGTTATTTTTTTCCCTAATCACTGATATCCTTTAAAAGTCAAGATGTGCTATGTCTAGTAACTGTAAATCAATTAAAGTGTAGCAGTTCACCCATCTTAACTGTTGTGTTTTTTTTTTTTTTTTTGCTTCACTTGTGAAAATGTAAAGCAATTGATATAATTATATAAAAACTTAAGTGCAGGCATTTCACAAATGTAGGTGAATTGTTACTTCCACATGGCATTAGCCAGGCAATGAGATAGATGGTTGTTTTCCCATCTCCCAGTCATCATTTTAAAAGAAACAGCCAGTTTTAACGCCCTCTAGTGCTGTGCATGTGATGTCATTTTGGCATTTGAAAACACAATTGAAATAGAGCAAAAGAACACTTCTGTTTGCATGAATAACATTGAAGCTGGTTCCATCTGAGGTACATACTCTGGGTTTCCATTTCACCCACACTGCCACAGCAGCACATAAAAGCGGTCAGTCTAATCATGCCAGGAAGCAGCACAGACACAGCATAGCAGGAGTCCTCCCCATTCAAAGAACTCAGTCTGATAATCTGCCTCCACCAGCCAATGGCAACCAAGACCAAAGCCAGCTAGCCCTCAGGAAGGTGATGTCTGATGGACCAGTCAAGCCAGAAGGAGGTGAGCAGAAAGGCCCTGTTCAAAGCACACAGCAAGAAAATCCCCCAAATTTAAAGCTCGCATCTTTAATTTTTTAGAGATTGTCTGATAAAATGTTTATCCACTTTTTAATGTGCTTTTGTGGGCATGGCATTTTAGGACTTCATCATCACCATGTAAGTCCCAAGATCAGTCTCGTAATATATTGACTACAGTGATTTGTATTTTTCTATGCACTGGGCATCTTTTGACTTTTGTTGGGAAATAGATTAACAGTATTCATATTGCAGAATGGAATGCATGCTACTAACCTAATCTGTTCAAGCATGACTATAAATATGTTGCATTGTGATAAAAGTTTAAATTGCTCACAGTTCAAGTTAGTATACCAGTTGGAATGTAGATCAGTTTTTGTTGCATATTATTTGAAGTGTAACTTTTGGAAATTCTTAGAGGAAAGTAAAGGAAAAATTGTCAATGCACTCATTCACCTTTCCATGGTGAAATTCTCTCTTGATCCTACAAGCAGACATTTTCCATTCGTGTTTCCATAGTTGTTAAGTGTATCAGATGTGTTGGGCATGTGAATATCCAAGTGCCTGTGTAACAAATAAAGTATCTTTATTTCATTCATAAACTACTGGGTTCTGAGCCATTGTTATATGATGCAGTATAAAATGTGTCAGTTTTTGTTTTCTCATTTGAATCCTTGCAGTAGAGTGTAGTTATTATTCCATTGCTAGTCATAGCTGTGAGAATAGAAACAGTGGGGAGCAGAAGAAAATTCAACATTGGAAACAAAATAGAAGGAAAATCATTACCAATGAAAGCATCAGAGCTTACATAAAAATGTAGATAATGGAGTTGGGCCAACCTAGGCAACACTTACAATGTTTCTTGGCAATATTCTCAGGTTCCAGTAAAGAGGAAGGCAAATCCCATGAGCTTCTGCTTAGAGAAACAACTAATCTTGATCCCATAGCTGTACTCAGAAAGAAAAGCAAGTTTATATCTGTTCCTCACCTCATCCCAACATTCATAGAGTTTTCCCCAACAAAAAGTTGTCAGTGACAGGAATCAAACTAGTGTGATTATAAAATAATTTCCAAATTTAATTTAAAACCCCTTCTTTAAAAATTATTTTTTTAAAAAAAGATTAGGATAGCAGGTACCTTCCAACCCTAAAACACTCAATATTATGAGTATTGCCACAAAATTAAATTCAAATCTTCTACTCTCCTATTGATTTTTATTTATTTTCAGAAAATTAAAAGCATTTAATATGCCTTTCTCCCAACTAGCTAGATATTTGGGGCAACTGACATGACATATGTGGCAATATGAAAGCAAATCACTAAGATATTTCTTAGACTCTTTAGTAAATAAGAAAACAGTTTAAATGTTAGTATAATTTTGAATGTGCTTTTTCACAATTATAAGTTGTCACCAGTACACAATTTCCCTGTCCTTTCTGGTCTTATTGGTACTTTCCAAAAGTACTTGAAAGTCTACCTCTCACCTTTTCTTCCATCAAATAAGTTATTTGATTTCTTGATATTATTCGTTTTCTTACTTGAATATTATATTAGTTACAAATGGCACAGTAATCAAATGTTTCCCTTATTTCATGCTTTATTTTTATATATTGTGATTTAAGTATTAATATAATTATTTTGTCAGATTTTTATCATAGATGTGGCTTTTAAAATCTATATGGAAATGTTTTAATCCTTTTTCTTTAAATAATGCTTAAGTAGATATTGCTTTATCTTTAAAGTGTTATGATTGAATTAGGAAATCACTCTATTGAAATTATAACCAAAAGGAAAACTGGATAAGATAGCATGCTTTCTTTTTTTTTAATGTTTTCTTAATAGATAGTAAATAAAATGCCCTGTTTTCTAAAATATAAGTGTATTATTTCCCTGCTACTATAAATTAACCAATAATAAAATTGAACCATGCCAAATGCCTAATAGCAAACATGCTACAGGGTTAAATTTATAAATGCAGTGTACTGTATTTAAAATTTGCAAAGAGAAACTGATCAAGATATAAACTTAAAAACGGCAGGTTCCTATTCACAAGTTCACAGACTTCAAAAGTATTAGTAATAAGTTTACATATTCGGATAGAAATTTCCTGTTTCAATCCTCACAATGGAGTTCATGTAATCCCACCTGCATTCTGAAAATAATGCTCTACATTTGAATAGTTCTTCACGTCGTACAGAGTGTTTTGTCATCCATTTCTCATTTTATCACACCAAGTGGATGAGGTAGTCACTCAGATATTCTTATCCCTGTTTTGTGGGTGAACATTCAGAGAGTCAGAAGGGTAGAATGGTTGATTTAAGAACACAGCTAGAAATTTTCTGAACCAGCA
The DNA here is from genome assembly GCF_021218885.2 of Marmota monax. Lineage (NCBI taxonomy): Eukaryota > Metazoa > Chordata > Mammalia > Rodentia > Sciuridae > Marmota > Marmota monax. The sequence continues at coordinate 2,211,033 of NW_026694038.1, forward strand.
ACTACAATCCTTGTCTTGTGACTCTGAGGCCTTTGCTTTTAAAATATGTAGGAACTTTCAATATCAAACTCCTGATTTCAATAAAAACAGTTGTCATTTACCTATTGGTTATTTATCACTAAAATTCCTGCAAATTCTTAAAAGTGGCTAGAAATAGTGACACTTTACACTTTCTTTACCGGCATCGTCCTCCTTTCCAAGGGCTGGAGACTTAAAAAGCAATGAAGAAAACATTCCTGCTGCACAAGCCAAGTGAGTCAGAAGGCAGGATCTGTAGAGGAAGCTGTGTACATCTGTAGGCATCTCTATCAAGGGCGACAAAATTGTCCCTAAAGAGCTTTTCAAATATTTTTTGTAAGCTTCTCAGCAGATTTCTGCTTGAACTAGCATAATATATGGGTCAACCAAGAATTATGGAGTGAGCCAAAAGGAACTCTTTCTCTCCCTCTGGAGTTTAGTTGCATGCTAGGAAATCTGAAGGGAAAGATTAGACAGATTGTGCCAAATCATCCTGATGCCTAAACAACTCTATTTGTATTTAGAAATCCTTGAAAGTGTTTTTTTTTCCATGCTCCTTGGTTTGGTTGATCACAGGTCCTGCTATTTTAGAAAGTGACACCAGCCAGGGAAGGGAGTTTAGAAAGTAGTTTTGCTTTGTTTTTGTTTTCTTATTTTACATTTTTGAGAACCATACCAAAATGAAAATAAATGAAAGTATTCTTAAAACCCAGAATAATGATTTAGCTGGCATCTAATACAGTAAATTTTAAGTGCAATTTGAAAATTCCTGTCTATTTTTGTTTGATATTAAGATTTGGGGTTTTGAGGTTTAAATTTAGAGATCATACAGAATGGGTAGACATACCTTTCTTTGGGAATAAAACAAGAGCTGTTAGGACAAGTGGAAGAGGATAGATAAGAAGCTGATTTAATAAGAACTTATTAAATAAGTTGCATGAGGGAAATACGAAAGCCAGTTTCTTTGTGTGGGCCGAATTGTAGGAGAAAAGTCTGAAGCTACTTCCACAGACCACTGCTGGAGACTCCACTTTCAATAAAGCTCATTTGCGGCACCTGTCAAAGAAGAGTTTCATATGCATGTGTTGCTTTGCAGGACTCTTACCAATCCATCCCTCTGCGGGAGTTGCTCTCAAGGATAAGTGGTAGTGGGAGGTTGGGTTGGGGAGTGGATGGGCTCTGGGGAGTTGAGCATATTGTTGGTTACAAAATGTAGTAGCTAATCACTATCTCATTTTCTTCTGACCCAAAGTAGATGATCACTTTTGGTCAGAAAGAATTTAGCCTTCTCTGTATTTGGAAAGGGCAGGGCCCATAAGGGGAAGTAAAGGAGAAATCATAAAAGAAATAAGAATCGGTTCATTTGGAGAGGGAATCTGCATTAATATTGTATGTACATGGTTAATAAAAACAAATTTGACATTCCTCATTTCAATGTGTTTGTGCAAAAGCAAAATTAAAATATTTTTTAAAATGAAAATTGAAACTGTAATGAGGTGAACACAGCAAACATCCAACAAAATTTGAGAGAATCAGTTTGAATAATTTTTAGCTTTCAAAGTTGTATGCCTGTTCTCTGGGGATAGAGGCATTCATTTATTGTTGTGTGTAAAAATCAAAATGTTTTTTGAGAGTTTCCATATCTTCTTAGAGTGATTGCATATGCATTTTTCAAATATTTATTTAGTTATTTGAATTCATTGCCAAAAATATCTCTGCTATACATGCAGAGTCACAACCAGTAAATGCATATCAATCATATTCTGATCATATGACACTCTCTTATTTATGAACCTTCATTACTGAAGGTGAATTCACTGATTCACCATCAATGGCTACTTTTGATCTTTTCCAGTAGTAGCCATAGGTCTCTACCATGCCATCCATGTGGTCCACAATGATTATTTTTATGTCCATTTCACCTGACACAAACAGCAAACCAACAGGTCCATTTAACTTTTAAATTTGGCTTCAACATTGCTATGCTTTAGTCGAATGATGTAACCAGAGACTCTATAAATGAAGGCGGAACTATCAATTCGGGACCTAAGAAGAGGAAATCTTGTTAACAAGCTCCTTTAAACACTATGACATGTTTTTAGTTTAGCAAGAAATACCTAGAAAAACTCATTTTTAAAATGCAATTTCTTTTACATTGGGCTAGAGCAAATCATTTTCAAAATGATTACTACCAAGGAGCAGGACCTGTGGAAAAACGAGACAGGCAAGTAAATGGAAGAAAGAAATGAGAAGTATGGATTAAGGGAAAGCTGATGGAGACACAATGGGGATGCTGGACAGTCAGGATGCGATATATGATCATGAGGTCAGGAGCTTTCTCATCTGGGATGAAGGGATCATGGAACTAGGGAAATGCCTCCTAAGGAGTGGAGGAATACCAAGGACACCATCTGGCTACTTAACAGTTTTGCCTAAATTCACATTTTAACTTTCCATGAATTACTTGATTATTTTTCTATGTTTCATCCACATGTATTATACACATTTTGTAAAACCATGATATTTCACCCATTCTCCATCATGCAGGATGAATTGGGGTGGTGAGGGATATGGGTATAGAATAGAATGGGGGGAATCTTCATGTGTACTGAGCCAGACTGTGAAAATATTTCTTTTTATTTTTAATTTATTACTGTGCTATATGTGTAAATATATAGTTAACTATTGAGAAACCAAAAGTACTTATGGATTTTAAAAGAAAGCATGTTAGAAATACAGAATTTTGGGATCTTGAATTTGTTAGATGTGTGACTAGAAATAGCAGACATAATCACAGCTTTATATGTTAATCTGTCCAAAGATACTGAAAAATGCAAGTTATAAATTTAATTGATGATAATTTGAACAAACACAAATGAAAATATTAATATGACAAATCACATAAGGCAGGTCAACTTTTAAGAAAAATACTTGGTAAACACCAAGAGTCTGGATCCCTATATTTAAAAATATAGGAAAGAGTGAAATAAAAGTTTTACTATATTTATTTTTTTAAAAGAACATAGAAGCAGGGGCTGGGGTTGTGGCTCAGTGGTAGAGCGCTAGCCTAGTACATGCGAGGCACTGGGTTCGATCCTTGGCACCACATAAAAATAAATAAAATAAAGGTATTGTGCCCAACTATAACTTTAAAAAAAAGAGAAGAAGCAAAATCTGCTATTCCTCATAAATATATTTAAATTCAAACATGATTTCTATTTAAATATCTATGCAGGTATATTATTATACTTTTAGTTTTTGTTTCTTTTAAAGCATTCTTATTGCTAATGACATTTCATAATGTAAATAACTAGTGAATCACTATTTTTGCTTCATACAGCTATTAATGCACAAGAATATTAAAAGATGTCATGTACAGACAACCCCTTGTGGGAAGAATATGTATTGTTTTAGCCTGCCAATTTTCATTATTTACTCGAGTTTCTATGCACCATAAATTTTGTTTTGTTTTGTTTTAAGCAAAGGTAGAACAGAGAAGCAAGTTTTTAATAGTTACATATAGTTTTTAATTAGCTACATGTAGTTTTTTTGGTTTTGGTTTAGCCAAATACTCTCTTTTAATTTTTAAAATTTATTTTAATTAGTTATACATGACAGTAGAATGCATTTATGCACTTTGACATATCATATATAGATGGGATATAATTTCTCATTTTTCTGAGTGCACATGTTACAGAATCATATTGGTCATGCAGTCATATATATACTTTTTAATTAAGACTAAGTTCTTCTAGAGGTGTGAAATGCTGTATGAAGCAAGTTCTGAAATAACTTAAAGACAATTAAAAAGAATAATATAAATAATGTATTTTCTCAAAAGAGGTTAACCATTGAATACATTTTCACTACAGAAAATGATCCTGGTGTCTGTAATGACTATCAAGGAAGCTGATGCTTACTGGTTTCTTATTCTCATGGTTCTTCATTTCCACCAGTGTAGGTCTTGTCCAGTAATTTTCTCTAAGTGTGCCCACTGATCCCCCAGGGATCCCTGCAAGATTTAAAACTTTAGTATCAAGATGTTATTTGCTTTCTCACTCATTCTCAAGTGTACAGTGGAGTTTTCAGGCGTCAGAACATCATTTTTTTTTTAAATGTGGTAGATCTTTGAACCATTTTGAGTTAATTTTTATTTATGGTGCTAGGTAAGATCCAAGTTCATCCTCTTTTTTAAAATAATTTATTTTTTATAATTTTATTTTATTTATTTTACTTTTTATGTGGTGCTGAGTATTGAACCCAATGCCTCACCAGTGCTAGGCAAGTGCTCTACCACTGAGCTACAGCCCAGCCACAGAACATCATTTTTTTTGATGGCTAAAGGAATATGGGCTGTTGACTATTTTAAAGTTTTATTAAGTTTGCATATAATAAGTATCAATAGCTATAACCTGCATGAAATAAGTTTCTTTGGATTATAATGTAATTTTTAAGAACATAAAGGGAATCTCGAGACCAAAACATTTACAATCCACTAACAGAGATCTTATGTACAGTCATAATTTTTATAATAGTCAAAGACTGGATAATTAAGGGCTTTCTTCTTTTTTTTTTTTTTTTTTTTTTTTTTTTTTTTTTTTTTATTGCCATACTAGTGTCTGTTGTGCTCCGCTGCCTTTCCCATCATCCACCCTCCCCCCTCCCCACCTCTCCCCTCCCCTCCCCTCCTCTCTCTCTACCCCCTCCACTGTATAACCCTGAGGGTCTCCTTCCATTACCGTGCAATTTACCTTCTCTCTCCCTTTCCCTCCCACCTCTCATCCCTGTTAAATGTTAATCTTCTTCTCCTGTTCTTCGTCCCTACTCTGTTCTTAGTTACTTTCCTTATATCAAAGAAGACATTTGGCATTTGTTTTTTAGGGATTGGCTAGCTTCACTTAGCATAATCTGCTCTAATGCCATCCATTTCCCTGTAAATTCTATGATTTTGTCATTTTTTAATGCAGAGTAATACTCCATTGTGTATAAATGCCACATTTTTTTTATCCATTCGTCTATTGAAGGGCATCTAGGTTGGTTCCACAGTCTTGCTATTGTGAACTGTGCTGCTATGAACATCGATGTAGCAGTGTCCCTGTAGCATGCTCTTTTTAGGTCTTTAGGGAATAGACCAAGAAGGGGAATAGCTGGGTCAAATGGTGGCTCCATTCCCAGCTTTCCAAGAAATCTCCATACTGCTTTCCAAATTGGCTGCACCAATCTGCAGTCCCACCAGCAATGTACAAGTGTACCCTTTTCCCCACATCCTCGCCAGCACTTGTTGTTGTTTGACTTCCTAATGGCTGCCAATCTTACTGGGGTGAGATGGTATCTTAGGGTGGTTTTGATTTGCATTTCTCTGACAGCTAGAGATGTTGAGCATTTTTTCATGTACTTGTTGATTGACTGTATGTCCTCCTCTGTGAAGTGTCTGTTCAGGTCCTTGGCCCATTTGTTGATTGGGTTGTTTGTTCTCTTATTGTCTAATTTTTTGAGTTCTTTGTATACTCTGGATATTAGGGCTCTATCTGAAGTGTGAGGAGTAAAGATTTGTTCCCAGGATGTAGGCTCCCTATTTACCTCTCTTATTGTTTCTTTTGCTGAGAAAAAACTTCTTAGTTTGAGTAAGTCCCATTTGTTGATTCTAGTTATTAACTTTTGTGCTATGGGTGTCCTATTGAGGAATTTGGAGCCCGACCCCACCGACTGTAGATCGTAGCCAACTTTTTCTTCTATCAGACGGCGCGTCTCTGATTTGATATCAAGTTCCTTGATCCATTTTGAATTCACTTTTGTGCATGGCGAGAGAAAGGGATTCAGTTTCATTTTGTTGCATATGGATTTCCAGTTTTCCCAGCACCATTTGTTGAAGATGCTATCCTTCCTCCATTGCATGCTTTTAGCCCCTTTATCAAATATAAGATAGTTGTAGTTTTGTGGATTGGTTTGTGTCCTCTATTCTGTACCATTGGTCCACACGCCTGTTTTGGTACCAGTACCATGCTGTTTTTGTTACTATTGCTCTGTAGTATAGTTTGAAGTCTGGTATCGCTATACCGCCTGATTCACACTTCTTGCTTAGCATTGTTTTTGCTATTCTGGGTCTTTTATTTTTCCATATGAATTTCATGATTGCTTTCTCTATTTCTACAAGAAATGCCATTGGGATTTTGATTGGCATTGCATTAAACCTATAGAGAACTTTTGGTAATATCGCCATTTTGATGATGTTAGTTCTGCCTATCCATGAACAGGGTATATTTTTCCATCTTCTAAGATCTTCTTCTATTTCTCTCTTTAGGGTTCTGTAGTTTTCATTGTATAAGTCTTTCACCTCTTTTGTTAGGTTGATTCCCAAGTATTTTATTTTTTTTGAAGATATTTTGAATGGAGTGGTTGTCCTCATTTCCATTTCAGAGGATTTGTCGCTGATATACAGGAATGCCTTTGATTTATGCGTGTTGATTTTAAATCCTGCCACTTTGCTGAATTCATTTATTAGCTCTAATAGTTTCTTTGTAGAGCCTTTTGGGTCTGCTAGATATAGAATCATATCATCTGCAAATAGTGATAATTTAATTTCTTCTTTTCCTATTTTTATGCCTTTAATTTCTTTCGTCTGTCTAATTGCTCTGGCCAGTGTTTCGAGAACTATGTTGAAGAGAAGTGGAGAGAGAGGGCATCCCTGTCTTGTTCCAGATTTTAGAGGGAATGCCTTCAGTTTTTCTCCATTCAGAATAATGCTAGCCTGAGGCTTAGCATAGATTGCTTTTACAATATTGAGGTATGTTCCTGTTATCCCTAGTTTTTCTAGAGTTTTGAACATAAAGGGATGCTGTACTTTGTCAAATGCTTTTTCCGCATCTATCGAGATGATCATATGGTTCTTATTTTTAAGTCTATTGATGTGGTGAATAACATTTATTGATTTCCGTATATTGAACCAGCCTTGCATCCCAGGGATGAATCCTACTTGATCATGGTGTACAATTTTTTTTATATGTTTTTGTATCCGATTCGCCAGAATTTTATTGAGGATTTTTGCATCTAGGTTCATTAGAGATATTGGTCTGTAGTTTTCTTTCTTTGAAGTGTCTTTGTCTGGTTTAGGTATCAGGGTGATGTTGGCCTCATAGAATGAATTTGGAAGTTCTCCCTCCTTTTCTATTTCCTGAAGTAGCTTGAAAAGTATTGGTATTAGTTCTTCTTTAAAGGTTTTGTAAAATTCTGCTGTGTACCCATCGGGACCTGGGCTTTTCTTAGTTGGTAGTCTTTTGATGGTTTCTTCTATCTCCTCAATTGATATTGGTCTGTTTAGGTTTTCTATATCCTCCTGACTCAATCTGGGCAGATCATATGACTTAAGAAATTTATCTATGCCTTCACTATCTTCTAATTTATTGGAGTATAAGGATTCAAAATAGTTTTTGATTATCTTCTGTATTTCTGAAGTGTCTGTTGTGATATTGCCTTTTTCATCCCGTATGCTAGTAATTTGAGTTCTCTCTCTTCTTCTCTTCACTAGCATCGCTAAGGGTCTGTCGATTTTGTTTATTTTTTCAAAGAACCAACTTTTAGTTTTGTCAATTTTTTCAATTGTTTCTTTTGTTTCGATTTCATTAATTTCAGCTCTGATTTTAATTATTTCTTGCCTTCTACTTCTTTTGCTGTTGTTTTGCTCTTCTTTTTCAAGGATTTTGAGATGAAGTATGAGATCATTTATTTGTTGGTTTTTTCTTTTTTTAAGGAATGAACTCCAAGCAATGAATTTTCCTCTTAGAACTGCTTTCAATGTGTCCCATAGATTCCGATATGTTGTGTCTGTGTTTTCATTTATCTCTAAGAATTTTTTAATTTCCTCCTTGATGTCTTCTATAACCCATTGATCATTCAGTAACCTATTGTTCATTCTCCAATTGATGTATGCTTTTTCCTTCCTTCTTTTATCGTTGATTTTCAGTTTCATTCCATTATGATCAGATAAGATGCATGGTAATATCTCTACTCCTTTATATTGTCTAAGAGTTGCCCTGTGACATAATATATGATCTATTTTTGAGAAGGATCCATGTGCTGCTGAGAAAAAAGTGTAACTGCTTGATGTTGGGTGGTATACTCTATATATGTCAATTAGGTCTAGGTTATTAATAGTGTTATTGAGTTCTATAGTTTCCTTATTCAACTTTTGTTTGGAAGATCTGTCCAGTGGCGAGAGAGGTGTGTTGAAGTCTCCCATGATTATGGTGTGGTGGTCTATTAGACTCTTGAACTTGAGAAGAGTTTGTTTGACGAACATAGCTGCACCATTGTTTGGGGCATAAATATTTATGATTGTTATGTCTTGTTGGTGTATGGTTCCCTTAAGCAGTATGTAGTGTCCCTCTTTATCTCTTTTGATTAACTTTGGCTTGAAATCTATTTTATTTGATATGAGTATGGACACGCCTGCTTGTTTCCGAAGTCCATATGAGTGATATGATTTTTCCCAACCTTTCACCTTCAGCCTATGTATGTCTTTTCCTATCAAATGCGTCTCCTGTAGGCAGCATATTGTTGGGTCTTGTTTTGTGATCCATTCTACTAGCCTGTGTCTCTTAATTGGTGAGTTTAAGCCATTAACATTTAGGGTTATTATTGAGATATGGGTTGTTCTTCCAGCCATATTTGTTTATTTCTGTTACTAAACATTGTTTGTTTTCCTCTTTGATTGTTCCCCCCCCCCTTTACTGTCCTACCTCCCACTGTTGGTTTTCATTGTTATTTTCCATTTCCTCTTCCTGTAATACTTTGGCTAGGATGTTTTGAAGAGATGGTTTTCTAGCTGCGAATTCTTTAAACTTTTGTTTATCGTGGAAGGTTTTAATTTCATTCTCCATCCTGAAGCTTAATTTCGCTGGATACACAATTCTTGGTTGGAACCCATTATCTTTCAGTGTTTGAAATATGTTATTCCAGGATCTTCTAGCTTTCAGAGTCTGTGTTGAAAGATCAGCTGTTATCCTGATTGGCTTGCCCCTAAATGTAATCTGCTTCCTTTCTCTTGTAGCTTTTAAAATTCTCTCCTTATTCTGTATGTTGGGCATCTTCATTATAATGTGTCTAGGTGTGGATCTCTTATGATTTTGCACATTCGGCGTCCTGTAGGCTTCTAGGATTTGGGATTCTGTCTCATTCTTCAAGTCTGGGAAGTTTTCTTGTATTATTTCATGGAATAGACTGCTCATTCCTTTGGTTTGGAGCTCTGTACCTTCCTGTATCCCAATGACTCTTAAGTTTGGTCTCTTAATGTTATCCCATATTTCTTGGATGTTCTGCTCATGGTTTCTTAACAGTCTTGCTGAGCTGTCTATGTTCTTTTCCAGTTGAAATACTTTGTCTTCATTGTCTGATGTTCTATCTTCTAAGTGTTCTACTCTGTTGGTAGTATTCTCCATTGAGTTTTTAAGTTGGTTTATTGCTTCCTGCATTTCTAGGATTTCTGATTGCTTGTTTTTTATAACCTCTATCTCCCTGTATAGTTGATCCTTTGCTTCCTGGATTTGTTTGCGTAATTCGTTGTCGAAGTGATCTTTCATTGTCTGATTTTGCTGTTTAATGTCTTCCTTGATACTCCAGATCATCTGAAGCATGTATATCCTGAATTCTTTATCTGACATTCCATCTGCTGCAGCTGTTACCTCTTCTAAAGTTGCGTTGACCTGCATTGCTTGTGGTCCTTTCTTTCCTTGTCTTTTCATACTGCTTGCGTATCTTTCCTGCAGGTGCGGGCGGCGGCTCTGCTCTCTCCTTATTCCAATTGGGGTGTCGTGGCTACCACGCCGGCAGGTCACTGGGCCTGTTCTGGGAGCTGGTGGCGGCTCTGTTCTGCCCCTACTCCAATTGGGGTGACGTGTCTGTCGTACCAGCAGGCCACTGGGCCTGTCCTGCTGGTCGGTCGCAGATCTGCCCACCTTTCGGGCACGAGTGGAGGCTCTGCTTTGCCCCTACTCCAATTGGGGTGTCGTGACTACCCCGCCTGCAGGATGCTGGGTCTGTTCCTGGCAAGGGAGGCGACTCTGCTCTGTCACTACTCCAATTAGGGTGGTGTTTGTACCCCGCCGGCAGGCTCCTGGGCCTGATCCGCCGGTCTGTTGTAGGTCTGCCTACCTTGAAGGCGCGGGCGGCGGATCTGCCCTGCCCCTCCTACCACGCCTGCGGACCCCTGGGCCTGATCTGCAGGTTGATCACTGGTCTGCTCACCCTGCGGGCACGGGTGGCGGTTCCGCTCCACCCCCACTCCAATTGGGGTCACGTGACCACCACACCGGCAGGGCCTGATCCGGGCGTGGGATAAGGATCTGCTCTGCCCCTACTCGAGTTGGGGTGACGTGTGTACCACACTGGCAGGCCACTGGGCCTGACCCGCCAGGCTGTCACAGGTCTGTTTACCTTGCAAGCGCGAAGGGCGGCTCTGCCCTGCCCCTCCTACCACGCCCATGTACTACTGGGTCGTGGGTCTGCCCACCTGGCGGGTGTGGGTGGCGGCTCCGCTCCGCCCCCTCTCCAATTGGGGTCACGCGGTCACCACGCTGGCGAGCCGCTGGGCCTGCTCCGGGGGCTGGCGGCGGCCCGGCTCCTTCCCTCCGGCTCGAGGACAAATTGAGGAGACTCGGGTGACTGAGCCTCACCCCCCTTACCAGAAGACCAACTGCTTATGTCACCGCTGGTATTGATGAAGATCTCTCCTCCACCGCTTTCTGCTGACATCAGATCTCTGCCATGTTGGTATCCTATGCGAATGGCAGCATTTCGTTCCCCTTGCCAGGCAACCCAAGCAATGGGTGAGTCCTGACCTGCCCTCAGCAGGACCCGGACCGAGACACAGTTTCCGCGGGCTCCTAGCCCCGGTCCAGGGAAGTTCCAGGAGCCGGAACTCGGCCGCTCCGTGCTCGGTGTAAGCTCCTATAAGTGTAGGCTCCAAGAAGCAGTCCCCGCGGGCTCAGTTCCGGGAGCTGGAATTCGGCTTCTTGGTGTTTCGTGTTTGCTCTGATATTAGCAGGGTCCAAGAAGCAGCCTCCGCAGGCTCCGCAGCCCGGAGCCAGGGCGGTTCCGGGACGGTTCCGGGAGCCGGGACTTGGCCGCCCCGCGCTCCGTGTTCACTCCGATAAGATCAGATTTTAAGAAGCCCCCAGGCGCTGAACCCTAGCAATCTGTCTGCAAGCCGCAGGCGAATTGCAGCCTGAAATTACCTGTTCTATGGCTGAATGAGCTGCGGTCAGTCAAAAACAGGTGTGGTGACGTCAGTTTACCAACATGGTGGCTGCTGGCCTCCTCTGTGGTCTGACCGGTGTGGAGAACCGAGATGGACCGCTTCCTTCCCCGTCTCGAACCCAGAATTCAGCCCTGAGTGCGGTGCTTGCGCGTCAAGGGCTTTCTTCTAAGACATCATATTTGTCTCCAAATTTTCTGTGCCTTGATTATCTCTTCTATTGCATTTGAGAACCCATTCTTTCCTTTTTTAATGTTAATTTATAACTATTAAGGTTGACAAATGACAACTTTATGTTTATATAGCAAATTTAAAATATTTAATTGGGCATGAATTAAATTAAATTATGATTACATGTCCATATTCATTACTTCTTTCTATTGAAATCTGACTGATAAGTTGCCCATCAGCTTTCATCTAGTTTCTTCAAACTAATATGGGTGATGGGTATTTTATAAAGGCAGAGTAAATTTCATTTTTATTCTTATCTTGAAGGAAAAACAGTGAAAAAACAGTTATTATATACTATTAGTTCCTTTTCTGTCATATTATCTGCATTGCTTATCTGCATTAATTTGCAATTAATATTACAAATTATGTTGGCATAAACAAGAGAAAAACTGAAGATTTTGATTTTGATTCAAATCTGAGAAAAAATTGACAGTTTCTTACCTCTTAGACTTGATCCTTAGTTTCTGGTACATAATTTAGTGAGTTTTTAAATACTTTAAGAAGGAAATCTGAAAATATGTGTTTATCACCTATAACAAGTCTTATCTGAATTCCCTATATTTGTTCATCATTTATACACATTCAACCATATGTTGTTTAATCTTTTGAGTGCATATTATGTTTCAGAACCCCTTCAAGTTGTTCCTGATACTGCAGCAAACATAATAGACAAAAATCACTGTCCCTATCAATCTCCCATCCTGGAAATATTTACTGAATAATTTAAAGTATCTGGGAAGAAATGTGAAGTATGATAGAAGTGTGAGTTTTATCTACTTTCAACTAAGAGGAGAAAGAAAGGCAGTCATTGACCTGTTTAGAAATGTCTGGGAAATAGAATTAATAATATTTGTATTTGTTCTGACTCTGGTTCTCTCTCATAATCTTTATAATCCCACTAACATATAACCAAGTACAGAAGGAGGGAAAGTATTAGACAATGAGCAGTTTGGAAATTAACTAAGGAAGCTAGATCTCATGGGTCTGCACCTGCAATTCTCAAGTAATTAAGCTTCCTCTTTATTCTGTGGCCCTTGACCAAATTTGAATTACGTGTTTCTTGTAGCATTAGTCCTAACAATTTGCTATCATTAATTTATTATTTATTTCTGCTGGAGATGTACTGCACTTCCTTTGGGCAAAATTTTATAAATCAATCTAGTGGAATACCCTCGTTATCAAAAAAAATGTGATATAAGGTATCAGAGTTTCAGGATTATATGACAACATTTCTTTAAATGACTATTTTTAGAATTTCCTTGCAGTCATTTGGCAGATTTTAAAGTACTAAGCTGTATTTTGTTTCCTGTTTTTGTTTTTAGTTTTTACCTCTGATTGTCAGCTTTTAGAAATACCTGTCTAACAACCTAATGCAAGATTAGCACAAATTTCAAGAGAGAGTATTTCTGCTTCAAAAGAGATGAAACGAATACTGAAATATTAAATCGTTCATGAAGAATTAATGTAGATCTAGAATGTTATTTCTCTGATGCTCCTTCCTATTAATGTTTTAAAGATAAACTTATTATTTGATACATTTTTGTTCATTCTTTTTATTTGAACATAGATAAAGCTATAGCCTAAATTTATTAAAGATAAAAGGAAAGGAATATTCTTAATTTTCATTTATGATAATGTCTTAATCCAGTTTTCTTCAATCATTCACTATGAAATTTTGGTCTCCACAGAAGTTGTACATAAAGTACAACTGTATTTGGATTTCTTCCAAATCAGTTCCTAACCAAAATAATTTTTAAAAGGGAAGAGCTATTTAAAAGGCAAATTATAGGATAACTGCAAGGATTTTAGTATACTGTGCCATCAAGGTTTTTATTACTGCATATTAAACTAACTTTACTCTCATTTTTATACTGAATTTTTATACATTATTTCAGTTCCCTGAACTGATCATTGATCCTGTTATCTGCAGTGCCAGAGTGAATGAATTAGTATGTATAGAAAACACCCGCAATTACTGGTAGCTTGAGATAAAAACATATTGAATTGTTCATTAAAATGTCTTGAAAACTTCAGTCATAAGGCCAATGTGTCTGGAAAGAGGAAAAAAATGCAAACAGGATTAAGAGCTTTACCAGGTGTCTTGAGGTGAAACAAATGAGACATCATATTTCCATCTCTGTCTCTTAAAAGAAGCTATATGAATTTGGATTATCTTAAGGAGCATATTTTGATTTTTATAAGGGAAAAAGACTGCAACATTTCTTTTTCTCATTGTTTATAATATCTTTGTATGCAGGTATATGTGTGTATGTGATATGTATATTATACCTTTAATGACTTATATGTGTAAGTATATATAGTCATTTCATAATTTGTCATTTTAAAAAGATATTTCAAATGACATCCTTCCTTCAACTGCCCCACCTAAGAATTTACAAATGACTCGTATAGATGTCAGAACTATCTATTTTCAATATTTTTACTCATGAAAGCTTGTAAGTTGTACCTATATGAGCACTCCTACAAATAGCTGTATTGAACTATGTCATTTTTCTAATGTCCTATTTTCTTTAAAGATTTCCAAATTAGATAATGAATACATTGAAATAGATTTTTAAATATACAAATTTCTTAAGTACTACTTGAAAGATGCAACATCTCTTCTTAAATTAATAACTGGACTATAATCTGAAATTCTAATTTTTTTGATTGGACAAAATTAAAATAATAGCTGGGCACAGTGGTGCACAACTGTAATCCCTGCAGCTCAGGAGGCTGAAGCAGGAGGACCACAAGTTCAAAGTCAGCCTCAGCAACGTAATGAGGCCCTAAGCAACTCAGCAAGATCCTGTCACAAAATTTTTAAAAAGTTATTATCTCCATGTGGCTGGGGATCTGGCTCTGGTTAAGCACCGCTGGGTTCAATCTCTGACATCAAAAACAAACAAACGAAAAAAAAAAAAAAAAACTCTGATACTATTGGTCACATTGAAACTTAAAACCAAACATTTTCAGATCCATGCTCAATACCTTTAGCAAAATAACAGAAAAAAAAGTAAAAGTAAAAAGTAAAGTAACAGCAGAAACAGCTGAGAGGGAGCCACACAGATAGGAAGGAAGGGCAAGAAGGGGAGGGAGGAATGAAGGGAAGGCAATGAAGGCAGGCAAGCACAGGGAAGAAGTAGAAAGTATCCCTAAAGTGAATACCAGCTAAGTCAAAGCTACAGCCAGATAAAGAAAACTGCCTGAGTACAATGACTTCTAAAACAAGTAGGTAGTTACTTCAGTTCATCATTAACCTGTTGGAATAAACAAAAGAATAATTGATTAATTTCTTGTAATTTCAAATCGTTCTTAAAATTCTATCGATTGTGTCTATAAAGAAAATATTTAATATTTTATGAACCAAGTAATTTAGGAGATTACCGGATACCTACAGAATTAATTATTCGTGAACTAGTTGTGACAGCACTATGCTGGACCACAGTGACGAGATGGTGTCAGAACATCACAGGCAGCCAGGCTACATACACTCCAAGCACTGAATTCTGAGGGAGGCAGAGACCTCACATTTTTAATAAAGACCATTGAATGTGGTATAAAAGTGGATTACACTTTTAATTTTTTTTTGGTCATTAAATGTGTGACCTATATGAATTATTTAATCATTACAGGGCTTAGTTTTTCTGAAGTCAGAATAATGATTTGGGAGCAGGTTATCTTCCGAGTTCCTACCAGCTTCTAATTTCCAGATTCACCAGTCTACAATTTGATCTGTGGACTCTTGAATGTAGTGCTGCCATCGTGTGGTAGGAACAGTGATAGTTTTGCACATTTTAGTAAAACAGAGGAGAAAAACCAATGGAGCAAACTAATTGAAGACAGATGTGCAAAGAGACACTACCAGATTTAATTAAGGTTAGCCACAGTGGAGTAATAAAACACAATGATGTCTAACCATCTAATAGCCAAAGAGAATGAAGAGGTCAAAGGATAATTTAAAATAGATTACATTGCCTCACAGAAGACAAAATTTGTTTACCTGCAGTGCCCCCTCAATAATTGAGTCTCAAAAATGATCAACATTCTAAGATTGATTTTTCTAGGGTACAGGGATCCCCTCTATAGTAGCAAGCACAATTCATTAAATATGTACATCAACCACTCTTTCCTCTAGTTGGTACTTGATTGCACAATTAAAATTTCAAAAAGAAAATAGACCAAAAAATAGACACCAAAATAGACACCAAAAAATGCAGCTCAAAAAAGGCTCAAAATGTATTTTATTATTTTTAAAAACATCAATTCTATAAAATAATCATTTTTCATATATAATATGCAGGTCATAATACGTTCATGCATAGTAGGTGTATGCTCAGACTTTGATTAATCAAATTGAAAAAAGGCAGAGGTAGAATATTTTTAAATTATTAA
The DNA here is from genome assembly GCF_021218885.2 of Marmota monax. Lineage (NCBI taxonomy): Eukaryota > Metazoa > Chordata > Mammalia > Rodentia > Sciuridae > Marmota > Marmota monax. Next base: position 2,226,925 of record NW_026694038.1, read on the forward strand.
CTTTGAAATCATAAAACTATGGAAGATCATATTCAGTGTTAATATTTTAAAATTTTGTGTCCTTCATGGAAAATAAAAAGACATATTACAATCAAAACCCAGGCTCTCCAACTGCCTATACGCCAAGATGGACGAGGAACATAAATTCTAGCACTTGAAATAGCAATAGCTTCCACACAGTTACTATACACATTATTTTGTGTCACTATAATTTGAATATATGTGTGTATGTGAATATTTATGTGTACATGTATATACACATATGTATTTATTTATTCATGGTGTATTATGAGCTTTTTGTAGCACATATACCTTTACAAGTGTCAGAGCATTATCACTAAATATTTTCTCCAATCAAACCAGTTTTTGAGAATACTGGGATAAAAACCCAGACTTGGATTAAAAAGTGAAATCTTACCTAATAAATAATTCAGATGTCTTAGTTGTTGGTTTAGGTAAGGAAGTATTAATGTCATGTTATTTATGTATTTATTCATTGAATAATGCTTCCAGAACAAGATTGAAGGAGGTTGCCAAGAGCAAATGCAGACTCTGCTTACAATAATGTAACATTGATGTAAAACTATAACCAAAAGTGGAAAGTGATAATTTTCCATAAATGATACACATATCATATGCTATGCAGGGTCCAAAGTTAGAAGAGGCCATTCTGATAGGGAAGACAAATAAAATATAATTTTAAGTTAGATACAAGAAAGTGGTTGGATAGGGGAGGAGGACATAACAAATGTGGAAAGTATCAGAGAGAGAGAGAGAGAGAGAGAGAACCAGAGTTAATGATGTAAGTGGGCTATAATGTGTATGTATGTATGTATGTGTGTGTGTGTGTGTGTGTATATATATATATATATATATATATATATATATATAGAGAGAGAGAGAGAGAGAGAGAGAGAGAGAGAGAGAGAGAATTGTGGGTGATAAATTTAGAAAGAAAAAGACCACTAAATAATTTTGAGAAGCAAACTAAAGAATTTAGCTGAAATATTTAGATGTCCTGAAATTACACTAGATCTAGCCTCATTTATAAGTCCAAAAGAACATTTTCATTAAAAAGTTTACACTAACACAGATTAAGTGGAATTTATTAAAATTGATGTGTTTTTTTGTTTTGTTTTGTTTTTACCTAGGGGTTGTTTCAAGAGAAATGAGAAAATACATGTGTTCTTTCAAGTATCTGAAAAAGAACTATTTAAATACTTGAATATTTAGCAACAACTTATCAAACCCTTGCACTCTCATGTTTTATAGCATTTTATGCTATGTAGGCATAGCCTGATTTAAAAAAAGGCTCATTCTGTATTTTTATTTAATTCTCAGAAACTCACTAAATGTTAGGTTGTCTGTATCTATACTATACTTACTAAGTGAAGAAAAATTCAATAAGGTACAAGATGTTTGCTTAAATTAATGCCAAACATCTAGATTTATTTGAATTAGTCACCTGACTTCTCATAATTTCTGTAGACTTGATGTTAAATGCAATCTTGTTTTGCAGAAATGCTAGATAGACTTGTTCCATTATTTGCATCACTGTGTTTGATTTTCTTTTTATATTGTTCTAAAATATTATTTGTTTGCATTTAAAATCATGAAGGCATTTGCACAAGCTTTCCAAATGACATTTCTGTTGAATGAGATAGGCAAGATGAAACGAAAACAAAAAACAACCTTCCCTTCAATTTACCTCTAGTGCTGTTTCTTTCTTCTTATGATGATACTTAACATTCTATATATATTTCTCATATTTCCCAGAACAAGAATAGAACTGGAAATTGCATCAGATTAAACCAATGTTAACAAAAGAGTATTCTGAAATGTAAATAATAAGGTATTATTTCCATAAGGTGACTATTCTGATGCATTGTGAGTTTGCCCTTAGATGAAAATTGTTTTAATTTAGTAAAGATAAATTGGTTATAATTAATGTCTATTAAGATTGTCTTTGAAAATAGTATATTGAGTTTTTTCTTTTGCTTGATAAAATCAATGTTTTTCATTTAATCTCATACTATAAAATATTAACAATCTAGTTGGCTAGATTATATAATACCAATCAAAAAGCATGACAGCTTTCCTTTACAATCAATTGACATCTTCTCTGATTCATCATGTGGTTTATTATGCAATTTTATTTAATTCACACATGTTCATAATTTTATATCCTAGTCATATTACCTTCACATTTTAAAAATTATCCTTTAAAATATTTTCTTTAACACTAAATACACTATCTGGGTTTCTTCTATACAAAGTTGTAGAAAATATTATACAAATGTTGTAACAATTCTTTTTCTGCAATTCTAGTCCTATGGTGATTAGTAATTCATTGCAGACCAGCTATTCAGACCTTTTTTTTTATATAGCTGTTCCCAACTTATAAATACCTAATATAAAATTAACACATTACTATTTTTTTTCTTATTTCCCTATTGGGGGAGGGGTACTACGGTCACTGGAACAGATGTGAAAATTCCTGGTGTTTTTAGATAATCTGATATTGGTGAATTGGAAGAAGGGAGGATGTGGGTAAAAAGCTAAATCTTTGGCGAGACCTGATGGTGGATATCCTGTCCTCAAATGGTTTCCCACAAAATATCCATACTTTTTCATTTCGTTTAGTTATTTTAGTTATTTAGTTCAAAATCCCCCAGATTAAGAATCATTGTGACTTTATCATTTCCCTTATGAAACACATAGATATGTTGGATCATGAAATAATTAAAAATCAACTCTTCCCCAGTACAACAAATCCAGTCTACTAGCTAAGAGACTCCTAATGGAACAGGGATGTAATTTTGTAGCTTAGAACACATCTAAATGTGGAAGAGAATCAAGATAAATTTATTGTCAATGATTGTGTAAGTTCAAAGACACAGCCATTGGGGTAAATGCCTGAAGAAGAGAAGAGGGTATGGTGGGGTACAGCAAGTAATAGAAGAGGAAGCAGAGTGAGTCACTGGGCTCACTCCTCATAATCTGAGTCTTAGAAAGTAGGCATTACTGACCCCATGGTTTTCAAATGAGTAATCTCAGAGTTAATACAGAGTGGGTTGGGATTCAAAACTGGATCAGGTTTTGAATGCTCTTTGGCAAAATACAAATATCAACAATTTTTAAAAACTTGCTAGGAAAATTTCTCTCCCAGAAAATAGGAGGAAACACAGGCCTTATCTTTCTTCTTTCTGCATAGAAATTTCTTCCCAAATCTCCTTTGAATCTATAACTCCGCTAACAATATTAATACCATACCCCAACTACATAAAATACCACAAATGAACATGTTTCTATGGGAATGTAAATTCACATATCCAAAGTCAAAATTATGAAACTTTTGAAACACGTTCCAATCATAAATATCTAAGGAGAAACAATTATCTTTAAATTTTAAAATCCCCCTGGAGATTGTTGGTAGAACCATATACAAAACAAGCACAGAATTTTCAAACTCTTTTTTAAATTATCTATTCTGTTTTGCATCTTTACTTCTGAGGAGAAAAACAGATTATTAGTTATTAATATATAACTAATAAATTTTAACAACTTCTTGTATTCTGCTATTTGTAACTAAAGAAGTTTTCTTAAATCATTTTCTCCATGAAATAGCCCAAATTCTTGTTTGCCATATCACTACTATTACACTGCTCAAATCACAAAAATAATGCTAGCAGAATAATTACATACTATTTAACTCTGTCTAAAATATGAAATGGGCTTTCCCTAAAAGTAATTGTGTTAATGTGCAATTAAAAAACAAAAAAGCAAAGTAATTTAGTGTTGCCCCTGCTCATTACTGGCTAAGGAAGTGAAGATGAAAGTTAGCCTGGGGAATGTAGGGTCCTTGCTACAGCTTTTTCTTTATACACGTAAACAAACGTATAATTAAAACGTAAGCAAACGTATAATTATACATTTGAAGATTAAAGTGAGCTTCACTTATTGACTGTGGTGTTGACTCTTCCCACATCATGCAGCAAAGCCTACCAATCACCGGCCTGCAGAAAGCTCCGTGTCTACCGGCTCCTCAGGCAGCAGCTTTGGCAGTGGGTATAGCGTGGACAGTGAAGGAAGCAGCAGCACTGCAGGGGAGACTAATCTATTTCCTATTCCAAGGATGTAAGTGGTTCTTTATTTTACTAGAAAGTTAACAGCATCATGACTAAGACATTCTTAACATTTAACAGGGAATAAGTAGATAATTAACCAATTTGGAATCATTGTCCCATAAATGATTTGTTTATGCCTACATAAAAATAGATTTTTCAGGAGAGACTAGATTAATTCATTTAATGCTAAGGATGAATGCTAGTCACTAGCAGCATTACTTAATCAGTGCAGTCTTTAATACAAAAACTGCTAAAATAATAATTCAGCCATGCTAGACTAAAATTCACCAGCACTACATTTGTATTTTAATCACATAATGACCAAATTCAAATATTATTTGAGATAAACATAGGGTAACTTAATTTGATTCAAGACAGATTTAAACATATTCAAAGGACACATATCATCTTTGAAATAGATGACCCATTGGGTTAATCATATAACTTTCCAACTGTAAAACTCTCTATAATTAAAATTGAAAGCTCTGAAGTGTTTTCATATTTTCTAGAATATATCAATTTGTATATAGGTCCCTGAGTAACTACTCCCAGAAAAGCTCATTCATAATATGTTAAGCTTCAAGAATATCATCCTGCAAATCACATGTAAAACTCAAGCAGCTTGTATTTAGAATGTGTTAGAATAGATTTAGTCCTATTGGTGGCAAAATTTAGCAGCATTCAAGATAAATATGTAGATAATGTCTGTTCCAGCATCAAAATCTAAACCCCAGACCTTTCCTTCTCCTCTCAATTTACATAGTCTTGTGGATTTTCAAAACACCACTGGACCATACAGATCTCAGAATCTAGGCCACTGGGTTAATAAAGACTTTTGCCTAGTTTTGTAAGGCCTAAGAGCTAAAATGGTTCTTGAATTTTAAAATGCTTTTTAAAAACAAATAAAAAGTTTTTTAGGACATCTGAAAATCATATGAAGTCGAGATGAACACAAACTAAGTTGTATTGGACACAGCCATGACCATTACTTATGTGCTGCCAGATGCTGCTCTTGTGCTTTACCAAGGCAAAATCCAGTAGTTGCAACAGAGACCACCCAAAATGTTTACTATCTGGCCTTTTAGAGAGTTTGCCAACCCTGATCAGGGCTGTTATTAAAGACTCTTCATTTTCTCCAGTGCTGAGGGAAATCTCTCAGAGAGTGGAATTTCTACTTATTTTAATATCCAAGGGTTTTATAAATATTTCTTTTTTATCTCCAGAATAATTCTAATAGATAATTGTTCAGTTTACAAAACTAAAATAATAGGGAAAGCAGATTATTATCACAATGAATAACATGTTTGATTTGTAGTGGTCAAGTTACATTTTTCCCAACTTGAATTAAGCAATTTTTTATTGTATCACCTGTCCATATGAGGGGTTTTGTGTTTGTTTTTGACACTAAGGCTATGGATTTAATAGAATTGTTTTATTTTATTGGAAGTTATTCCTAAAAGGAATTTGATCTTATTAGTCCTTGGCTTCTGATAATCCATTTTAAATTTTTAAAAATTCAGCAAATTCATTACATTTCTCTCTAAACTATATCATGTAAAGATTTTGTAATTAATTTTATATCCTTCCAATTTATTTGGACCCTTCAAAATATATACTTTAACATTGATAATAAAGTTGACTTACAGAGAGTAAATGATGTAATTCCATCAATATTGAATGTGTGAAGTGAGATTATGTATTTTTTACATACATACCATATGACAATTTGGTTTTTGTGCCCCCCACCCTGTTTTCTGTTTCTCTTGTAAATCAAGAAGAGGCTTTTATTTAACTGTTTGGGAGAGTATTGTTTTGCAATATTAGCACAAAGAAAATTCACTATTTAAAAATATTATATGATATGTATAAGAAATACTATTTGTTAGTTCTATTATATGCCCCATTGTGTCTAATAAAATTACTGCTTGGGCTGATGTAAATGTTCAATTAATATTTGGTGATTGAAATATATAAATTACAAAAAACATACAGTCAAAATGTGCTGAGCTGAAAATAGTTTACTGAGAATTTAGAAAAATCACATTCTTCACACACCCACAGTTGCATTTCCTCTATTCTTCACTAGCTTTGCTGTGCTGCAGATTTTCTGTATAATCTTTAAAACTGAGTAACTATGCATTTTGGCTAAGTATCTTACGTTTAAATTGGTTTTCATTAGCAACAAAACTGTTGCCAGATTTTAAAATGTGAAATCTAGGACTACAACAAATATAAAATTATCAAAACTTTATTTCAATTACAATTACTAAAATTTGTAATAATTTTTTAAAGCTTGTCAAAGTATACAGATAGTAATTTTTCAATACTGTGCTCTGCTAGATTGGTAATACTAAAAGATCTTCATTTTCAACTGAATTTGATGACTCAGTAACAAGATGATTTGGCTCTTTCTACCAGTGTAGTATACTGCTAAAGAGAACATTACTGCTAGGTTATTAAGCTTTTCTTCCTAATGGTAATAGAAAGCAGAGTTCACTTTTTTATCTTAACTACCTGAATTTCAATGAAGCAATTACATGAATTGCAGTTTTATGCATTGCTCAAACAACACTATATGTTCGCATGCAAACCATATATATATATATATATATACACACACACACACACACACAAACACACATAAGTGTTAGAAATTACTTAATTTGCATGCACTTGGTCTTCACATAATCTCTTAACACAAATATGTGTTTAAATCTTCAACCTTGAATTGGCACAATGGAACAATATAGTGGTTACCAAGATAAAATTATTCTTAAATTTACATCAGTTCCTCTTTTATGATGTGCAAAAATATTTCAGCATCTTCTCTGAAGTAGAATGATAAGAGGATCTTTAGAGCATTTTTCAAGTGAGATATAATTGGATTCTTAAAAAAATATGTATAGTTACATTTTTCAACAGGTTCAACAAACTAGACACTTTTTGAGTAAATCAGAATTGTTAGCAAATCCTGATATGTTAAAATTACTGTCTAGAAAGTAAAATACCATGGCATTCTTTTGTTCAGCCAGCTTTTTTTTGAGGATTTAAGAGACTTAATTTTATTTTTAATGTCTTATCAAAGTACACATGCAAGCAATCTCAAAATCTTTTATATGCCATGGAGTCTTTACTCTGGCTGAAGCAATAAGAAGTTGCCTACAGTCTTTTGGCTGTTACATTATCTGCATACTAAACTCAGTTTTGAAAATAACATGAACTCATTATATAAGTGGCTTTCCCAAAATTTGAGGCTGAAAGTTAAAATGAGTGACAGATTGTAATGGAAGTCTAAGGCTACCATGTATATATATATATATATATCACTATTAATACAGTGTACTTATTAAATGCTTATAATTTCTCAGGCACTGTGTTAAACCCTTCATATATATTTGCCATTTGCCACCTCTATCAAAAGGTTGCTGATATGGCTATTATCATATTATAAAAGAAAAACAATCTTGACCAAGTACTTTGCCTTAGATTCCACATAGTAAGAAAGAGCAAAGTCAGAAGCTGAATTCAAAAGGCAGTTTGCTCAGCACAGTCTGAAAACAGAGGAAGAATCTGAAAAGAAATTATATGTGTGTGTGTGTGTGTGTGTATATATATATATATATATATATATACATTTATTTATATATGCATTATATATCTCTTCTTAGAAGTGTCTCCTCAGGTCCTTGGCCCATTTATTGATTGGGTTATTTGTTTTGTTTTTTTTTGGTGTTTAGCTTTTTGAGTTCTTTATATACCCTAGAGATTAGTGTTCTATCTGATGTGTGAGGGATAAAAATTTGCTCCCAAGTTGTAGGCTCTCTGTTTACCTCACAGATTGTTTCTTTTGCTGAGAAGAAACTTTTTAGTTTGAATCCATCCCATTTATTGATTCTTTATTTTAATTCTTGCACCAAAGGAGTCTTATTAAGGAACTTGTGGCCTAATCTGACATGATGAATTTTAGGGCCTACTTTTTCTTCTATTAGACACAGGGTCTCTGGTTTAATTCCTCCTTTATCCACTTTGAGTTGAGTTTTGTGCATGGTGAGAGGTATAATTTCATTTTGTTGCATATGGATTTCCCATTTTCCCAGGACCATTTGTTGAAGAGGCTATCTTTTCTCCAATGTACGTTTTTGGCACCTTTGTCTAATATAAGATAATTGTAATTTTGTGGGTTAGTCTCTATGTCCTCTATTATTCTCAGAAGAGGATATATAATCAATCAACAAATATATGAAAAAATGTTCATCATCTCTAGCAATTAGAGAAATGCAAATGAAAACTACTCTAAGATTTCATCTCACTCCTATCAGAATGACAGCTATTATGCATACAAATAACAATAAGTGTTGGCAAGGATGTGAGGAAAAAGGTACACTTATACACTGCTGGTGGGACTGCAAAATGGTGCAGCCAATATGGAAAGTATATGGAGATTCCTTGGAAAACTGGGAATGGAACCACCATTTAACCCAGCTACCACTCTCCTTGGTCTATACCCAAAGGAATTAAAAACAGCATGCTACAGGCACAGAGCTACATGAATGTTTATAGCAGCACAATTCACAATAGCTAAACGGTGGAACCAACCTAGGTGCCTTTCAATAGATGAATGGATAAAAAAAAATGTGGCATATATACACAGTGGAATATTACTCAGCAATAAAAGAGAATAAAATCATGGCATTTGCAGGTAAATAGATGGAGTCAGAGAAGATATGCTAAGTGAAGTTACCCAACCCCCCCCAAAAAAAAAAAAAACAAATGCTGAGTGTTTTCTCTGATATAAGGGGGCTGATTCATAGTGGGGTAGGGAGAGGAGTCATGGAAGGAATAGACAAACTCTAGATAGGGCAGAGGGGTAGGAGGAGAAGGGAGGGGGCATGCGGGTAGGAAAGACAGTGGAATGAGGTGTACATCATTACTCTAAGTACATGTATGAAGACATGAAAAGTGTGACTCTACATTGTGTACAACCAGAGATATGAAAAATTATATTCTATATGTGTAATATGAACTGTAATGCATTCTTCTGACATATATAAAAAATTATTAAATAATTTTTTAAAATATGCATATATAAACAATTTTAGGCAGTCTTTATTTTTAATTTATACATAAAAATTGTACATTTTTGTGTAGTATCATGTGATTCCAATATATATGGAAACCCCTTTTCTAGGTTTTTTGAAATACTAACCATGCTATCATTATCTGTATTCACCCTAGTATGCAATAACACACAATAAAACTCAGTACTCTTTGACAGAACTATTTCATACTCTTCCTTCCCCTTTCTCTCCTGGGTCTTTTGTACCCACCATTCTACTATCAATTTCTCTGATATCAACATTTTTTTGGAATCCACATATGAGGTGATCATGCAGAAATTGTCTCTGTGTTTGATTCATTTCACTTAGCATAATGATTTTTTTAGAATTTTATTTATATATGACAGTGGAACTCATTACAATTCTTATTACACATATTTTTAATATCTCTGGTTGTATACAAAGTATATTCACACCAATTCATATCTTTATACATGTACTTTGGATAATGATGAACATAACGATTTTTAATATGATCCGTGTTGTTGCAAATCACAGAATTTCATTTTTTTATGACTGAATGGTATTTCATTGTGTACATGTACCATATTTTCAATTCAGTTGATAGAGTTTGACACTGCCATTTCTTGGCTATTGTGAATAGTTGTGCAGTAAATATGGGTGTGCATGTTTTCAATCTACTTTCAATGTACAATGTACAATTTCATTCCCTTTGGATATATACCCAGTAGGAGAATTATGGAATCATATGGCAGTTCTACTTTGGATTTGTGAGGAACCTCCATACTATTTTCCTTAATGGATAATAGCAATGGCTACACCCAGCAACAGTGAAAGGGTGCTCTCTTCACATCCTTGCCAGGATTTGTCAAGCCACTCTTACTAGAGTGAGGTGGTATCTCATTGGGACTTTGATTTGCACTTCTCTGATAACTAGTGACATTGAACATTTTGCCCTGTACATGTTGGTCACTTATACATCTTTCTTTAAGAAATATCTATTTAGGTTATAGTATTCATTCCAAAGCTTATTTCATTGAGTATTTCCCTTCTCACAAAATAATCTATAACAAATCATTATTTCAAAGTATAAGGTTATAAAATCTTCTTGAGTTAAAATGAAAAACAATTGTAATGTTTGAAGAGATGGACATGTTTGACCTGGTGCAGACTTTGTGCATATATACATTCAAAAGATATCACATGGTTTCTCATTCATAAGAGCAATTTTATGATTTTATGTATCAGTTAAGTGAATAATTTTTAAATGGGAAAATTATAAAACAAAATTGAAAAATGTAATGATGGTCTGATTTTTTGATAAATGAAACTCATTGAATTTCAAGATATTGTTTTGACTAAATAGGAACAATAAACAAGTTCCCATTCTAAAATTAACATGATATTTGCCATTTACGTATTAATATATTTGCCTTTCAAATTATTCATTGCAGGTCTGAATACACAATGTTATTTTTTTTTATATATACACAACTTCCTCCTTTTCATCCAGGGGATCATAACTAAATATATCATTCTGATTTTTTTTACAAAAGAGGGAAGATGGGACAGAATGGACAAGAGCCTGTAAAACAGCCAGGAGTGGGCGTAGGACTAGCCGATACTGAAGGTAAGTTAAATTTACAATACTAAATTTTGGTTGAACTTACATATTGTATTAAAAAATTTTTGCTTTTAATGTGAATAAAATATCTAAGGATGAATTATAAAAGCACAAGGTAATGAATCACTATTAACCATTAAATAAGAATGACTTTGTATTCATTTAACAATTTGCCCCTTTATTTACTTACCTTAGGGTACTGAAAAAATTTAAAGCCTATGGGAAAAATTAAAATAGAAAGAACATAAAGGGTGACAACAAAGATTCAGAAGATTTTCTCAAGGAAAAAATATCTTACTTAAATTTTTAAAAATTTTAATAAGTAGAAAATTAATTTTAACAACTAGAGAATTAATCATAAAACCTCACTGAAGCCATGGGAGTTTTTAAATAAAGGAAGCTGAGATGAAACAAATAGTATAAAAATCATTTTATAAAGAAATTAATTATTTGAACTAACTTCTAAAGTAATAGTCAAATTTAAAATTCAGTTTGAAATTCAACAAATAGGGCTGGGGATGTGGCTCAAGTGGTAGCGCGCTCGCCTGGCATGCGTGCGGCCCGGGTTCGATCCTCAGCACCACATACAAACAAAGATGTTGTGTCCGCCAAAAACTAAAAAATAAATATTTAAAAAATTCTCTCTCTCTCTCTTTAAAAAAAGAAATTCAACAAATAGCAAATTATTTCAACATGCAAAAATAAAATTTTTAGCATCAGCAAACACATAATAATAATATGAGCTCAACAATGATTACCTTATCTTTTATAACATTGTGATTAAATCTGGGAGCTCTGAAACCTTTATGAATTTCACCAAAGGCTCAATAATTTTAACTATTCTAAATGTTGTACACTATCCTAAGTACCTTTCATCTATTATGTCATTTAATTTTTAGAATACCTGTGAGGTAAGTAATAGTTTATATTGGCTTTACATGAAAGGAAACAAAACTACAAAGAGCATACAAAGTCCAAACAAGTGAGTTGAACCCAGGAAAACAGCACAAACATCACACTATTAAAATGACTGATTATGGGCATGGAATCACAATGTTACTAGAAAGGAACGACAAGACTTAGGTTTCAATTCTGGTCTGAATTGTGATGTGATTTATCTGCTTTCAGAAACCTTATCTGACAAATTCTGGGTCTATATGATATTTGTTTCCCATGGATTCAAGAGAATGCCCCATTTTTCTGGTTCTACTCAATCATTCTTAGACTCAATGAAAAATCTGTGCTTCCTCTACCTCCTGCCACCTCTGCCAGAGTTCCATCCTTAATCCACCAACCCTTTTACCTAACTTCTCACATGAACTCATTCCCTCTCCTATGGGTAGTTTAATCCCAAATCTAGTGCCCAAATTTTCCAGAATTCAGACTCAGTCAGGCATTTGTGTCCAACCAGAAAAATAGAAACCACTCTTGACTGTTTCAAGTAGAAGAAATGCAGGGCTGCAATTGATTACACACTCATAAAAGAACCTGAGAAAACATAGAGGGGACAGTGAGGCAGCAGAAGGAGGCTACTCTTCTTGTAGGGTCAAGGATAGTAAGAGGTAAAACCAGGACAAGCTTGTTGCTAGGAACAGGAGACAAGGAAGAGACATAGCAAACACCAGAAATATATCCTGAGATGAATTAATTTGAGAAGAAAGACACTGGTTTCCAACTTCCTCCCAATCTCTGCCAGTGCCTGATCAAACCCAGTTGGAAGCCAGGTAACAGGAGACCTGGGAAAGAGCCTATGTGACAGCTACTCTGAGAGGGGTGCAAGAGAAAGACTAAAGAATATATCTGAGAGCATAGAAGCATAGGGACAGCAGAGGATTCTGAGGATCCCATAGATGCATTGCCGCAGTCTGGCTGGGCACAAATGCCGCAGTCTGGCTGGGCACACAATCACGAGCCACCACACAGCTTGTAGATTCAAACAGCAACTCTTTATTCCCGAACTCACACCAGCCGTCTACAATCACGTTCTGGGGAAATCCACGTTCTCTGCCCAAATTCCCCTCCACTGGGCTTCTATCTCCAAAATATATTGTCTAAATCCCGTGAGAACTCAAGGGGAACTCAGGCAGCAGGATACGCCCTATTCCCAGCAGGAATAATCTTAAACCTTAAACCTGGAACCTAAACCGGGAACGCCCTAAACACGATTATCTTAAAACCGGGAACACCCTAATCTGCCTTGGTCCTTGAGCAAGGTCACTTACATTCAATGTCACTGCAACATGTCAGCAACATGGGGTACGCTGGCAAGGAAATTGTCATACCTACTTGGCTAATGGCTCCCAGCAATGCATCAAGCAACATATTCCCTGGTCTGAGTTCACCTTCCCCCCATTTTGTCTCCTTTTCTTTCTATGCTCTTCTATAGCTCACAAAATTTGCACTTATTTTCACCAGAATTCGCATAATTTATACTGTTTTTTTTTTACTTAAATTACCTGTATTCATGCTCATCTCCTCCATAAGAACTGAACAACTTTCAAAACAGAAATATGTTTATTCATCCTGGTATCACAGCACTTGGCAGAAAATCTTGTCCATAGAGTTGCTTAAAGAGGCATGTGGAGAGCTGGGGATATAGCTCAGTTGGTACAGTGCTTATCCATCCTGGCTAGGACCCTGGGTTTCATCACCAGTAACACACACACACACACACACACACACACACACACGTTATTGAATGAACGAATAATTAGAATGAATGATTATACATAAAACTCATGGCTTTTGGTTTCCTATGACTCTAAACTTCAGGTATAAAGAGAAGAAATCAATGGGTAGCTTTAATACCACTCCCCACACCCTCTTCCCCCAAGGTCCTAAGGGTTGAACCCAGGGCCCACTATACACTAGGCAGATCCTCTATGAATTACATCCCTGGTCCTCATGTGTGGTTTTAGCTACTTTGTTTTGACACTCTTTTAACCTCAAAGTTTATAAATACAATTATTTTAGTTTTCAGCAGCTAGCTGTCAATGAATAGATACTGTTAATCGTAGTATTGCTTTCTTTCCCCCTATCAGTCCCACATAAAACGTGTTTGTTTTTTAAGAAGGAGCCAATAAGGGGCTACTTTATTTTGCTTCAAACCTATGAGTCAGTGTATTTATACTTTAGTGAACTGACCCTGACCAACTGTTGATCCCAGATTCGTTATTGAGCAGAGGATTGGGGGTTGAGGATAGGAACAACATGGAATATGTGATATAATGTGAGTCATTTACAGTCATGTGCCTTTTTGGTAGCAATATTCCAGACAACTTGTTTTTGACTTAGTTATACCCAACATTAAACAATAACCAAATTTCTAACTTAAATGTCTATGTGAAGCTGGGCTATAAGAGATATATAAAAGACAGTTAATAGTATGCAATAAATATTAAACTCTTTTTAGAAATAACTTAATTAGAAAGAATATATTGACAGAGTAAGGAAAAGCTATTTAACATATTTGTTCTAAGCAGATAGTAGAAAACATCAAATTAAAGTGCAAGATTTTGATTTGTCCATGTAGAAATATGGAATCAACTTTGTGTTGTACTTTAGGCATATAGATAGCTTTTATTTTATTTTATTTGTTTTTGTGATCCAGAGACTTACCTTCACTTCCTTTTGTTGTCAGTTAACATAAAGAATTTAATAGGACAACAAAGAAGCAAAAAGGAATCAATGTAAATTGTTTTAGAAATATTCACTTACCTAATTGTGTTTTTACTCCTTATAATTCTTGACCTGGGTATTAGAAAAACAGTGTCTCTTATAAATAAGGCATTTTTCTGAAAATAAAAAAAAAATGTTTGTAATGCTCTACTTCATTTTGAAATTTCATATTATTCATCTAAGCATTTTGTTTTATGAGTACTTTGGCCTATTCTAAAAGAATTGACCTACAAAAACTTCTCTAAGACAATGTACATGAATGTGTAACATAAATGTATCATACACTTATATCAAAAGATGTCATGGATTTTAGGTAATCACCATTAAACAGTTTCTTCTCATAAAATTTTTATTTCTGTTTTGGCATTACAATGTATAGAATGCAAAAGTAATGTTTATGGTGTTGAAATTTTCTGTTGAGAATGATATTGAGACTTTTTTTTATACTCAATAGCCATGCCCTTCTTCACTTATTAAACAAGCATATTTATGCTGGCTTCTGATATTAATGTGTCACTTAGTTATTTTCTCTAATAATGTTTCATCTTCCTTATAGCAGTAACTCATAAATTTTAATCTCAGCATGAGATTAATTCAGTGGGTCAGAATGTGAGATCTATTAAGTTTTGGACTCTTTGTTGTACTAGAAAATGATAATAGTTTGTTGGACTATCTCTGCTAATGATTGGTTGAATGTCCATGACTTAATGTAAAACGCAAATGAGCACTGTGTTTGGCACATGGTTAACACCTTTAAGTTGTGATAGAGGATTTGAGACAGGGACATTGGATCCCATCCAAACCAGTAAGAATATTCAAGATTGATCAAATGTCATGCACTTATTGAGAAAGATGCTCAAGATTACTTCTCTTCAAGATTTAGATCAAACCAATTAGCTTTTCTAATTGTAAAGATGAGTTTTTCCCCAATTTATGTTAAGGTTTCTAATTATACCCTTAAGATGGGCCATCTAGCCCTTCTCTGCATTTTTTCATTAGTTAGATGTATTTAATAGGGTTATTCTTTGCCAGCAGGCATCCATGTAGTAAATGCTTTGATATAATTATTCTCCTAAGCTTGGTGTTTGAAACTTTAGCAAGCATTATAATCCCAACTTTGTATGAGACTTAATTTTCTTGGCTATATATATTTACAGATAAAATAGCCCTAATAAATCATTAATTTTCGTAAGTATCTTTGGAAGCTTGAAGTTAGTTTCAGTGAGAATGGAAATTCAGTTTGCATTCTCAATGGGCCAGAACAAATAAACCTCTACCATCACAGAAATATACAAAGCTATACTTTCAAATATTTTCAGATAATTGAGTAAAAACACACCACCATTAATATCAACCTAAGAGGAGAGTCAGACAGAAATTTGATTCAATATCTCACTGGAAATTGTTTGCAAAGCATAACAATTTAATGCAGAAATGATGGGAATCTATAATGACAACAACAATATCCTGTTACCAGGTATTTCAATACCTATTTTATATAGATGTATATTTTATATATAGTTCTGTGATTAGTATAGACCTGTTTTATGTATATGAACACACTTTATTAAGTCCACGACCCAAGTATAGGGCATAAATGACTCCCTGTGCTGATCAGATAGAAATCTAAGCCTTCTGTCTTATCTTTTAAGACAGAAGAATTAGTCTTCTGTCTTGTTCAAGATAAACATAAAAAGACTTCTGAAAAATTATTTTCTCTGTTAAATAAGAACTGGATTTATATAACTGTATGTCTTAAGGAGTTTGCAAATTGAAATATCCAAATTCTTTATGTAAATATTCATTTAATCTTTTTTCTCTTGTTCTGCTGACTTGTTTAAAAAAAATAAACAAGAGAAAATTTTCTTCAAAGAGAAAATTTTTAAATCACTATAGAAGACCTTCAATTAGAACATAATAACAGCTGTTATTGGAGCATCTAAAATTTGCTCCACAAAAGGGAGCTAAAAGCCCTGTTTTTACCCATACGTTCTTATATTTCCAACATTGACCAGTACTAAATACTAACATTTATATTATGCATAAGACACTGTGTTAAAAATCTGGATACTATGGAGAACAAGTGAATCCGGAAGCTGATCTGAGGGAACATATGGTCTATGTAGATGGGTCCATCTCATAATTAGCAAGTAAGCATATTTGCTCACCCAGGTGTATACAGCCTGGGGCTATTTGGAGTGATTGGTAACTATACCATATCTGTTGCTAGATACTTAGCCATTTCTCTGAGGAGGGACTTTAATAACCATCATGAAAAGAAGAATTATGACAAAAATTCATAACCAAGAGAATGAATTATGTGCCATGAGATTTCAGCCTTGGAAAACATTGCTACATCTGTAAGAATCAGGGGATGGGGGAGGGCTTTGTGAAAGAGGCTACACTTAGTGACTGCTTTGACAGATGGGCGAGGTCTAAGGTGGTAATGGGAGGGTCAAATTCCAGGCTGAAAAAACAATATGATGATAGATGGAAAAAAGGATTGTGGATGCCAAGTAGGAAAACAATTCACTGAAATTATAGGGAAGAGAGCAAGGAGAGAGCAGAACAACTGGAAATTTCTACAAAGTTAAATCATATGGGAGTCCAGTGCTCTGTGATCAACAAGATTGATTAATGTAAGAATAATTAAACCTTAATAAGGAATTTTAAAGTATCAATATTTACAATGATGAGCATTTCTACCCTAAAACAGTGTACTCCTCTTTATTTAAGACTTTTAGAGATTTTTGTATTTGAAATATTATACATGGGAGATTCAAGCAGGGTAAAACTGTATATTATATAGGTAGACTACAGATCTAGAGTTCAGATCTATAAGTCTCAATTTGAATCTAGATTTCAGTTATGATATAGTAATATTTGTGAGGCACGTAACATAAACTAGAATCAGCAAGTAGCATTATCCCTTGTAAATTCCATCCACTAGAAAAAGAAAAAAACACAGTAATAACATCTAATAAGCTTCATTTTCTTGCAACCTGCACAAAGGGAAATGTGGGTCAGAAGATTTTAGTGCCTTCAAGCAGCAAAGTCAAGGCAAACCTAGCTGTGTCTGATGCTGAAGTTTATGCTCTCAGTCAGCATACAATACTGCCTCACCAGGTTTTATGCATGGCATCTGAAGTTATTTAGGTTACTGATAAGAATGGAAAGTACAGAGGGTGGCTGTTTAGTCCATGAGCATTGGTAAAATAACATGTGAACAAAGGATGAGACTAGTTCTTTAAAAAAGATTGTTTAAATCCCTGACTTTCCCTCATGAACTTAAATGCAAAAATTTTAAGGTCAAATTTACAAATAATTTTATTATTTCTTTATTTATTTGCTTATGTTGTGCCCATGTCCAATTTAGGTACATAATTATCTCTATTTTCTTTTAGTTCTTTTGTGATGTGAAAGGTAATACTTAATGCTTTAAACCAATGTCACAACTGTAATCCCAGCTACTCAAGAGGAGAAAGCACAAGGTCACAACTTCAAGGCCAGCCCAGGCAACTAAGCAAGACCCCATCTCATTATAAAATAAAAAGGGCTGGGGCGTAGCTCCCTCTAAGAGCATTTACACATCATGCATAAGGTCCTGGGTTTGAATCCCAGTATTACAAAAAGAAGCAACAGTCAACCAATATTCCTGGAAACATTTGTGGTATAAACTTTCATTTCTTACTGTTTTAGTCAGCTTTTTTGCTGCTGTGACTAAAGAACCAGATCAGCACAGTTGTAAAGGAGAAAGGATTTATTTGAGGAGCTCATGGTTTTCAGAGGTCTTAGTCCATAGAAAGCCCCATTCCTCAGTCCTGGAGGTTCTGGGCTTGAGGTGAGGCTGACCATCATGGTGGGAGAAGGTGGCAGAGGAAACCGTCTCACATCATGATGACCAGGAGGCAGAGAGAGACTTCACTGGTCAGATACAAATTTATACCAAAGCCATGCCCTAATTCCCACCTCCTCTAGCCACAACCTACCACTTCAGTTACCACTCAGTTAATCCCTATCAGGGGATTAAGTCACTGATTGGGTTAAAACCTTGACAACTCAATCATTTCTCCTCTGAACCTTCTTGCACTATCTCACATGTGAGCTTTTGGGGGAAACCTCACACCCATACCGTAACATTTAATAATATGAAATATCACTTTGATCAGTGAAAATTGTCAAGTAGGTTTTAGTCTGACTAAAGGTTTATGGATGATCTCATTGACATGTCTCCCTGGATTTGTCAGTGCCATCTGTATTCAACTATTCCAATTTTAAGTTCTATTTTTCTACATTGGACTGTTTTGCCTACTTATTTTAAAAACGTTTGAAAGTAACTTTTAAACTGTTGAAAAGCAAAGAAAATTCTACACAAAGATCTATTTGAATTATATTACAACTTGTAATTTTTAGGGACTTGACATCTCCACATGTAATAATTCCTATCCATGAACATATATGCCTGTCTATACTAATAGATTTTTTTTTGTTTTTTTAGTAAAATTGCTTTAATGTTTTTTTTAACATTCCACTTAAAACATTTTAGTTATTTTTATTCTAAAGAATGCTGTTTGCTTGTGCTATTGTTGTGGTAAATTTTTCTAAGTTTTAACTGATCAATATGTTACTTTCTAATACAGTTATTGATATTTATTCGCATATCAAACCTTTACATTACAAAATAGAAAGGTGGTAGCAAGTCAGGTACAATAGCAGCTACATAGGATGAATAGCAAAGAGAATTTATGTAAGTGTGTATGTGTATATGTGTATGTTTCCAAATACATCATTTAGAATGGAGAAACACACACATACATACTAAATAGATTTGGTTCTGCTTTTTCAGAGTTATTAATCCCCCAAAACAAAGAAGAATATACACAAGCAATGGTCTTATAGTATGATGTTTGACACACTGGAGAGGAGATAACAATGGGAAGATACCAATAAGCAATTTCATAGACTCATTTTAAGAGAAATTCTAGGAATATGAAGTAAGTTGGACTTACGTATCAACTCCAAATAAAAATTAGAGACTGCCTGGAATGCTATGCTACTGAAGGATGCTTAGAATAAGCACAAGCTCAAATGCAAAGGCTTTGATGATAGATTAGAAAGTTTCAGTGAGGCTTAAAGAAGAAAATGATATTGTTTCAAACATTACTTACAGATGCCAATTTTTATATACAAAATGTCAGGCAGTTACTCAAATTTTCTAGGTTTGGGTTCTTAATTGATAGAAGCAAAAATAGGAATAGTACTTAACCTTTGATTTTTTGAAATTGGCTTATTTTACTTAGCATTGAAGGGAAAGCCAGGACAGAGACACGTAAGCAAGAAATGAAAGATGGAGACCGGGCAGAGATACACAGAAGAGTTTATCTGTCAGAGCTGACAAATGAAGGCCATCTCTCTGTATAGGAGAGAGGGGCCAAACAGGCTTGAGTTCTGGGACTTTTATGGGGCAGGCTCAGGAATCAGAGCCAGGCAGGTCCTAATGTGGGAGGGCAGTTAGAGGTTGGGTTGGAATTAGGGAGTAGTGAGCCTTTCTCAGAAACATCCTTGGGCAAGAAAATAAAACTTTTTCCTTAAGATGGCTGTCCAGATGCTAAGCAAGGACCTTATAGGCATAATAATCTCCAGATTCATCCATCTGCTGACAAATGTCATAAAGTTATCTTCTTGAAGGCTGAGTAGCACTCCATTGTGCATATATACCACCACGATTTCTTTATCCATTCATCTGTTGAAGGGAAACTAGGTTGAGTCTTAGCTTTTGTGAATTGTGCTGCTATAAACATTAATATGGTTGTGCCACTGATTGTCGCGATGGCAAAAGGTGCGACTTATGCAGTCAGGAGGGAGAAATAAAGAATGTCCACATGCTTCTGCCCTTTTCAATGCTTTATTCACTCAAATCACTCAATACAATTTCACTCTATAGGTTCTTAATCAAGAAAATGACAATCATTAATGCTAGGCACTGCAATAGACATAATCAATTCACAGCAAACAATTCTAGATTAATTCTAAGCGCTGCAAACACTCTTAATCATGACAGGCCCATGACAGACATTCCCTCTGTGTGCTAAACTCAAGAGCCAGATCTAAAGTCTCAAGCCTTAGGCTTTAAGTCCAGCGGATGCACACTCACTCAGACCATGATGATCAGGTCAGGAACCTGGGGTGGAGCTGACAGCTGGTTGAGGAGAGGGTCATAGGGAGAAGTTCTTTTCTCACCAGAGTCAAGAGGCTTCTATAGAGTTTGAGAGTGGTGAGAACAACGCAAAGGATCAGGCAGATGAGAAAAGTTGGCATGTCAGTCTAGGTCCTCATCAGGCTTTCAGGCTTGTGTTTATCAGTGTAGGCTGGCTGAATGTCTGTTCATTTGCTCCATCATTTATACTAATTTTGGGGGCTTCTGACCACCCTTTTAATTTCTATCAACTGCTACCAGATTTCTTAGTGATGTCATTCATCCTGAGGTTAAAGTATCTGGTTTGGTGGTCCTCACCCCGATTTTCTTGCTTCTTGTTCTTACCTGGGCTAGGGCAACATGCCAGAGACTTCACTCTGCTTGTCAGGATGGGGAGAAGTGACTTGTTTGTGCCTGAGGGCCTTATTTGGAGGGCTCTATTAGGTGTGCCTGGTGATACTGCAGGTTTCAAACTGGAGTTTTAAAATGAAGCTGCTTACTCTAAGGCCTAAGGCCATCCTTACACTGTAGTGTGCTGATTTTAAATCCTGTGGATTTTAACAAAGGAGTGGGACAACTCAGTCAAAGGTGGTCTCATTCCTAGTTTTTTGAAGAATCTCCATACTGCTTTCTAGAGTGGTAGCACTATAATATTACCAAAAAGGACTCTCCTGCCATGTATAACAATAGTACCTACCACAGTGTATTTTAAGGATTAGTGAAAATAATGAGTGGAAGGTGTTTGATACTCTGGCTAAGAAATGTTAGTTGTCATTATTCTAATCATCCCCCATATTATCCTAGGGACTTCTCAGGTTCCTTAATCTCATATTTTCCAAGATGCTTTCTTTTTCTGCCTTTTGGTATTAAACCAAGAAAAGGCATTTTTAAGGAGTCCTACATTTGTCAGTTTGTTTTGAAAAGCTCTTACATAAACTTATTATAGTATTTCAGACTGCTCTTCTTCCCAAAATAACCCTTATGTGATTCACTATATAGAAATGCATCCTCTGTGTAGCTAATGGTTTCCCTAGAATTTACCAGACTTTCTTAAATTGCTTGGGTTTAAAAATCAGTGAAATTGATTTCTAGTCCTGGATTCCCTCACTGTGAATTTAAAATTGAAGTCATCAACTGAAAAATAGTCTATTACTGAAATATAAAATATTTCATGTCTTGACTCTGAGCCAGATCTATCTCTGTAGGGTATTGACTGACCACTAAAAAGCTAAATAAATTAAATTTCTTGAACTTACCTTGAATACTTCTTAGTGTTACATGCACCAAAGAATTGGCAATCGCTTCATTTAAGGCCCATAGTACTTTAGACTTTCAGAGATTAATATATGAAGTGGTAGTTCTCAATATTTTTCAAAAATGTCTTCTTTGCTCAGAAATCTATCAAATAGTTGCATTGGGATTTGATATTCTGATTTTTTTTAAGTGAGAGAGGCTTTTTAATGAAGAAAGAAACACTAAAGGTTAGCAAAGGACCAGGGCTGGATCTCAGTGGTAGAACATTTGCCTAGCATGTGCAAGACCCTGAGCACTCCTTAACCCACCTTAAATTTACTTGGTACATGGTATAACATTGGAGTATAATTTTTATACTGCAACAAATGAACAAACATAACAAAGTATAGGACACCGAATGAATATTAGCTAAGAATGCTCCCTTTGGTATAGATGTAGATAGTTAACAAAAGGTATATATATATACTAAAGACATGGTGTTTTGTTTTAAATGTTTTTACATTACTTGGGTAATTTGCCTCCAAATAATAGGAGATATAGATATGAAATAATTGGAAATATGACTTGCATTTTATAGTGAAAGAAACTCAGAGCAGTGAAAACATTTCATCCAGAAATACCTAGCAACTTGTTCACCATTCAAGGTTAAAATCTGTAAATCATCTAACACCACCCAACTTGTCATTGTACCTATCACCATTTTTAATACTGATGATTATAGTGTTATTTTATGAAAAACTGTTATAAATTTATAAAATTTTTAATGGTTTAGGAATAAATCATCCAACACTATCAATGATTAAGGCCAATCAACTAGTAACAATACTGTTTACATTATAGGCACTATGTATCTTACCAAACAAAAAATTTAAATCTTGTTATATCAGATATTAAAAATTTTCATAAAATTATTTTGCTCTATATAACATTGTATTAACACAAATTGGACAAATATTTACATGGGATGATATACACAGTCCATATGTTGCTCAAAGAAAGTAAATTTTATAAAGTCCAATGAAACAGACATTTCATTTAGTAGGAAAACATAATTTATTAAGCAAATAGTTTGCCATAATTTTAATATGTAAGAAAAAAATATATAGTCCTATATTATACCATTAACCAAATAAATATAAGATAAGGAGTCAAAATTTAAAAATTAAATTATAAAAATACTTGAGTGAAGTTTAGAAGAATATATGTATAACCTTGGTGGAATGCATAGAGACAGCTTACTAAATAAGATATGGAATCCATACACTGAGACAGAAATAGTAGACATTTTTATTTACAAAAAACCCACAGAATTTATATAGTTAAAAAAGATAATAAACAAATAATAAATTTAAAATTATTATTTAATTGCTAAATTATTACTATCCTAAGTAAATGGCTCTCACATTTTGCTCAAAAGAGGACAATCAAGAAAGAGAAAACCTGCCAAAGGTTATGAACTGTCATTTTAAAGAAAATGGTCTTTGCCTGAGGAGAAATTAGGGAAAAAAACAAAAAAACTTATAATTGTTAAAAAAAAATAAGTGATTTATAACTCATGAGGTTACTAGTATAATTCCATAGAAAGGAGAGAAATGAAGAGAAATATCATTCAAACATAGCATATTTTCCCTCTTATTGAGGAAAACAAACTTCCACATTGGAAAGATAATGAATTAACAGACCTGTACTATGCAATATTATAATTCAGAAAACAAGAGATATAAAGAAGATCCCAAATGTTTCTAGGGATATTTAATTAATTATATACATTATATACAAAGAAGCCAAGATACGAGTATAAACAATTTTTCAACAGCAGTAATAGAAGCTTAAAATAAAAGGACCTGTCAAGAAATGTCTTTAAAATTTCAGATGGAAAGGTTTACAAACTAAACTTGTACTCATTCACTATAGATCAAGTATAAAGTTTGTGTAAATCATTTGGGGGAGGACTAGATCAAAAGAAGGAGAAGAAAAGTTTTGTATTTTTTCAGTAAATACATAATTTCTTACTCTTCTCCTGAATGATATGAATATCCATTGTCCTAAAATTCTTTTATAGTAGCTATTGCAGCTAAGTATTGTCTTTAACAGACTTATAAAAGACCTTCTGTTGGTACCAATGTTGTATTAATAAGAGGTTTTTTAAAGAAATAAGACTTTAATAACAGTAAAATATAAAATCTCTGGGGAGAATGTTTATGTTATTTTAATTTGTTTTCATTCCACTCAAAAGTTAAAATAAAATTTATAAATGTTCAACAAGAAAAAATTTTTAAAACTTTGGATAATATTTAAGTTCATTGAAGATGATTTAATTTTCTACTATGTAGATCATTATTTTCTCTAAAGATATTCTTATTTATACTATCCAGCAAGTTTCAGAATTTACCTAGTTTGCTATAAAGAAAAACTGTTTTATATCTTACTGAAGAAGTAGAACTAAAAAAGAAACAATATATTTCACAAAAGAAGCCTTTTACTAACCAGGTATAACATTCCCTTAAGGAACCAACTTCACAGAGAGGAAAGTACCATGGACAGAAAATAGTATACTCTGAGGAAAGTGCATACTGCCTAAAATAGTCAATATATTCTATTTTTTGCTATGTGACCTTAAAAACTGGGGGAGGGTACATTTTATTTAAATCTTGTATTTTAAAAAGAATTGCTCTCTACTCATGCTTTGCATTTGAGTATTTTCCTATACTAAGCAGATGCAATTTTAAACCGTTATCATCTGAAACAGATGCTTACTTATCAAGGAAATAGCATATCAGTGTGATTTCTGCAATTTACATTGCATTCTGGAGCCCAGACAGCCCTCATTGATATTACAGAATACTAAGTAGCAGTAGGAAAGCTTTACTCTACACATTTTATTATGACATTGTTGCAACTGAATAAAATTTATATATATATATATATATATATATATATATATGTATATATTAATATATATGTATTATATATATATATATATTCCTTCTATTTGATGATTCATCTTTTTTTAAAATGTAACCCTTAATAACAATAACAGTACAACTAACATTTATTTAACAAGCACAGCTAGGATATTTTAAAAATTTCTGGCCAGAATTCTGTTGACAATCCTTCATAACAGGTATTATAATATTCATGATTCCCAGTGTCTAGTATTGAGACTTGTGCAAAATACCCACTTGGTAAATATTTTTGAATCAAAATTGAATCTAGAACTCAAGACTCAAAAAAAAAAAAAAAACTAACAGCTAAATCAAGCCTGATGTCAGTTGTCAAAGTAAATATTTTGAGAGAATATTGTGAGAGAATTTTAAAGGTGCTTGGCATATGTCTGACAAACACAAACATCTTGACAAATGATGTTAACCGTGTGTACTGACTTACAGCTTTTAAGAAGTTTACCTCCCCAAACTGGACCCAGAGAGATGATATTGCTTCAGTTAGAAACTATATAACTTAGTTAAAAAGTATAGTAACTGCATTTTTGTTGATTGCTCCTCCTTTTTTCACAAAGCACAGCTGGATCTATAGAAGATGATGAATACTGAGTCTCTAACAGAAAGAACCAGCACATCTGGACAGACAGACATATTCATGAACAATTGGGATAAGAGTTCTGATAGAGTTGAATATATGTTGACTAGGAAAGAATTCCTAGAAGAAGAATACTTTTTAAAAAATAGTTCTGGAAATTAAAGTATATGTAGTTTAGCTGGGGGAATGCTGGAAAAAAGTCTTTGCAACATGAGAGAATATGTGACATGGATGAGCTGTAGTTGTGTATGTTTGACTGTGTATCATAGTTCTGAGCTGCAGAGAGTAGGAGATGCAACTTGAAAGGGAATCACAGTTCAGTTAGTTTATGAAATATGACATGCCACCAAGAGAAATTTAGACTCCACATGGTACATAGAAAATTGGAAGATGCAGATGAATTTCAAGAGCGACAATTACACACTGATCTGGAGCTGTGGAAGATGAATTACAGGGGATCATATTTGCATCAAGGGATCTATTAGGAGATACTTCAATAATCTATATTCCAAATAAGAAACAGTAAGAACTGGAATGCATGTAGCTGCAACAGTAGAAGAAACAAGGACAGAGAGTCGGGAAGCTATCTAGGAAGACAAATGAGGATGCCTTTGTTCTAAAAAATGATTCTGAATCAAAATGCAAATAGAACAGCTTTGGGTACTAGTAACATACAAATGAAGTGATGCAGTTATGGTCATTGTGTAAATGATGAGCAATTAAATGCAAGTATGATTTACATAGAAAAAGTGTTAACAACAAAGGGCAACATGACAAATTAAGAAAATAATAGAAATCATGGGAAATGATAAAATGCAAACCTATGCTTCACAGAATTTTTAAGAAATTGGCTATGTACTTCAAAGTAAATTTTACACATGAATTGAAAAAGTAAAATGGAATTTAAAGTAGGTAGGATTCTTACACTTTAATCTTAGCTTTGTTTTTATGTATGGTGACATTGATCTGTTGTTCCATATATGGAAGGCTTGGAGAACAAGAATCTCTGGCAAACAAGTTCAGAAGAGGAATATGATTTTTTTTTTTTTTTTTTGGTACTAGCAATTGAACCCAAATGTGCTTAATCCCTGAGCCACATCCCTAGCCCTTTTTATTTTTAATTTTGAGTCAGGGTCCCACTAGAGTGCTTACAGCCTCACTGTTACGGTTTGAATGTGAGGTGTCCCCCAGAAGTGCATGTGTAAGGCAATGCAAGAAGGTTCAGAGGAGAAATTATTGGATTGTTAGAGTCTTAACTCAATCAGTGATTAATCCCCTGATAGGGATTAACTGAGTGGTAACTGAAGTGGTAAAGTGTGGCTGGAGGAGGTAAGAATTGGGGGCATGGCTTTGGGTATATATTTTGTGTCTACCAAGTGGAGATCTCTGTCTCTGCTTTCCAATTACTATGGAGCTGCTTCCCTCTACCACATTCTTCCGCCATGATGTTCTGCCTCACTTCAAGCCCCAAGGAGTGGACCTGCTATCCATAGACTGAGACCTCTGAAACCGTAAGCCTCCAAATAAACTTTACCTCCTGTACAATTGTTCTGGTCAGATCCTTCAGTCCCAGCAGTAGAAAAAGCTGACTAAAACACTTGCTAAATTGCTGATGCTGGCTTTGAATTTGCCATCCTCCTACCTCAGTTTCTGGAGTTCCTGACGTGTGCCACCTTGCCAGGCAGGATATGATTTTTCAAATAAAAATTTCTAGGTTGTATCCTGAAGACAGTAAGGGATGCTATGGTATTATATAAAAAGATCAGGAATTTAAAATACCTACCTATACAAGGCATTAAAAGCAGTTTTAGTCAAACATTACGATTTTATATTTAGAAAAACTTGTATATTGATATATAAAAAGTTATATATCATATTGTATATTGATATATTACAAAGTTCCCTGGGAAAATTAGGGGATTTCTTTGAAACATAAGAAATGGAATTCATCAAAATACTTTATTTTCTAAAATAAGAAAGTTATCTGATTTATTATTTTGCCTTTTATATTCTTTCCTTGATTAGTGTTTCATTAAATCCAAGAAACAGGTGTCTTGATTGAACATTTTCCTTCACTCAGCTGTCTTCTAGCCCTCAAGGGTCCAAGCTCATTTCACGTTCTGTGGTTCTGTGTTGAGCGAGGCAGGGCCATGCTCTGTTTGGCTTCTATTTTAATCAGTGGTGAAGGTAATTTAAAATGATTTCGGTTGTTACAAGAGGCTAAAGACAGGAACCATTTTTTGACAACTTATTTTAAAGACAAATAACTTTTCTTCAAGTGTTTATTACTCTTGATAGTTATAGTTCATTTCCTTTTAATAAATGAAGAATTGGCTGGGTCAACATCGAAGTCAATTTGTTCAGTTTGCTTTGATTTTGAGACTTAAGTGATATTTTTCAACCAATTTGCCACTTACTTTTTTACAATCATTACCAGTGAAGTTTTTCTAAGTAAAATTAATATGAGCTGTTGTTACATATTGACTTATGGGTGTTTGGGAGCTCTAAATATAATCTATTTTCAGAATGTGTTTTTCTTGTGACTTTAGGAATGTGGATTAGCAGTCTCAGGTTGAAATTTTTATAGCAGTAGACTAGATCTTTTAAACAGTCATATAACTAAATTTGATTAATCACTTTCTTGTTCATAGATATTTTCTTAATAATTTGCATATATTTAAATATAATATTACTGAAAATAATCATGTTATAGATTAAAAGGATAGAATGATGTGGAAAAAAATTATGGAGTTATTTGGAAACCTGCTTTTAAAAGTTTGATCCTTCTTAAATAATTAGTAAGTAGATTTTCTTCCTGCCATACTATTAACTAGAATTCAATCTAGGTTGAATTATTATATAGCAGACATGATAGTATAAAGACATGTTATAGAAATACATAATTTTGTTACTTGAAGAAATAAAATTGTTTAATTTATTAAGAATAATTCCCTGGAGCTAGGGTTGTAGCTCAGCTGTAGAGCTCTTGCCTCACAAGTGTGAGGCATATATATATATATTTTTTTTCCCTGCAGTCTTAAACATACTTTTGAAAATTTTTAAAATTTTTAATATGCAAATTTATTGCATAGAAAAGTATATAGGATTTTGGGCTGGGGATGTGGCTCAAGCAGTAGCCCGCTCGCCTGGCATGCTTGTGGTCTGGGTTTGATCCTCAGTACCACATACAAATAAAGATGTTGTGTCCACCGAAAACTAAAATATATATTAAAAATTCTCTCTCTCTCTTTCTCTCTCTCTCTCTCTCTCTCTCAAAAAAAAAAAGAAAAATATATAGGATTTTAGTTTGGAGTTCGTTTTACTACAGGATGGAAGTAAAGACTATAGCTATTAAACTGTAAACTCTTTCTGTTTTATTTTAAGTCTAGGGTATAGCTCAGTGGTAAATGACTTGCTTGGCAATTGGGAGTCCCTGGTTTTGATCCCCAGTAACAACAACAAAAACTACCAATGTATTTTTTTATTTCAGGTTTGTTGAACTATTTTTCTAGACACTATCTCAATTCCAAGCTGGGTAATTGCTAAATCCCGGAAGATTTTACCTCTTAAGTATTCTGAAATCTCTTTCTTCTTTTAAATTCTAACTATTGCCCAAGTTTAGGTTTTCATCACATCTCACCAAAAGAAATGTGAAAGTCATAATCATTCCTTTCACCTAGGTCTGAAGCATTTTTCCAGTATTACAGCTATTGACTAATCTGACTTTGTCCATCTCTAGCATAATACATTTCTATGGACCCCCATCAACCACATAAATCTAGCTGGATTACTACAAGTTCCACTTTGTACTTCTCTGGGTTATCTCCTGACATGTTCTTTCTCCTATTTTACATCCTGGTTATATTCAAATTGTTCATAGTTTTCCATATAAGCTCTACACTTCCTCTCTACTTAGCTTTGCTCAGGATGTTCTCTTTGCTTAATATGATCACCACCTCCCAGATGAATCTGGTCTGGAAAATACCTGTCTATCCTTGAAATCCGACCCTCAGCTTACCTCTTTTTTGAAGCTATTGATCAAGTCCACCTCCACCTGGCTATTTTAAGGATGTTTTCTTCTGCCACCCTCATCACCTCTATCGTTGCACCAACCACAATGAATTGTAGTGATATTTTCTTTACCTCTTTTGCCAGACTGAACTGAAATCTCTCTGAGATGGGAGATAAGGTTACAGGGATATTTAGAAGGATTTCTTAGCTTTTATCATTGAAGACTTTATTTATATAAGACAGAAAGAAAACTTGGATAAGCTACAAGCAAAAATAAAATACAAAATGTTACTAAACAAACAACATATTTAGCAAGTCAAGAGTTATAAAAGCATCAGTAAAGAGATGTTTTCAGTTTTTTTCCAAAAATTCAGCATTCTACTCTTCAGCTTTTTTCAACTAAGCAGACATTACTATAATAGATTTATAATTTTAGATGCTTTGCAAAATCAGTCTTTTAAACCTGGTGTAGCTAATTGTGGTGGTCAATCAAAATAAATAAAAATAATAATAAATTATCAGTAGTTTGCATGCTGTAACAGGGCATTAATATACAGAAGTTTTTTTTTTTTTTCTTGCTAGGAGAAAGTGCAGTTACATGCCACAATAGAAATGGGAGTTCCTTCACACAAATACAAAATTATAAATCATAAATAAATTTAATTCAACATATAAAAATGGTCAAGAGCATGATCTTCCTCTTACCTGAAATGGAGAATTTTAAAATTTTAGTTACATGAATTTTAATATTTAAAGTCACCATACAATTGCCTACATTTCTTTTAAAAAGTAGCGATTTTTATTTTTTCAATGTTTATTGGTGTTGATTATTTTAAAATGATTTACCCTTCTTTCTTCTTTCTCAGAAAATTTGCTCATTTTGATCCAGTCCTGTTATTTGAGTCTGTTTTCAAGGATTGTTTTACTCCAAGTTAAAATTTGTATTCCAGTACTTATAGTCAAATACTATACTCTCAACATCACTCATCCAATCTGAATATTATGATTCATCCATTTCCTATGATTTCAGCTTCTTTAAAATTAAACTAATGAAAATCTGGTATGATAATTTGGCAGATAATAATTCCAAGTACTTTTATATCAGATACTGTCAGTACCATTTAAGGAAAATGTCTGACATATGTGGGCTTAAAAGAGTGTAAGATTATTAGTAACTACTTATTCATAGTATTACTATGTAAATTGAGTATAAAATGAGAGATTTTCAATTTGCTGTTCAAGCACTGGGGTAGATGAAAACTCTATTTATTAAAAAGTGGTAGGACAGGGTAGCTTTTAACAGTTGTCTGTTGGAAAGAATGGCATTTGGTAACAGGTTTTCAAAGGAGGTGGACAGATATATCAATAAATTCACAGAAGAAGCATACTATATTCTCTCTCTTAAGATTGGCTACTAAATTCTCTACTTAGTGATTTCAACTTTCACAGCAATTGTGTTTTGTATTTATCAATAACAGCGATAATCTTGAATATCTCATTTACTTCTACTCAAGTTTGAACA
Source organism: Marmota monax (assembly GCF_021218885.2). Lineage (NCBI taxonomy): Eukaryota > Metazoa > Chordata > Mammalia > Rodentia > Sciuridae > Marmota > Marmota monax. The sequence goes on from NW_026694038.1 coordinate 2,257,952, forward strand.
AGTAGGATTTGCACAGCCCATTTCAGGAAGCACTAGTCACATAAACCAGTTGGTAATCTGTACCCTCTGGAGTTATCACTGTGGCATGCAGGAATGCAGAGTAGATTTGATTCAGAAACACTTGTGTTTACAAGAACAGAAGGGTAAGGAGTAATTTATATTATAGAAAAGAAGCACTTCTAATGATTAACACCTACATAGGGTGTTAATATTATTCACATAAAATATATCTAAAGTAAAATCTCACAAAATGGTTATGAAAATATACATATAATGCAATTGCTATTCAAAATGAAGCTGGTGAAGTGATATCAAAATCAGGTAAAATAAAAATTCTTTTATTGCCTGTCATAACCATGTTTTTAAAAATAATAAAACCTTTTAAAGTGTAGCTGCAAAAAAAGTCTGATTCTAATATATAAATGTAACCAAAAAACACATTTATGAGAAAATTATAAGATGGTGTTAAAGTTTACAAAAGAAGATGTGAATGAACAGACACAAAGAACATGCCATTAAAGTGAATATCATAATGATTACAGTTGTTCCCAAGTTAATATGTGAATATAATAAAAATTCACTTAAAAGTTTATTATTGACTTTTCACAGCTGATCCTAAAGTTCATATAAAAGATTAAAAGGATTAAAAACACCTAAAAGAAAAATGGTGAAGTACAGCTCCTTGCAGTTATCAAGATTAATTATATAGTTATACTATATAAAACACTCTGGTATCGAACAATTATAATATAACAAAACAATGAAACAGAAAAGGAAGCCTAGAAAATATCCTTATATATGTAGAAACTTTATTTATAAAAAATTGCATTTCAGATAAAAAAATTGGTTGCTACATAAAAAATAATTACTACCACCTCATGTTGTAAAAAAAAAGCAAGGAATAAACAATTGTGGAAAGTTTTAAATATCTTAAAACACAAAGTAATGCTCTGAAATTTTCAAAAGAAAATTGATAACATCTATTTGTTGAATGAATAATGATAGATTTTTAAAATTTAAAACCAAAAGCATAACATAAAAGGCTAAAAAATTTGACTACTTTACAATTTTCACAGAACTTTTGTTCAACCCATGACACCATAAGCAAAATAAAGCAATATGAAGACTGACAGCAGACATTTACAATGCATGTAGAGGAAACATGTCAAGATACAATGTGTGTAGGTGTATGCATTTACATGGTTTTCTTTAAAATCACTAAGAAAATACTAGAATTCATAGAAATGTGGCAAAATGGAATTAAATATTGCTGATAGAAGAACATTACATGAAATATTAGTATAAATATTTTGGAGAATTATTTGTCAAAGACAAAGATAAAAATGTGCATATGTTCTTTAAACCAATGATTCTAATATATCCTAAATATTCTATTTATCCTAGCTAAATATTTGCATTTGAATGTTACAAATAAAATGTTCATTTCAGCTTTGTTATTGTTAGTGAAAAATTGAAAAACTATAACCAACAACAAATTGACAAATAATTTTATATATTCATTAATTTTTCAATACATGAAATAATACACAAATGAAGAAAGATCATTTGATTTATATTAAACACCATTTTTTTATGAAAACTTATAGCAAATTAGAAAATAATAGGGCCATTTCTAAATTTTGTAAAGATTCTATTATTTTTTGGTCATATTATTTATTGGAGAGATTTTTGTTCACTACCAACACTAATATTTAACACTATATTGACCTTTATTAATGTATAAGGAAAGAAAATAAAGTAAGATGTATAAAGATTGGAAGAAAAAATTAAAACAAATTATTTGCAATGTGAGCATCTATATAGAAAAACTGACAACATCAACATATATAGCTAATTAAAGTTTCTCTAAATTACCAATAAGTAACCATAAATACAGCAACAGCATCAAAAATAATATTTATAATATCAAAACTAAAATGAATTTTGTCTTTCCAACAAATTATACTGAATCAAATGGATGTCCACAGGCAAAAAAAAAATGAATCTAGATTCAGACTTTGTTCTTCACAAAAAGTAACTCAAAATGTATCACAGACTTATGTGAAAAATGCAAAACTAGAAAACTCCAAAAAGATAACTGGAGCAAATCTTGGCTTTGGCAATGACTTTTTAGATGTAACATCAAAAGCACAACCTATGAAGGACTTAACATACCAAATCTCTTCAAAATTAAAAATTTCTCCCCTGTGAAAGATACACTCAAGAGATTTCAATGATAAGCCACAGACTGGGAATAAATATTTGCAGAAGACACATCAAAAAAAAAGGACTGTCATCCAAACTTTTAAAAAGGACTCTCCAAACAAGCAACTCAATTAAAATCTGAGACAAAGACCTTAGTATACACCTCACTAAAATGCACAGAAGCAAATAAGAATGTGAGGAGATGCTCTACATTATATATCATCAAAAAATGCAAATTAAAACAATGAGGTAATCCTACACACCTATTAGAATGACCTAAATCTCTAACACAGACAACACCAAACTCTGGCAAACATTCAGAAGAGCAAGAATCTCATTCACTGCCAGTAGGAATGAAAAAATTGTACAGCCACTTTGGAAAGACAATTTGACAATTTTTTACAAAATTAACCATGCTCTTATTATATGATTCAGTATTCATGCTTCTTAGTATTTACTGAAAGTAGTTGAAAACTTACGTCTACACAAAAACTCTCAGCAAATGCTTATAGCAGCTTTATTTATAATTGCCAAATCTTGAAAGCAACCAAGATGTCCTTCAATATATGAATAGATAAAAATTAGTATGGTACAAAGGCAATGAAATATTATTCAGTGCTAAAAGGAAATGAGCAATCGAGCCATAAGGACATGGAAGAAATTTAAGTTTATACTATAAATTGAAAAGTCAATTTGAGAAGGCTATACATATTACAATACTGGATGTTTATAATGATGCCAGCTATATGACATTTAAAAGAAAGGCAAAACTGTGGAGATAGTAAAATAATCAGTGTTTGCTAGGGGCTAAGGGAAAAGAGAACTAAAAAGGCAGAGTGCATAGAATTTGAGGAGCTGTGAAATACTTTGTATGACACTATAATGGTAGATGTTTATCATTATTATTTGTCCAAATCCATGAAATATACAACATTGAAAGTGAGCCCTAATGTAAGCAGTGTTGTTTGGGTGGTAATGATGGGTCATGGTGTTTCCTTGTATATCTGTCAATTGTAACAGACAAGCCACACTGGTCAGAGGTATTGGTAATGGGGGAGGAGGCTAAGCATGTGTGGGAGTGGGGGTATAAGGAAAATCTCTGTATCTTCCTCTCAATTTACTGTGAAATTAAAATCACTTTTATAACTATAACTATATATATATATATGTATATATATATATATATATATAGTTATATATAATTTTTTTACCTTTATTTTATTTGCTTATTTTTTTATGTGGTGCCAGGGATCAAACCTAGTACTTCATGCATGCTAGGAAAGCGCTCCATCACTGAGCCACAATCTCTGCTAAAACCACTTTAAAAAACAATCTTGAAGACAATTTTTAAAGTATTTTAAAGTTAATGTGTAAAATAACAAAGATGCCTTCAGAAAAACAAAAATTCCATCAAAGACATTTTTTAAAAAGGTATCCAAATAAATGCAGTGATTCCATGCTCCTTAGTGGGATAGGAAGATTTAAATCTAGTTTGGAGGACACCAACTTGTTAAAGATATTTTTTCTTTTAAGCTTTTGCTTTTTAGAAGACTTGTACACTTGTGAAACACACATACACATACATACATATACAAAAATAATTTATATCTCAGTAACATAGAAGTCCTTTATATATTAACTTAGCCTTTGAAGTGAAATTTAGAATTCATCATTTGGTAGGATAACTGTAATTATGTAATTATGGTCTATATAGGTTAACAGCATTGATAAAAATCAAAGAGTAACTTTAACTCTCCTATAAGTGTAGGTAACAGTGTTAATTATCACACACAGACTTATTACCTGATATACAAGTACATCTCAGTTATACAATAATAAAACATTTATTTCATCAGAGCAAATAGGTGAAAGCCAGGTTTTAAATGGCAGGTGGTGTATGTGTGTGTGTGTATGAATGAGACTAAATAAAAATGGAAAAAATTGTAAAAGTTTAATTCAACATTTTATATGTTTTAAGGTCCAGCTAGAATATATAAAATACAGCACTTATTGGTTTTCTTGCATATATTAGAAGTTATATACCTTTAATTTTAACACACTTTTGCATACTATTTGGACAAAACTTATATATAATATATATTATATATATTATATATGATATACATATATATATCATATTTAGTGTGTATGTGTTTATATAGTCTCAGTCTCAGATATTTAGAGTATTAAACATATTACAGTAACACAAAATAATAGTTCTTCATTTAATTAGAGTTATAGTGTAGTCGTTAAAAGGCTATGAAGCAGATAGACATTTTAATAAATCTTGACTCTGCAACTGTTTTTTTAAGTAATTAGGAGAGATTATCTTCATAAAACACAAAATCTCTGCTCCTTATGCCAGTTACCTGCAAATGTTACTAAGAGAAGAAAACCTATTACTTTAAATAAAAAAGATTCTGATTTTGCATCGGTATATTAAATTTTGACCCTAGAAAACACTTTAAATGACCAAGTTATAATCAAATTCATCACACACATGTACCTTCTGCAACTTATTTAGACATTCTACATCCTTATATTTTGTCCCCTCTCTCTTCACCCATCTTGGAATGATCCAGTCATTTTATTTTAGGACAAGAAATCTTATCATACAAAATCCTTTCTAATTGAAAACCACTTCTCTTTTCCTTTCTTTAACGAAATGCTTCCACATGTCTGTTTCTGTTTTGAATTTAGACAAACTATTCCTTCTTCTCAATCAGATAAAATATTTTCTACTTTTCATACAGCTTAAATATTTTGTATTCCTGTGCGTAATATTACATATATTAATTAACTTTGTAGTCTTATATTTAGTGAAAATCCTGGAAGAAAGCAATCTAAATTGTTTTTTAAATATATTTAATATACCCCAATATATTATCTTTTATGGACTTTAAGAAAACAAGAATATTGAATTCATAATTATCAATTGGTTTTTTTAGTATTTTAGTTCAACTTACAAACAAATCATGTTTATAACTTATAAATATTTATCCTGTCATTATTTACCTAATTTGTCTATTTTAATAGCTATTCTTAGATTACTATGAAAATAAAGATATCAAACAAGCAGTTAACATTTTAAGTGATTGCTTTTGTCAAAGAGAAATCTTAAGAACAATGGAACATTTTATTGAAAACATTAACAGAAACATCCTGACTGACAAGCGACCTGGGCAAAAGTATATAATAATTTTTAGAATATCCTTTACTAATTTTCATACTTTCTGTGCTTGACACTGGGGAAGTATGCCATTAAATTAACTTTTTTTGTTAAAGACTAATTAAGTCAAATGAATTTAGAGGCATTTGGATTCTTTTTTTAAAACTCTATGAATCCTCATTTATCTATAAGCCAATTTGGCATCACATAGTTAATACACATGTAGAAACACAATACAGGGCTGGGATGTGGCTCAAGTGGTAGCACACTTGCCTGGCATGCGTGCGGCCCGGGTTCGATCCTCAGCACCACATACAAAGACAACGTCCGCAGATAACTAAAAAATAAATATTAAAATTCTTTCTCTCTCTCTCTCCCTCGCTCACTCTCTCTTTAAAAAAAAAGAAAGAAACACAATACACATGTATTCAAGCATACATAAAAATAGGAACAATGATTTTAATAGTTTTCAATTTCCATTCACTGGATCCCCACGGGTAGGGAACAAGAAAGTTACAGGTGCTCATTAAGCAGAGCCTGTCACAGATGGCTGGCAAACAATATAAAAGAGAGATCATAGAGTAGGAATAGTTTGCTCTAGAATAATTGCCTACGATAACAACACTTGAATAACTGGTTCTCTTAGAAAATATAGCAAGGAGATAGATAGTCAGATCCTTGTACATTTTCTTTCCCATTTATAGAACAAAATAAGCTGACATATTTAGGGTCCCATTTTCCTCAGCTGTTTCTCCTCATTCTCCATATCAGGGCCAAGTTGTGTTACAGAAAAAGTTAATTTACTTTTCCTTAAATTCTCTGCCTTAAAATAATTCCAGTTATTTACCAATTATTTATTATGTACCCGAGTGGTGACTTCTCGGGGATAGACATGAAATTACCCACGATTTTGTAATTTGCATACTTTAAGGTTGTATGTGTGTGCACGTGTGCTTGTGTTGAAAGAAAGAAAGATAGAAAGAAAGAAAGAAAAAGAAAGAAAGAAAGAAAGAAAGAAAGAAAGAAAGAAAGAAAGAAAGAAAGAAAGAAAGAAAGAAAGAAAGACAAAAGATAGACTTCAGGTTGCTGTGCAAGTCTCTACTGGATCTTTTAAGTCTGCCCTACACTGCTGGTCTCACAGTGGTCAGGTGTCCCTACTATGGAGATGCTGCCCAACCTAAAATCTCATGCCATCTGCATCTTTCAGTGGTACAAGCTTCTTTATTACTAATAAGTTGCCACATGAAGAAATTTCTGGACCAGAAGGATTCCCCATTTTGGGATCTTCAGGGAAAGAAAGAAAAAAAGAAGTCCTTAGTTCTTTATGAAAAGAATATCCCGAGATCTCAAATAATCTGAATGTGCTTGAGAATTTATGATTGTAAGATAATGAGGACACAAAGACCTGGTAGAGAGTTTGGAGACATTTTATAATAGAACAAAGTCAGGTAATTGAAGTAGAAATTTGTTTATAACTGACATTTGATCTCATGACTAAGAAGGATGATTGCTTCATGGTAATATCATCTGTTTGTGGTGAGATCTGATGTCAAACAAAGAATCTTAAGTATGGCAACTGCTGCCCTACCAGTGGTAGAACCATCATTCTTTCAGCTAGAGAGTACCAGTAGGTTGGGTATTTATTGCAACTAAAATAAGTGGTCAGACAGAGAGGAGGACACTTTCCTTCTGGACTATGTCTGTTAAAGGTTGGGTTCAGATTTGAATGGCATACTTCCCCAGTGTCAAGCACAGAAAGTATGAAAATTAGTATGATTTTAGTTAAAGCAACAAACTAAGAATGACTTCTAGTTGACAGTAGCTGATTTAGCTAGACAGTCTGATTTAGCTGGATAGTCTGATTTAGCTGGAGCATGAAATATGAGATTGCACATAGATTGTTCAAAGAAGGGAATGAAGGAAGACAGAATAAGAGCTCATCTTCAGAAGTTAGGTTCATATCAAAAGCTTAAAGAGTTAAGAAATGAACTTCTAAATGTATCAGGTCTGAATGTGGTGATTGATGGAAATAGCTTCCTTGATTATCGCATCAAGGTCAGATCTTTCCAAAAAGCTATCTTGGATGAACCACATGTTTGATGAAATGAAGAAGTGCTTGGGACACTGGGAGACCAATTCTTCATATGCATCTTCCAGATAAGCCACTTATATTCCTTCTGACTGAGAAATGGGGTAGTTGACCAAAGGCTATCTCCTATCTTCAGTGTTTTATGAAGAAACACTGATTTTCTAAATCTTATCTGGTGCTTTAATGAACAAGCACTCATTTTTAAAGGGGAAGAGGGCTTTGGGGCAAGGAAAAAAGGAAAAAAGAGAGAAATCACCTGTTTAAGTCCGTTGGTAGCTTGGATCTAAAAGTAACACTTTTTTCTTTTGGTCTTAAGGAAGTCTGGGCAGTGACTCACGTAGTTTATGTTCCAGCCTAATTGAGTTAGGGGACCTTAGACAGATATCAGGCAGGCAGCTGAGAAACCTACAGAGGTAATCCTGCAAAGCAGCATAAGGAGAAGAGAAAGAAAGGGTTTTAGAGATCATTGAGCTCATTTGTGCTTTTAGAGGAAAAGTATGGCCTGTCATATTCTGAATTAAAATCCTATTTTCCCATCTTTCATTTATATCTTCTTTCTACCTATTTTCTTATTTTTTTCTGTCCTACCTCAATTGGACTTGCAGAGTTCTCTTACTTCAGGTATGTCAGTCAGCAAGGGAGAAGATTATGGCTGCCCCATCAACCTGAGGTTTTATAACTATAAAGAGCAAAGACCCTTACAACTTACAATTGACTGGGACTTATGAAGATAAAGGAAACAATGCCATAGCATATAAAGCACAGCATATAAATCAAAGATAGATTTAGGAATATATGGAAATAAAAGTGATACCATAAATTAAAAAATAGATTTTCAAAAACAGAATTGGGAAAATGTCTCCCTATGAGGAGAAAGAAATCCTGGATCCTTATTTCACTTCCTTATGCAGTACTCAATGTCACATAATGTGCTAGTATTCACCAGATGATATGATCAAGAAGGTAGTTGAAAAGATTTACAAAGAGAGGCATGTTTAGAGAACCAAATAGGAAGGTGAAGCACAATTGGAATCCACTACAACAAAGCGCCATAGCCCTCCTTCTATCTAGTGAAGCAGGAGGTGAGAGGCTGTTATCAGAACCCAGTGAAAGCTATCACTGTGGTATACAAGCGACCCTGAAAAGTAGTAGAAGCCTTTGTAATACAATGAACTGGCAGATTGGATTGGGTGAGAGAAGGAAATAAAGAGGGTAGAAGCCTGTCCTTCCCTTCTCAGAGCTCCTGCTGGTTAAAGCTTTATCTACATCAGAAGTTAGAAGGTAAGGAAAACCAGACAGTGAAGATCATGGGGATCTTCTTGGGGTGAAGCAAAGGGAGACAAATGAAGAGGGGAACCCAAGAGGTAAAAAAATGTCTAGTATATGAGGGTTAAGAATAAATTGTTGGGGTAGAATTACAGTTTGCTCTCTTGTCTAGTGGGACAGTTAAGAAAAAAGAGATGAACTAGCAGCTGCCAAAAATAAAGTTGGAGAAGGGTTTTATAGAAGAGTAAACTATTCCTATGTGATGCATCTAGTAGAAAGGAGAAAACCACAAATTCAAGGACATTCAAAATTATTGGATGTTAAGAATATTAAATTAAACCAGGGACAAAGAAAGAAAAGTGATGTAAATAATCCCATGGGCCAATGCAAATATTTGACTCCTACCATCTGTTCACCCTTATTCAGGACTTATTGGCAGGTACACTCAGAGCTTACCTGGCTGCCTGGTGGCCGTTCACATCACAGAGAAGCCCAAGTCTGTCTGCAGTTACCATAGCATCACGCTTACAGAGACAGACTATTTTTCCTTATAAGATCTTCTACTTTCCCTGAATTATACCATTATTTGGTTTTATTTTCTAAACCTATTATGACAGCACTGATATCTCTCCATATTAACAGAATATATGTGAACCTATTACTTCCCTAGGAGGATGATTTGCCTGCTTTCAGACAGAAGGTCAATAGAAGGGAGGGAGCATTGTAGCCAGGGCTTTGAGGACACAGGAAGCTACTCTTGTCTTAAGCTTTATTCTTCTCTGTAAAAGGGTTTTACTAGCATATTGGTCATTGCACTAGCTCTCCTACCTCACTCCTGGGCTTTGTTTCCTTAAGGCTTTGGGGAGTTGTTTCAAAACTTTAAGCATGTTGAAGGTAATGTCCATTTAAGTTTTCAGTTTTGCTTCTCATGAAATTATCTGATGTCTCAGACAAGATAATAGGAGGCTTTCAATTAAAAATACTTACAAAGAAGTCTGGTTATTTTTAGTCACAGTAAAACGAATGCTAAAAAGCATCTACCAAAATGACACACAAAAAAATCAAAAACATTGTTGGAGCTCAATCAGAAAAAATTCCATTTTCCCTCCTAAAATTATGTTCTTTTTGGCTTTATCTCATAGAGAATGACTTCCTTTATGTAACAGCATACAGAGAGAATGCACAAACTTGCCCTATTTTCACAGAACTCTTAAATCAGAATGCTTGCTCTATTTTATTATGTATCTCCTTGAATCTGGGTTATTTCAAATAAAGGTCTTAATGAACGTTTACATGAACTCTTCTTCCTTTGAAAAAAATATTTTTAATGAAAATATAATAAATGCCTCCTTCTTCATCCCCCATTTAGCCCTAAGATATGAATGTATAATACCACTCTATAGCTTTAATAGAGCATCTGATGTCACATAAATAAAAATGAAATTAATAGGCTGACATACAATCATTTTTTTTCTCTATATTGACTTGGAAAACATTCCAAAATATCTCTCACCAGCCTCAGAATAGTTGAGTGGGGGAAAGCCTGGGCTTTTGAGACCTGAGGGATCACTTTCTTCAGATCTAGGTGGAAAAGGCATCTACCTTATAGGTGTACTGCAAAGATCAGAGAGTTTATACAAATTCAAGCCAGGTACAGTGGCACACACCTGTAATCACGATGGTTTGGTAGGCTGAGGCAGGAAGATCCCAAGTTTCATACCAGCCTCAGCAATCTAGCAAGGCCCTAAGCAACTTACTGAGACCCTGACTCAAAAGGAAAAATAAAAAGGGCTGGGGATATGCCTCAGTGGTTAAGCAATCCTAGGTTCAATCTTGTGTACAAAAAAAAGAGACAGGGAGAGAAATTATACAAATTCAACCAATGAACATCTAATATATGTTAGGTATTTTTATAGTAGGCTAAAACAAAAAGAATAAGTAGGTTTCAGTACTTTTACTAACTTTATACTATAAAGACTGTGAACTATACATACAGTACCAAGAACACAATATTCGTTCAACAAATTGAATACATGCTAATTGCCCTTCAAGTCAATCATAACTCCCTGCACATAACAGATGAATTACCCTTTCATAAGTTAATGGTTTAGAAAAGAAATGGGTAAGCATTTATTTCCTGTTTTGATCATACTTCATCTTTTCAGTACAACCTTCCCACAAATTCTGAGCACCCCAATCCACAAATCCACATACTTGCTGATCCCCTACCCCATTCCAAATTCCCTGCCCAACACATACAGACACAGAGACACACACATAAACTTGGCACAAAATTACTATCACATAGTACACAGCTTACTGTGATTTTTCCAATAACTCTGGACCATATTTCTGGAAATATCTAATCTAGTTGTAGCATCATGTTAGAGTTTGGATGTGAAGTATCCCCCTAAAGCTCATATGTGAGACAATACAAGAAGGTTCAGAGGAGAAATGATTGGATTATGATAATCTTAACCCAATCAGTAAATTAATCCCCTGATAGGGATTAACTGAGTGGTAATTAAAGGCTGGGAGAGTGTGGCTGTAGGAGGTGGGCATTGGGGTGTGTGGCTGTGGAGTATATATTTATCTGGGGCATTTGTATCTAGTGAGTGAAGTTTCTCTCTGCTTACTGATCATCATATGAGCTGCTTCCCTCCACTATAGTCTTCTACCATGATGTTGTGCCTCATCTCAAGTGAATGAAGCTTGCTGTCTATGGATTGAGACCTCTGAAACCATGAACCCCAAAATCAACTTTTCCTCCTCTCAATTGTGTTGATCAGACCTTTTAGTCACAGTAGCAAAAAAACTGACTAAAACACAGCCTTAGTTCAAAGCAAGGGCAGTAAGAGCAATAATGCCTACTTTGTTTCATATGTTTGAGAGGAAATAATGATAGAAATGTACATATGCTATTTTAATAATTTAATAGGTATATATCACTTCATAATATAATATTATTTATTTGATTACAGATGAGTATATACTATGAAAGAATAGAAATTTAATTTATTATTATATTTTAGGGTTAAAGATTCTTTTTTTTTTCCTTTTCCTTCCTTGAAACCAAATCTAATAAGCTGTTCTCTAAAGAATTTCATCTGGTCCCTTAGCATTTTCCAAATCCTATCATAGGTATTCTCATTCTAAATCTTTACTCATGGTATATGTTAGTAAAAAGTGCTGTACTCAAACATTTACAATCATCTCATAGACAGCTAGGTAGAAAGAGAGCTGGATAGTGGAGATAGCTGCATAGTGTCATTTTCATTGTACAACCAAAGTAATTTATCAAGAATTAACCCCAGGAAGTCATACCATTGGGCATTTGGAATAAAATCTAATACATTACTGAATTAAACAAATTAGTTCCATTTTGCTTCCCTCTTTCAAACATAAGTAGGATAAACCTTCAAATAATGTGGTTCTTCTTCATTCTTCTATTTTGTCCTTACATATAAATTATTCTTTATAGCTAAGAAATTTTGTCCAGAAAACATGTTTCTGAGAATTAAAATACATGTCAGTCTCTTAACATAGCCTCAACAGAATGATTAAATCAGGAGATGAAATTCTATACAAATAAGATGGCCAGACCTGTTTTAAAAATCTATCAACTTTTCTTTCTACTTGAGGATATGGTATAAAGGAAAGATGGATAATTGTTGAGTTCCACAGGCTAAAGGCCTTTGAACTTTTTGAAGAGGGAAAGTGAAATTATTATAGACTTCAGGGCAGCTTTAATACACCTGTTTGGAAATTATAGAGAAAGACTGGTGAATAGAATAAATTATAGTGGGCTTATTTTCTCTCTGACAAGTTCACCAAAGTGGAAATAATGGCTTCTTTTCCATTCCTTTTCTTTCATAGAAAATTGAATTTAAAATATATTGACATATAGATATTTTAAGACATGATTTTTCTTGTTTTGTTTTTTTCTGAGTATATAAGCAATTGACCTAATGGTACAGATACATTATCAATTAGTTTTAGAATGATTTTTTTATTGCATCAATAATGAATGCTGAAAGAATATAAGTATGGGAGGTGAAAGATTTAATTAGCTTCAACTCCTAATTCCATATTTTAAATGTATATCAAAACATCATATTATATTCACAAGTATATTCGATTATTTTTCTCAAGTAAATATAATTCTTAACAAAAACCATGCAAATAATGTTTAGAAATAAGAATTATTGTTCATTAGTAATGACCATTTTAGGCATTGTGCTGTTTAACTTGGTAATCTTGTCATTTTAAAAAGAAAAAAAATCTTCACATGTATGAAACTGATAGAGTAAAAAACAGTTAAAGGGAGGTAAAGAAAACTATATATGAGGAAATATACAACCCTACTTTGCCTATTGACAGGTGTTAGAACATTAATAACAATTTCCATAACAAACAGAAAAAATATTTACAGAAGATGTTTAGTTATTGGAGGGCCAGAACTAAGCTATGTTATTTTATTTAGAAAATGTTGAAAATGTTATTCTATAGAGCTAAAAGAGATAAATAATCTTATTATATAGTTTCACTTTACATAACAGGAAACACAAACCAGAGAGATTTAATGGACTTGCCTGTCTTCTCATAGGGCTAAAAGTCAGGATTGCTTATTTGTTTTCTTTTAACTATATATCTTAATTCTTTATTAGAATTTTCTTAGTTTTGGAATAAGCAGTGGGAGCTAAGTGACAATTATGAGGTGGAAGACTGTCAGGGCTAAATATACACCTTACATAACACCAATTTAGACTTGATTAGCTAGTTCCACTGATCTGCTCATGGGTATATAGTAAAAATAGCAATAGAAATTTGCAAATGCAAAGAAATCTGTTGATGAGAATTTTATTTGCACTCTACTGGTTTCCTTACACAGACTTTCCTTTTATTGAACACAATTCTTTCCTTCTTTTCTTTCCCACATTTTACTCACTTTCAGTTAATTTAGCATTGCCTCTTAAAGAGAAATTTACCTAAAAGGAAGATGTTCTTGCACTGAACAATGTTGCTTGAGGCTGCAGGAGAATTCTGATAGTAAAACTCAATTTACACAATGTCAGGTGTTACAGATTCCAATGATGTAATTAGAATAAATATCAATCAATATTCACTTCTTGTAAATCACTTCACATGTTTAAACAAATGGGATCTCAAATTACTGAGTACTTCAAAAAGTTGTATTGTTTTAAAAAAAAGTTGTTTCGGTTGTTTTTGTTTTATTTAACTACATTATTGACCAAATGTCTGCTTGCAGACAATAATTTCTGGAATACTGTTGCATGGTCCAAAGAATGTTGACAGCTGCTGGCTGTACCTTCTCTGCTAATGTCCAGGATATGGTCCAGTATGGCTAAAATAAAGCAGAAAAATAGACTCTAAAAAATGCTTTCATTCTGATATTTTTTAAAAAATCCTTCAAAATGAATATTCCCACAATGAGTCAATCTTTAAATGATCTCTTTCATAGAAAATGAAAGTTGTTCGTGGGAGAATGAAACCCTGGACTTAAAATGAGAAGATATAGATTGAAGTTCTAGTTGAGTCATTTAACAGCATAGCAAGTTATTTTAAATATCTAAGCCACTGTTTTCTCATCTGTAAAACAGAAATTATACTAATTTATTTTGTAAGATGATTGTTTGTTAATTTTAAAATACATTTTCCCCAAATATATATTAGATAAATATAAAAATATGTCTGTAAATGTAGGCATGTAGATAGGACATACACATAGTTTCTAAAGAAAAAAATCCATGTAAACTTTTTCTGGAGAAAAAAGTGGGGACTGGGTGTCCCTCACATTTTTCTAGCATCTGAGAGGGCCCTAGGTTTCATCACCAACACCATGAAAAGAAAAAAGGGAAGCAAAGGAAAAGAGGAAAAAGTGGGAAGATTGCTGCATATGAGAATGTGTAAAAAGCAAAGCTGTGAAAAACAAAAAAGTAAGACAAGCTGACAATTACATCAGTTGGGACACTTCAGCTAGCAAAAGAGATAATAGGACTCAATTTTGTTAAAATGGAATTAAATTTGTATGCTCTTTGTCCAAAAAAATGATTATATCATTTTTAAATTTAACAAAGAATAAATCAAAGTAAAAATGAGTTAATTTCAATAAATATTTTAACCTATTAGTTCAAGAAAAAATTTATTACTTAAGAAACAAATTAAATATTTGAATATTGAGGGCTTGTGATTTTTAATACTATGTTTCAATTTTAAATTCTATTGATTATCTACATTAAAACATAAGTAGATCAATTCTCTTCCACTTTCTTCCAATTTCCTCTTCCATTATTTGATTGCTTGCCTGGATTTCATCTTCAAGTTTTCCTCTCTGCCTTTCCATCTTCTTCCTTCTTTCTGTCACTCCTTGTGTTATGTTATCAAATAGTCATTTAGTCTATTAATATTCATATTCTCATACATATTTTTAAATGTTTATTTTATATATCAATGTTCCCTTTTCCTCATGGATTTTTTTAAAGAATATTTTCTGTATCTGTGAAGTATAGCATTATATTGGCTATGTCAATATGTCAACTTATCAAAATTTCCAAGTATATGGATGCTCTTTCTATGCATAGATCTACTTTTCTGTTATTTTGGAGAAAGACTTCTATATTTTAAAATAGATGTTGCTTTCTATCAAATTTACATTTTCTGAGAGACTGTTTATATTGAATCTGATCTTTCTGTTCTATATGTATATTATTGTTTCCTAACTTGTTATCTTTATATATTTTCTTTATATTATCTTAAGCCTTTCCTCTGTGACAGTAGTGTATATTTATTTAACACAATACCTTTATTTATTTTTATGTTGTGCTGAGAATTGAGCCCATTGCCTCACATGGGCCAGGCAAATGCCCTATCACTGAGCCACAACTCCAGCCCAGTAATACTCATTTTTGTATTGTTTAATTTCATCCCCTGATGTTTTGAATGCATTAATACTTTAAAAATGAGATTGGTTGTGTATTTAACTTTATAATCCCCATCATTATTTTGCTATCTCATTTCTCAAATATTCCTCCCCCTTTCTTCCTTTTCTCCCTCTTTCTAGTCTTAATTTCTAGGTTTGTTCCACCCTCCAGGATAAATATCTACTCTAGAGTAGTATTACTTTTATTATTTTCTAAAAATTGACACATAAAAATTGCACAAGTTTCTGGGGTACTAAGTGGTATAGGTGGTATATTGGTACTTGTATCTGTTTTGTAGTGTTCAAATCAAGTTAAACATTTCTATCTCCTTAAATATTTATGGTATGTGTGTATATATGTATGTGTGCATGCACGCGTGTGCTCGCGCACGCACACACACACACACAAACACATAGTGAAACATTCAAAATCTTTTCTTTTAACTTATAATTCCTATTCTTTTAATACCACCAAAGAAACACAGGGTTCAGGATATCAAGAGACCTGGAAGTTGGTGAGAGCATTTCTCAACCACCATTTGCTCTTTATTCTAAAACATCAGCGCACATCCTCTGGGTGTGAGATACACTTTTGGGTTCAAAGTCAAACAGATCATGAGCTGCTGCCCACCATGTGGAGACATGGTTACAGAAGTTTCAGTCTCCACCAAAAAGCATCTGCCTCAAAAGACAGGGGCTTCCAGATGGTATAAAATAGAAGATATGATAGATATGATGAACCACCATTAGCACATCCACAGCTTTCAGATAATTTCAGTGAGCACATCCTCTTCCTTCAGGAGAAATATGGAAGTACAAGCCAGAAAAATCTTTGACCCGAGAGCAACTCATCAAAAATTTCACAGGTATCACACTGTGAAGCATGTGAAGTTAAACTCCCAAGAAAGAAACAGGCAATGTGATGACTTGGGAACTTTAACAAGTTTTTAATTCACCTTTCTCCCTGAGTGAGAAGGTGGAAAGCAACAACAAATTTCACTGGTGAGTGTACTGGGATTTTAGGCATACAAGTAGACTATGACCTATAAAAGTGAATTTCTCCAAAAAAAAAAAAAAAAACCCTCATGCTTATTAGTGTTATTAATTTATTAATTCTGTCCACAAGTTCTGTTGGGTCCAAATTTGGGGAAGGACACTTCCATGACTCCCTCCCTTTCTATAGAATCCTCTTTTTCCCTCTATTCCAGGTGTGGTTTGAAAGATGAGTGTTATTTTTATCTACTTTTATATCCCTTTAGAGCAAAGAGTTAAAGTTACCTGATAAGTGTATTTACAAACCTAGTTGACTAGGTTTTGTTCCTTTTGGGGATTTGAATGGTTGAATGTTTTTTTGCCTATGTTCACCAGAGTAAACACAGGAGTATCTTAATCCTAACAAAAAGACACTAAGATTTGCACACTCCTGTGATTCATCTTGGAACACCAGTTGTAGGGAACCCTGTCTGGTTTTTTCATTTTGTTTTGTTTTAATCTACTGAGCCTCTCATAACTTCCTTGTGATGTGTAAAAACTGCTGGCCTCTTAGCAGTTAAGCAGTTAAGCTTGACTCTTCCTCAACAGTCTGCGCTCACTGTTCATCTACCTCTTGGTAATAGAGGATTTAGTGATAATTCTCAGGATTTTGTTAACCCTTTCTCTTTTTCTGGGAAGCTCCTGTGACATATGATGTGTTCAGGAATGCTGCTAAGCTGTATTAGAATCAGCCTTCTGCTCCTAAACACCAATTTTTAGGTCTTCTGGCAGCAAACTATAACTTATTCTTTGGTTGCTACTGCTTAACACTTTCCTACATTTTTAATTTTTTCCTTTCTTCCCCCCCTCCCCCAATTTCTCTAGATGTTAAAAGAAAGAGATTTTAAGACCTGTCCTATTTTTTCTTTTTTTATTTTGGAGACTATTCTCCTGTGAAGGTCCTTTTGAAAAGAACAGATCATTGGAATGGGCTTGCTAAGTTTTATTTAAAATATTTAGTACACAGAACTGGATTCTTACCTGCAGGTTCTAATAAATATATTAGATGATATTTGTACTTTCCTATCTGTCAAGAATGTGCAAATTACATAAATGACTCATAGACATTCATAATTATTGTATCTTCATTATGATTTCTAGATTTTTGGTTTTACACAGAGTTTTTCTTCTTGTTCACTCCATTTTGACCTGAATATGGCTGACATATGTACCAGTCTCTGCATTTTTGACAGTCTAGAACAAAACTGGAATTTTGTTTTTTATATATAGCATAAAATTAGGCTTTGCTTTATTAACCAAACAAAAATGCTAACTAAAATTTGATCTATACATCTAATATATCATGAAATACAAACAAAATTGATTGATTTGTAGCATATGAACCAAATTTTCCTAGTTTTTAACTCAATATTTTTTCAACACATAAATTAGACTGACATATTTATTATCATCTTAGGCAGAGTCAAAAGATCTGTTCAACTGGGCATGGTGACACACACTCTAAACCCAGCTACTCACAAAGGCTGAGGGAGGAGAATGGCAAGTTCCAGGTCAGCCAGGGCAACTTAGCAAGGCCCTGTCTCAAAATAAAAAAATAAGAAGTACTAGGGATATAAAACTCAGTGATAGAGCACTTCCCTTGTATGTGTAAGACCACAAAACTAAAAGCAAAATAAAAAAAAAAAATCAGATCTGTTCGAAGAGCAGTATGAAATGATGGATTTTAAAATAATAGTTCAGAAAGTTCATTGATTTGGTTTCAGATTCCTCATTGCCCCTCATCCTAGGAAACTACCTCTTGTAAAAGTTTTAGTTTTCTAACAAAAAATATCCACAATTGTCTGATAAAGACAGTAAAATATCTTTCCCCTTTTCAACTAAATATCTGAGACTGGATTTCAGATATACTCCTACTAAAATAACATATTGCTCTTGACTTAATGTAGACACAGGCATTAGAATCTATCTGTTCTCTATCAGTCAAGCATTTGTGCAATTTGAAAAAAATAACATTTTTTATTTTAGAAAATTTGTTAATTTTCACTAAAACAATTACAGATACATTATTTTCATTTTAACTGAATTAATTAATTTTTAAATATGTTCACATTTTTTATTTAAAATGAGAAATTTAAGGTTTCTAATGTCAACAGATATAATCCACATAGATGAAGTTCTCTGAAAATCTTCAATTTTTTTTAAGAGTATAAATAAATCCTGACCAAAATGCTTGGGAACAAATAATTGACAGTCATGTTTAGACCATCAAGAGATTTCTGTGTTCTAAAGATAAAAATCAAGTCAACGATATGACCTCAGTTAAAAATATTTTAGTATCACATGGGCCTTCATTTCCCATATAATATTTCCATTTGTGAAAACACCATTCCTCCTCTGTATAAGAATGTCCTTCATCATCGATTTCACTTGGATAATTCTTTCTCATTCTGGTTTCAGCTCAGGCAGTACTTCCTAGGCAAGTGTTGCTTTGTTTAAGACTCTCTTGAAATCATGCTCTTGTACTTCAGAGCCTTTTGTTTCTTTCTAATCATACATTTATCATGGAAATAATCTGATTAGTATTTGTCTCCCAGGAGATGAAAAAGTCATGAAACCAATAACCATGCATGTGATTGGTTATGGTTTAATTTTCTTGTGTTCTTTCTCTGTAGTAGAATGCTCAGCACAGTGTAGGATGGCAAATAAAATATTTGTTGTCACAAGAGTCTGTGGATGAATATATGAATTAATAAATAATGAGTGGAGTAATAAAGGATTGGACCTAGTATGAATGGCTTCTTCCAGCATGTAAGACTCAAGATAGAACACTAGAAGAAAATGCATTGATTGCCATTTAGATCATTCATCATATCTTGCTTTAGACAATATTATTACATATTCTTGCTAGCTATTTATTTTACTAAGGAAACAGGAAGTAGTAGTAATAATGTACAATCATGTTTAGTTGTGTTAGTGAATGTTCTGCAGCAAGCCTGGTAATAAGCAATTGCTGGCAAGCAACTTCTTGAATTTCCATGACTTATTATTATTTCCTATAAATTATATTAGAATTCTGTTATGTATGTTTTTCTTCCTATAGTCTCATCTGTTACTCTTTTTCTTAAAAATCTACATCTGAATAACACATCTACTTATCGTCCTCATACCTCCTTTGTTACTAGCCCATCATTATATTAAACATACATTGTTATAAGTAGCTGTCTAATTTATCCATCTCTTGATTGGACTATTTACTCCTTAAGAGTTTGGACTGTGTTTTATTCATCTGTATATCCATAGAACTCAATAAGGTATTTAGCATTTGATAAGCATTCAATAAATTAATGCATTGAACTAATATTTAATAAATGGCATTACATGTTCCTCAACTTTTTATTAAATTCTTTCAGTTAAAACACAGGTAATGGGAGAAATCAAAATTGCATTGAAAAAGGAAATGAAAACAGATGGTGAACAATTGATAGTTGAAATTCTCCAGTGCAGAAATATTACCTACAAATTTAAGTCTCCTGATCATTTACCAGGTAAGTAATCTTATGACAATGGTAAATATATCTAGAAATTTATTTGGGATATGTCTTAAATGTTATAGGAAACACTAATTCAAATGTAATCAGTATACTGACCACAATTATATACATCAAAGAATATATATTATATATATATAGATAGATAGATATAGATATATAGATATGAAAAAAAATTCTGTTGTATAGGTCAATTTTTTCCTAGTTTTTGGTTAGATTCTTCAGCACACAAATTAGACAATTATATTTATTAATCAACAAGAAAACAAATCCAAGTTGATAAGAAGTTGGTATGTTTTTAATCACTTTATGTTGTCTGAAACAAATTATACACCATTTATTGCCTTTGTGTAAAATATAGGTAGAACTCTCAGCATGAAATTATAGTTCTTTCAGTAGAAAATTATCTGGTTTATGGAAACTTACTGGGATGGAATCTTATTTTCAGATTTATATGTGAAAATATATGTCATGAACATCTCTACCCAAAAAAAGGTGATCAAGAAAAAAACAAGAGTATGTAGACATGATCGAGAGCCTTCATTTAATGAAACTTTTAGATTTAGCCTCAGTCCTGCTGGACATTCTCTTCAGGTAACTCTATAGTTACTATTTTTAAAATTTCATTCATGTTTTATTTATCCATTTTCTATTTGATTTTTAAATATTTATTTACTTATCATATACTATATGACACTTGAGAAAATGATAAATCCTTAGAAGCATCTCCCCCAAAACTATTTATACTTTTGTAGCCCACTCACTTCATCCAGTCATCTGCCAGTTCTTTTCTACTCTGGCCATTCTGTTAATTTTACATTGATTCCCCATACTTCCATGTTACTGCCATTAATCCTCTTTATCTCCCATCTTTGTTATTCACATTACTTTGGTAGTTTATATGGCCAAATTGTCATTGATGTTTTATTCCTTTAATTCATTTTATCACACTGTTTACCTGAGTTATCATTTAAAAACACTAGTTGGGTTGCCATTTTTCTTTAGTCATTCAGAGTCCTTCAAGGTGAATTTCAGTTGTATTGATTTAGTCATAGCTCCTTGTATACTTTTCCACTCACTCAATACTCCAGTCACTCCAGAATCTTTTCAAATCAGGCTAAGCTTCCAATCTTTGCTCATATTTTTTCTCCACTTCAAAGCTCCTTTGTCATTCCTCTCCATCTATCACCATACTCCACATTTTTTAAATATAAATGTCATGCTTTTACTGGTGATCCCGGATAAGTATGTAATTTTGACTATTTTTTTTTTTATAGATTTTGCTTTTCTCCAATGGAGGGAAGTTTATGAAAAAGACCTTGATTGGTGAAGCCTGTATCTGGCTTGACAAAGTGGATCTTAGAAAAAGAATAGTCAACTGGCACAAACTTTTGGTCAGTCCTACACAACCACATTGAAGAAAAGTGTCTGCTCAGGGTATAAAATGGATCTACATAGCCTCAAATCAACGTTATAGTCAGATACTATTGTACTGAGCTATTTTCAGAGGCAAACATGAAGTGGGAACAACAGACGAAAAGCATGTTAAAGCCTTGTAAATTTACTGCTGTGGGACACAGAAAAAGACACATGAGAAAGTTTACATGTTGATAACCAACCCACAAAAGTAGAGCTCTGAGACCTTGGATTTCCCATGACTGTGAAGATAAACCATGAGAGACATTTTGGATACTTAAGGCAAAAATCTTTGAGTAGAGTGAGCTGTAACTAAAGACAGCCTCAAAGATTGACTTGGCTTCCAAATGCAGCACAGATGCAATTCTTTATGCAAAGAAACCTTGGTTGAAAGAACTGAAATAATGAATCTCTGTTGTCAAAAAGCCTTCTTCTTAGTGTTCTCAGGCAACTTGCTGTTTTGAGATCCTGATATAAGATACATCTATAATATGTGTACAGGACTGGACATGAGGTGGCTGTGTTCGTAGGGAAGATGGAACAGGAGATACAGAAATCTTGGCTTTTAGGCCATATCGTACAGGTTTTCCCTTTGTAAATGTTACAGGGATATACAAGACCAGTTTTGGAATCCTTATGGTTAAAGCACATTTGTTTTAATAGAATTTGAAATATAGAGAGTGAAGATAATACTAGGTAGACATGAAATTACATTTATCTAGAAATAAAACCATGAATGGTTAATAAAGAAGAAAGTTGACCCACAAAATATTGGAACTCTGGTTGAAAATATCAAAATCTCCATAATTTATCATTAAGCCAAGGCATTTCCATCTACATAACAAAGGGCCTAGATTAAATTGGTATGTCCTAGGAAGCATGATCAGTTCTTTGTGGTATTGCATATAAATGTATTAACCTGCATTTTCCTTTTTCTTGAGTAACATATTGTTAGAAAATTCTTCCTCTGGCAAACAAATCATATTAATTTGATTTAATTAATTAATTAAATTAGTATAATTTCTTGTTATCCATAATTTTTTTTCATGAAGTCATTAACTGATTGTACAATAATAACTCTCACATCAAACTCAAGTTCTCTCAAGTACTCTCTTTTTCTCTATTAGCGACAATATCATAGTGATCAAGTTCATCAATGTGGGGAAAATGTGAAAAAGTCAACATTTGAGATTAAAACATACTTTGAGCTATTTTAATAATATACAATGACACAACCAAGGTTTAAGTTATTAAAGTGAAGCATCCTCTTCTCCATCAACCCACCACATTGACAAAGGAAGTAATGTGGATTTGCAGAAAATACACTCAACTGAGATTAGAACCCTGGCTTCTGTCTAGATTCTGCTACTGACCTTGTACATGTCACTTTGAAAATGTCACTTAAACTCAGTTTAACCCAGTTTTTTAAATTGTAGGTAATAATAATGATACATTCCTAGCCCTCCTCATTGGGATGTTGGGATGATTCAATGAAGAGATCTATGAAAAATGAAAGCACATTTCCAAATATAATCTTACACAGAAGTGAAGAATAATTGTTATGTAGCTTCTTAATTCTCAAATTTTGTATGTGAGAAAAGTCCTCCAAACCAATGGTAAGCATTGCAATAGATAAAAGCAGTAAATTTGTTCCCAAACTCATTTTTTATTTAAAATATGAATATTCATTTAAAAATATGGAAGAATTAATTAAAAATTATTTGTTTTATTATACTAAATTAAATAAATTATATTGATCTCATCTTATTTCCATGTCCTGACCAAAATAAATTTTAATTACTTCTCAGAGCATTTTGAACTTAAAAGCTGCTATTTCAAGGTGAGGTTTTAGTGGTTTAATTAGAGGAAATGAGTACCAAAGTGTTGGTTGGATGTCAAATTTTCTCATTTTTAGAGAGAAATTACTTTCAATTAGAGAGTAATATAAAACACTAAAACTAAAGAATTTGTAATATATATCCCAGGCTATATATCTTTATAATACTCATAAAGAAATACAAATTCACTTTTCCCAACCTAACATGACCATCACTTTTCTTCTCTATATTTTTTAATCCCCCTTGTCTGATAGTATAATAACATTGACCATTAATACTACTCTAAAGTGAGCATAGAGGAGGTAAATCATCAAAGATATGATATTGCTAGGATTTTATTTTTAGAGATTACTAGATCTGCTGATAGTTGCCATGGATATTTCCAGCAGAAGCTAGCACTTGGGGAAGCCTGTAATCATCAGTCATAATTGGGGAAGAAAAAGGTCCAGGAAGATCTCCTTCTGACATAATAAGGCTCTGCTGTTTGCTCTTAAAAGGATACCCTGGCTCACCTTTGTTCTCTTCTCCAGCCACTTTCATCCAGAGGTATGCATGAGAGGTTGTATAACCAGTTAGCTTACTTCATTGCAGTTGCAATTTCTTTTGGAATAATACAAATGGAGGGCCAATTAAAACAAAGATCATCCCTTAATAGCTATTTAACCTGAAAGAATAAGAGCCTTTCTATTCTAGGTGCCCCTCCATTCCAAGAAACTAGTGATAAGATCAATCAAGAAGGTCAATGACAGGGCTTCTTTTCATGCACCAGCATTCCCCTTCAGAGAGCATAAGATCCTGCCAGCGTGCCAAGTTTGCAACTGACCAAACTCCTAGGTTGTACTGGAATTATTCTATGCAACACTGATCCTTATATGAATGCATTTCTTCTGAATGGTGTTGATTACCCTTCTTACAACTAAACTATTTCTTTTTTAATTTCATATAGGGCTCTTGGTATTTTTTACTTTTTTGTATATATCACAGCACATGATTTTCCACTTTTTATTTTATTTAATTTTATTGGAATTAGCTTCTTTTTATCCTAATAGCAACAGTTTGTAATCTCTAATTAATATGTGACTAGTCCAAATACAACACCTATACCTTGAAAAGCATCAGAATTTTCCACTATTTCATTGAGTCATCAAAGACTGAAGTGGTATGTTACTTGAAAATTTGGTCCTAAAGAAACATAAGCTGTAGAGGAAAAGCACAGAGAGAATTTTTACAAAAGACAGAGACTCTAGAACTGTCATTACAGACACAGACAACCACTGGTAGCAAGAAGTTGGTGTTTTCCCTGTTTTTACTTAAGATTAGGGAAATTTTCTGTGACTATGAACTCTTTGTTTACCATTTTGGTTCGAAAGAATAATACCCAAGACAAAGGGGTAGCAATTGTTTTTACTCCTTAATATTGCCCATATTTTAATAAATCACACTAATTAAATGCATATTTTCAGCATATCAATAAGATTAATTTTGTGAATCACACACATTAAAATAGTCATATTGTTGGATTATTATAGCTGGTAACCAGCTGATATTGATTCTTATTATAGGAAAGGTCGTGACGATGGTGGTGGTAGCATAGTGATACTAATGGTGGTGATGTGAAGTAAAATAAATTGTATATTATATGTGCCCAAAATATTAGGAATTATTTGATCAATGCTTCATTTCATCAAGAAATCATAAAGATGTTTATAGTATTTTTTTACTTTATTATTTAAATCATAACTAACAATATTTTTAAAAACTTATTTTCATTGCTAGAATGTCTAATATTCTAAAATCAGCCAACTACAGCTATGTGTTTATAAATATATGTGTGACAGAAGTGATTTTCCCTCTTTTTGAGCTTGAAATGAAAATGAGAGGTAGCTCAATGAATAATTATGAGCTGTTTCTTTAATAATTTCTTGCCTTTGGTATAATACAAGAATGAATGAATGAAACAGATTTTCATTGAATAAGACACACTGATGTTTTCTGTATGTCCCATGTTGTTATTATTAAAGTTACCCATTAAACCAAAATCATTTAATCAAATCTCTGATCTGATAGGTAGATTGAGAGCATTTTCTTAATTCATTACCCTGTACATAACTATACATTTGGTAAAATAGATGAAGTTGAAATATTCATTTTTTGGCATTCAGCATGTGAATATTATTATTATTTGATTGTGTCTATATATTTGTTCGGTGATGTGCTCAGGTGCTCCCACTACTGATTAATGTGTGTGCTAATATCCTAACAACACATATGATGTTAAAAAAATTTCTTGTCTGATAAAATTAAAAACCTAATAAAGTCAATTTCAAAACAAAAAACAAAGTACTTGGAGATATGTCTTGTTTGTGACTATGTTGCATGCTGTGTTGGTGATTTGCTAATATTCTTTTCTCTTTCTTTCTTTCTTTCTTTCTTTCTTTTTTTTTTTTTTTTCCCCCCTTTGGTTTGCCCAAATCCCTCTGGGAAATCTAATGAACAAATGCAAATTCTCGGACTAAAGATGGTATAAACTGACCTGAAAATAAATGAGAATTATATTTAAAAAATGCTTGTAAATCTGTCTTGAGTTTTATTCTATGTAAAAATATGTCTTGGTTTTGTGATTGTATACAAGATGTATCTTGATAACTTATGTAAATTGTGCTGTATAAAGGCTGTTGTCTCAGCCTTACTAATAAATATTGAAAATGTGAACTTTGATGTCTTCAGTTTATCAACGAATTTTGGGACCCAGGCATATGCCCATTTGTAAATATTGTCAATGTGAAAGCAAAGTTTAAAACTACCACTCTAATAAAACAAAAAGCAAAAAGAAAGGAGATGATTTGAAAGATGTAGATAGATTTTAGATCATTTATGAAGAGGTTCAAAGAGAGTCCTTCTGATGGCTACAGTTTTCTCAGTGGAATAAGGAATGAAGTTATCTGCTTAGAATGGATTAAGTATTTGAAGGGAGTACAGGAGGTTTAAAACAGTTCTGGGGTAGAGTGGAGAATAAGTAGCCAGGAAGAGAAAGATTCTGTGCATGTTGGGGGTCCCTTTGAGTTTAGTGACAATACAAAGTGAAAATAGCTCAGTGCTTGGTTCATCTTTGATGTTCTCCACCCTGGACTTGGAGTCTATTCATCAGATCGCAAATAGGACACGGTAAGTCTTAGTTAGAATGGGTCTTACCAGATGGATTACACAGAAAGAGAGAGAAAGAAACTGAAGTCCAAGAAAGTGCAGGACACAGGACGATTTGATCTTAAATTGCTTGACCATCTAATATATAATACTTAAGAAAGGAAATAAAGAGAAAGAACAAAGAACTGGGAAATAGAAACATATTTTAAAATGAAATAAGAGGATAGAAAGACAAGTTGTCCTTGGACAATTTTGTGAAATTACAGGGGACTGTGAGTCAAGTCAGAAGGCAACTAAAAAGTTGACCAGTTTAACTAAGAGAATGAGAGCCAAAGTGGTGGCGAAAATGTGTTATTTATTTTAGAAATGCAGAAACTGTTCCAAGCATAGTTTACAATGGTGATGACCTTTAAAGACAGGTTTATAAGGTATTAGGATCAGATTGTATAACTTGCCATATATTTGATATTTTAAATGATTCATCGAGTACTATCTGATTCTACCTTTCATTTATCAATGAAAAGTAATGCAAGTAAAATATTTCTAGACATATTTAAGAGCCTCTATACTTCATGTTTCAAAAAACGGGTTACCATTTTCTTCAGTATACTCATAATTGTACCTGAACATTGAAAAAAGAGAGCTGATCCTGAGGCAACAGCTGATTATTAGCAAAATTGGCCAATTTTCTTTCCTTTTCTGTGTGCTATTTTAATCAGTTCATACTGACCCTTGGATGTTCAGATGACATTTCTGCTTTAGCAGTGAAAAGTTTTGTGTTGTGGAGACAGGCTTTATTCTGTCAAGCAGGAGAATTTAATTTTTTTTGTTTTATTTTATTCAGTTTTTTTTTATTTTGTCTGTGAAATTCAAAGAACTCTTACTGTCACTTGTTTAGAGCTTTTGAATGGTTCAAATACTGCCTTAAAGAGGGCTACTCAAATCTGCTGTTGTAAGCATTTCAAAGAAAGCATTTAGTATACATTTTATCTATCTATCTATCTATCTATCTATTTATTATAAGTGGTTTACTAATGCAAGATTATAAATTTCAGGAATACAAGAACCATGTTTGTTTTGCTAATCATTATAAACTCCTTTTCTAACATTGTGTCTGCAATAGAATAGGTACCTAATAAGTATTGTTTAAATTAAAGGATTATTTTATTTCTCAGACAGCTTTAACCTAGAGGAGAAGTAAGGAACATCTGTCTTCACGATGCACTAACTCTTCCCAACGAGAGAAAAGTGTAAATATTGTTAGTTTTATAAAAATAAAACCAGTTATATGCCAAAATAGAATTTTTAAAAACATGAATAGAAAGGGAAGAAGAGAAGAAGGGAAAGGAAGAAAATAACTAAATGCTAAATTCAAGATCTAAGGAAATCTTGCTCTCCTCCTCTCCCACAAAGAATGTACCTCCTCATAACAGGATGACTTTTTGCAACTTAGTGCAAAGCTTCCATTGAAGTTAGGCTCCTATTCGCCATGCACAGAGACTGGGAGACAGGGCGCTATCTTTGATGGTTACCTTTCAAAGGGATGGTTCTAAGGTACTTGAGAAAGACATTCCTGGGTTATAAAGTAGACTTGAGGCTTGAAGAAGGAAAAGTGTATTGTCTGAAAGAAGACAGTCCATGGTTTGATCAAGCAGAGGGAACTGTTCAAGCCATCTTGATCACTCTTTGATTCCCACTCCCTATCCCTAACACACACACACACACACACACACACACACTTCCTTTTCTCTATCCTTTCCTCTGGAAAGAAAATACCAGGTGAATTCGAAGTCAGGGAAAACACTAAGAGAACAAAGGACGGCACCCTTTCTGAACAGTACAGAGATGGCTTGCCAGGAACTGTGATGGGAAAGAGGCAACAAGAAGAATGACTGAGGCCTATGGGCACAGGTATAATAGCAAAAGACTTTCATGAGTTTCAATATTCTAAACAAGAAGAGCCATAAAATGTCACTAAAACTGATTCCCTTCCTGATTCTAGCATTCAGTCAAATCTTAGGCAAGTAGGCCTTTTTCCTTAGAAATTCTGAGAAAACATTTCTTGTAATTAAATGTTTTGGCGAATGTATTTAATTTAAAATTATCACTATTACACAAAACACATTTTACACAGAAAAATATTTCACAGCAAATGGCCAAATTGAAGAATAAGTAGGAGAGAAGAGAAAAAAATTCTCAGATAAAATTTTGATACCTTATCATCACAGTATCATTGCCCAAGTGACAAAATACTTGCAGGAATCTAAGGGCAATAACATTAGGGGAAAAAAGCATGAAATGCTGATTTAACTAGTACTCTGGCATTAGTGTGATATCTAGAATCTGAAGTGAAAACAAAACAAAAACAAACAAACAAACAAACAAAAACCCTGAAAGTGAGCTATTGTCAATAAACTTATGAAAATCTTGAATAAGATTATCTAGAGTCAAGGATGGAAAGAGTTCTGTAACATCTACAATCTCTTCTTAATAAAAATAGCAATCAAAAAAATTGTGTCCAGAGTTGGTACAGGCTTATTAACATTTTCTGAAATATTTTCACTATCAAATTTGTAAGCAAACACCTGGGACAAATTTGGAATTTGGAATTTTTTTTTAACCCACTATCACTTTTCAAACCACTTTCTCAAATTTTATTTTTTTGTTGTTGCTGGTTTGAAAAAAAACAAACCGTGAAGATTATCTAGGTCTGTAAACCATAATTAAGATAAATTAAAAAATTTTGTGGGGGAGATAATTAAAAGATAAGCAATTAGCATAAGCATAATCTAGTCTTTGCCCATGATTAAAAAGTGCCAGAATTATGCCAGGGCCATTACATTTGCATGCCCCTCATGCCAGTTCTAGAGTGTTAATGAAAAAGGTAGCTAGTGTTATTAGACGGTGTTACTCTAATTCATTGTTCAGCATCTCTTTGGGGGTTACTTTCTGTTAGGCATGAGCTTATGATTCAAACATTTTCACAATTTCAACTCCCAGGTGTCCTTCAACATGCTATCCTAGACCTTTTTATTTCTTATCCTTTAGTCTTTTCTTTCTAGATTCTTCACCAGCGACCTAAACCATTAGTATATGTCCAGAACCTGAATGTATCCTCGCTGGCCACTTCTCCTTCCACAGAGTGGATGACCATGTTCTCCATTTGTACCTCCACTAATCAGGAAGATTTTCTTTCTCCATAGATTAGCAATTAATACTACTGACTGCTGAAATCCATTTTCACTTTGAACTCATAGGTTGAATCTCCTTATCTTTGGGGAGCGGCAAATAAATTATTGCTTTGAACTCTGCATCTGCTTATCTTTCCACACAAAGGTGTAAAAGATACATCCACCTGCAGATGGCTGCTATTAATAGGGCTGATTCCATGATTGTCTTGGAATTTATGAGTTCAATAGCTTTGAATTTTGATGCCTTCTAGCCTTAGGTGAAAGAGATACCAGTGCACTTAACAGCCTTGAGGTGCCCCTGCCTGAAGGAGGAAGAATTACTGCACAAGCAATTAAGGCCAGGACCGGGCCAATTCCTCACAGCTTCTTGCCATTTGGTTACCTTGAAGAACCCCCTCCTCATCATAAATTCATTTGGTGTGTTTCACTATAAATAAAGGATTCACAGGTTTTTCCATTTGTTAGGATCAGACCCAACTTCCAGCCGTCAATGCTCCTGCTTTTAAAACTATTTTCTGTCTTTTGTCTTCTGTTCCTTATTGATTATTTTCAGACTTCTTATTTCCAGCCAGCCCACACCTCCAAGGGTTCCATCTAATGCAGGCCTTTGGCTGACACTTATCCATAATCAACCTTGTTTTTGTTTTTTGTTTGTTTGTTTTCTCTTCCTTCAGTTGGTCATAGAAAATTCACTCGGAAGGAGGACTGACACAATCATGCCTATTGACAAGGGGTTCTGCAACACCTGCTCATGTGACTTGTCTGTACCTTCGGCCATTGCTTAGACTTGGTCTCAAATGTACATCTTGTAATTTATGATAGCCACTACTGATCCTGATGATGTTATGACATTGTGGTTCTAAGAGAACCCAGCTCATTATGGGAAGTTCCAGACACATGTTCACCTTTTTTCCTATAATCAAGAGTTCCATCTATACAATCGTAAAGTCTTATGCCAGGAGGTGGTTTTCAAAGGGAATAGCATTTCTCTACTGCAGATAACTTGGCCCTGCTCCAGAATCCCAATAGCACATATTATAATTCTCTCACTGGAGTTTGCCAAAACTTACATTTCCATCTTTTCCACTAAGGATATTTATAATATAAAACCTGACAGATTATATAGCCCAAGTCGTAGGGCCACTTGTACCACAACTTAGACCAGCTTCAGAATCCTTTTCTATTCTGGGACTCATTCTAACCTCATGTCCTTCCATATCATTCACATTTAGGTCCTTGCCATTATTTGTATGTTAGCAATGCATTCTGACCTGAACCCCAAAAGATATGCTGGGCATTGTGCTTCCATTTCTGTGACAGGTGTTAGAAGGTATATCAAAGTGTTTTACTTTGTACTAAATATCTCCAATGTCCCTGACCACTAGAAACTTAGATGAAATCACAGGTCTCTGAAATGTGTATGAGCAAGGCCTCTAAAATACTAGCCTATTGTTTTCTTGTCCTTTGTACTGCCCAAATCAGTAGAATGTCACCAATGTTATAAATAAATATGTTAATATGTGAAATATCCAGAAGGTCCGAATCAATTTTTAATATATTATAATAGAGGGTTGAGAGAGTTAGTAAGGTCCTTGGGGAAAACTAAGTGAATATTACCCATTCTGTATAAATATAGCTTTTTTCCCTTATATTTTTATCAGAATTTTAATAGTATACATTTCCAAAGTCATATTGGTCAACTCTATCAATAATGTCATACCTGGAATAGCTATTGCGATCAAAACTATTAATTGTCTGAGTTTATAGTAATCTATATTTATTCTTCTGGATTATTCAATTTTTCCAGGGACCAGAATGATAGATATACTGAAACCTCACCCCTTCAGACTAATTTTTGACCATTCTTTCCTGTCCTCTGAGGAAGATTTGATTTACAATTTTGGCTCAGGGAAGGATAGAAAATAATTGCAGACTTCCACTTGGCCTTTCCAATGAGTCCAATGACCCAACATGGGGAATGCTCCAAATGCCAATGGGCATTACCAGTTACATATTTGGAGACCAGGATATGTTTGTGGTCCACTGAAAACCACCCTTTATTAGACTCTATTTATTACATGGCTTCTGTAATCCACACCTTACTAGGAGGCCATGATCCTTCACTGAGTTTCCAAGTCTCAATGTCAACTCAGACTCTGTGCCCAGAAATCCCTCTCTCTGACATTTTACACATATGGTCCTGTGTGTAAAATGGCTGTAAATTCAGTGAGGGCAGGATGTGTATCATTCAGTGTTCCTCCCAGGAATGGGGTAATCTCTTCAGTCAATTTTTGAACTCAAGTTTGGTTTGGGTTTGAGAACTACGCAAAGGATTGTAACTTTTAATTGAGGCAACAGTCTTCACCTTCCTGCTTCTCCTGCCTGTTTCTGATTAGAGATGTCACACAACAGACTCATCGGTTACCTGTTTATTTTGCTCTCTATAACACCCTAAAGATCAAAACTCACTGGGCTGCCACTCCAATCTATGAGTCACTTTCTTTTGCAGTTAAGTGCTGCCACCTAGCCTTGATCATTCAGGGAGGGACTCATCATCCTTGTGGATGCTAACCAGTACAATTCGGCAAGTAACTTTTCTACTAACATCCCTGCCATTCTGATTTGAGCCACTACTGAATTTATTGATACTGGCTGCCCCCACTAATTTATTCCTGAGTCCTGCTGAGTGCTAGGTTCCTTAAGACCTTCCAAGAAGCATAATCATAAAATAAGTCTTCTAGTCTCAACCAGGCCCACATTCCTGAACCTATTTCTTTTTCCTCTATAATCTACAAGGCAACACAGGCTTTTACACTCTGCCCAAGTGTGGGCCATCACTTACTCTGGCTTCTAAGAACTACTAAGCAATAAGTTTTTTCCATTATCTAGAGCTCTTAACAGAATGTAAAACTATGTTTCAAGAAATTGCTTCTGAGTCAACAAATTTTTCTCCAGCTTTTCATTCTGGTCCTCTTGATCAAACACCCTCACAACCTAACACCAGGGGTATCTATTGATTACTGTTTGTTTGTTGTGGCTAATTCTTGCAGCATCTTCAGTGTATTATCTCATTTCTCCTTTATCTGGTCTAGCAAGTTTCTAGTTAGATCATGCTAGAATTTTGTCAGCCTGAAAGCCAGTATGGAGGGGAAGGGCAACTCTTGCAAAGAGTACCTGCTGTTTTGCAGAGGCTTCTTCCTGGGTGGAATAAGTGCTGGCTCTCACTAGGAAGGACAGCCTCATCCCCTCTGCAAGTTCCCAGAAAAAGAGGAGTCTGAAGAGCCACAATTCTCAAGGCATTGCCCTGGAAGGTAAGAAAGACTTCATTCATGAAATATGGAAGAGAGGCCAGAACTCGGTCTGAACTCAATTCCATTGAAACAAAAGGCAGCAATGATTGCAGCATGAGAGTGAGATAATGGCAAAGTCTTGGAAGATGTGGGGGTGGTGAGGCACAGAGCTGATCAGTAGGATGTGCTATTCCTGAGTGTGCAAAAGTTCCTCTCGGTGTTTAGGCCAATCATGCTTATTGACTGGTGTCCATGGAAGTTAGGCCCCCAACTCACTGTAGAGAGAGAGGTGCATTCCCTTTCTTGAGATTTCATTTCACAAGGATAGCTTCCAGGTCCTTCACAAAGACTTTCCTGGGTGGTGACACTGTCAAGAATTTTGCTTGTTTGGGTTATTTGGGTTTGTTGAGTCAGGCTTTCACTAAGTTACCCAGGCTGGCCTTGCAATCCTCCTGCCCCAGCTGCCAGAGTACCTGGGTTAACAGGTGTATCCTGCTTTTCCCACTTTGGCAAGAGGGTTTTAAAGAGACTTACATTTCAACAAGGCAGGGAGAGAATTGACGATATCAGCTTTTCTATAGCAGGTGCTTTAACAAAGGGCAGGTCAGGGACCTGGAGGCAGGAAGAAGGTTGTCTCAAGTTCAGTCAAGCTGGGTGTCATAGCTGTCACATTCCTATGTTTCCATCTAGTGGGATTTCAGATTTTCCCAGCCCCAGCCAAAACTTTAGATGATCCAGTACTGTCCGCAGAACATTTAATGTTTCTGGAGTTACGTATTTCTAACTGAAATCTTGGGTCTATGCATTAGCACATCTGTTCTTACACTGCAAGAAGAAATGGCTTCTCTGTAAACTCTGACGGTACCCACACTTAACTTTAACTGTTTTCAACTGCTCTCAGTTGATTGCTAGACCTCTGTGAGGCATCAATTCAGCTTAATGATAAAGAGTCAGCTGTGCTGACTCACAGGTATTATTCATTTTATGTCTTTCAAATTATTTCTTTAGTCATCACACCCACAAGACATTCCTCTTTATGGGGACTTCTATGTCACCACTCCTGAAATCATCAACAATGGTTGACATCTGGGTGACATCTCATGCAGAGACTCCCTATGCCTCATATTTCCCAAAATGATGTTTTATTTGCTAACTGAACAGTGTGTGATCCTATCCCGGATCCCTGTCTTGCCACCTACTTTCTCAGACCACCCTCTGAATCATTTGTTTCAGTTTGGGTACTCTAAGAAGTAGACACCATGCGGATTGGGTGTGCTAGGGATCTGTTGGGATTATTTCCTATAAAGGATAAAGCAGCAGAGAGAAGAAAGCAGGACGGGCCTTCAGGCTGGGATGCAAAGATGACAGCAGTAAAAAGTAAGGGGAAAGGAAGGAAAAGAAAAAGAACCTCAGAGAAAAGAACTGTTCGAAGGAAATCTTGGACACAGAGAGACTTCAGACAACTTTTTGCTTATTAGAAGAAGTGTCACTTTGTGCAGACATGGGCTGTCTGCTCTCGTTGCTGTACTTAGCCATTCACTGGGAGCAAATGCGGAATGCAGGGCCTCCACGGTGATGAGGAGGGTCACAGCTAGAGATGATTGGTCAATCAACAACATACCTCCCCACAGCAGCCTTTCGGGAAGGAAAACTAAGTGAAGCACTTCCACAGCCACCAGAAGAGGCCACTTGCAAGAATCCAGTTTAAAATATGAAAAAGTATATGAAACAACAAATCCCACCATTATTTACAACTATGATACAGCAATAAAATTACGATGAAAAACAAAAATTAAAATATGGAAATGTATGCTAGAGAAAGTAACTTGGGGATAGATTTAGAATTAGAAATCAGTTTATCTTCTATTCCATTTCATTTTGAAGAGTACTGAACACTTTTTCTTTTTTGTTTTATGATTTTGATTTCCTTAAATAGTCTATTTCTTATATCAAATGAGAGATTGTGTGTTTTGAGTTTGTCCTTTTAAAAAAATTATACCAAGTAAACACTGAAAATGATAAGATGAATAGAAAAATGTTGGCCAAGCACATTGTTAGTTGGTGAAGAAAAAGGAGAACAGGCCTTTTTAACTAAATTATTTTGGATAGCTTGATGTTCTTTTAATGTGTGAAATAAATGGCTTAGCCTGGTGTAAACATGCTTCAGTTTCCTGAATTTTAATATTGGCTTTTAATGATGATACAGCAAGCTTTTAGTAGTGCTTCAAATGCCTCCTTAGTACCTACTTCAAAGGGATGCTCAAAGCTGCTGCCTCTGCAATTGTACTCTCATAAAGTGGGATATGAAAGGGTGTCTGTTCCCAAGGATGAAAATAAATCCCCAGACCTAGATACCTGGAGACACATAATGGACAGATAAGTCATTCTGTTTTCACTGAGGCCTAGTTAAAACATCTAGGATGTTGCCTATTCTAGTTCTTTTCTATATTCTCTCCTGTTCTTTTTCCTGTTCACATAGTACTGTTTATCATCATCACTAATATCAACAACATAATCGAAAGTCACCATTAAAAGTATCACCTTGCGCCAGGTGCAGTGGTATATGCCTATAATCTCAGCAGCTTGGAGGGAGGCCAGGTAGGAAGATAACCAGTTCAAAACCAGACTCAGCAAGTTAGTGAGATCTAAGAAACTTGGCAAGACCCTGTCACTAAGTAAAATACAAAAAAGGCTGGGATGTGGCTTCATGGTTAAGCACCCCTGGGTTCAATCCCTGGTCCTGGGGAAAAAAAAAAAAAAAAACAAGTATCACTTTTGCCTTCAGTAGGTTAAACGTCACTCAATGGGAACTAATGTTTGTAGTCGCCTATACACAATAAGATAGAGTCAAGATTGAGAGCCAAATACAAGTTAAAGCTAAAAACTCAAACTCAAAGAACACAGGAATACATTCTCAGGGACATCAAGATGAGATGCTGGGTCTGTAAGAAGGTAGGAGAGGAGAGTTCATGGGAAATGTTTCCTCTGGTCATCATGAAGTTTAACCTGATTTGGACATGGAGAGCCCTGGTACCCACTCAATGGGAAATTTTTATAGAAATTCTTCTGAGGTCAGGGGAAGCCAAGCCATCCAGATGAAATAGGAAACTTCTCCTCACTTTCTCAGTTAGCTTCCCTGTAGTCTGAATGTTTTTGAGACCCAGGAATATTTTTAGGTGTAACATGTATATTTTAAGACACTTGCCTAAGGAGCAAAGTGGTATTTTATTTAGTGATGTTTAGAACTCAATATTAAGAACTCTTATCAAGCTGTAAGTGTTTTCTCACTACAGTCACTCTTCTCCCCTGTTAACTTTGGCATTAAAAAAAAATGTGCTTATTTTTTTTTTCTTTCCTTCAGATTTTGGATTCAGTAAATAAGCTCATATTGGCATAGAAAGATATATTCCCAATCATTTTTAAAGAAAAATGCAATTTAATTTTTAAAAATTCTTGTTCAGGTTGAGCATAGTGGTATATACCTATAATCCCAGCAACTTGGGAAGCTGAGGCAGCATTGCAAGTGCAATGCCAGCCTCAGCAACTTAGCAAGGCCCTAAGCAACTTAGCAAGACCTGTCTCAAAATTTAAAAAATTAAAAGGGCTGGAAATATAGCTGGTTGGTAAAATGCTCCTGGGTGGTCCTATCCCCAGTACCAAAAAAAAAAAAATTAAAAATTAAATTAAAAAATCCTTGTTTAGTAAATATTCTATGTATTTTATTCAATAATTAATCTTTTCAGAAAATCAGGTTTCTGTTTCTCATTGTTCTTTTTGTAGGGCAAAAAGCATAAATTATATTATTAGTTTAAACCATTGGATTACTTGAATCCAGATCAATGCAAAAGGAAACGGGGCTGGGATCTAAACTGGCTGGGAATTCTAGATCCATTTTTAGATCTATATACTGACCAAGCTTTCCCTGCTCTAACATTTGTTAATCATGCCCTCTGCTGGAGCCCCATGTGCTCAATTTAACAGATATTAACTGAATACACCAAGTGCACTCAGAAGGCTTTAATCGATGATGATCCCTGCTAATGGAGAAATGCACAAAGTGTATGCTCATCAGTCCCTGAGAGACAAGAGTCTTTATGCTATGGTCTATTTATGTTTTATTTCTTAAATGACTAATGAGGCTAAGTCAGATTTTTCTGACAGCTTTGGGTACCGTTTTTCACATTTATCATTTCCTGTCCCTAATGGCAATATTTATATTTAGAGTGTTTTAGTTTTTTTCTTCTATCTATGTAAAGATAAATATATCATTCTCATATTCTCCCTCCCAGTAATTTTGTAGTGACCTTTGTCATCCACAAAGTTCTTCTTAAGCAAACAGTATAGTTGTGTAGCAAGATTAGGAGAGAAAAGGAGTTCCCTGTGTATAGAAAATTGCATTTGTTATTAACCCAAATTAATGCTTTATATCCTTCAACACCACCATTATCCAACTCAGACTTTTTTAAAAAATATCCCCAAAGAAGTACTGTGGAAAACAGAAATTTGACTGTTTGCAGTTTGCTAAAAACATATCAATACTATTCCTCTTTAGTTTGTGTTCAAAAAAGAGCATAATCTCTATCAATGTAAGAGATCACGTTTTAGCAAATTTCAATGTACTGAGATCCATTTCTTTTCCCTTAAAATATTTGATTGTCTATGTCACCAGAAAAACATAATGGGCAAGAGATAATAGATTATTTGATACATGAATGGATGGATAGATAGGTAGATAGATAGATAGATAGACAGACAGACAGTCAGACATACAGATTTACCTTGAAGAGTTTGCCCATACAGATATGGAAGTTGAGAGGTTCAAGATCTGCAGTTGTCAAGATACACACACACACACACACACACACAGTGTTTATTAGTGGTATGGTTGTAGAAGGACGCAGATGCAACAAACTATCCTTCATCTTAAGATGGTATGCTGACCTGACACACACCACTGGAACCCTAAGAAATCTCATTGCTATAGAAGGTCCCCGAATTCCTGTTGCATTCGTTTCCACTATCTCATGCATAGATGTCTTAGCCATAAGTCTAATGTAGCTGCTACTCCTTTCTTACTAGGTCCAATCAGCATAGTATCATCGGTATGGTGGACCAGTATGACATGTTGTGAAAGGAAAAGGCAGTAAAATTCACTGCCAACAGAATTATGGCATAGACCTGGAGAGTTGATATACCCCAGACATAGGACAGTGAAGGTGTATTGCCTTGCCAGCTAAAGGCAAATTGCTTCTGGTGGCCCTTATTGTCAATTATGGAGAAAAAAAAGATTTGTTAGATCATTAACTACATACCACATACTGGGGGTGTTTCAATTTGCCCAAGCAATGAAACCACGTCTGGTGCAGTCACTGCAACTAGAGCTATGACTTGGTTAAACTTAGGACAATCCTCTCAATATCCAAGATCTATCTGTCTTCTACAAAGGCCAAAGAGCTAAGCTGAATGAAGATGTGATAGAAATCATTACATGTGCATTTTTCATGTTCCTGATGGTGGCACCATTATCTGTGAGTCCTTCAGATATACAGTGTTGCTTTTGGTTTATGATTTTCCTGGGTAGACACAGTCCTAATTTCCTATCTCAATAGTCCTCACTCCACAGTCAGGGAAACATTGTGGGGATTTTGCAGGCTGCTGAGTGTACCTAATATGACTGGCCTTCAGAAGTCTATAAAATCCCCACAGGATGTGTTCAGAGGCCCACTGAGACAAATCTAAGCTAAAACTCTGCTGACCACTCTAACTCCATAAGCCCTACTCTAGTCTGTTAGATAGATCACACTGACATTTTGGGTCTTCTAGAATTAGTATCATTTTAGAGCCAGTATCTTGTATTCCTTGAAGGAATTTATATTATTTTCCCCCATGCACAATACCATGGTAAAGGCCATTACTCCCTTTGGGAAAGACTGGGAGAAAGATAAACAGTAAACATTTTTGGCAGTGTACCACCATCCTTTCTCTAAAGGACTTTCTCTCCCCTCCATTCAAAAATACCTGAGTCCAAAAACTGACTCAAGTCTGGGACTTATAAATGGAATCTATGGGATTGATTAAGGGATTGTGTTTTATGATTCAGGTTAGACTTTTGTAAGTCTGATCTAGAAATTTCATTCTTTTTCTTTCCATTTTGTTTTTTGACATGGGATCTCATTATGCTACCCAGATTGGTCTCAAACTTCTGGGCTCAAACCCCTGCCTCAGCCTCCCAAGTAGCTAGCACTGTAGGTACATGTCACCATACACAGCTTGACTTAAAAATTCTCTGCTTATACAGATAAAGCAATAATTAGTAGAATTTCTCTCTATTTCACTTCCCAAACATCA
The DNA here is from genome assembly GCF_021218885.2 of Marmota monax. Lineage (NCBI taxonomy): Eukaryota > Metazoa > Chordata > Mammalia > Rodentia > Sciuridae > Marmota > Marmota monax. Next base: position 2,297,389 of record NW_026694038.1, read on the forward strand.
TGGTTAACTAGGAAACACCAGGTCTGTGTAAGTCAGGATAGTCTGATTGCTGCTTTGACTCTAGTGTCCAATATGGTAACCATACTCACTTTGCCTTCAGTGGTAAAGTTCTGCCACTTGGCCCCTGGCAATCCAGTGTCCAATTCCTTCAGTTATATTTAGATTTCCCAGTCTAAATAACTATAGTCCCAACTATAAGGTCTGGCCTACAAAGAAAAGTAATTATAGAGTTCTTTAAGGAAGGTAGGCTGTCCTCACAAATTTATTTCTCATGGTAGAAGTGAAAGGTATGTCTTATAGTCCCTCACAGGGAGGCTGAGTAGGTCTTAAATGACAGTTCCACTCTAAATCTCCAGTCTTCCCAAGACTTTTTATCTCTTTTTTGCCACAGTCTGGCTGGGCACAAATGCTGCAGTCTGGCTGGGCACACAATCACGAGCCACCACACAGCTTGTAGATTCAAACAGCAACTCTTTATTCCCGAACTCACACCAGCCGTATACAATCACTTTCTGGGGAAATCCACGTTCTCTGCCCAAATCCACCTCCACTGGGCTTCTGTCTCCCAAAAAATACTGTCTGAATCCCATGAGAACTCAAGGGGAACTCAGGCAGCAGGATACGCCCTATTCCCAGCAGGAATAATCTTAAACCTGGAACGTCCTAAACCCGATTATCCTAAACCGGGAACACCCTAATCCACCCTGGTCCTTGAGCAAGGTCACCTACATTCAATGTCACTGCAACATGGGGTACGCTGGCAAGGAAATTGTCATACCTACTTGGCTAATGGCTCCCAGCACTTTTTCTGCCTTTAACCAAGGAAGATCCTGAATTTCTAATTTCCTCACTGTGGGTCACATGTTGGCCCATGCTTGAACCACAAACAAAATTGAAGAGCCTTTCCTTACTCAAGAAGCTTCAAGCTTAAATGAAGCTTAGTGAATTCCTATGAATAAATTAATCCTGATCCAACTACATTTTTCTTCCATTATTATTCCATACCCTCAATATCCAACCCTACATGTGCTCCCCATATTTCTGTAGGTATAAATTAGAAAATTAAAGTAGTGCTTTTGGAGTGTAACCAAAGCTTTCTCATGCAATCATATTTTGTATCTCACCTGTAAGGACCTTCTGGGATTTTAGTGTAGTTATAGGTCTAGAGGTAAAGAAAGGTGGTGGTGGTAGGTCCTGAGGAGAATGAGCATTGTTTTCTGTGGCAACTATCTTAAGAAGGGCTGTTCTATAATGAATTCCTCCAGCATGTAGGGTTACTGTCCTCAGAGTATAGGAGAGCTCATTACCATTATAGTATGGAAAACCATTACCCCTCTGTGGGAGACAGGGAAGCATTGTTTCTACTAGTGCTGGAAGAAGCAAGCATTCTCTCCACTGGCAGAGATGATTCATTATGATTCAAGAATTCACTGTCTCCCACTTCCTGTGGTCTTCCCACACATTCCAATTCTGATTGAAAGGATTCCATTCTTCTCAGTCATAGCCTTCACTTTAAGAATAGACACCATATGAGTCTGGGAGTTCAATTTGCTTTGCCATTTAACCCAAGAACAGGATTAGATTCTGTGCCTGATTTTCAGTAGCTTAGCCCCTCCTCAGGAAACAGGCATCTCATTCAGGCAGAAATGATCACTTTCAAATTATTTGTGTACTTACATGGGGATGAGGGAGATCTCTGGTCTTTCTTGTTCTACTAATGGGCTGTACTAATGCACACTAATCCCATCCTAATACCCCTACCCTTATAGCCCCTTATGAATTCAATTACTTCTCAAAGGCCCCAAATGTCATTACATTTGAGTTTAGGGCTTCACCATGTAAATGTAGTGAGGGTCACAAACAAGCCAGTAAGACCAGGTAGCTTAAATTAATAGCAAGAGTAAAAATTTATTGAGTGGCTATTATGTGCAGAGATAATACTATATTATATAAATTATTTCCAATCCTTCAAAAAATTTATAGTATATATAGTAAAATTCTTGTTTCTAAATGAAGGAACTGGAACTTAGTAAGATAACACAATATGCTCAGAGTTAGTTTATTCAGTCTTAGAGTTAGTATTTAAACCATTGAATCATAATCTTAATTTTATATTTCTATTAATGTAGACTCTAAATCTCTGGTACATTTGACCCTCACATATCCATGATTGTGGAATCAGCCAAGACATTTTTTTTTCAAAATTTAAGAAAAAAATTTTATCTGTACTAACCATTTTTTTCTGGTTATTTTTTTCCCCTGAACAACACTGTATAATAACTATTTGCATGCCATTTACATTGTTAAGTATAAAAACCAATCTAAAGATGATTTAAAATATACAGGAGGATATATACAGATTATATACAAATATTATACCATTTTATATAAGAAACCCAAGGGTCTTTGGAATTTGTCATCTGGGGGGAGTTCCAGAATCAATTCTTCAGTTACTGAAGGACAACTATACTCAATATTGCTGAAAAGGCAAAGAAAGATTAGAGTCTGTGAATATGTCTTTACTAGTATGACTAGTAAGACTTTATTTAAAACTCCAAAACACTACAGCATTCTTGTTTTGCTTCTGATTAGGATGAGCTTATAACTTGAATTGTGAACTCACAACAATGAAGGAACCTGTAAAAAATGAATAACCCATTCAACAAATGAGCACAGGAACTAAACAGACACTTCTCAAAACAAGAAATATGAATCATCAACAAATATATGAAAAAATGTTCAACATCTCTAGCAATTAGAAAAATGCTAATTAAAACTACACTGAGATTCCATATCACTCCAGTCAGAATGGCAATTTATCAAGAATATAAGTAACAATAAATGTTGGTGAGGATGTGGGGGAAAAAGTTCACTTATACATTGGTGGTGGGACTGCATATTGGTATAACCACTATGGAAAACACTATGGAGATTCTTCAGAAAACTTGGAGTGGAATCATCATTTGACTCAGTTCTCCCACTCCTCATTTTATACTCAAAGGACTTAAAATCAGCATACTACAATGACACAGCCACATCAATGTTTACAGCAGCTCAATTCACAATAGCTAAGTTATGGAACCAACCTAGGTGCCCTTCAATAGCATGCCCTTCAATATCCTTCAATAGATGAATGGATAAAGAAAATGTGGTATATATTCAAAATGGGATATTACTCAGCCACAAAGAAGAATGAAATTATGGCATTTGTTGGTAAATAAATGGAAGTGGATAATCATGCTAAGTGAAATAAGTCAGTGACAAAAAGTAAAGGCCGAATGTTCTCTCTAATGTCTGGATGCAAACCCACAACAAGAGAGGGTGGTGTGGAAAGAATAGAAGTTCATTGGATTAGACAAAGGGAAATGATGGGAAGGAAGATGGGATGGGAGTAAGGAAAGACAGTAGAATGAATTGAACATAACTTTCCTATGTTCATATGTGAATACACAACCAGTATAACTCCACATCATGCACAAACACAAGAATGAGATTCTAATTAGAATAAGTCATATTTCACATATGTATAATGTCAAAATACACTCTGTCATGTATATCTGAAAAGAACAAATTTAAAAAAAGAAAATGAAACAAGCAGAATGAGAAAATTATGTAAAAATAATTTTTTTTTTTTATTACAGATCACTGTAATAGTTGAACACGTGGCTGTTATCAGAACCACATTTCACAGTGATTGGTGGGATAAAGATTCTGGTTATTTATTTAAAATAGTTTTAAAAGAAAATAAATATAATCCCAGAATGATAAAAGTAGTAAAACAATAAAATTTGTTTACTGCTTTACATTTGTTCAAAAGCCACGGTGAATAATGAAATATTTACAATAGAATTGGCTAGCTAGAGCCTTGGGTTTATACATTATGTTATTTATGGATATATTTAATATCTAAAAGAAGAATTTTATTTTATTTTTTTTAAAGATAGAGTGAGAGAGGGAGGGAGGGAGAGAGAGAGAGAGAGAGAGAATTTTTAATATTTATTTTTTAGTTCTTGGCGGACACAACATCTTTGTTTGTATGTGGTGCTGAGGATCAAACCCGGGCCGCATGCATGCCAGGCGAGCGTGCTACCGCTTGAGCCACATCCCCAGCCCCGAAGAATTTTATTTTAAAAATAATATATTTAATTTGGTACAAATTCAATCTATATAGAAAGGCCTAGCATCTTCTTTTATTTTTTTCAGTCTTTTAATTTTTCGGTTTCTTTTCTTCCTCCTCTTCATTTAGTTTTTATTTAAATAAAGAAAGTACTATAGTGTTCAGAGTGTCAAATGACTCTCATAGACTTTTTAGCCTCCCATCCCCTTCATGCTTCCAACTGGCAATTACTGAATTTTTTTATTTTATGTTTTCAAATTTACCTATAATTTCCCATAACATGTTTACATTTTTCTACAGCCCGTGTTTTTCTTTTTTTTTTTCCCCATTTATTTATTTATTTAGTAGTTGTAGATGGACAGGATGCCTTTTCTTTGCTTATTTTTGAATGTGGTGCTAAGGATTGAACCCAGTGTCTCACCCATGCTAGACAAGTGCTCTACCATTGAGCCCAGACCCAGATCCTGTGTTTTTTCTTTGAAATTATCTGTTAACTTCCCTTTTGCAAAGATAAGAATTTACATCTTTTTACAGTTCCCTCTTTAACCCAAACACACTCCCCACCCTGCTCCCAATCTATTTCAATTTACTTATGAGTTAAAGTTAATTTTGGTTTAGACTAAATCGAGTACACTAAAATTCTTTTTTTTCTGGTATAACATTTTGCTTTTCTTTTGAACTAACATTTGTCTCTTTGATTAATTTTATATTCACCAATTCAACACAAAACTCTCCTTCAGTTACATAATGCACTTCTTATTATATTGAAGCATATTCAACTTTCACACAATTTTCCCTTCTTAGGAAAATACATATTTATTGGAAACTTCTGACCTACAAGCTGGAGTGGTCACTCTCTGATCCTGTGCCATCCCTTCACTATATTTTGGAGTCCTCTTCATCTCTCTTTTGAAGGATCTCCTATTTCCTAGATCCCATATCCTCATTTTTCTTTGTTCCTTTGATTTTGTTGTTGATGATGATATTCTTTCTTTATTTATTTTTCATTAGAGCATAATTTCTGAAAAACTCCTAGTAGAAGATGCATAAGGAATTCTGTTATTGTAGTTTTATTTTCCAGATTGTGTCCCACAGATACTGCAGGTTTCAGGTGACATCTCTTTCCCCAGATGTTGATGATTAACACCAGAGAAAAGCTGAGGCAAGTGAAGAAAGCAAGTTTTATTTAAAGAATATAAATAGACTTCTCCCCAGAAAAGGGGACCCAGAGTCATATCCAAAGAAGTGGGAGTGTCCAGCACTTTTACACATTAGATTCTCTTTCTTCTCCTGCCCTCTTCTCTCTTATTTCTCCCCATCCTGACCAGTGGCCAGGGTGAGCCAAAGGTGCAGGGGATGGGCCAAACAGTGGAGTGATCCAGGCAGTCAGGTAACTAACTGCCAGGAGGTATTAATTCACAACTCTTACAACTCCCTGCAGGGAGGAACAATTCCTGGGGCAGGGCTACCTGAGCAACAGGTTGGAACCAGAGCAGGGGGGAAGGGCTTTGGAAAGAGGAGGAGAAAAGGACAGCATTTATTTTTCTTTCCAACCAGCCCCCACTTTCCCAATTAGACCCAATTATTTATTATCTATGTTGACTGTCACCACTAAGTTGCTGAGGCTGGCCTCAAACTCACAACCCTCCTACCTCAGATTTCTGAGTAGCTGGGGTTACAGAGATGTGCTATCACACCCAACTCAAGAAACATTTTCATGAGACCTTGTATACCTGAGTATTTTCTTATTCTACCAACCTTCCACTTAATAATTGGACAAAATATAGGTTGGAAATTGGTGTCTCTCAAAATTTTGAAGGTATTACTCCACTGTCATCTAGTCCCCGTTGTTATTGAAATTATAACAATTTTTGACTTTTTGTTTGAAACCTGGTTCTCTCACCAGCCCCACCACCTTGTCTGTGCTGTTCTTGTTGCACAGGTGTAATTTGGTGGGCTGTTTTTGATCATTGTGTTTGGCACTGAAAGGAAAGTGAGAAACCAGGAGAAGGTCGAGCAACAAATGAAAGATGGAGACCAGGCAGAGAAGACATACACACAAGACTTTATTTGTCAGAGCTGAAAAATAAAGGCACATTTCTTCAAAGATGGAGAGAGGCAAAAACAGGCTTGGGGTTTGGGACTTTTATGGGGCAGGCTCAGGGATTAGAGCAAGGCCATCCTAATGCAGTGGTTAAGGGTGGGGTTGGTATGAGGGAGTGGTGAGCCTTTCTCAGAAATGCCCTTGGGCAGGAAAGCGAAATTTTTCTTAAAATGGTGGCTGTCACTTAAGATGGCTGTCCAGATGCTAAGCAAGGGCCTTATAGGCACTCTGGGTATAATTTCTTTGGAGGAGGAATTCGCATTTTTTAGGTAATCTTTTTTTCAAATTAGTTTACTCTTATTGTTGTCTTTTCTATGTACTTTTTTTTTTCCCCCAGAAGCTGAAAATGGGTTTCCCGGACTGCTTTTTTACTTTGCTTACTTTCTTTCTTTTTGTTTTTTCCTCAACTTTTTTTTTTCAATTTTTCAATTTTTTAAATTTGTTCTTTATAGTTATACATAACAATAGAAAGTACTTTGACATAGTATATACACATGGAATGTGACCTCCTCTTCTTGTGGTTGTCCATGATGTGGAGTTACACTGGTTGTGTATTCACATATGAACATAGGAAAGTTATGTCCAATTCATTCTACTGTCTTTCCTATTGATACCCCCAGTTACCAGTGATGAGTCCTGCTCCCTCACATGTTGAAAATAACATTAGAGAAGCACACCGAGGCAAGCATATAAAGCAGGGTTTACTTAAAAAGGGGTAACATACACTTCTCCCAGGAGGGAGAAGAGGGCCATAGCTAGTATCCTGGTATCCCAAGAAGCCAGGTGTTTGGCCTTTTTATATGTCTTGGACTTCCTTTGTTCTCCTTTTCTCTTCCCCTTATCTTTCTCCTTCCTGGTATATGACTAGGCCCAGGAAATGCTTGGTAGGATGGCCAAAAAGTGGGAAACAGGTGGCTTAAGGGTAAAGGATAGGATGGAGAAGCCCCAGACACATTGATTAACAACTTTTACAACTCACTGTAGGGAGGGGCAATTCCTGGGACAGGTTACCTTAGCAACAGGTTGGAGCAGGGGCAGGTTATCTGGATAGGGTGGAGGAAGGGCTGTGAAGGTATTTCAGTTCCTCAAGGCAGCCATCTCCAAATTTCCGGACTCACTCAAATTGGCCTCCTTGATCTGACCTGACTCTATTTACCTATCCATACCGATTGCCTAATTCTGGCTTCACTATTCCCACTCACCCTCTCTTCCCTTCATTTTCCTTTGTCTAATGCAAAGTACTTTTGTTCTTCACTCCTTAAACCTCTTGTTGTGTGTTAGCATCTTCATATTACAGAAAACATTTGACCTTTGTTTTTTTGGGATTGGCTTATTTCACTTAGCATGATAGTCTCTAGTTCCATCCATTTACCAGCAAATACCATAATTTAATTCTTACTTATGGCTGAGTAATATTCCACTGAGTATATATATCACATTTTATTTATCCATTCATCTGTTGAAGGGCACCTAGCTTGGTTCCATAGCTTAGCTATTGTACATTGTGCTGCTATTTATTGATGAAGCTTTGTTACTATAGTATTCTGATTTTAAGTCCTTTGGTTATAAACCTAGAAGTAGGATAAATGGGTCAAAAGGTGGTTCCATTCCAAGTTTTCTGAAGAATCTCCATGGTGTTTTCCATAGTGGTTGCACCAATTTGCAGTCCTACCAGCAACATATGAGTGTAGCTTTTTCCACATACTTGTCAACATTTATTTTTACTTGTCTTCTTGATAATTGCCATTCTGAATGAGATGGAATTTCAGTATAGTTTTAATTTGCATTTCTTTAATTGCTAGAGATGCTGAACATTATTTCAGATATTTGTTGACCAATCGTATTTCTTCTGTAAAGTATCTGTTGAGTTCCTTTGCCCATTTATTAATTGTGTTATTTGTTTTTTGGGTGTTATGTTTTTGAGTTCATTATATATCCTGGAGATCAATGCTCTATCTGAGATGCAGGTGGCAAAGTTTTTCTCCTATTCTGTAAGCTTTTTCTTTACATTCTTGATTATTTCCTTTGCTGTGAATAAGTTTTTAGTTTGATACCATACCATTTATTCATTCTGATTTTTCTTCTTGTGCTTTAGAATTCTTGTTGAGGAATTTGGTGCCTAAGCTGACATGATGGAGATTTGGGCCTAATTTTTCTTCTAGTAGGCACAGGGTCTCTGGTCTAATGCTTGGGTCCTTGATCAGTTTGAATTGAGTTTTGTGCAGAGTGAGAGATAAGGGTTTAATTTTAATTTGCTACATAATTGGCTTTCCAGTTTTCCCAGCATAATTTGTTGAAGAGGCTATCTTTCCTCCAATGTATGTTTATGACATCTTTGTCTGGTATGAGATACTATATTTACATGACTTTGTGTCTTTTATTCTATCCTGCTGGTCTTCATGTCTATTTTGATACCAATACTCTGCCATTTTTGTTGCTATGGTTCTGTAGTATAATATAAGGTCTGGTATTGTGATATCTTCTGCTTTACTTTTCTCAGTGAGGATTGCTTTGGCTATTCTGGGCCTCTTATTTTTCCAAATAAATGTCATGAATGCTTTTTCTATTTCTATGAAGAAAATCATTGAAATTTTAATAGGAATTGCATTAAATCTGCATAGTGCTTTTTGTAATATGGTCATTTTGACGGTTTTAACTCTGTCGATCCAAGAATATGGGAGATTTTACCATCTTCTAAGGTCTTCTTCAATTTCTTTCTTTAGTGTTCTTTAGTTTTCATTGTAGAGGTCTTTTCATCTCTTTTGTTAGATGGATCCCCAAATATTTTATCTGTTTGCTTTTATTTTACTTTATGGGAGAATTGCTAACTTCATATTCCAAATCTTATTTTAAATTTTTCCTGTCTGCCAAATCTTTAATCTTCAAAAGCATCTCTATTTTTCTTTGTAACTTTTTCAGAGTATTGAATTGAGTTTATGAATTCAATATCTTTTTATATCCCTATGATATTAATGTTGTGATTATTGTTATATGTTTACATGAATGCTGTTTTCCTTTTTGCTGTATGATTTGTGTTTTCTTTTTCAATTTCTTCTTGTTCTTCCTCCTCCTTATCCTCCTTGTCCTCTTTCTTTTTTTTCTTATTTTGCTGGCTTTGTGTATACTCAAATACTCATATTTTAGTGGTACATCAGAAACTCAAATGGAAGATGAGTTTAGATGAAGCTCTTCAATGGTGGTATTCATTGTAGAATAATTTGACTGGGCTATTCCCTTGTTAAAGTCCTGAAGTTGGCATCATTAGGGTTTTTTTTTTTCCCTTTTCTTTTCTTTCTTTATTTCTTTTCCTTTTCTCTCCCCCCTCCCCCACCAGCTGCTTAAATTTCACAGGGAAGACTTAGAGGAAATTCTTCTGGCTTTGGAACTGCTTTGCGGGGCTGGGATTGAACCCAGGGCCCCACTAATACTAACCAAGTATACCAATGAGCTATATGACCAGCCCTTTTTCTTCTTCTTTTATTTTGAGACAGAGGCTCATGAAGTTGCCCAGACTAGATTCAAAGTTGGGATCCTTATACCTCAACCTGCCAACTCTCTGGGATTTTGGGCATGTGCCATTACACCCAGCCTAATCTTCCATGTTTAACTTGAAGTCTTACAGCTAGATCTCAGATGGAAATGCATGATGAAGTGACAACATGAGAACCATGTCTATGCTGAAATGTACCCCTAATCCTGCTGTCTGTTCATGAACCTGTCCATTGGCCATTCTTATATATGACCTCATTAGATAGCAAAGAAACCATAGAACAAACAAATGTAATTCTATAGGATGTGATTTTCTTTCTGTTTTCTCAAAATGGGAAAAGTTATAAATTCTAAGTGTAGGTGCCTGTCCCCTGTCCATAGTAAGGGAAAGCCCTAAAATATTTATAGAGTCACTAGGGATCATGGCTTCCAATTATCATTTTCTGAACCAAAACTTGAAATCAGGGGTTGGGAGAGGAAATATATGACATGGGTAAAATTCAGTTTTCTTACAAAAATATCAACTTTTAGTATGATAGCAAAAATACAATGTTTCCATGGTTTCCTAATCTAATCAAATGTCCACTTTATAGAAATAGCACTAGAAAGAGGCCATCCATTATGAATTACCATAGAAATGAGAAGTACAATAATATTTTGAAAATTTCTCGTTTTATTCTCTCTACCTTCTTTTGTCAACCAAGAAGACACAAGAAAGTAGATCTTAAACATTTTTTATATTAACAGTTATGAACCTATGAATGCACAAGAAGGTTGACCACAGTTGAATTTTACAAACTTTCATTATAGGTTATAAATGTGTCTCTGTTAAATAATTAGTTTAATTGACTGATTTGGCTATGTGAGGGCATCAAAGCTCTCATCCATTCTTATATAAGTTTTTTTTTTAAAATCAGTAATATGACATCTATCTAGGTTTTATAAAACATAAATAATTTAGGCTTAATGTGGGCTTTCCTAAGTCTGGTTATCTTTTCTCTTTGCTTTTCTCTGTGAAGCCAAATTCTATGCCTCTTATTTCAAAAATGTCAAAAAAGTATGCAATTGGCCCTGTTTTGTGGACAAATCTAGAACTTTCTGATTAATTTTGGGTGAAAAAAAGCCCAATCTATGAATGCATTTTCCACACTACTGATTTCAATAAATCAGGAAACATAGCATATGTCTCTGAGTATATGAAAATACATTTTTATTATACATATAAATTTTATAATGCAGAGATGATAAATTGAAGACTTCAAAATCACTAGGTTGTTTCATTTCTAAATCTGTAAAATGTATTTTTAAACACGTTAAACTTTAACATACTTTTGCACCTCAGAGCTACTGAGGATAGAGTAATGGAATGTAGTATTACCTACTTCCAGGGCAAGGACTTATCTGTTCCTCCTTAAAACTGAGCTCTCACCAGATGTGGTGGCAAATGCCTGTAATCCCAGCAACTCAGGAGGCTGAGCAGGAGGATCATGAGTTCAAAGCCAGCCTCAGCAAATTAGCAAGGCCCTAAGCAATTTAGCAAGACACTGTCTCAAAATCAAAAATAAAATAGGCTGGGGACATGTCCCAGTGTTTAAATGCACCTGGATTCAATTCCTGATACAAAAACAGCAATAACACCAACAAACCAATAGCAAACCTGAATTCTCTTTGTACAAAATATGCATAAGTAACATCAATAGGCCTATTTTGTTAAGTGAATTTTCAGTTCATCAAACTGCAGCTGAGTCTGGAGCCCTGAAGTTTTATTGTTTGTTTCTGGGTGAATTGTAATAGAGTCTGAGGACTTTGGCCAGAATGTGTAAAAGCTGCCACTGGTGTCCCTGATGGTCTATAACAGATGTTCTATCCATCTTCCTCCTCAGTTTAACTAAGCCTGTAAAGATCATCGTATTTAGTATATCCCTAAAATCCTTTCAGTAATTGAAATTAATTTTGTGGACTAGAAGAAAAAGAGACTTGTATACTTCTTAAAAATCTCAATAGCCTGGCATCATAAAAAAACAGAACACTTACCTTCTGTATAAATTGGCATAAGAAACCCTGGTGAAGGAAAAAATGAGAAATTTTCATGTTCCATTATGAATAAGACAACTTCTTTTAAAGACTTCAGAAATGTATTTGAAATTAATCTGCTTACTGCCAATGGAACCTGATTGACTTTTCCCATTACTACTGAGGAGAATCATTTCAGATGGTACCTAAAGGCCCCCTTGATCACCACACTCTTGAGACTAAAAATATGGAAGCTGTTCATGTCTGTGTAATAAGGATGCTGTTACTCTGTGTCAGTGTGTCCCCCTGTTTATCTGAGTGGTCAGCACATTGAAGAAGCCCTGACCAACCAGAGAACCATATAGAATCTGTTCTATAGTATTATCCTTTTCCAGGGTAAGCACCACACACTCTAAGCAACTTAAAAACTGCCAAGAGAAACCCACTTCCATGAAAGAGGACATGTGAGAAATCTTCAAGATAGAGTGGGGGCCAAGAAGAACACAGGCAGTAAGAGTTCTTTGTGGAAAAAAAAAATCTGCAGCCAAAAAGAAATGCACAGCAAAAAATAAACTTGCCAGAATAGAGAAAAAACTACATATATATATATATATATATATATATATATATATATATATATTTATATATATATTAATATGTGTATATACACACACACGTGTGTTTGTGCTATCCTTACTTTGTACAAATATGTGTGTGTGTGTGTATATATATATAGCACTAGAATTCTCATAGAATTCTCATTGAATTAACAATCTATAAGACAAAATTGAGAATCTATTTCAGTGAGTTTCTAAGTAATAGAAACCTATCAAAAATTGATGTTGAGAGCTGGGGCTATAACTCAGTTGGTAGAGTGCTTGCCTTGTACAAGGTCCTGGGTTTAATCCCTGGCACCACACACACACAAAAAGTGAAGATGAGACACACACACACACAAAGAGAACACACACAAATCCTTCATTGTATCCATAAAATCCTTTTTTGTCTAGTAGAGCAGAAAGCTGGTGTGGAGCATGGCACAGAAGAGGAACAGGAGACTGCAAACCTCATGAATAAACTCATAGCAAATAAACTCATAGTGATATTTTTTTACCTATTTCAAAACAGAATTCTGTGGTTTCAGACATTGTTTAAAAAGATAGCATATGTGCTGATATGCTTAAGAGAACCCCTACCAAACTCAAAAACTATAAAAGTACCTAATTTCATTTCAAAGTCAAAAATATATTGTATTTTTTTTAACTCACAGTCTTTCTGAATACACCCTCAGCTATTATAGATTCTCACAACTAGAATATTATTTTCATATATTAATTTAAATTCCTAAGAAAGTGAATCATGTTAGTCTAACTGCCCTTATCAACCATTTTGTAGTACTGTCCCTGATGTGAAACCCCTATAAAAACTGAAATTGAGCAACCAATATTCCACTTATGATAACTTTGAGATAATTAGTATGTTCACAGAATTGAAAACTTGTGACTTATTGGGTTAAACAAAGTCACATAGCTCATTGGTCAACTGCTACCTTTGCATCTGCTGCCAAGGAAGTCACATGTGCATACTTGATCCATGGACTATGGAGGAAGTAGTAATGGAGATGAGCTGTGAGTCCTGGCTTCCAGGCAGTCAGGAACTGTCTCAGGGAAACCTTCACTTGGAAAGGAAATATGATCATTTCATACCTGCTGATCAGAAAAGTTTGTGTCAACCCCAAGTCAAATGTTGAGATCCTGCCCTCCAAGGAGACAGTATTAGGAAGCTGGGCACTTGAGGAGATGATCAAGTCATAAGGAGATTCCCTCCTAAAAGAGCTGCTTCCAGATCCATGGGACTCCACTCCTACCTGGACTCTTTTTTCATTCTATTCCCTTTTTATTGTCTGTTACAATCACACTGACCTTTCAGTTTCTGAAACCATCTTTGTTTTCCTCCGTCACAGGGCATTTATCCAGGTGTTCTTTGCCCAACTCATATACATCCTTCAGATATCACTTCAAATATTACATTTTCAGTGTCTTTGAAGTATAAATAACAATTTACTTTTGGAGCTTGAAATCAAGTAAATGCATTTTATTATGAAATGAATTGTGGTCACTTAATATATATAATTGGCTTATGTTATTTGATCTTAATTCAGCATATTGAATTTTTGACTGGAGCTATATTAGAAATGTAGAAATCTGATTTGCTTAAAACAATAATTTTTCAATGATTTTCTGATAGTTTATATCTGCAAAGTTACTTCCCTAGATGCCTGAGCGTGTTTAGACAAAAATTGGGCTTGTCTCCAAATGGCCAAGTAAAAAGAAGAGACCAAATAATTGTGTCCAGGAAGTCTGAGTCAACATGGTACAAACTTGTGTCCATGCTACCATTTCTATTGCATTTATACAACCCTCTCCTGACTGTGTACTTTGGCCCTCTGTGCTTCCTATATTTAGTTTTTTAGAACTAAAACAGAGAGTGGGTATTGTGGTATAAAAAAGGGATGACTATGTGTTCCATAAGTTTCTTAGGGAACTAGAAGACTGGATGGAGACAAAAAGTTGTGGAGATCTCTGTAGAGGACAGGAACAGAGTGGCGGCTTTTTAAAATAATTGCCCTACCTTATGGAAGAAATATTTGAGCAAGCCAAATAAAAGTTCATTAGTGATTCTGTTTTTTGAATATGAATGAAAACTATGAAATTTTGATGCCATCATGTCCCGATTGTTTTCTGGTGTTCTCCATTAGTGTTCTGTTCCTCAGTTAGCTGTGCATGCTGAGAAAGTAGATTTGGGGAATAAGTTGTGGTTGGCACTAAATAGGTTGGTTGGTTACACAAAAGAATAAAGGAATGAGGGGCCTCAGGATACTGATGAGTGAACAGTTCTAATCATTGGCCATGTGATACCACTCTCATAAATGACCTCTCCTATCTCTGAAATCTCATTCCAGTTACTATTGGTTTCTATACTTGTTTCATTTTTTTGCTCCCATTGAGGACCATATTTCCAATGTACAACTTGAATAGTATATATGGATGCCCTGGTGCATCACTTCAAAAAAAATTAATTATCATTGATTGGATCCTTGCTTCATAACATTAAGAAACACAACAGCCAAGGATCTTTAGTGTTCATGTTATGTTTAACCTCTCTACTTCCTATTTTTCAAGTATATATTTTTAAAAAATGAAAAAAAAATCGTTGAATTATTCTAAGGACAATCATAGGTCTCTAGGTTCAAAGAATTACTTATTAGGAAATGCCCTTCTTGCCCCATATTCAGGCATGATCATCTTCTAATTGCTACCATGGTGAAGTAGGTTAAGGAAGTCATCATCGGTGTATATGTTCATAGAGTGATAATTGAATACCTGTGGATGCAAATTCAATAAGGAATGTCAAATTGTGTTCAGGGAAATTTCATTAAATGCAAAACAGGATAACGCTGAGGACCTTGCTAGCAATAGTTCTTTTATACCAAATGGCTTTTTAAAATCAATTTCAGCTGGTCAATGATGTCAACTTGTCAGAAAATAGTCAATAAGTAGTGAAATTTACATTTGAACTGATGAAATTTAATAGGAGAGAAAGAATTCAGTGACAGTTCATATCAATGTGTTTCATATTAATGACAGACTGAATAAATGCTTGATTTTTTAATATTCATCTTGAACAGTGAAATTGAAATACTGTAAAATTTTTATGAAAGTTTTGTGCTGGCATTATAAGCATTTATACCATCAATTTTGAAAATTCTCAGGATAGAAAGGGAGGTAGAAAGACAGAATTCTATTAGACACGGTGGGGTTGCCTCTAACCAAAACACTCAGCAATCTAATAATGATCTTTTTAAAGTTCAAATATTTACTAATCATGTGCTTCTCTGCAGCTCAGGAGCAACTTGTGC
This sequence comes from Marmota monax, assembly GCF_021218885.2. Classification (NCBI taxonomy): domain Eukaryota; kingdom Metazoa; phylum Chordata; class Mammalia; order Rodentia; family Sciuridae; genus Marmota; species Marmota monax. Next base: position 2,313,031 of record NW_026694038.1, read on the forward strand.
ACCTGGCAAGTCCTTAAATTGGCACCTTCCTGCCTCTGAAAGATTTGCAATTCTCAAGTTAAAATTTTATTTCTAAACTTGACTTCTATGTTTATGAATTTATTTGTTTATTCATTCATTTACAACTATTGGCCAAAATTTTTAAAGTTGAATTCATTTCCTTACTTGTATAAATAATTTTTTATTCCATCATACCTAAGGAATAATCTGGTAAATTGTTGTCTTTGTTCTACAGTCATTTTGCCACAAGATGGCGGTATAACTCTTCAAAAGTTAAAAAGTTCCAAAAGTTGTCTCATTTATTTCAAGGTTTATAAAGCACAAACGCAAACCATGAACACAGCATATTTTTGTTCCACAATTGAACTTCTCTACAGTTTTCATAATCATAGAAATTTTCCATGGTTAGTAAAATTTTCTGAGGCAACCATAAATCATAAAAAGTGAAATCACTTAAGAATGATGTTGACGTAGCAATAATCACAGCTAAGATTAAGACTTGATTTTGTGCCAAATGCTATGCCAGATGCTTTACATACACTGACTCAGTGCCCACCACTGACTCATGTGTAATCATTGTTACCCTTTTCAAGTGATAAAAATCCAAGGCTTAGGTTAGCTAAGGCACGTATTTAAGGTTAAAAGTATCAGATCAGAGATTCATACTCATCTTGCCTTTTAGGATTGTGTCCTGTGCTAGGTTTTATATCTAAATTAGAACTGTGATTTATGAAGCAGCATGAATAATCTCGAAGATAGTACATTTTACAAAAAAAAAAAAAAAAAAAAAAACAAAAAACATTCAGACTTCTTCCCTGAAGATTCTAATTTAGCAAGTTTGGGACAAGGGTCCAGTATGTTGAATAAATGTGATCCTTATCAAACAAACTTAAGCTATAGACTTATTGGCAACTTTAGTTCTAACTGATATGCTTATCACTGTTTTTAAAATTTTCTTGTTTACCACTTAACTCAAGATTTAAAAATCAATATCACAAAATCAAAATCATGTAAATTCTGGCTTTCAATACTATAAGACACAACAAATAGTAAGGATTCAGGTGAGTAACATTGTAGAAAAGGTAACTTTGTAGAAAAGAGCACTTTGTTCTCTTATAAAAACAACCCAGTGAAATTTGCAATACACAATGTATAAAATCAGATACAAAAAGCTTTATCAAGATAAAAGTGTTTAAATTTCTAGTGGGTATTTTAACAGTGTATATAAACTATTAACAATTGAATTGTGATATGGCAATAGTGATTTAATAAAATCTCTTATAAAATCACTGATCACAGCTCTTAAAAAAGGATGTAATAATTTGCCTCACTGACTTTACAACCTTAAAATAAAATATGAATGAACTATAATGTATCAAAATCAAGTGACAGCAGCTGATAGAAGTTTCCTTTAGGTGTAAAATACTTACAATGTCATGTGTATTTAAAGGTCTCTCCTCTTGGATAATATGTATAGGTACTTTTGGTTTTGCTCATTTTTCAGAATAAAAATTCCCTTTTGTCTTAGATTTCTGCCTCTATGATCATCTCAAAAGCTTCTAACAGGATGATAATTTCCCAGAGAAAGATATTTCATTTCTCTGTAACTCCCAAGATTTAACATGATAGAGAAGAAATATTATTTATAACAGAATTATAACATACTTTTATAGATGTATAATAGGACATTATAATAACCATAATTTAATTTTAATCTTACATTCTTTTTAAGGTGAAAGTTTTCACCTGCATTTGTCATGCACATCTAAGTTCATACAGTGATGGAGCTGGGTCAGAACCCAGGGCTCTTTGCTATCCCTGTAGTGCTCCCTTGCCTGGAGGCAATGGTACATGCCTGTAATCCCAGCTGCTTGGGAGACTAGGCAGGAGGAATGCAAGCTCAAAGCTGGCCTGGAAAATTTAGTGAGGTCTTGTCACTGAATAAAATTTTAAAAGTGGGCTGGGGATGCTACTCACTTGTAGAACACATACCTAGCATGCAGGAGGCCCAGGGTTCAATCTCCAGAATTGAAAAACAAACAAAAAATTATCCCACTTGAACAACTAGTGGATTGATGCTCTATAAAAAAATATGAATGATTTGGGGGCTGGGGATGCAGCTCAATGATAGGAGGCTTATCCAACATGCCAAGTGTGAGGCCCTGAATTCTATCCCTGGCACCACAAAATAAATAAATAAAAAGAATGATGAAATAAATGAACAAGCGAATACATTTAGAAATATATACAGACTTGACTGAGAAAATTTATTTACAATGTGGTATTCCAACAGAAAGACAACACTAAAGTTGTGTTGACAGTGAAGGGATCAACCAAGATTCAAAGAGAAGAAGGTTTAAAGTAGACTGTTGCATGGATTGATTTTATTTTTAAATGTGATTGTACTAGATATTTTGAGGAATTCTCACTGCTATATCGTAGTGAATGGTGACATACTTTCACACATTAAAGTGATTGCCATCTGTAGTTTTGATGAAGTTTGATAAGTTTTCTAAATTCCTTAGCTTTGACAAAACCTAAAGACACAAAGGTCTAATTTTAAAAATCTACTTTGCACTAATTTGAGACAGTTGGGCTATTACTGTGGACATTTTAAATCCCTTGTTGGTTATGATCAATTTTTTCCTAGGTTATTGGTTTAATAATCTTTAAATTCTTTATTTGGTTAATATCACAGTCGTCCCAAGGCCCCTGTCCTTTCTCCTCTTTCCATATCAATTTGACAAATGATATTTGCTATTTAAGAAAGAAAATCATTTTATTTTAAAACTATTTTGTTTGTTATACCAAGAAGGGCCACAAGGTGACACCAAGTGACTGAACTTCAGAATCACTGGAAGAACTTGCCTAAATCAAGTTTCCAACATTAGTGTAAATTTTGTAATGTGAGAAAAACTATAGCAGGATCGAGGTCTGATCCAATGTGTGTTTCAATTGCCTGGAACTTTACTTTTAGAACTTGAGAATCTATCTATGGGTAGTTTACTCAGCCCCAAAATTGTTTTAGATTAATTTTTCCACTTATTATTTGTAACTTCCAATGAGATCCACTTATCACTGGATATTACATTTGATATTATGAATGCCAATTACCATAAAAATATTATGGAGTATACCAAAACAATCACGTATTCATTTGGCTGTTTCTATTCATGGAAGTGATTGTTGAAAAGAGAAAATTGATTGAAATCATTACGAATACCAGAATGAAATAAATGAAGAAATCACCTTCCTGACTTTACCGGCTGCCCTGCCCTTGCTCCTTCTGCTCTGGCCAAACTGGGCTTGAACAGTTTTTACTTTTTACTCAAGGACAGTGTCCTTGAGTATTTTTTCTGACTGTTGCTTCTTACTAAAAAACTCCTCCAAGATGTTTTGGCAAATTGCACCTTCTCATGGAGCTGGACTATTCTCACCCAGAAGCATCTCCTTCCAGGCCCTCCCAGCAATCCCCATCCCACCACATTGCCCTGCCTGGTCCTTCTTACATACATTTGTTATACCACACCATTGCTTAGATCAGTTACTTATTCAGCTTGTCTGGACATAAGTCCCCAAGACAGGGATCTTTGTTTTTCTCACTGACAGACCACAAGCACCTGGAAAAGGGGTGGTGCAAGACAGACACTCACCTTGTCCACTGAGTTAACTTGACTTAAATTCCATCAACACCCATGTATTGTGTGTCTACTATGATAGGCCTACCTTTGGCACAGGGTGGGGTACAATGGTCCCACCTTACCCACAGGGCATATGTTCCAAGGCCCCCACTGGGTGCCTCAAACATCGAATAGTGCTGAACTCTACATATACTATGGATTTCCCCATTAATACATACCTATGATAAAGTTTATTTTAGAAATTAGGTGCAATAGATTAATAACGATAATAAAATAGAGTAACTGTAAAAATATACTGTAATGAAATTGCCATTGTGCTTTGGGATGTTATTAAGTAAAGCAAGGGTTACTTAAGCATCAACACTGCAATGCTGTGACATAGCCTGACAAAGGGAGAGCTCTTCTCCCAAGAGGGATGGACAGCACAGCACGATATTTCATCATGCCCTTCAGAACACTGCACAATCCATGTCATAAATGGTTTGTTCCTGGGATTTTCTGTTTAATATTTTCAGCCTGTGGTTGACCTTTGGTAAAAACCACAAAGAGTAAAAACCACGGTTGGGGTTGAGGGCTACTTTATTTTTTCTCAGTGAATTATAAGAGTTACTTTCTTATATCTGTTCTTGACATTTGACATACCTTAAGTTTTGGGTTAATATAAACCTCCAATTACTATGACAGCTTGTACTGGCCTCATTACCATGACATATAGGTTAATTTAGACCCTACTATACTTGCCCTTATTTTCTGGATAAGACTAATGGAGGAAGAAACTGCCTTTCCATGTTTGGTCATTAAATGTCAAAAGAAAAGTTCCAAAGGAGATGCTACTCAGGAGATGGCTAGAACTGAAAATTGCAAAAACAAAAAGGTGAGTCCCTGCCCTGAGTTAAGGCCACACGGACTTACTACAAAGCAGAGATAATTTGGACACATTAACAAAAGGCAATGCATTTTAAAAGATTTTTCTTCTTGTCTAAGATGTAGAAAAAGGTATTTTGATTGGTAGAAAAGTTACCACTTTATCAAATAGGCTTTCCAATTTCAATACTGGAAAAATTTAGGTGTAGGATAGTGTTGTTATTTGTATGTAACCTGTCCCCCAAAAGCTCCTGTTAATGAAGTAATATTCCGAGGTTAAATGATTTTGAATTACTGTTAAGGTCTGTAAACAAGTCAAGATGGTGCCTCGAATTTTGCCAGAGGGAGTGGTTTGTGAAGTAAGGCCAGGGAGCCATTAAGTGTGGAGATTCCTTATTGGTTGTATCTAGTTTATGTTAATTAAGATAAGCTGTGTGGAATGTATATATACCCCTCCTGTCCTACAATAAATGGCTCCCACTCCTGCTGTATCAGTCTTCACAAATTGCTCGTCACCGCCCCCCCCCCCCCCCCCCCCCCCCGGGTTATTTTGCTGCAGCCAGACTGAGGCAAATTACAAAAGCTGAAGCCAAATTAGTCCATCCTAGTTTAAATGGAATGACTGGATGGTAACTGTAGGCAGGTGGGGAAGGGCTGGAGGAGGTGGGCCACTGGAGTGGGCCCTGGAAGGGTGCATCTTTCCTCCAGCCTCCCCCAACCCCTCTCTATTTCTTGACCCCATCATGAGCTGACAGCTTTTTGTAGCTGGGCCCTCCCCCCATGATATGCTGCCTTACCTTGGGCCCAGAGCAATGGAGTCAACCATTTATGGACCAAGATTTCCAAAATCATAAGCCCCTGTGAAATTTTTCTCCTTTGAGTTATTCTCTTTGGATATTTAAGTCACAATGGTGCAAAAACTAACTAAAACAGACTGTGAGGCTGTTAAATACTAAAATTCTGAGATTCTCCACCCAAGGAAGATTTTTAATAGTATTACTCAAAAAAGCCAAGATACACATGCTAAGGCCAGAGAAGAATATATTCATAATTCAGGACTGAGACTGAAATCCTGTCCAAAATACTTTTATGGTTTGGATATGTGTCCTTCAAAAGCTCATGTGTGAGACAATGCAGGAATGTTCAGAGGTGAAATGATTAGATTATGACAGTGTCATAATGAGAAGATTAATCTATTTGATGGACTAATAATTTGAATGTATTAATGGGTAATAACTCTAGGCAGATAGGGCATGATTTGAGGAACTGGTCACTGAGGGCCTGCCCTTAGGGATTACATTTTGCCTGGATCCTGCACTCAAGGTCTCTCTCCTTCCTGGTTGTCATGAACTGAGGAGCCTTCCTTCAACATGCCCTTCTACCATTATGTTTTACCTCACCTGAGGTGGGCTAAACATGGAGTAAACCTTTGAAATCAAGCCAAAACCAACTTTTCCTTCTCTAAAGTATTCTTGGGTATATTGGTCGTAATGAAGCAAAGCTGATGAACCCACTAAGTTAAGATCTTCTCACTATTTTAACTTGGTGTGTTTTCCTATGACCCCATGTTGAAAACAAAGAATAAGCGAAAATGGAAATACAAGAAGCAATTAAATATGGGATAACTTGAGATTAAATTAAATATGGGATAACAGAAGAACAAAAAGAATCTGAATTTAAAAAGAAATCTGAACTATGCCATTAAACGAATCATTGCCTACAAACAGTAATAAGGGTAATGATACAACAATATGAAATGGAAACCAACCTAATTCCCCATCCCTATGCAATAATTCTGAGTGAAAACTTACTGTTATACTATGTGTTAAATAATACCAAAGGCAAGCAAAAATAACTTAGCAATTTGACTCAGAAAATATGTGCTTCTAGAAAATAACACAGAATAAATTAAATTATCTCAAATATCAAGACAGAAGTTTGTTCACCAAAGCACATTTCAACATTCCTATCTAATTTTACTCTTCTATCCAAATTTATTCTGACTTTAACTTGATCTAGTTACAACCAGTTCCCACCCCCTTCACAAGATCCACTTTAAAAACACTTAACCAAGGTGTTAAAGCCTCATAAATGTCATCTCTTTTTCTTTTAAATTATTTTTAATTCATTTATTATATGTATTTATTTTATGTAGTGCTGAGGATCGAACCCAGGGCCTCACACAGGCTAGGTGAACGCTCTACTGCTGAGCCATAACCCCAGCCCAATAAATGTCATCCCTTAAATTCTGTATTTTTAAAAAAACTGTTAATCTGAAATTCTACATTAGAGCTAATAAATTTAGTTGTTACCTGACCTTAACCAAATCAGGAGAATGAGAGAGAATAAAATTTCTGAAACAGGCCAGTGGGCCTGGAAATGAAGTCCTTCTGCTTTAATTCATACATCCTACAATCTTCACATAAAGTACTCTAAAGTATCATCCTGTTGACAAATTGCCTGGCTGGTTCTCCCCCCACCTCCATTTCCCTCCCTCCATTCCTCCTTCCTTTCTTTCTTCTTTCTTTTCTTTCTTCAATACTGGGGGTTGAACCCAGTGCCTTGTGCATAATAAGCAAGTGCTCTACCACTGAACGACATCCCCAGTCATACCAATTAGTTAATTTTCTACAGTACTGTCTCCCTCTCCATGCCTTGCAAGGAAAGTAACTTTGAAATTATCAATCTGCTTTTCATTCTTTGTTTCTGCTTTCTTCATCCCTTCTCTATCTATAAAACCAACCTCTTCTGCTCAGCCCATCAGAATACTTATTCTATTTCATGGTATAAAGTGGTGCTCAAGTCTAGGATCACAACATAAAGTCAATTAAGATCTTTGAATTTGTTGTAATTTTGTTACCAGAATCAAATGTCCAGGCTGCCCACCACTCATGGTGACCAAAATCTAGGAGACATGAGTTGGTAAAAAGGAATGAGGTTTTATTCAATGCCAGAACTGAATAAGACAGTGTGACTAGCTTCTCAGTGCTCCATCTTGAAGATCAGGGGGGATAAAGGATTTTTATGGGCAGGAAAAGGAGATACAGTGAAGCTGCAGGCTGCATGGGCTCTCTATCAGCCAGAGCAGATTTTCTCTAGAATATTGCAATAGACTCCAATCTCCTGTGGCTAGTTACTAAGGAAGGGTGTCACCAAGGCCATCTGGGTTCTATGAGTCTAAAGAAAAATTTATCAGTTAATCATCTAGAATTTTCTTTATTTATTTATTTGGGGTGGGGGGGCAGCTACCAGGGATTGAACTCAGGGCCACTCAACCACTGAGCCACATCCCCAGCCCAATTTTGTATTTTATTATAGACGGGGTCTCACTGAGTTGCTTAGCACCTCACCATTGCTGTGGCTGGCTTTGAACTCAGGATCCTCCTGTCTCAGCCCCCTGAGCTGCTGGAATTACAGGCGTGCATCACTACACCCAGCTATCAGTTAGCCATCTAGTGGGGCTTCTCTTCATCCCCCAAATTACAGAGAGTCAGAAGGGCAAAACAGGGAGGAGCAAAGGATAATTTCAAGGAGCCCTTCCCAGCTTTTTTATTAATATGACCAAAATACCTGACATGAACAAATTAAAGGAGTAAAAGTTTATTTTAGCTCTTGGTTTTTATTCTAGTTCTATTTCTTTGAGCCTGAGGTGAGGCAGAGCATCATGCTGGAAGAGGGAGGTACAGAGAGCTTTTCACTTCATGGCAGTTAGGAAGCAGAGCAGGGGTGGGTGGGAAAAAGAGAAGAAGAGACCAGGAAGAAAAAAATACTCTCCTAGGGCACAGCCCCAGTGACCTATTTCCTCTAACAGGGCCCCACTTCCTACATTTTCCACAATCTCCCAATATTACCATCAAATTATTAATCAGTCATGATTAATGATCTGATCATTAATGATCCTATCACTTCCCAAAAGCTCCACCTCTGACCATTGCTACTTTGGGAACCAAGTCCTCAACACATGAGCTTTTAGGAAAAATTCCAGGTTTCAAGCCCTGTTGTAGTTTTATTTTATTTATTTTTACAAATCAGCAAAAGGGATTGTTGTGATTCCTCTATTTTGTTGTTGAAGGCTGAGAAATCCAGCTAGGGATTATCTAATTCCTAGCGTTATGTGCTTCAGTCACCTTGATGTTTTACTATTGATTTAAATTTTAACAATTTTGCAAATCACAGTTTACTGTGATTCTTGTTTTAGAGAAATTCGGTTTTATTTTTCCCTCTGCCTTCCTATGTTCAGTGCTTAGGGCTGGCTCACAGGATTGAATTTTTTAAAGACGGATTAATAAAAGAAAAATGTTTTAATTTGATATGTTGAAAATGAGACTCAAGTAGACAATCAAGTGATTGAGCTTTATATACTACCTATGAAAAGGGGTTTTGGATTTCAGACAATAGATGAAAGTATAAGAAGGTAATGATGGGGGAAATGTATGGTAAATAAGGGCAGTCTTGTTATGCAGATAAGAGTCTCTTAGGTAATAAGATCTATTACCATTATCAGACAAATTTAACAAATTTAACAATGTGAATTTCTGTCAGGAATAGTGGTATACACACCTATAATCTCAGCTTCTTGGTAGGCCAAGGTTGGAGAATTGCAAGTTTGAGTTCAGCCTGGACAACATAGAAAATCCATATCAAGGAAAAAGAATTTCCTTTATGAAAGTAGATTTCCTTTATAAAAGGGAAACTTATATTCTTTTGAGATTTTTGGACAATATTTCCTATATCTACTTATCCGCAATTACCCTTTTCTCAAAATAATTCATGAGCCAAATAAACGTCTTGGAGTAGCATGTTCTGGTAACCTTCATTATTTAGGAATTCATTCTTTTAGCTTCTCTAAATACTTCCTTCAATTATCTTTGAACTGTCCTTACCATCTTATAAGTTCCATCTTTAATTAGTGAATTCAATCTTTGACATGCTTACTTCATGTTCTTAGACAATTCTTGTGTTAGCTTTGTGCTGCGATGGTCAAAATGCTTACAGGAACAACTTAAAGATGGACAGGTTTGTTTTGACTTGTGGTTTGAAAGATTTCAGTCCATGGTTGGCTAGCTCCATTGTTTCTGGGTCTGAGCAAAGTAGAATGTCATGATGAAGATGACGTGTTAGAACAGAGCCACTCACTTCATGAATACCTAGAATCAGAGAGAGAAGGGGAGGCAGGAGGAAGACAAAGTCCCTAAGGGCATGTTCCCATTGATTCACTCCCTTCAACTAGGTCCCACCTCCTGAAGTTTCCCCAATTCTCAATACTGCCATCAAATTATTAAATTCACTGATGAGGTCACATGATCTAATTGCTTTCCAAAAGCCCAACCTCTGAATATTGCATCACTGGGTCTTAAGCAGTCAACAATGAGCCTTTGGGGAGCATTCTAAAATGCCCAAACCATAATAGTTATATACTTAAACTTTTAAAAATTATACTTTGACATCACTGATCTCTTAGTATTTGTTATTTTAACCCCAGATTCAGAGAGTTAGAATATATCAAGGTTTCTGAAAATTTTTATGGAATGAACTAAATATTGCAGAGAAAGAAACTAAACTTAGGATAAGAACTTTCTTAAATTCAAATGGCTTCTGATGTGATGTGAAATTCAATTGAAAAACCAGCTTTTTAAGTTTCTAATCTAAGGACATTCCTAATGGAACATGACAGCTTGAGCGCCATATATAGGACTAGATATTCAAATACTATGGTTACCACATGCTCGGAACAAAATATTCTGTTACCTGAAATAAAACTGAAAAATGGTATAACTGCGTTCAACTTTATTATAATATTCAATCACCTTTATGGATGTCAAAAATTATGTATAACTGTAATGTAAAGTAGGTAGTTACCATAACAATATCACCCATTACATATTTAGTGAACAGTTTTATTACTGTAATACTCAGATATTAAAATTTCAATAAGAAAGTGTAATAAATATGAGTTATTTTTAGAAGGAGGAGCACAGCAGGTCAAAATAGTGCCATATTTGTTTAACATTTATGAATCATAATATTTATATCACAACTTCAAAATTGTGCATTTGTAGAACAAGAAAGTACGTCACAAAATCTGTCATAAACTTACATTTTATTTCAGAAGACAAATCTAGACATCTACATAAAATAATGCCCTCATTTCAATTACGGACAGAGACACAGAAAAAACAGATACACTGCCGTAGAAATCAAGCAAGCCTAATAGTGTCATTAAAGAGCCTCAGAAAAGTGATTTTTAAAAAGATTTAAATCATATTTATTTCAAAGTTTAACTGTTGATTTATATTAAATGTTCAGCTATTATCATGTGAAGCATGCATTTTTTTGGTAATAAAAAGAACTCACTACAAAATTTTAGGTACAGTGCTGTAAGATAAATGATCTTCTTAAGACAATGCAGTATAATAAATAGAAAATTACAACAAGAATCGTAGGGTTCAGCTTTGAGCCCAGATTTTACCACACTCTGCTTGTGTGGTCTTGGACAAGTCATTTGCTATTACAATCATAGCAAAATGATTTTTTTGAATATCATTAGGTCTTGCTTAAAACAAACAAATATACATGCTACCATAATTATAAAACATATTAACACATTGGGCTATGACAAAATAAGATACAAAGGAATAACCCTTTCTTTCCCTAAAATGTAAGTTCTCTAGATGAGGAAAAATGACTTTTCTTTCTATCCTACATTCTCGGCTGGTGCCCTGTAACAGGAGACTAATAAGAGGGCTGGGGTTGTGGCTCAGTGGTAGAGTGTTTGTCTAGCATGTGTGAGGCCCCGGGTTCCATTCTCAGCACTGCATATGAATAAATAAAATAAAGTTCTATTGACAACTTAAAAAATATTTTAAAAAAGAGAGACTAATAAGAGAAAAACATGCAAACTTATCTAATATTGTCATCAGAATCCTAGGCCAGAGGCCAAACAAACAGGTCTACTCCTCACCCCAAAACCAAATGGAAAAAATATGGTGAGAAACATGACTGGAGCTTAAGTCAGTGTTGTCACATCAGGAAGACAAAGGGGACCAGCATTTTCAGCCCTGTCTTCCTGGGCACTGACAGGCGCTTCCATATTATGCAGATAAGAGAGACCAGAAATAATGCACAGTCAGGCAGCCTTGGTCAAACTGTCCTGCTTGATCACTGTCTCAGGATGGGTCAGGCAGGGCCTTGATGGTAGTGATAAGAAAGCTGTTGTTGCCTTGGGGATAGTTTTGCTTATTAGTTTGTCTACCAGAATTGTTCCTAGAATTGAAGGTGACTCAGAACAAAGAAGATGGATGCAAATTGGGAGCAGCTATGCCAAGTTTTTTAATTTGCAGGCTCAAGTGAAGAGTGTTTTTAGCAAAAGCAGCCTCTAAGTCTTTGTTACAAAACGAGTATTATACCACAAAGGAGTCTTCATAAGGAAGTGAAGACCTGAAGAAAGTTGTGCCCAAGTGTCTTTAATACTAACTTGAGTGACGAATATAGAGTTGAAGGATTGAAGATGTCCTTTAGTTCAGTGGTTGGGGACTTGCCTACATGTTTAAGGCCCTGGTCTCAATCAGCAGCCTGAATGAGGGAGAGAAAGAGAGGGAGGCATGCAGGGAAGGAGAGAAAAACTGGAGTAATGTGATGGATCAAATCTGGGTGTAGTCAGCTTGGAGAAGCACAAGGACTGTTTCTTCAGAGTCCTTTCAACATCCATTCATCTTTCCCTCCTTCCAGCTTCAGGCAGGGCCCTCCTCACAGAGGGTCTTATGTACTACTTGAGGAAAAGCTCAGAAAGTCCTCCCTGCACATGCCTGTTCTCAAGTTCCTTCAGCCTGAAGTATTCACTGTCTAAAGGGAACTTATTTGTGGTGCTATGTTCAAGTATCATGAGTTCTGAATATATATAAATGTAATACCAAGAAATCTTTACAGCTGGGCACATTGGTGCACACCTGTAATCTTAGCAGCTTGGGAGGCTGAGGCAGGAGGATCACAAGTTCAAAGCCAGACTCTGCAAGGCCCTAAGTAACTCAGCGAGATCCTGTCTCTAAATAAAATATTAAAAAGGGCTGGGGATGTGGCTCAGTGGTTAAGCACCCCTGGGTTCAAATCTCAGTACCAAAAAAAAAGAAAGAAAGAAAGAAAGAAATCTTTACATAAAGTTTCTTTAAAAAAGAACAACTATTTTTTTAACCAGCAATTGTCATAATTTTATTCTCTTTTAATGCTGAATAATATTCCATTGTGTATATCTACCACATTTTCTTTATCCATTCATCTAATGAAGGGAATCTAGGTTGGTTCCACAGTTTAGCTATTGCGAATTATGCTGCTGTAAACACTGATGTGGCTGTGTCCTTGTAGTATTCTGTTATTAAGTCCGTCCTTTGGGTACAGAACAAGGAGTGGAATAGCTGGGTCAAATGGTGATTCCATTCAAAGTTTTCCAAAGAATCTCCATACTGCTTTCCAGATTAGCTACACCAAGAAAATGGATGGAACTTTAGAATATCATGTTAAGTGAAATAAGCCAAGCTCAGAAGGTCAAGGGTCATATATTTTTGTCTCATATGTGAAAGTGAAAACAGTAGAATAGAGGAAAGGGACCAGGGAGGGAGGAGGAGAAGGAAAGGGGAAATATTGGGGAATAATATCAGCCAAATTATATTGTTTTATTGTGTGCATGAATGACAATATAACAATGAATCCCACCATTATGTACAACTATAATGTACCAATAAAAATGTGGAAAAATTTTTTAAAAATATGTAAACCAGTATGGAAAATTTAAATTACTCATAATAAATTTAGTTTTAAAACATGAAAAAAATGAAAAAATAATAAAAAGAAAACCTAATTGCTATGTTTATCTTTTGATATTTTTCCTGTAGATATTCTCTTTTGAGCAAATTATTACTCATAATAAAACTACTGTAATTGATCACTGGTTCTTTAGAAAAAAAATTAATTTTATAGGTCTCTGCTATAGTTTAAATGAATCTATCAAAACTCATGTTTGGGGACTGGGGTGTGGCTAGGAGTAGAGTACTCGCCTAGCATGTTTGAAGCCCTGGGTACAATCTCCAGTACCTCAAAAAGACAAAAACTCACTTTAAAATTTAATCCCCATAGTGAGATCTTTGAAAAAATTTGAGACCATTAAGAGGTGATAATGTCATGAGCGCTCTGCCATCACTGACAGATTAAAAGGTTAATGGGTCATCTCAAGACTGGGTCTTGTACCAAAGCCAGTTTGTCTCTTAGATGTGTCCCCCATGCCATGTGGTATCCAGTACCACCTCAGGACTCTGCAGAGTCCCCACCAGCAGATGTGACCCTTCAACTTTGGAATTTTCAGCTTCCAGAAACATGAGCTGAATTAAGTGTGTATGTGTGTATATATATATATATATATATATATATATATATATATATATGTGTGTGTGTGTGTGTGTGTGTGTGTGTGTGTGTGTGTGTGTATCTCAGTCTAGTAAATTTCTGGGCACATGGTCACACTTGTAATCTCTATGACTCTGGAAACTGAGGCAGAGGATCACAAGTTCAAGGCTAACTCCAGCAACTTAGAGAGAACCTATACCAAAGAAAAATAAAATATGGCAGGATTATAGCTTAGTGGTAGAGTGTCCCTAATTTAAATCCCCAGTACCAGGTGGTGGGTAACAGACTAAAACAATGAGGCAGCTGAATTTTTTCCAGGATTCTATTTACTAATAAGTAACAATGACATGGAGTCAGAATTTGAACCACAAGAGTCCTTGGCCAAGGCCCACCAGTCTATTTTCAATTGTATCCTGGAAAATTCTTCTTTCTCTAATGATTATTCATTCTTATATTCATTTATGGTAAGAAATTAAGATAAAATAATATTGTAGTTGGTAAAACCTGGTAACTAAGAAACTATTAACACTAGAATAAATTATATTCTAATATACATATCCTACTAAAAAAACCTAAATTCCTTTGAGTGATTCAAGTATTTTTGCTGGAGGTAAAAGTTGGAATCAAGGGAAATAAAAAATATTCATCCACTCTCTGATGCATGCATATTCTTTTATTAGATTTCTACTCAAGGGATTATTACAAAACATGAGACTTACACTCTAATTGAAAAGATATGCAGGAATTATTTTTTGAGAGAAAATATGCATCATGAAAGATTTATAAAATTATCATGTATATTAGTGTCCTATCATGGGGATTATTAATAGTTAGAATACTAGGCAAAGATTATTGTTTTTCATAGAGATTTGTAACAATTTGGATTTGAACTGTGGCAGTGATATTTATCCATGAAATACTCTGGAATGTTTTTATAGTACTTTTATCTCTCGTTGGTGACTTGAATAATATTCCATGGCAGCATTTGCTCACAAATATCTGAGCATTACAACAGATGATAACAATCCAAATAAAAGTATGATATAGGATTAATATGTATAAACCCAAACTCATTTTCCAAAGTTTATCCTGCATATTTATTTCATTAACAAAAAATCAACTGAAAATTATTCAGACTATGACCAAGAGAAATCACAAAAAAGGAGGAAAATTTGGATGTCTGTTAACTCAGGTATCGTCTAAAAAATATTTAAGTTCAGATAAAGAAGCAAAGAATAATCCAAGAGTCAAAGAACCAATATATGTGGTATGGCTTTTGAAACCTTTTATGCTTAAGCTCACTTGAATAATTTAAAAGTCATTTTCTATGGTTTTAAAAATAGCACAAGAAGTGATTTCATCAGTTTTTATCTAAATTTTATTCTCATCACAACATTGCTGTATACTATTTCCATGTACCAGCTGAGCCACCATCTAGCAATCCTCTGAGAATCTACTTACTGATGCATTCGACTTCCATGTGACAGACATTGTCTTTCAACTTGATCACTTTGATAGTTTGATATGAAATACCCCCTGAAAAGCTCATGTGTTTGGCAATGCAGGAATGTTCAAAGGTAAAGTGATTAGATTATGAGAGGTGGAACTTTATCGTGGATTAATCCATTTAATGGATTAATAACACGAACAGACTACTGGAAGACAACTGTAGGCAGGTGGTGAGTGGCTAGAAAAAGTAAGCCACTGGGGACATACCCTTGGGGATTATATTTTGTCCCTAGCTCCTCACATTCTTTCTTTCTCTACTTCCTGGCTTCCATGAACTGACTAGCTTTCCTCCACTCTGCCCTTCCATCATGATGTTCTGCCTTAATTCAGACCCAGAGCAATGGAGTCAGTCAACCATGGACAGAGACCTATGAAACCATGAACCAAAATCAACTTTTTCTCCTGTTAAGTTCTTCTTGTCAGGTATTTTGGTAACAGCAACAAAAAGCTGACTAATATTGTTCATCCTAAAATAAAGAAAATTGTCCCCAATAATCCTTAGACTCTTCCACATCTTCTATTTACTAGCATTTACTAAAACTCTCTGAGTCTTAGGTGACACAAATATACAATTGGGTTTATCTCAGTCAAGGATTGAACTAATACCTGAATTGAGATGTTTTTCAACATGCTTTGAAATAGACAGTATGTCATACAAATGTAAGATCTTATAACCACACTGATTTCATCAAACTCACTAATTCTATTTATTATGTACCTTAAGTTAGAAGCAAAAGATATTAAATAAATCTTCCAGACTTTAATTTTGCCTCTGATGCTTTTTGTTAGCAGTGATGAGAATGCAGAAAACTATGTTTAAAACCAAGAGCCTTACATTAAGATCAGTGAGTATCTGTAAAGATCAAGGAGTAGCAACATTTTAAACAAAAAAAATCATATATAACTTCATTCTCATATTATCTATTTATATTTAGTTTAACTATGAAATTAAGGAAAAAGTCAGGCCAAAAGAAGAAGAGGTAAATTGTTTGGTTTGTGTGAAAATCTACAAAAAAAAAAAAGTAGATGGTAAAGACAGTGCTTTTGCTGACTGGCTGACTGTTCCAGGAGGAAGTTCTGAAGAATGAATATTGTCTTAACCAACACTTGTGGTTCTCAAACCTTTAAAGGGAAATAATCAATCCAGATACTGCATTGCATACAGTTATATACTAAAATATCAGATGAAAGCCCTTGTTTGGGGCCCACACTCATCAAGTAAAAATAAATGTGAAAATGATTTTTTGCCCCATACAAAGATCACTTAGTAGTTATGTTTCCCATTGTAAGTAATACCTCTCTCTCTCTCTCTCTCTCACACACACACACACACACATACACACAATACTATGACTTTGGTTACTGTGAACCAACCTCTAATTCTAACTATTTGGCAGAATGTAATTTTTGAATTCTGTACAAACAGAATGCCAGGCTAGGCTTGGTGACAAGCAAGGTTTCCCTGAGGGACACACTAAATTATGGACTATGTAGAGAGGTATTATAATATAGATGCTCACACTAAAATAGAATAAAATAGTCATTTACACTCCAATTTTAGATAAAGATCTTTTAAAACTTATGTAAAACTTACTCAAAAACTTGACTTTGAGCATATTAATATGACTACACTAAGTTTAATAAGTTAATTCAAGAAATATTTATTATATAACTAAAGGGACTGGACTGACCTAAATGCTAGAAATACAAGTAAAATACTGAAATTAAGTAAAATACTAAAAAATATCTCCATTCAACCTGAGCTTGGTATTCATTCGGCTATTGAGGTACTAATCTGTGGTACTAATCAAGTACCACACTTATCTATAATTCATGGCAATATACCAGGGACTTCCGGACAATTCTAACTGCTAAATGTTCAGCAAAAATCTACATAGCACGATAATAAATAATTGGTTGTTGGGGAAAATATAGGTCACAGATCTTTTAAATGAGTATTTACTTTGAGGGTTGTTGAATTTGTAACCATTCATTTAATCCCTATTGAAGCTACCTCATATGTCACAAAAGCTCTTCTGTGGCTTGATGCTGGTTAAGTGCAGTAAGTACTTAGCACTCCCTCAGGATTCATTAACCCCCACTATTGCTTTTATTGGACTTATTTATATATCATTATTGCAGTGATTAATTGTCCTTTACTTCCTTTTTATTCAGTTAAAAATGTTTGCCCAGCTGTTCAAATATTTTATAAGCTCTAACTAGAACATGGGCTCATAAATTACTCTGTTTTTCAAACTAAACTAAATGTTTATTACAATAGGCTAATTCAATATTCCAGTGTGCTTAACTGTTGTTATTTTATAAGTAGGAGCAAGAAAATAATGCCCACAGGATAGCCTTCAAACCTTTCCACAGCCCTTGTGCTTCTATTCAACCTTGATATTAAAGATGAACCTGAAAAGAAATATGATAGAGCTTCGGGCTTCCTGCCAACATGGGCAAGATAATGTCACAGAGTAGCTGTGTATCTGTGCATTGATAGGCGTCAGGAATCACTGCCTGGTGTGGCAAAGAATGCAATCTACATTCTCTTGTGTAGATATTGAACTGAATTTATAAAGTATGAATCTGAGACTCTACCAGTTTATGAAATTTTCATTATCAATTTAACATTTATTAAAAAAAAAACCCTACAACATTTAACTGCAGGTAGATGTGCTGTTTTCCCAGGTTCCCTTCATTAAATATTTGTTGAGATCACTGAGAAAGTTTAATATGTTCCAAAATGTAAGCTGGTTGTCATTTGCCAGTTCAGCCAACCTCCTACCTACAGTAACATCTTGCAGAATGTTTGAAATTTCCTCTCATCTAGAGACCTGCTTTCGTCAAGAGATTTTTGTCAAGCTGTCTCTCTCATCTATCACTTTTACACAATTCTCATTTAATATAGCACATTACTGCTTCAATTCTATTTTTTCCTAGTCTTCCCTCTCTAATCCATGGCTTTCCATATCTCTTTATCTTCCTCTACTATCAACCAACTACTATGACTCATATTTCTTTGATGGGAACTCCCTTATTTTTTCTATGAATCTGTGAACATGTCTTCAGCTACCCATGCTCTTCCTTATTATCACAAGAGTACTTGTTCCAAAGACCAGTTGCTCCCTATGTTTATGATCTCATTTCTTTTTCTTCTATAAATAACTTCTCTTTATCTCAATGTGGCTACTGCTTCTCTAAAAGCAATCAATATTTTTTAGTCTGGATGCTTTTACAATTTTCTATTTGCCATCCCACCTACACACACACACACACACACACACACACACAGAGAGAGAGAGAGAGAGAGAGAGAGAGAGAGAGAGAGAGAGAGAGAGTCTTTCTGATGTTTCTATGGATTCAAATCATTCAGGCTACCTGAATTTGTAAATGAAAGTACTCCATCAGTTCTGGAAAATTCTCAGCACCTATCATTTTAAAGGTTGCTCCATTCCATACTTTCCTTCTGAGATCCTGATTGAATTTATGTTATACTTTTTTTTTACTATGTCCTCTATTTAACTTCTCTACTTCTCTATATTTTCTTTCTTTCTTTTTTGTTTCTCTGTACTTACTCTTAATATTTTGTTCTGACATACAGTCCAGTGCACGAACTCTCTCTTCAACTATGTCTAGTCTGCTATTGTATCAAGATGTTGAATGTTTTAAAATCAGTTGTATCAAGCAAGAAAATAAAAATGGAGAAGCATTGGTTTCAGACACTTAAAATGGAATCAGGAGGCCACTGTTAAATCTAGCCACAGATATATCCAGACTCGAACTTTTAAATTGGCTGTGAACACATCCACCCACCACCCACCTTCTTATCTTCCTCTACCCCATGCCCACCCCTAGCCACCATATGATGCCACCTTTGGATTGATGCTACAACCAGCACAGCCAAACTAGCAGCTTCTGGCAAGGGGAAATGGGAGATTAGAAAAAATAAAAAAATAAAGAGTCACACACTCAGATCTAGAAGATAAAGCTGGGAAAGCATTGCTCTCTGATGGAGAAGCAGTTCTAAAGAATTAAACCAGCAATCATATATATATAATCAGATTAAAGACTATGCAAGCATTATTCTTTGTATTCATGAAAGTTACAGAGTTAGCAACAATATGCAGCTAATTCCTCTGTTACATTCTACAGTTGCAATGTGCAATGTTAGAAGCATTGTGCAGCTCTCAAGAAAGACCAGTGTTTAAAGTTACCAATTTGCAGGCAGATTCAGTTCAAAGGTAAATTCAGGAGCAGTGGAACTGGTGAAACATTGTGGTTATCTTAGCAAGGAAGTTCCTTTATTCCCAGGAGCTGTGTGCCTGAGAGCAAGGTGAAGCTGATAAGACTCTAGCAACAGAGTCTTTCCATGGAGAGCATTACCATAGCAACCAGGCATCATACATCTTTGCATAGAAACTTTCCCAGTCACCAAGCATGCCACAGCTATGAAGTCATCAAGGACCCTGATCTCAAACACTGTTCTCCCAATCACTGTCACTACTCTCCACAGACTGGGCCAAACTGCAGCTTCCTAAAGCTCTGTTTACTTCTGCTGACCTTCTGTGCAATTGGTGCCCTCCTCCAAACTTCCCAGAGACCCAAAACTCTACCCAATCCTGTTCTTACATGACAGTTTTCACCAGCACCAATCATAATGCCTGACTAACATGTGCTGTAACTTCCAAAACCCTTCTGGTTTAAATAATAAGTAGAGCTACCATTTTGCAAAATCTCAGAGTATATTTTAAAGACCATTTTATTTTGTAGCCATAATTTTCAGAATTGCAATACTAATTAGTTCCAAATAAATGTAATTTTCTAAGTTCTAGACTAAGTTGATTTTATTCTTAGTCAACACTTATCATTTATTTTTATTCTTACTAATCTTTTGATTTGATTTTAATAATTCCATGTAACTTCGATTACTTTTCTGTTTCCCACAGATACCTTCAAGCTTATCTACTGCTGTGTGTCAGTGTGTGTGTGTGTGTGTGTGTGTTGGGGGTGTTTTGCTGGTAATTGAGCATGGGATCTTCTATATGCCAGGCAAGCACTCTATCACAGAGCTATATTCCCAGCCCTTTTAATTTTTATTTTAAGACAGGGTCTCACCAGGTTGCCCAGGCTGGCCTCAAACATGTGATCTTCCTTCCTCAACTTCCTTCATAGCTAGGAATTTTAGGCATGTACCACTACACCTGGATTACAGTTTTATTTTTCAACACTTGCAAATAAGCAAAAAGTATTGATGTGATTTCTATAAACATGGTTGAAATAATAGTTT
The DNA here is from genome assembly GCF_021218885.2 of Marmota monax. Lineage (NCBI taxonomy): Eukaryota > Metazoa > Chordata > Mammalia > Rodentia > Sciuridae > Marmota > Marmota monax. The sequence continues at coordinate 2,333,728 of NW_026694038.1, forward strand.
TACAGCCTGAATGCAATAACTCCAATATCATACACATTTAAAGAACTATTTCTGTTACTGCTGATCTTGTTATTTCTGTCTCCACAGACCTACTTATACTTTGGACCTACTCTCCTTGAGTGTTTCTCGTATTATATTTTAAAATTATGTAAATAAATCATTTGAAACCTATAATGTAATAAACAAGGTACTTCCCTCATTTATTCTGCCATATGCATGAGGTCATGATCAGTTTAGGACTACCTTCAACCAAGGCCATAATTTCTAGACAGGAGATTTTTCCCAGTGTAATTTGTGTTAATTATGCCAAATTTGGTTCATTGTAATCTTTAAAGCCCCATATTTCCAACAAGTTCTCTTCTTAAACTTGTACAATCTAATGTGGTTGTCATGAGCTACTTGTGATTTACATAGGTAAATGTAAATTAAGACATCTACTTAATATTACAATAGTTACTTTTCATTACTAAGCCATGCAAAACAATTAATTTTTAAAACTAAAGATGAAACTATCTTTTCTCTAATCCAGATGACATATAACTCCCTTTAAGAAGAGAATTTCAATAATGCTTCTAAAAAATTAAACAATAAACTGATATCCTAAATTCTACAGACAATGTGTATCCTAATAAAGTACTTTATTTTAAAAATCCATTTATTAATTCTAAATAGCCATTAGTCTACATTTCTGTTTCTGACAAAATCTAAGAGAAGGCAATGAACATATCATGAAAGCATTGGGGAGCTGGAAGTATCTCCTACTCTTCTGAGGCAAATATCTCCTGGGAATAAACTATAATCCTATTTTCAATTATAAGTTTAAAAAATCAGAGAGAAATTTTAAGTACTAATACTGAAAGATACAATTCTTTTTAAAAATTTATATTCTTGGCATAACTGAACAACCAGTGAAAAGTGAAAAGGTGTCCCATCTGGTTTTCAATTTTAGGTGATGACTTCTGAAATAGGCTCCTGGAGTATAGTTGGATGGAGAAAGGAAAAGATGCTGCCTTTAGAAGGTGGGGAAGCTAATTAGGGAAGTTGTCCGATCCATGAGGCTCCACCAGGAATCCTTGTTGAGCCTCTCTGTTCCTATTTGAATCCTTATCCAGTTTTACTTCCTTAGGAAGATAAAGAAGTCAAGATAAGATTTTACAAGGACACACCCTGAATCTGATATCGTGCCCTAAGAACTCCAGAGCCCAATGCAACAGCAATAAAAGTCTTACCCAGACTTCCCCTAATGAGCTGCCTTAAGACTGTCAGTGTGTTCTTCCTTGAAATTCAATGTGTCATTAAAACTTAGTCTGTTTATATAGTAACACATTATTTTATTGGAGAGATCTTCTTTCTCACACTCTATTCTGATAAAACTGGAAGAAACTTGATCTCCTTTAACAAGCAGAATTTAAAACAAACAAACAAACAAACAAAAAACTCATCATGCAAGTAACTTTCCAAAACATACATCTTTTGGGGGGTAGGACCAGGTCGTCAATTTGCTTATAGTAAAATAAGGTTTAAATTATGTTAGAAGAGAAATGAGAATCTCTTATCTCATATAGGCCAATAAGGGTTTCAGCAGAAAAACTAATTGTTCAAGCTCAAGATAGATCCATTATTTTAGGTATAGTATTTGAGAAAACAATCAATGGTAATTAAAGGATGTATAAAACCCAGAATCATTCATCTCTTCCTAGGTACCTCAACATCATCCATCCTACTTCCTCAGAACAGAAACTTGGCTTGCTGCAATTTAGAGGAACTTGTAAAAGCTCAGGAAGGAACCTGGAACTCTGAAGTTTTCTTGGAAGAGTTAAATGGCATTTAATAAATCATTGTGATTTAAAAGAAATAGGGCCTCTGAGAACTAAGAGGCATCTTTAAGGAAGATGAGAATCCCACTTGTATGACCATGGAACACTTATAGCAGTGCTTCTCATTTTAATGTGCATATAAATCATCTTCTTAAAATGCAGATTCTTATCCTCTAGGTCTTGGGCATGGCCTAAGATTTTGCATTTCTCACTAGCTCCCAGATGTTGCTCATCAATTTGGTTCTTGGCTCACACTTTTGCTGGTGAAGCCCCCATGAAGTGGGCAAGCCATACCCTGAACACAGTGGTATTCAGCAGAAACCTAGAAGTGTTGCCATCAGGGGCAACTGCTGATATCCATCCAGTCCATGAATGGGTTCTTTCTATCTGGATTTATTAAAGCAAATCTTTTGTAAAGAACTTGACAAATTTTCCTTAGTGAGACCATGATTTCTAGTACTAGCAAGCAGTATTTTTAAGGTTTTCTTCCATTTTTAGATTAAAATCTGTGTTTCTTTTTTATCCTTTAACCTCAAAGTAGTTTTTACATAGTGGTATGTCCTAGTTAAAAATATAATCTTGCTGCATGAGGCAGTGTATGCCTGTAATTCCAAAGGCTCGGAAAGGCTGAGGCAGGAACAGGAGTTCACAGCCAGCCTCAGCAAAAGCAAGGCATTAAGCAACTCATTGAGACCCTGTCTCTAAATAAAATACAAAATAGGGCTGGGAATGTGTCTCAGTGGTTGAGTACCCCTGAGTTTAATCTCCAGTACAAAAAAAAATTATATATATTTATATGTAATTTTATATACATAATTTTGCTGGGGGGCAGTATGGAGGGTGATCAATGCTTTTTTTTGTCAGGAATTTGTCTGTCTTTTCAATGTGGCATTGTGAATGGTTTCCTGTGTGGCTCCCTGATCTCCATAGAGCCTTGGGGCTAAAGCTGTGACTAATTTAGTACTTAACACTGAATGAAGAAGTGAAAGACATCTTGTTACCCTGAAGCAGAATGTAAATCCTTTCCTAGTGGAAATCATACCTTTCAATTTCAAAGTACTTTGTGAAATCATGAGACATTTCTAGCATGTCAATATTTGAACCCACTTAGGAAGTATCTTTCATAGTATGTATGAACCTATGTATCAGAAACTTAGTTGTTTAATTTTTAATATTTAACATGAAATTTAAAAAGTTTTGAATATAAGTATTTTTTTTTTGTTTATACTATTCTGGTAAATGTTATTAAATGCTCTTAGAATATCAATTTTGTTGAAATTTTTAATGCAGTATGTCCAGAGAGTACAGCAGAAATCAAATCTAAATATGATAAAGGAAATGTACACACAGGATTGTTTCCTCCTCCATCCAAAGCTGAAGTTTTCCTGAACAAAACAAGAATTATCTTTTTAATTAAACGTCCAGGTCCCTGTGCTGGAGCCAAAGGTTCACTTTATCATTAACTTTATATTTGCTTGAGTAACTTAATAGAAAAATTTGCCAGAAACCGTGTAAAACACTAAGTCATCTCTCTAAATAACATTTTAAATTATTATTATTAATTTTCCAGTTAGCAGTTCTGGAAAATGTACAGTGAAACAATTGTTACTAAATATTTGATTTTATAATTTTTCAATCATTCTCTCTATATAGTGGGATATCTTGAATGTTTTCACTCATGGTCACAAAATATTTTTATATTATTAGCTATGTTTGAAAGCATACCTGGTAATATTTATATAATGTGTCATATATGAATATTTTATAATTAGGTTGGACAAGTATGATGTTTTTCTTAATTTTTTACTAACCCTAGCAATAATTTTCTGCTTACAGTTCCTTCAAAAATACATTTATGTATGTTTTGCTTTTTCTCTACCCTTCTTCTCTATGAGAAGTTTGTTTGTTATCTTACGAACCTTATTTCTCTTCCTAAGATTCATATAAAGTACTGAAATTTTCTATTCTTAGCAGTTTGTTTTGGAGTTATTGAGTGTCTTAAAGCAATCTAGAGACCTCCTTCTTATGCTGTCCATGTATTTTGGAAGAAGGAAAAGTTAACTTTATTATTATGCCCTTTTTTTGTTTCAAGGACAGACTATTTCTAAAGATACATGGAACTTTCCATTTTCATTCTAATTACCCTTTTTAATGATGTTTGATGTTGTCACACACAGTGAGGCCATAAAACATTCTACACTGAGGAGGCAGCTGTTAATGAGAGTATAGTTTAGGGACCATGCAGAACTGCAGACAGGAATTTTTTTTTTTTTTCCCTATCTCTGAAGGGATTTTCAATGCAGCACCACTCAGAGGAACTGCATCTGTGAGTTTGCTGAGTTTACCTCAAAGACATTTTCTGTTTTATCCTTTCTTTATTTGCCAGGCAGCCTTCAAGCAACAAATTTACATGAGAAAACCATAGTGTACTGACTCTTAATTAAAGCTTCACACTCAGTATGCATTGGGACTAAATTTAAATATTTAATTGACATACCATTTTAAAATGAAAATCAGAAATGAGAGTTAGGAAACTAAGTTATTACATTACTAAGGACTCTCCAATTTAACCAGGACAAGTGCATGGAGGGTTCTCTCACTGCCCAGGGTACTTTTCCAGCTTATGACCCCTAAATATTTCTTGCTAATGTATAGCTCCTTCAATGCATTGTGCATGTCCCTTGACTCAAGCCAACCAATATTGAAATTATCATCCCCTGGTGCTCTTGTATCTCCTATTGTAATGAAATGACAGTGGCATCAATCTAATTCCCAAGACTTGAAGCCCTGCTTTTCCAGACTCTTAATCCCTCCCTCTCCTTGCCTAAGAATAACCTGGTGTCCTTCATAAATATGCCTTGGCACAAGTTCCACTTACACAGGAACAATACTAATTGGCTGGGTTAATCTGAGTTTTTTGTTTGTTTGTTTGTTTGTTTTTGCATGGTTTGATCAAAGATTACTCACAAGTTTTTTTTTTTTTCTTTTATATTAAAAGACAACTACAGCATTTCCAGGTTGGTGTAATGAGAACTGTTTATTTTCCACCTTCAGTTACAAGATGAATTGTAATATTTCTTTTGTTCATATCATCAATGAGCTTAAATTTGATTGCTAAAAATGAATCTCATGTTCCACTCACTGGTGTACAAAAGCCATCTGGTAATGACTTGCAAAAACCAGAGTTAGAGTTTCAGGAATTTGTGAGCCTGTTGACAGCACACTGGTGACTTGGAAATGGGAAATAGTTGAAGTGTTCACACCAAGGAAATCAGAAAATGCTGCACATCAAGCTGTTTTCCTTTTTCAGAGAGCTGGTTTTTAAACATTTACCAGCTACCACTAATGTCATTCTTCCATCATCTCATGATTTTTGTGTTTTGAAATAAAAGGACACTTTCAGACCCCAAATCAAGGCACTCAAATATTTGGCTATCATGTTCTTTCCACATCAGATGTAAATAGATTTATGAAAGAAGCCTGGCATCTTCTGTCCTTTGTAGAAAAGAGAAACATAAATCCTGTCTGTCCAGCATGTAGACAGAGTAAAAAATGTTACCCTGTCTTCCTTATCCCATCTGTCATCTTAGGTAAAATTTCAACTAAATCTTTTGAGGAATCTCAATAGAATATTTATAAAGCCTTATATTATAAGGTGTAGTCAGCATTTTAGATTCAGGGAAAAAATAGGTTTTAATCTAAGAAAAAACAAGAATGGTTTCTAAAGGAATATGAATAGAAATCCCATGGAACTTTTTGAATTATCTTGGCAAATATGCCATTCAAAAAATATTAGCTGCTAATCCCATACAAATTGACTCTGAGAGAATTATTAGGTCTTCTTATTCTGACAGTAATACTGATTTGTTCATAGAAAAATTTATATATATATATATATATATATATATTCCTTTATTTTATGTTTAATAGAATTCAGATGTATAAAAAATAAAAAATGGGAAGATATAAATGCAGTTCTTATAACTTTCTGATATTGCTTCATATATGAAGAATCCTCAAAATAGATTTTTCAATGTGGAGTAAGATTTAGGCTTGTTAGCACCTTTTAGAATTTTCAGACCATAAGAATGGATAGTATTTTAGAAGAATAATATTAACACAAAAGCATAAATTCTGGTTATCAGCTAAAAAAGCTTTATTCACATAAAAAATGAATGTGCTTATGTGCACATTATGGTTTGAAAGAAATAATTCTATTAGTATAATATATGGATATTGTTTAAAAAATTGTTATGTATAATGCATTCTTCTCAGTGTTGTTGGAGTGAAAAGACGTGGCCACAGACATCAATAATAAAAGCTTATAATCAAGTTTGAAGCTGAAATCATATGGAGCTGGTGAATAAAATCTTAGACGTTAACCTCAAGGAATAGCATTATGATTGTATTTTTATTTTATTGAGATGTACTTCATATGCAATATAATATGCCAATTTTAAGAGTAAAGATTTATAAATAAAGATATAAAATATGCCCATTGCCACAGAAACTTCACTTGTATCCCTTAGAAGTTCATTCCTCCATGCTGTGATAATTTATTTGCTTTCTGACACCATAGATTAGTTTGTCTTTTCTTGACTTAAAAAAATAAATGTACAATATATGCTCCTTTGCAAGAACAACGATTTTGAGATTCACTGATTTTTGTTGTAGACATTGGGAGTTTGTTGCATTGATGGCCATTAAGTTGTTTATATTCTGAGACTATTTGAATACAAGTTTACAGGTCTTTAGTTGGACACATGCTTGTATTTCTCCTGAGTAAATAGAAATTGCATTGCTTAGTCATATGTTAAATGTGTTTAACATCATAAGAAATCACCAGATTGTGTCCCAGAGCAGCTGTGCAATTTGCACTCATAGAAGCAATATATGACATTTCTAATTGCTCCATAACCTCACCAGCACTTGGTATTGCCTAGCTTTTAAACTTTTGATATTCTAGTCTGTGTTAATATCTCTTTGTAGTTTTAATCTGTATTTCCCTGATGACCAGTGATATTGAGCATCTTTTTCTGTTTTGTTTGAAGTACTGGGGTTGGAACCTGGACCTCACATATGCTACAGAAACACTCTACCACCAAGCTATATTCCCAGCATAATATTTTTTCTTTTTCGTTTTTTTTTTTTTTTGACAGATTCTAAAATTGCCTAGGCTCTTCTCAAACTTGTGATCCTCCTGCCTCAAGCCTCCAGAGTAGATTACAGGCATGTTCTACCACAACTGGCTTTTCTTGTTCTTATTTGTCTTTCGTTTTGTGACTAAATTTTCCTCCACATGTTTATTTCAAGTGTTAATTGTTAAGTCTCCTTCTAATAAAAGCAAATAAAACTCACTGGATTGTTTTAATCAAAAAGGTACTTTATTGGGAAAAATACCAAAGAAATTAAAGATTTGTTTTACAATCAGGCCTTGAAGAAGCCAGTTTAGGTATAGGTGTCCAACACTATAAGTGTACAAATAGATGGGGGTTTTTTGTTGTTATTGTTTTTTTAATTATAGACCTGACATTAAAGTGACTCAGGTGTAGACCTATAACATGCCACAATTCCAAATTTTGAATTTTCAGAAGAATCTTATTTCTTCCATTTGAATTAGAATCTTCTTTATACAGCCCCTCCCTTAAGTGATTTCCCCTTATGAGTAGAAAGGCACATTTGACCTAGTTTCCTCTCCTATGTTGAAGTTTCTTCTCATTAGCCTGATCTTCCTTTAGAGAATAGCTTATCCTCATATTCAGCTTGATGTGGTAAGGATGAAAATTCTAAATGCACAGGGTAAGAAGAATACAGCCTCACATTCACCTCTCTGATAATGCTTATGGAAAAGAGAGGCAGAGTGTCGAGGGGAAAATACCAGGTGCTATAGGTGGAAACAGAAAGCAAAGTGAGGGATGGAGCCACAGAGGAGAGCTTTTGGAAGAGAACATGCTCATGATAGAGAGTGACTGTGAGCCTGGGGCAGACAGCATGGCCTTGCTATGGAGCCCATGTGACTATGAAGGGATGAGAGTTTATAGGTGGGTGATTGGGAATTGAGCAACCTCTTGCCTGAAGATCTTTATTCTTGTTTAAGAATCCTGATGGTGAGAGCAGAGGTGGTAAGATTTGAAGAACTAGAAAAGAGAGTCATCTCATGAGAACAAAGGAAAGTCTAATTTCCCCAGGCAATATGGGACTGCATATATCATACACCTATCTGTATGATATATGCAGCAGTCTGTGAGTAGGGAGGGTAAAGAAATAACATTAAATTAATGCCAGTACTGGAAATTTTTGAAAGTGTCACCCAGAGCTCAAAGCTTTATTGATCTTGATATTTTGGTATCTATGTTTACTTGTATGGTAGAATTCTTCACTATAAGGAAGGAAAGGGGTAGATATCCATGCCACTTGCTGAAATTCTTTTTTATTTTTAATACTTGGATTGGTATTTCATTGGCTATCATTATGGTTTGGATATATGGTTTGGATATGAGGTGTCCCCCAAAAGCTCCTGTTTGAGACAGTGTAAGAAAGTTCAGAGGCAAAATGATTGGGTTGTAAAAGTCTTAACCCAATTATGATTTAATCCCCTGATAGGGATTAACTGAGTGGTAACTAAAGTGGTAGGATGTGGTTGGAGGATGTGGGAATTGGGGCGTGGCTTTGGGTATACATTTGTATCTGGTGAATAGAGTTTCTCTCTCTGCTTCTTGATAACCATGATGTGAGCTGCTTCCCTCTGCCACACACTCTACCATGATGTTCAGCCTCATTGCAAGCCCCAAGAAATGAAGCCAGCTTTCTATAGACTAAGACCTCTGAAACCGTGAGCCCTCAAATAAACTTTTCCTCCTGTATAGTTGTTCTCCTCAGATCCTTTAGTCACAGCAGCAAAAAAGCTGGATAAATAACTATAAAACCCATTTTATTATATATTTTGTGAAAAAAACATATTGTTAGATTTTTAGATGGTCATCAATGTAGTTAATTCGGGACACAGGATCTGAAATCTCATATTTTCTTTTGTGAAATATTGTTGTATTCATGAAAATAACAGAAAAACAAGAAGTCACTTATAAAAACATAACTAATTATGCAAAATTACAAATAATTCAAGAACATACCTTTAGTCAAATTGAAAGCCAGAAAATCTAATGTTTTGATATTTTATTTTCTTTCCTATATCTTATACCTAAAGTGATCATCTCCAAATACATAATAACCAAGTTCACATTGAGAAAACTACCTGCAGAGAAAGTAAGTCTTTGTGAGACTCATCATACTGTAGGAGTGGGCATGGAGCTAGATAATCTGTCTCTGAGTCCAGCCTTGCTACTTTTTCTCTGTGTGACCTTGAGAAAGTTATTTAACATATTTGTCTTTATTTTTATTATCTGTAAAAATGGAATGATCACGAGTCTCCTCAATTTGTCGTCGAGCCAGAGGGGAGAAGCTGGGCTGCTGCAAGCACTCGGAGCAGGCCCAGCGGCTCGCCAGCGTGGTGACCGCGTGACCCCAATTGGAGAGGGGGCGGAGCGGAGCCGCCACCCGCACCCGCAAGGTGGGCAGACCCGCGACCCAGTGGTACATGGGCGTGGTAGGAGGGGCAGGGCAGAGCCGCCGCCCGGGCTTGCAAGGTAAACAGACCTGTCACAGACTGGCGGGTCAGGCCCAGTGGCCTGCCAGTGTGGTACACACGTCACCCCAACTGGAGTAGGGGCAGAGCAGATCCTTCTCCCACGCCCGGATCAGGCCCTGCCGGTGTGGTGGCCACGTGACCCCAATTGGAGTGGGGGCGGAGCGGAACCGCCACCCGTGCCCACAGGGTGAGCAGACCTGTGACCAACCTGCAGATCAGGCCCAGGGGTCCGCAGGCGTGGTAGGAGGGGAAGGGCAGATCTGCCGCCCGCGCCTCCAAGGTAGGCAGACCTGCAACAGACCGGCGGATCAGGCCCAGGAGCTTGCCGGCGTGGTACACACACCACCCTAATTGGAGTAGGGGCAGGGCAGAGTCGCCGCCCGTGCCAGGAACAGGCCCAGCGTCCTGCAGGCGGGGTAGTCACGACACCCCAATTGGAGTAGGGGCAGAGCAGAGCCGCCACCTGTGCCCGAAAGGTGGGCAGATCTGCGACCCACCAGCGGGACAGGCCCAGTGGCCTGCCAGTACAACAGACACGTCACCCCATTTGGAGTAGGGGCAGAGTAGAGCCGCCGCCCGCGCCTGCAGGGTAGGCAAACCTGCAACCGACCAGCGGATCAGGCCCGGTGGCCTGCCGGCGTGGTACACTTGTCACCCCAATTGGAGTAGGGGCAGAACAGAGCTGCCGCCAGCGCCCAGAACAGGCCCAGTGTCCTGCCTGCGTGGTAGCCACGAAACCCAATTGGAATAAGGAGAGAGCAGAGCCGCCGCCCGAGCCTGCAGGAAAGATACGCAAGCAGTATGAAAAGACAAGGAAAGAAAGGACCACAAGCAATGCAGGTCAATGCAACTTTAGAAGAGGTAACAGCTGCAGCAGATGGAATGTCAGATAAAGAATTCAGGATATACATGCTTCAGATATCTGGAGTATCAAGGAAGACATTAAACAGCAAAATCAGACAATGAAAGATCACTTCGACAATGAATTACGCAAACAAATCCAGGAAGCAAAGGATCAACTATACAGGGAGATAGAGGTTATAAAAAACAAACAAACAGAAATCCTAGATATGCAGGAAGCAATAAACCAACTTAAAAACTCAATGGAGAATACAACCAGCAGAGTAGAATACTTAGAAGATAGAACATCAGACAATGAAGACAAAGTATTTCAACTGGAAAAGAACATAGACAGCTCAGCAAGACTGTTAAGAAACCATGAGCAGAACATCCAAGAAATATGGGATAACATTAAGAGACCAAACTTAAGAGTCATTGGGATACAGGAAGGTACAGAACTCCAAACCAAAGGAATGAGCAGTCTATTCAATGAAATAATATGAGAAAACTTCCCAGACTTGAAGAATGAGACAGAATCCCAAATCCTAGAAGCCTACAGGATGCCGAATGTGCAAAATCATAAGAGATCCACACCTAGACACATTATAATGAAGATGCCCAACATACAGAATAAGGAGAGAATTTTAAAAGCTACAAGAGAAAGGAAGCAGATTACATTTAGGGGTAAGCCAATCAGGATAACAGCTGATCTTTCAACACAGACTCTGAAAGCTAGAAGATCCTGGAATAACATATTTCAAACACTGAAAGAAAATGGGTTCCAACCAAGAATTGTGTATCCAGCGAAATTAAGCTTCAGGATGGAAGATAAAATTAAAACCTTCCACGATAAACAAAAGTTTAAAGAATTTGCAGCTAGAAAACCATCTCTTCAAAACATCCTAGGCAAAACATTACAGGAAGAGGAAATGGAAAATAACAATGAAAACCAACAGTGGGAGGTAGGACAGTAAAGGGGGGGAAAAGAATCAAAGAGGAAAACAAACCATGTTTAGTAACAGAAATAAACAAATATGGCTGGAAGAACAACCCATATCTCAATAATAACCCTAAATGTTAATGGCTTAAACTCACCAATTAAGAGACACAGGCTAGTAGAATGGATCACAAAACAAGACCCAACAATATGCTGCCTACAGGAGACGCATTTGATAGGAAAAGACATACATAGGCTGAAGGTGAAAGGTTGGGAAAAATCATATCACTCATATGGACTTCTGAAACAAGCAGGAGTGTCCATACTCATATCAAATAAAATAGATTTCAAGCCAAAGTTAATCAAAAGGGATAAAGAGGGACACTACATACTGCTTAAGGGAACCATACACCAACAAGACATAACAATCATAAATATTTATGCCCCAAACAATGGTGCACCTATGTTCGTCAAACAAACTCTTCTCAAGTTCAAGAGTCTAATAGACCACCATACCATAATCATGGGAGACTTCAACACACCTCTCTCGCCACTGGACAGATCTTCCAAACAATAGTTGAATAAGGAAACTATAGAACTCAATAACACTATTAATAACCTAGACCTAATTGACATATATAGAGTATACCACCCAACATCAAGCAGTTACACTTTTTTCTCAGCAGCACATGGATCCTTCTCAAAAATAGATCATATATTATGTCACAGGGCAACTCTTAGACAATATAAAGGAGTAGAGATAATACCATGCATCTTATCTGATCATAATGGAATGAAACTGAAAATCAACGATAAAAGAAGGAAGGAAAAAGCATACATCACTTGGAGAATGAACAATAGGTTACTGAATGATCAATGGGTTATAGAAGACATCAAGGAGGAAATTAAAAAATTCTTAGAGATAAATGAAAACACAGACACAACATATCGGAATCTATGGGACACATTGAAAGCAGTTCTAAGAGGAAAATTCATTGCTTGGAGTTCATTCCTTAAAAAAAGAAAAAACCAACAAATAAATGATCTCATACTTCATCTCAAAATCCTTGAAAAAGAAGAGCAAAACAACATCAAAAGAAGTAGAAGGCAAGAAATAATTAAAATCAGAGCTGAAATTAATGAAATCGAAACAAAAGAAACAATTGAAAAAATGGACAAAACTAAAAGTTGGTTCTTTGAAAAAATAAACAAAATCGACAGACCCTTAGCGATGCTCGCGAAGAGAAGAAGAGAGAGAACTCAAGTTACTAGCATAAGGGATGAAAAAGGCAATATCACAACAGACACTTCAGAAATACAGAAGATAATCAAAAACTATTTTGAATCCTTATACTCCAATAAATTAGAAGATAGTGAAGGCATAGATAAATTTCTTAAGTCATATGATCTGCCCAGATTGAGTCAGGAGGATATAGAAAACCTAAACAGACCAATATCAATGGAGGAAATAGAAGAAACCATCAAAAGACTACCAACTAAGAAAAGCCCAGGACTGGATGGGTATACAGCAGAATTTTACAAAACCTTTAAAGAAGAACTAATACCAATACTTTTCAAGCTACTTCAGGAAATAGAAAAAGAGGGAGAACTTCCAAATTCATTCTATGAGGCCAACATCACCCTGATACCTAAACCAGACAAAGACACTTCAAAGAAAGAAAACTACAGACCAATATCTCTAGTGAACCTAGATGCAAAAATCCTCAATAAAATTCTGGCGAATCGGATACAAAAACATATCAAAAAAATTGTGCACCATGATCAAGTAGGATTCATCCCTGGGATGCAAGGCTGGTTCAATATACAGAAATCAATAAATGTTATTCACCACATCAATAGACTTAAAATTAAGAACCATATGATCATCTCGATAGATGCGGAAAAAGCATTCGACAAAGTACAGCATCCCTTTATGTTCAAAACTCTAGAAAAACTAGGGATAACAGGAACATACCTCAATATTGTAAAAGCAATCTATGCTAAGCCTCAGGCTAGCATCATTCTGAATGGAGAAAAATTGAAGGCATTCCCTCTAAAATCTGGAACAAGACAGGGATGCCCTCTCTCACCACTTCTGTTCAACATAGTTCTCGAAACACTGGCCAGAGCAATTAGACAGACGAAAGAAATTAAAGGCATAAAAATAGGAAAAGAAGAACTTAAATTATCACTATTTGCAGATGATATGATTCTATACCTAGCAGACCCAAAAGGCTCTACAAAGAAACTATTAGAGCTAATAAATGAATTCAGCAAAGTGGCAGGATATAAAATCAACAAGCATAAATCAAAGGCATTCCTGTATATCAGCGACAAATCCTCTGAAATGGAAATGAGGACAACCACTCCATTCACAATATCTTCAAAAAAAATAAAATACTTGGGAATCAACCTAACAAAAGAGGTGAAAGACTTATACAATGAAAACTACAGAACCCTAAAGAGAGAAATAGAAGAAGATCTTAGAAGATGGAAAAATATACCCTGTTCATGGATAGGCAGAACTAATATCATCAAAATGGTGATATTACCAAAAGTTCTCTATAGGTTTAATGCAATGCCAATCAAAATCCCAACGGCATTTCTTGTAGAAATAGAGAAAGCAATCATGAAATTCATATGGAAAAATAAAAGACCCAGAATAGCAAAAACAATGCTAAGCAGGAAGTGTGAATCAGGCGGTATAGCGATACCAGACTTCAAACTATACTACAGAGCAATAGTAACAAAAACAGCATGGTACTGGTACCAAAACAGGAGGGTGGACCAATGGTACAGAATAGAGGACACAGAAACCAATCCACAAAACTACAACTATCTTATATTTGATAAAGGGGCTAAAAGCATGCAATGGAGGAAGGATAGCATCTTCAACAAATGGTGCTGGGAAAACTGGAAATCCATATGCAACAAAATGAAACTGAATCCCTTTCTCTCGCCATGCACAAAAGTGAATTCAAAATGGATCAAGGAGCTTGATATCAAATCAGAGACACGCCGTCTGATAGAAGAAAAAGTTGGCTACGATCTACAGTCGGTGGGGTTGGGCTACAAATTCCTCAATAGGACACCCATAGCACAAAAGTTAATAACTAGAATCAACAAATGGGACTTACTCAAACTAAAAAGTTTTTTCTCAGCAAAAGAAACAATAAGAGAGGTAAATAGGGAGCCTACACCCTGGGAACAAATCTTTACTCCTCACACTTCAGATAGAGCCCTAATATCCAGAGTATACAAAGAACTCCAAAAATTAGACAATAAGAGAACAAACAACCCAATCAACAAATGGGCCAAGGACCTGAACAGACACTTCTCAGAGGAGGACATACAATCAATCAACAAGTACATGAAAAAATGCTCACCATCTCTAGCTGTCAGAGAAATGCAAATCAAAACCACCCTAAGATACCATCTCACTCCAGTAAGATTGGCAGCCATTAGGAAGTCAAACAACAACAAGTGCTGGCGAGGATGTGGGGAAAAGGGTACACTTGTACATTGCTGGTGGGACTACAAATTGGTGAAGCCAATTTGGAAAGCAGTATGGAGATTTCTTGGAAAGCTGGGAATGGAGCCACCATTTGACCCAGCTATTCCCCTTCTTGGTCTATTCCCTAAAGACCTAAAAAGAGCATGCTACAGGGACACTGCTACATCGATGTTCATAGCAGCACAATTCACAATAGCAAGACTGTGGAACCAACCTAGATGCCCTTCAATAGACGAATGGATAAAAAAAATGTGGCATTTATACACAATGGAGTATTACTCTGCATTAAAAATGACAAAATCATAGAATTTGCAGGGAAATGGATGGCATTAGAGCAGATTATGCTAAGTGAAGCTAGCCAATCCCTAAAAAACAAATGCCAAATGTCTTCTTTGATATAAGGAGAGTAACTAAGATCAGAGTAGGGACGAAGAGCAGGAGAAGAAGATTAACATTTAACAGGGATGAGAGGTGGGAGGGAAAGGGAGAGAGAAGGGAAATTGCATGGAAATGGAAGGAGACCCTCAGGGTTATACAGTGGAGGGGGTAGAGAGAGAGGAGGGGAGGGGAGAGGTGGGGAGGGGGGAGGGTGGAGGATGGGAAAGGCAGCGGAGCACAACAGACACTAGTATGGCAATATGTAAATCAATGGATGTGTAACTGATGTGATTCTGCAATCTGTGTATGGGGTGAAGGTGGGAGTTCATAACCCACTTGAATCAAAGTGTGGAATATGATATGTCAAGAAATTTGTAATGTTTTGAACAACCAACAATAAAAAATTTAAAAAAATAAATAAATTTAAAAAAAATGGAATGATCATAGTATTCACTATGTATATTTGTGAGTAGTCAAAGTTAAACCTAGGAAAATACATAGAAAAGAGATCAGTGCATAAGAAACCCTGTATAAATGTTGGCAAATTTTTTTTTTTGTGTGTGTGTGTGTGAACAAATTACTTTCATCAACAAATGAACTGTGATGGTTTGCAGAACAGAGACATGGGGATAACTCAGGCCTCCCAATTTGCTACGCTGCACTTAGTCAAAATGACTTCTCATTTTCTAATGTGCTGAACCTTTTCTTGAGAGAAAGCAACATGCCTGTCATGCAGTCAGTTAGTACCTGGCTTCCTTCTTTCCAGCTCTCTTCCTTTTCTCCTCCAGCAAAACTTCTGCTCCTTTTATAAGATTCGCTCAGCTTAAACATCACCTTTCTATTAAACTTATTTTGACCCTTCATGATCAAAATATTTCTATTTTATAAAGACTGCCTATGAAATATAAACCAAATTGGTGGTTTTGGGTACATAAGTATTTCTAGTTCCTCCACTAGTGATTGAGCACGTTCAGAATAGCAACTCATCTTTCTCTCATTCTTACCCTAACAACTGTGACTTAAAATATTTGTTCTATAGATTTAAAAATATTGGAGAATCAAGAAATCAAGTAGTTATCGGTCATGCCAGCACACATTTTAGGGAAATATTTTATATTTATCAAATGCTGGCATTCTGACAATCCCCACCCCCAGCACTTCACTTCTCATTTTATCTTCCTTAATATGGGAAAACTGAGGCCTGAGTCATATAACACACTCAAGAATACAACTCCTAAGTGATAAAGCTAACATCTGAAGCCAGGATGTCTGATTACAGAGTTGAGTGATGAACCTGACATCAATTTTCCTTATATTGTTGATAAATATAAGTCATACAGGGATACATACAACACATCTATATAAAAATCACAAGTGTATTTCTATATATGCAAAATGTTGTGAATTATTTCTGTTGTGTTTTTTATTTACCTCTATCATTATTTCCCTTAGGAACAGACTCGTTTTGATGCACTAATTCAAAACTGCCTAGTCCTAGTAGAATGGTTAATTACATTTTGCTAATTTGCAATGATTGATTGTTTTTTGTATTAAATTTATTTTTTGTATGCTTTTCCCAATAACTTTGTAAGATTCCTGACATCAAGATCACTAATCTTGAAAGAAATAATCCACATTCACTCTTTATCTCTGTGCTATTTCCATGATTTGCTTATTTATTTAATAAGAATAAAATACTGACAAGGTTTCTAAATAGTGATCTAAAAAATTTGAAGCTCATTCGCAAAAGTCCATTGTTTTTGTAAAAACTGTACATATGTAGTTAAAAATAAATAATTCTTCCAAAGTAAACCATGTGAACTATATTGCATGGAAACCATACTGTTATGATCTACTGTCCTCTTAATAGATTCCAAAGTAGACTTAATACCTAGTAACCACTGAGCTGAAATTAACACACACAGTTTAGTTTTGGTTTTATTTTTGTGTAAATCTTATATATTCTTCAAAAAATTGTAAGATTTTTTTTTTGTAAAATTCAGACAAATTCACACAGGGTCTAGATTCCTAATTTTTCTTTTAAAAAAATCAGGTCTGGGCCCACCTTTCTGCAAGGGAACCATTCCCCTTTGGACCATGGGTATGATCTTACTTCCCTCAGTTCCTCCACCCATTGTGTTCACTCAGTCCAATTCACTAGCTACATAGTTTACCCCATTTGTGCACACATTTAATTTTGTACCCCTATTCCAAATAGACTTTGCTTAATTGAAGCACTGCTAAACATTATTCATAACTTATCATTTAAAAATCATTATTCAAAATTTTCTGTTTTCCATTTCTTAAACCTTAAAATAAATGGCACAGAAATGCTAGAAGAACTAAGCTGTTTTGACAAGCCCTGCAATAGCTTTGGATTTTCATACCCAGGTCATAGTGCTTAATGAAAGTGACTAGTCATCCTTGACACACTAAGAACCACAGAGGAATGCAAAGGAAAAATTACATGGCCTTCAGTTTGACAGCATCGATGTATCATAAGGTTATAACTTTATAACTTCAATTTCTATTTTCAAGTGCAACAAAGAAAATGAAATCATGCATGAAAACTTCTAGGATGACAACAAAAGTAGTTTTCCTGATCAAAGAAAATTTGGAAATGAGATATGACTATTAAAGAAAATTTAAACCTTGGAAAATAATTTCTGTTACCAAAAGATATTTTTAGCATACTGAATTGAAGTCACATATTCATTAATATTTTAAACACAATTTTATTTAGCTTAATAACCACTAAAGGAAAGAGTAGTCATTATGAAATTATCTTTATATATCACATAGTCTTTATTTGTAAACTCATTTAACTTATAAATATTGAATATATACTATGTACACAGCAAAAGGAATATTGTGCTCAAGCAGTTCACAGCCAAATAAAAGAAATGTACATGTCAATAAAAAAATTGTGATGAGGCTAATGAATACTATAATGGGAAAATTTTATGGGTGGTTGGTTTAGATCCAGTTGCAGAGAAGAGTATTTGTTATCACTAAATTAAACAGCAAGAGGTTTATGATGGTCCAATAGAATAATTCAGAAAGCTAAAAACAAACTCTAATTTGAACTTTTAGAAAAAAAAAATATTCCCAAAGCTACACCACAAAGCTAAGCTGCTAAGGAGCAATTGTCTCAGCTATTGCATGGGGTTGGAGTTGCCATTGTTGCCGGGTTGTACCACCACACTACTACAGCCAGGGTGGATAATAATAGAGTATTTTAAAAAGTGGCAGTTGACAGAATTGGATATCATATGACAGGTAAGGAGAAGGGAGGAGAAATATATTTTCGGTTCATTTTAAGCAGATTTGGAGAGAGAACATTCAGTTCTGAAACTGATTTGCAGAGACAATATTGAGTTTTAATTGTATGGAACTTGAGAAATCTGAGACATCTGTTATAGTGTAAATGTTCATCTTCCCTCAAAATTCATCTGTTGAACCTCACCCTTCAGTGTGATGGTATCAGGAGGCAGCAAACTTTGAAAGGCAATTAGATGAAGTCATAAAGGTGGAGCCCTCATGAATGGGTCAGTGCCCTTATAGGTGTTCTGGCTTGATTCCTCTCTCTCTGTTCTACCTCATGAGGGTACAAAAGAAAACTGGCAGTCCTCAATCCTGGAGAGGACTCTTGCCAGCACTTGACCATGTTGAAACCCTGATCTCAGACTTCCAGCCCTCAGAATGTGGGTAATACATTTCTATTTATAAAACAGCTAGTGTACTTTGTCATAGCAGCTCAAACTAACTATTCAGTAGGAACATTACCAAGGCAATTGAATAGATGAGCTGTGGAATTAAGATAAGAAAGATTTCAAGATGTAGGTTTGGATATCATTGGGTTAAAGGTAATCGCACAAGTTGTAAATCTTAAAATAAATGCTCTAGGAGTAAGAAAAACAGAAGAGAGAAAAGGAGAGCGTTGACAACAAAAAAAAAATTGGTAAAGGTGACTGAGAATGTAACAAGAGATTAGCAACATAGGATAAAGACTTTTTTAAATATTACAAATTAATGAGAGAATAGCAACATTTTTAGTACTACATAGAATTTAAGTAAACTGAATGAAAATTATCAGTTATTTTTTTTAGTGTTGGCAAGACATGAGTGCTTTGACACCAATTGTCTCTTGGGAGTGAAAATAGCAGAAAATAGATTCTGATGCATTGAGAAGTGAGCGGTAGGTAATGAGTCAGAGTCAGGCTGCAAAAACACACTCTTCTAAAATGCTCACCCCTTGAAGTAAGGAGTAATAGACTCTGATAGCTAGAAAAAATATCATGGCAAGAGAATTTTACATTTTTGGTTTATTTATTGAGGAGAATAATGAATATATTTATACACAGAAAAGAAGAATCAAGAGAAAGATAAATCTGAAGAAAGAAGAGAAATATGGAATATTAGATAATATAAGTTTTTCAATACGTAAGAGTGATGAGCCTTTCAGGGAATAACTCTTCCCAATAAGACTAGGGAGAAATTTGCTATAGAATTTTTTTGGTGTGAGTATTAAGTATTTTTAATCATAAAACTAAGAATAAGACTGGAATAAGGATGATAAAGTTTTATATAATTTTATCTGTTCAGAGAATTATACCAGATATTAAAACAGTAAAGATGCACACTTTTATATAGAAATATACATTTATATATATTAACATATGTGTTCATATATGATATGTGAAAGACTAGATGTGTGTATCTCTGTGTGTGTATATATATATGCAAACAAAATATATACATGTTTTTGTTGCTGAGATAGCTCAACTAAACAAAATATGAAGAGGATGAAATAATCCTATTTATTGCCTTATAAGCAATAACTTAAAGTAAAATATTATTGAAGTGGACAAATTTAGGAGTAAAATCTAAAGTATATGTATGAACCCAAAGATATGCACTCTCAAAAAAAGATAACATTATCAACTAAAATAGTATGCTAGAAGACAGAAGGATAAGAAATTTTATTTTTGTTCATGAAACAATGCTTTTTTTAAAGGGGGACTAAAAATATTAAGATCATACAGTGAAAATGAATGAATTTTCAAAATAAAAAAATAGCTGAAGAAAAAAACATATAGAAATATACCAGATATTTAAAAATTTTATATATATATATATATATATATATATATATGAATATGAGTATATATGTATATCCACATATGTAAATTTACATGAGGTAAAAATACATATAAAAGTAGTTGCATATATGTATTTATCAGTTATTGCATTTCTGTGACCAAAAGACCTGATAAGAACAATTTTAAAGAAGTAAAAGTTTATTTTGACTCATAGTTTCTGAGGTTCAGTCTATGGTCAGCCAATCTAATTGCTCTGGGCCCAAGAAGAGGCAGAACATGATGGTGGAATGGTGTGACAGAGGAAAGAATTTCAAGATATGGCAACAAGGAATCTAAAAGAGCTCCTATCACCAGGGACAAAATATTTACCTCAGAGTCATGCCTACAGTACCTACCTTATCTAGTTTACCCTGCCTGCCTACAGTTACCACCTAGTTAATCCATATCAGTGGATTAATCCACCAATTAGATTAAACCTTTTACAATCTAATAATTCTACCTCTAAAATTTCTTTCATTGTCTCACACATTAGCTTTTGGGGGATACCTCTTATCTAAAACATTACATTATGCCTGCATCCCCTAAAAGCTCATGCACATCTCACAATGCAAAATACATTTTGTCTATTTCTTAGAATCCCCATTAGTCTTAACAATTTTAGTATTGCACAAAGTTCAAGTCCAAACTCTCATCTGAGACTCAAGGCAAATTCTTAGCTAGGTGCCAAGATCAAAACAAGTTGCATATATTCAATATATATGGCACAGACTTAAAAAAAATATATATATATGTGTATATATATATATGTATATATATATATGTATATATATATATGTATATATATATATATATATATATATATATATATATCAGAGTAAATGAAGAAACATTTTCATTTCATAAAGGAAAAAATGGGGCATACAGTGGAAGAATGGGAACAAAGCAAGACAAAAATACAGCTGAACAAACAAGTACTATAGCTCCCCATTCAGCATCTGGAGCACAAGGCATTATGATATTCTCTCCAAAGGGTTGGTGTAGCTGTACCACTATGGCATGCTAGTCACAGTCTACATGGCCTCTCTCTTGGCTTGCTTCTGCTTGATTCCTGCAGCTTTCTTTGGTAGATGACCCACATTACTGGCATCTCTTAATCTTGGGATCTCTACTGCAGCTTTGGCATCTAAAGGCTTAAATCGTTGATACATAGGATACTGAGGATCAGAGTGGTTATGTCTTGCAGTTACTGAGAAGGAACACAGCAGTGGACCTCCTGCAGAACTGTGGTCTCTCCCTGAGAGGTACATCTGCAACCCAGAGCAGAGCATTGCCTATCACACTGCCTTCAGCATAAAAGGTTAGTTTTATTAAAAACTTTCAGGAGTTCAAGTCTCTTCTTTTCATCTTGTAAGATCTTTCACGGCTTTTTTATTTCCCCTCTCTGCCATCTCTTAAAGAACCAGCATCTACAGATGAGTTCTGGGCCAATGTCAGGAAAAATCTAAAGTAAGCTATTTGTGTTTGCTGTCAGTAACTCATTTGATGATGTTAATTTACTGTTTGAGCCCTTCATGTATCAAAAAGCCCTTTGTTAAAAAAAAAAGCACCTAAATTGGTCCTTACACTGTTCACAGTTTCTTTAGATGCCTTCCCCTTCCTGGAATGTATATTTATCCACATATATGTAGCTAGTTTTAAATCTATTTTCTCAAAAGAAATATTAACATAGTTTTCTGCATGTTTTTCCCCAGTAAATGGGCTTTAGAAATCAGATACTAGCATCAGTATCAGCATTCCATTATTTATCATGATGGTACAGTATAACATCATATTCATTTATTAAGTGTTAATCTGTTCCCTAAATGAACATTTTGATTGTTTTCAGCATTTCCTCTTACAAATGTTCCTATAGTGAACATTCTTATACATGAATTTTGACAAACTTTTATAACTATATTGATAAAGTTGTAGCAGTGGGCAAAACGTGTAAGTATTTTAAGTTTTGATGGGTATGGCCAAATATTCCTCCATAAAGAATGCAGCAATTTATTCTCTTAGCAACAATATATGAGTTAGTCCATTTATCTACACTATTGCCAATGCTAGGAAAATCAAACTATTCTCAGTTTTGACAGTTTAATTAGGAGAGAAACACAATTTGTTTTTCATAATTTGCATTTCTTCAGTTGTTGCTGAGATTGAACATCATTTGCATGCAATTTATCATCATTCCTATTTTTTGAAAAGTGCATGGCTCTTTTAAGAAATAGGTTTGTTCATCTTTTTTTATTGATTTACCTGTTTTTTTTTTTTTGGTAGGTTAAAAAATACCACTTTGTTACATGCATAAAGCTTTTTCTGAGTTGTTATTAATTTTTCAAACTTGTGTTTGTAAATTTATTTATTGTCATGTGGAAACTTTGTTGTTGATGGTTTTATAAGGACAGCTTTTCCAATCTTGCAACTAATGGCTAATCAGAAAGTCTTTCCGTGTTCTAATATTATGAATAGAGGCACTCTTGATTTCCTT
The DNA here is from genome assembly GCF_021218885.2 of Marmota monax. Lineage (NCBI taxonomy): Eukaryota > Metazoa > Chordata > Mammalia > Rodentia > Sciuridae > Marmota > Marmota monax. The sequence goes on from NW_026694038.1 coordinate 2,356,491, forward strand.
GGTTTTATTTATGGTCTAATTTTTTCTTATGATTTTAATTTTTGAACTATTTGGAACCGATCTTTTTAAATTATTGTTTCAATTAGTAGCAGTTTCCATACCACTTATTGAAAAATACTTTTTATCATAGTTTAGTTGAAATCTAGAATGTCCCCCAAAGGCTCATGTGGTAAAGTTTGGTCCCCAGCTTGAGGTGCTGTTGGGAAACAGTGGTGGATACTCTGAGTTGGGGCCTAGTGGGGGGTCTTAGGTCATCAGAGGTGTGCCTTGGAAAGGGTAGTAGGATCCTGGCCCCTTCTTGCCTCTCTCCTTGGCTTTTGTATCCTGTTCACAAGGGAACAATCTGCTTCACCATGTTCTTCCACCCTGATGTGTGCTGCCTCTCCACAGGTCAAAAAGCAATATGCCTGTCCATATCATATACAACCACAAGTGTGGGATCCTAAATAGAATAAGTTATACTCTATGTATGTATAATTTGCCAAAATACATTCTACTGTCATGTATAACTAAAAAGAACAAATAAAATTTAAAAAGTTAAAAAAAAAATCAATGGGCCTGCCTAACCATGTACTGAAACCTCCAAAACTGTGAGCCAAAACAATTCTTTCCTCTTATATGTGTCTCAAGTTTGTTTTTTTTTAAAAAAAAACAAAACAGGAAAAGAAAGTGTATATATATAACATTTTTCTAAAAAAAGAGAGAGAGAGAATTTTTTAAATATTCATTTTTTAGTTTTCAGTGGACACAACATCTTTATTTTATTTTATTTTATTTATGTGCTGCTGAGGATGGAACACAGCGCCCTGTGCATGCCAGGTGAGCGTGTTACCACTTGAGCCACATACCCAGCCCCAACATAACATTTTTATACTTCCAAATTTGATATGCCACAATTGTTATCTAATTCCCCTTGGCACTTTGGTATATAAAAATCTCTTATTTGTTCTGTTGCTCTGATGGTTCTTTTCTGTATCACATAAATATTTTCAGTAAGAACAGGAAAGTTTTACTGGTCAACTTTGCCTTGAAGCCCTATATTTATTTATTTATGTATTTGATGCATTTTGTGATTATGACTCCCTGAAGGTGAGACAAGATGTATAATGCCTGACATTTACTGTAAACCTGTATATGCCATCTCATTAAATTATTTAATTTATTCTCAATCACACTACTTTTATGCAAATATTATTACCTAACATTGCAGATAAAAAAAAAAAACAACTCCAAAGAGGTCAGGTATTTTCTTCAAAGTCACATAACTAACAAGTAGCAAAATGAGATTAAAATCTTTCTATGTCTGACCCTAAAGCCCATGATTTTTCCACAATCTGTAACATCTGGTGTTAGATGCAAGAAATTGCTTGAGGGTCAAAGACAAATCATGTCGGGGTCATTCTCCAGCATAAAGCATCATACACAGAGATGGAATTTAAGGTAGAATGCTAAGGTAGATAGGCATGTATAAGGTACAACAGGTATGGAGTTCCTAAATCTCATAGAGAATACAAGAATACTTTATTTAGGTTTGTGCAAAGGAACACAGAGGAAAAAGAAACTGAGAAGAGAATTTAGATCAGATGATAGAGAGTTTTGGTTACTCAGCTCTAGAGCTTGTAAAGTCTCACTAGATAGAAATTCTTTCCTTTTATGGAATTTTGATTGCTTTTTAAATTCAGCTACAGCAAGGTCGGACAAGTACTTCCTAGAGGGCAAATTCCACCATCTGTGTGTGTGTGTGTGTGTGTGTGTGTGTGTGTGTGTGTGTGAGTGAGAGAGAGAGAGAGAGAGAGAGAGAGAAAGCTTCATGGGAGAATAGCCAACCTAACTTGTTCATATATTGCTTATGACTATTTTGTGCTACAATGGCAAATGAGAGAGTTGCCTACAATCCCCAGCCTAAAACTCTTTTGCAGAAAATGTTTCCCAACACTTGTGTAATAGTGTTTTCTCAAAATGTCATGATAGTTGACCTGCACAAACACATGGATTCTGTTTATATGAATAAAATGCCAGATAAAGGATTTCCAGCACTGATTCAACATTAATTATTTGATTGTTCAAACTTTATTACCATTTGTCTAGTTTATTTTATGCTGCTATAACAGAGTATTAGAGACTCTATGAATGATATACAATAGAAAGCTTTGGCTTTCGGTTCTAGGGTCTGGAGATTCAAGATTGAGCGGTTTCATCTGGTGAGGGACTTCTTATGTCAACATGGTGGAGGGCATCACATGACAAGATTCAGTGGAGCAGGCAGGGAAGCTCAGGTCTCTCTTCCTCTTCTCATGAAGCCACTAATCCCATCATGGCAGCCCCTCCCTCATGACCTCATCTTATTCTAATTATCACCCAAACCCCTGTCTCCCAGTAGTATCATCATATAAATGTGAGCATTAAGTTTCTAACACATGAAAATTTGGGAAACACATTCATATTATAGCACCATCTGAATATGTTTGAGGCATGTTTTTATTAAAATTTGTGCTTATTTAATCTTTTTATATGATGACACTTCAAAAATCATTTGATATGATTCAAAAATAAATAAAAATCAGAACATAAATTGAACAGTAAAATTGGCATAGATGTAAGTCATAAAATAATTGAAAAACACTCTTAAAGTTTTGCAGTACTATGAAAAATTTGAGAAATAATCTCAGGGACATATCAAGGAAAAGAGTCTAATATAATGAGGAAATAATTCTGCCTATAGTATGCAAATTAGGTTATTCTTGTTCAACTCAAGAATAGGATACATCTTAATGGTACTGATTATTTACTTGAATTTTCATTAGTAAAACACTTGACTCATTAGCTAATTAATTTAAAGTGTATTTGTAGAAATTTGGGGGATAAAAATGTCATTAGACTGTCTCAAAATGTGATTTGGTTCCAAGAGCCCACTGAGCTTTCTGCAGCTTCTGACTCTTGAGCTACTTGTCAGGGGACCACATCCCGAGGTGCTCAGAGCCTCTCTTCCAAATGTCACCTTCCCACTTAATGCCATCATCCTTGTAACTCCATGGAGAATGTGAATTGTTTCTAAATAAGCAGTAGATAATTTTTAGACCTGTGTGAACATATCGGTTTGGGGTTGTTTTAAATTGGCATAGAGTAAACAAAAAAAAATGACATTCTAATCAAGGCAGAAACTGATTCCCTGTAACTTTTTACTTTAAGAATAAGGTATCATATTTAAAGATGACCTAAATATTTTTTCCATACAGTAGACCAGGGTTCCTCAACCTTAATGCTGTTGGCCTTTGGGGCCAGATAATTCTTTATTGCTGATTGCTGCATATCTGGACTCTTCCCACTAGATGGCAGTAGCAAACAACCCACCCTCCCACTCCTTGCAAAATGTCTCCATACTGCCTATGATTCTTATAGGGCAAAATTGGCCCTGGTTAAAATCAACAGCCTTAGATAAAGATGTGTGACAGACTGTGAGAGCATGTGTCCTTTGTCATGTAGTTAGTAACCATAACTATGGCTTAAAAAGGCAGCCTGCTGCTAGTGCTTTTGCTCATTTCCTTGAGGATTATATTTATTTAGTAAATCTTTCATGGGGAAGCGAATGAAGACCCAAATGTTTAATCCTTAAATCAAACTTAACATTAGGCTCTATCATTTATTATTATATGACTTGGTATATTTTTTGACCTCTTGTAATCTCAAGTTCCTTGCAATGAGACTAACTCATGTATTTGATACCATGCCTGCTATATAACAAGTGATTACTAAGTTTGGGATTATTATGGGTAGTTATATTAAATTGTATGATGATTTAAAATATGTGTTGTTATTCCGTATCAAAAGATTTTGTATTTCCATCTCTTGAAATGCTACATGATTTACTTTGACTATTATTTGTGGATGAAAGTGGCCCCTTTAAGAATTATTCTGTGATCCTATCAGCTCAACCCTTGTTCTCTCTGGAGACCAGAAAGTGGTTGTTCCTTCAGCCTGGGATCTGGGAGGAAAGAAAAAAACATGGAGTTAGAACCATAGCTTCTAATAAGCAGGGAATTTGATTTTGTTGTCTAGAACCACAATACTAAGTTTGGCTCGAGTTTTTGTTTCAACTGAAGCTTAACTTGGCTTAACCTAATTAATGTAATAATTTATCAAACATTTTGAAAGTATTTATATCATGCCAGACCTTTTATTGTAGATAAAGAGATCAACAAAACCTTCCATGCTTTTTTTTTTTAACTTTAGATTCTCATTATAGAAAAGGAAAAAAGATAGTAACAAATATAATGTGATGGAGGCTGTCGCAGAGAATGGAAAGGGAGGTGCTCTGAGCTGTATTTTGGAGAGTTATTACTAGTTTCTAGTATAGAAGGGGAAAAGAAGAGTTAGGCTGTAGTTTGGGAAAGTCAGGGAAGCAGGGAGCAGGGGGCATTTTCCTTGGATGGTGAAGAGTTAGGAAAGGTAGAATATGCATTGTCTGTACACAGGAAAGCTTAGGATGCTCGCTTAGGGATCATTTACAAGCCCATCATATCCATCTTACCATCCTTGGGATTTATCCTTTTCACAGAGAAACCATCAAACATTTCTCATCAGGAGAATGACAGTCTACTAAATATCCACTCTGTCAGTGGCCACTTATAAGATGCTAATGCCCTTGCAATTTTATTAACGATGTGCATCCATGTCTGAATGTCTTCTTTCCCAGAACAAAATCAACTTTTCTAACTGAATTTATTGTCTTGAGAGGCTATGATCCCCAAAGTAGAATGACCTGTAATCTTTAGTACATATTGACTATTATAAGCTTTTTACTTCTTATTGAAATTTTATGAGTGACAGAGTGCTAAGGTATTCAGGAAGAAAGAAAATAGCAACAAGAGACACAGTCCTAATACCAATAATGACACAATGGTAGGAAAGTTCAAAATAGAAATGGAAAGTAGTCGTTGAAAAGGGTTTTGGAAATGGTTTACTCCTCTCTTCATTATTTTGAATTTTTGCCGTTTGGGATTCATCAGGAATCAATGTTATCTTTTCATTGGGTCTGGATTGATTTGTTTTGCTGAAAAGATAGCTGGTATTACCCCCAAAAGTATTCATTAACCAGTTAAAAGGAAATACTTGGCATCAGTCTTGTCAAACAGTAGTTATGCTATTTACTTCGTGAATCATCTTCATGCTTTCTAGGATTGAAAGAAGTACATCAGGGTTCTGGGGTATTTCTAAGAAAACTGATTTTTTTCCTTGGTACTGAGGATTTAACTCATGGATGCCTTACCACTAAGATACATCTTCAGCCCTTTTTATTTTGAGAGAGGGTCTAGCTAAATTGCTGAGGCTGGCCTCCAACTTGGGACCGTCCTATGTCAGCCTCTCAAATCAATGGGCTTACAGGCATGCACCACTGCATTCATAGGAAACCGAATGTGAAGCTTGCTCCAGAGTATTCTCTTTTGACTAGAAAGAAATGAAGCTCTGCACAATTTTAGCTTTCCTGTATGGTTTAGGAATGTCTTCTATTTCATGAAACAAAAAAATCAATTCCCTATATTTCTCTAACTTAACAACAGATATACACAATCCAAGTCTGGTGCAGTTAACAAAGCAATTTCATCAGGATCCTGGGTTCTATCTAGCCACTCTACCATCATAGAAATCTTTCTATCATTCATATGCATGTGCCCTTGGACTAAAGGATCTGCTGCCATCTCATCCACGTTTCAGGTAACAAGTGAACTAACCACTGCAAACTCTTAAATCTTTGTGCCAGGATGCCTGCCTTTTGTGGCCTCAGTTTGACCCTTTGCTTATTTTCCCCTGTTCCTCTCAGAATTTCTTCAATGATTCCTCTTTAGATCCTGCACTGAGGGACACTGCTAGCTTGCAATGTGAAGAGCAGAGAAGCACTTATCCTCTAATGGTATCTCTCAGCAGCAGCTGAAATAACTGAAGATAATTTCTCTTGGCACTCGAGTTCACTGGAGAATCAACCCACTGCGGGCAGTGAGCTCATGAATATGTATTTCCACAGCTTTTGAGTCCTGAGATGGTTTCAGCACCATGTACAGGCAGGTGGATACACAGGTGACAGCTTCTCTGCCATCTTATATGGAGTTCCTGAAAGCTGTTTCTTGCTGCAGAGCATATTCCTAACATGTAAGTTAGAATACTTATTCCTTCCAACAGGAGTGTAGCCATTATATTATTCTTGTTAATTCTCATTATGTCTCAAGTGGCTCTACTTTCAGGACTGTACTCTGACATATACAGTCTCATCAATCATACCTGGGACACATGATCATAATCAATTATAAAGGAATATTGAGAAAATGAGCCAAATTTTAGGATGTCTTTAACCACACTCTATCCAACTTGGAGCCATTAGCCATACATGACTATTTAAATGTAAATTTATATTAATTAAAATTAAATTAAAAACTTAGTTCCTCAGTTTCAGTAGGCACCTTTCAAATGCTCAAAAATATATATGTGCCTAGTGTCTCTCATACTGGACAGTGCAGCAGGTGTAGGACATTTTCATCAACACATAACATACTGCTAGAAAGTGCTGCTCTAAGGCAAAGACACCACAGGAAGGAAGTTCTCCCCAGTTCCTTATTGACCAGCAGTTTCTAACAGGGATAATGCTGAATATTTTAGAGCAACTGCCATATTTAAGGGTTCTTTTAGAAGGCTACTTATCTATTTTTTTCAACCCACATGCATTCTCTCTTCACTGATCCATATATTTCATATTTAGAATTGAAAAGATAATAATGAGTAAATTAAAAAGTAGTACTGTACTACAATGATCTAAAATTCAGTGGAATCACCTATAAACTTTGATCCTCTCCTGCTACTACAAAATTCAAGTAAAGGCATGAAATAAACAGGACAGCAGTTTTTTAGAGATTTAATACCACTTTCTGTGCCAGCTCATCTATAAAATATTAATGAGGACATTTGTGGTAATAAATGTTAATACATTCTCTTGAATGTGTGAACACTGGCAGATGATTCTTTATAGTAATATTCAGTGGTAGGAGAGTTTATTAAAACAATATATTAATTTTCCAGAAACTAAAAATAATACTTAAGTTCATATTGCAGTTTTTAATAGTTTTCTATTAATTATTTTAAGGGAAAGAAGACGATATTTTGCAGTGGAAAGTGTTTGAAACCAGGAACTGAAATCCTGGGCCCATAAAATAGCTGACTTGTGCTCTTACTCATGATAACATTGCTAGGGTTACACAGAGTCAGAGGCATCTGTGGAACTTTTATTTGTGACTGGAAAACATACTAACCTCAAAATATCTAATAGAATGATTTGCAATGTAGTATCACTCGATGTATGGTATTGAGAGGGTTCAAGCAAGTCTCTGATATGCTAATTTGCACACATACAACCAAAACATCCTCATTCAAAAACTCCATTTGAATATGTTACTTGTGTGATATTTTTGGACCAAAAATGAGTAAGGATTTTGAAATTTCTTAACCAATATGTAAATCATTTAACTGTTGACATCTGTCTAACAGTTATGAATTTATGGAAACATTAACTAAATTTGCTTTCTGCAGGGTTTAAAAGTTTGCATGATGCTTCTGCTTTTGTTTATATTAATGTAAAATTATCTTTTTGGAAAATAGATAGTAAAAGTAGAGAGAAATGCTCTCTAACAACTCTGAGTAAGATTCAAAATTCGAAACTTGTGATTCCTATAAAGTTGCAAAGGCATGTCATGAATATTCGTGCTTGGTTTCTGCTTTATATAGCACAACTCACATATTTAGCCATTTCTTTTTCTTTCTTTTGTACCAGGGTTTAAAACCACAGGCATTTTGCCACTGAGCCAAATCCCCAGCCCTTTCTATTTTTAATTTTGAGACAGGGTTTCACCAAGTTGCTTGGGACCTCACTAAGTTGCTAGCCTTGAACCTGAGATCCTCCTGCCTCAACCTCCCTAGTTGCTGAGATTATAGCCATGTGCCACTGCACCCGACATTTAGCCAATTTATGGAATACCTACATCATGCAAATTCTTATACCACATACTTTGAGCTACTTCAGAGAATTTAAAAACAGACCAGCCGTAGTGGCACACAGCTGTAATCCCAGCTATTTGGGAAGATAAGGCAGGATTGCAAGTTCAAGGCCTTACTAGGCAACTGTGCAAGACCCTGTCTCAAGTAAAATACAATAAATAACACAAGAGAACTTCAGGTGTCACTCAGCAGTAAGAGTGCTTGCCTAGTATGTATGGGGCACTGTGTTCAATCCCCAATCCCACAAAATAAATAAATAAAACATAAGTTGTTTTTAAAAGCAAAACAATAATAAAAAGACAAGCTCAAGCTCAATTTCACTTCCAGGTGTTCTTATTAATTTGGTTTGATATGGTGCTCAGGTTTAGCTAGTATTCAAAGTTCTTCACATGATTTTATTCTATAGCCAGGTTTGAGAACTACCATCCTTGGAGAACTCTGATTTTTTTTTTTCTTTTCACCCAAAGGGAGCCCTTCTTAGTGTGTAGCTATTTTATGTGAGGAGAGGTGTGGGTTGTGGTTCACAAAGTTATGTAATGGGGCTTTCTGGGCTTTCCTTCCCTGCACTCATTGAGAGTCACTTTAAAATAAAGAACTCTTAGGGTAGAAGATGAATGTATTTTTGTGAAAGGCTTTTTATTTTATTTTATTTTTAGTTATACATGACAGTAGAATGTATTTTGGCATATTATACATACATGGAGTATAACATTCTAATTAGGATGATATTCTTCTGGTTGTACATGATGCAAAATTACCCTGGTCATGTACTCAAATACAAAGCTAGGCAAGTTATGTCCCATTAATTTTAATGTCCTTCCTATTCCCCTCCCCCTCCCTTCTCTTTGTTTTTCTTTGTCTAATCAATGGACTCTATTCTTCCCCTCCCCACCCGCCCTTACTGTGGGTTGGTATCCACATATCAGAGAGAACATTTGGCCTTTGTTTTTTTGGGATTGGCTTATTTCACTTAGGATGATATTCTCCAGTTCCATCCATTTACCAGCAAATGCCATAATTTCATTCTTCTTCATGGCTGAGTAATATTTCATTATGTATATATACCACATATTCTTTATCCATTCATCTGTTGAAGGGCACCTAGTTTAGTTCCATAGTTTAGCTATTATGAATTGTGCCACTATACATTGTGTCACTGTAATATGATGATTTTAGTCCTTTGGGTGTAGGCCAAGGAGTGTGATAACTAGATCAAATGGTGGTTCCATTTCAAGTTTTCTAAGGAATCTCCATACTGCTTTCCATAGTGGTTGCATCTCACTCAGTCATCTCATTCCAATGGCAATAAATATTGGCGTGGATGTGGGGAAAAACGTATTCTCATACATCGCTGGTATGAAAGGCTTTTTGAAACAAGAATTGCAACTTCAGTATTCCGGTGTTTTTGTTTGTTTTATTTGTTTGTTTTAAAGTCTAGTGTTTTATAAGATTCCAAATGTTCTTCTCTCTGGACTCCTTTCATTTTTCGCACCTTCGGAGTGTTCATTTTTACACCTTCTGAGGTTAGGAGAACTGGAAGCTTTGGGTTAATCCTTGAGCACCAATGGTATAAACCATTCAAGCTTAGAAGATGCACTGTCTCAACATGTGTGAAGTCCACAAATTGTTGCAAAGCTGTGCAAAGAGAATGAGAGATCCTAGAGTACAAATGGGGGCTAAAACAGGAATTTGGAATTAGGGGCTAGGTTTTCCAGTGATAGCATTGTGATTCTGGATATAGATGTTAGTCATTTAAATATTTGTATGGGTTTAAGCAAATATGACATTAGTAATAACCACATTTTGGAAATGAATTGTCTATATTTTTATTTAAAGGAGTTGTGTGTCAGGGGATTATAGGTAAGGCCATATTGTAATTCTTCTTTTCATCCCATCCCAGTAATTTTATGTCATACTATGTATATAACTGGAGGAACAAAATACAGTATTCTTCCTCATAGTCTAGTAATACTCAGAGGGACAGAATGTTATTTTCTCTAAGGAGTTTCACTAGGACAATAGAAGAAATAATTTAAAGTATTTCTAATCCCTGTGGAAAAAGTGAGGCTGGAAGTCAGGTTTTAGATACAAAAAATCCCTGCAAAACAGAAAAAAAATGCTATTAAAGTTTTGTTAGCCTTATTGAATGTTTTAATGTTTTTCATATATGTCTAGGAGAGGCAAAAAAGAAAGAGAATGGTTAAGTAACTTGTGAGAGTGGCAAAAGAACATTGATTTTTTTTTTAAGGAGGGAGATGGGGAAGGTTTCTAATAGTCAATGATAAACCAGTTTTTTGCCTGACATGTAAAGTTTTCTTTATCTCCCTGAATGTTCTAGCAAATGCACACATACACAAAGTTGTTTATGAACATTTTTGTTTGTGGTCAAGCATAGAAAATAGACCGAGTCCCACATGTGGGTCGAGGCCAAATGATGCTGGAGGATAGAAAATGGTATATAGAAATTCAGAAAGCATGAAAAAATAGATGTAAACTTGCAGAAATTTGGAAAAAGAATCCATTCTTCTTGAGAAATGAAATGAGATTTTAAACTATCCTTGTGTATACTAAATAAATAAGGGCATAAACTTTAGTGGGTAAAAATAAATATACCTTTAAAAAAATAGGGTTCCATTTTTAAAAATCAACCTGTTTTGAACTAAGTAAAATTGACCCACTTTTTCACATAAATCCATAACCCCACTATCAGTAATTTATTTATTCGTTTGTTTGTTTATGTAGTACTGGGGATTGAATTCAGGGCCTTGCATATGCTAGGCAAGTGTTCTACAACCAAACTAAACTCCAGTCCATCACTGTTAGTATAATGGACAAAAATACCTAATGCAGCTCCTGCTGAAATTGTAGGAGTTACTTAGATTTTATCAACCTGCTTAAACACTTCATCTTGGTTAACATTGTTCATGAACTTGACTGGTCTGAGAATTACCTAGAAAACTGGCAAAGCACACTTCTGTCTGTTTCAATAGAGGTGTTTTGGAGATGATTGGCATGTGGGTCAGCAAACTGGGTTGGGAGATCTGCTATAAATGTGGGAGGCACCATCCAATAGGCTGGTACCCAATGGAATAAAAACTGAAGAACGAGGCTTGCTCACATACATTGACTCCTTCTGAAAGGGCTTCATGTTTTTGCTGCTGCCATTGCCTGAACACCAGACTCCAGATTCTTTAGCCTTTGAACATGCAATTGCACAAGCAGCTCTCCGGGAACTTCCTGATCTTCAGCTTTGGACTGAGGCTGTGTTTTTTTCTGGTTCTGAGGTGTCCAGCTCCTTACACTGAGAGCTACTGGTTTCCCCAGCTCTCCACCTTGAGACAGCCTTCATGAACTGTCCAGCCACTGATCATGTAAGCCAAATAATAAATCTACTCTTATATATACATCCTATTGGTTCTATTCCTCTGAAGAACCCTGACCGATACTACTTCAAATCAAAGAAACAGTAAAATGTTTCTTCCAGGGTTATGAAAAGCAGAAATATCTCCTGGTTCCCTTGTCTCCTCCCTTGGCACAAGCCATCTACTCCAGAGTCATTACAATATTTCTTTAAAGCAGAGGGTCTCAGGTGATGGTGAGCACGGCAGCTGCATCAGTATCTCCTGAAGTTCATTAGAAAAATCAATTGCTTGCTCCACCCCAGGCCTGGGGAATCAAAAGCTCAGGGTGGAGTATGCCTAGCAATTTGGGCTTAAACAAGAGCTGCAGGTGGTTTTGGTGCAAATTCCAATGTGGGAATCAGTGCTTTAAATAATATCTGCTATGGGCTGCGGCAACAGTTGCAGCAGAAATAAAGAAACAATTCAATCAGGAAAAGAACCTACAAATTATAAGAACAATGATAACAAACCTTCAGAATGTTACTTTTTACATCAGGTGCTAAGCATTGCCCCAGCGTCAGTATAGAACAGTTGATTATGAAAAGACTCTGGAGCCAGATTCTTCAGGCTTGAATCTCACCTTTGCCTTTATGACTAAAAACAAGTTCCATAAATTCTATGCATCTCAGTTTCTTCATTAGGCAAATAAATACCTAACTCAAGGAGTTGTTATAGGGGTTAATGAGTTACTATTTATAAAACATTTACAACAGTGCTTGGCATACAGCATACAAGTTTTGGCTGTTTTTAGAGTTATCAATATATAATACATAATTTTATATTGTATTATTAAAACTAATACGATTATACTGTGCATTATACTTATTTTACCCAAATATATAATATATGATTTTATATTGTATTATTAAAACTCTAATACAGTTATACTGTGCATTATACCTATTTTACCCATGTAGCACTGAGTCTTAAAGGATTTAAAGATCTTGATGAGTCAGGATTCTTTTGATACAATTATCAGAGAATTTAACTCAACATGCTTTGAGTTAAATAAAATGTGTAGACTTGCAGCTGAAAATTCCAGAGGTAGAACCCACATGATTGTTTTGGGACCTATTTTTCTATGCTGTGCCTCCTTCTTCTGGGAGGATCACTATATATTGCAGCTCCACCTCATCCCTGCTGCTGCCCCTAGCTGCAAACCAGTTCTCTCCTCCCAACAGTTTTCTTACAAGTCTTGTGTTGGATGATATGTCTTTGAGCCAGTCACTGTCATCTGTTGATGAATACATGGATCATTTAGTCTGGAACACGTGATTACCTTGTGGGATAGGGTCAAACCACCTGATTCACATTCTCTTCTCTCAAAAGAAGCGGGAACAATTCCTGGTTCTGCAGTAGAAATAAGAAAAGGATAATGAAAACAACAAATGTTGACTACATTTGCCTAAGATTACCCATCTATTGGGGCAAAATCAGACCTCAAACTGAGATCTGACTCCAAAAGACTGTGCTGTTAAGCCTTCCAAATACTACTTCTTGAAATTAAATATTTGTGCTATCCACTATGTACCAAATCAAGTTCTAGCTCCTAGGAATGTAAAGCCCTAGAAGAGATAGTTCTGCCCTGAGGAGCTCTAGCTAATGGTGGAATCAGGTGTAAAGAGAAAACGACAGTGCAGTGATTAAGGTGCTCAGATAGAAGCATGAAGGGCTCATTAATAGCAATTAGAAGTGTGATCATTAATCATCATCCCACATTTTAGAAGTCGGGGATCTCCACCCTTCCACTGCCAAGAAGCTCTAGGGAAGAGAATACGTTAACATGGAAGATTTATCTCCTAGAGGAAGGAGAAAGTGCCCTAAGGTATTTAATTTGGCTAAAGGAATAATTTATGATAAATTTTAGAGATGTTACTATAATAGATGAGCAAAAATAAAAGAAAAGTAAATTACAATATGCAAAATTAAGTTGCTCCAATGATGAATTTGAATATTCTCCAAATGTGGATATCTTGATGTTGAAAGATCCAATTATTTTCACCAAACCTGTTTAATGCTTCACAGAGAGCCTGAGTTTATTCAAAAAGGGAGAGAAAGATTTTTTTCCCCCTTTGGCACTAAACAGTGGAGTTGTACATTTAATATAAAAATGACACATTGGGTGAAACCAGCTCCATCGGGATAAACCAGAAAGCTGAGAATGATCACCGATCACAGCTCTGCATTAACATTCAAGTGCTGTGCTTGGCTTGTAAGGCAGAATGACCAGACTACAGTAGACAACACAGAATTTTCACATTTTGAGGAAACTCCATGAATGTAAATAAACACAAGATGAGTGGCACAGAGCCTTCCCCATCTAAATTTTGTGGGATTGAAGGAACAATGAGCTAGTGATTAGTCTGCTTTGGAGTTAAATTCCAGGTACAGGGATAAAACAACTATTCTCTTATTTTTTAGGATATCAGTTATTTGTGAGGTGGTATGCTATAAATTATAAGACTATTAATGTCATTGAACTGTTAATGGACTTATTAAGCTGTTGTTCCAGTATGAAAAATTCTTTAGGGAAAGCAGTACTCCTGTTCAATATCATCCACCTATCGATGGTCTTATTTTACACAATCTGTTACAGACACCTGTTAAGGAAAAAAAAAAGTTGATTAAAAAAAAGCATTCAGAACTCACTGTACAAAGAATACAAGTGACAAAATTTGAAAATCAGCTCTATATACTTTGGTATGAAACAATAGTAAGAATACTTTCTATGTAGTATTAAGGTTCAAATGTCAAAATTGGCTGATGTTCCTAATTAAGTGTCTGATAATTTTTGTAGAATAATCAGCCCTAGCATTTAACACCTTAGATGGAGATAGATGTTATAGACTGAATATTTGTGTACCAGCCCTGTTCCATACATATGTTTGAGCCCTAATCTTCAGTGTGGCAGTATTTGGCATAATCTTCTAATTAAGATTAAATGAAGTCATGAGAAACTGATGTGACTCTATTTTTGAAAATAAATAACAGCAGCTTCTACCTCAAGGCCTATCCTAAGGAAGGGGGCATGACCCTTGTCCTTAGAAAAACCCATAGAGCCTTTCTAGGCAGATAACCACCTGCTGAGTTGTTTGTCTGCAAATAACAGGAGAGATCTGTGGTTCCAGGTGTCCCTGACTCAGTTAGGCTAGGTGAGGGCCCATAGCAACCCCTTAGCAACCACCAATCATCATGAGACGGAAAATACCAGGGATGCCAGATGACCTCCCAGTAGTTTATGGTGGTTGATAACATGTTGGGAAACCATGTAGTTTAGCATGTACACCCCTCATGGCCTAAACCAATCAGTTCAAAGGAATCCCCTTCTTGTACTAACTAATCACCCCTACCCAACTTGTTCCCAACAGTGAATGTCCTAATCAATGTTAAGAGTTGTTGTTTGACTTTCCCACGGTATGGAGTGATTTGCTGTACGATGTTGTGACGCATAGAGTATCCCCCAAAAACCTATAAAATCTCACTGAACAAAGGACCAGGACTCACTCCCTGGGACCACTGTGTTGGAAACAGTTGTGAGTCCAGGCTCGAGCTTGCAATAAAGATTCTTGTGTGCTTGCATCGGATTCAGCTCCTGAAGGTCTATTGGGGTCCCATGAATCTGGCATTACAGTCACAATGGTGGGGTCTTGAACTAACAGGATTAGTATCTTTGTATCAGAGAGCTTGTGTGATTTCCAGCTTTTCAGCCTCCAGAGCATGACAAAGTAAATTTCTGTTGTTTAAACCATCCAGTCTATTGTATGTGTTATGGCAGCAAAAGCTGGCTAATATAATAGATAAGGTCATTGTCAATATATGTGATTCTTGGGCTGAGGATGTGGCTCAAGCAGTAGTGTGCTTGCCTGGCATGTGCAGGGCACTGGGTTCGATCCTCAGCACCACATAAAAATAAAATAAAGATGTTGTGTATACCGAAAACTAAAAAATAAATATTAAAAAATTCTCTCTCTCTCCCTCTCTCTTTAAAAAAATGTGATTCTTATATCTATCTGCCTATCTACATATTAATGGAGAGATATCATAGATCTTATTAATGGTACTGCAATGATTGATAGTGATAATTGTTTTTCCAAATTTACATTCTAGTATACCTCTTAAAAAATGACATTTATCTAGTTATTTTCACTAATTCTTAGTGTTCTGCTGTTCCATCATCCTATCTAGCAATGAATTACATGTCATTCCTAACATGCATTTTTTTATACCTTCATATGGTTAAGCATAATATTCTCTCAACTTAGAATTCCTTCTGTCTTTTGTGGAACTAACAAGCTTCTAATCTTTCAGGTTGGGTGATCCATCTGTTGGACTCCAGACACACATGGGCTCTTAGCTCAACTCCTGAGTTGGCCCCACTCTCATATCCCTTTTGCTAATCTTTTGCACACATTTCAAAAGGAACAGATGATGGTGTAGTTCTCCAACAAGGCTACCTAAGTGTGTTCAGCAAGGCTTATAAGATCATTAGTGCATTCCGCCTGTGTGAAGAGGCATACTCTAACATTCATTCAAAGGGACTCTGCATTTAATCACACTGGACAACATTCAGGCTCCATAAGAGCCTGCTCCAATTCCTGTTTCTATACTATTGCATAAACCGTGTCTCCTATGTGAAATGCAGTTAACTGTATTTAACTGTAGTTCTAGATCTCACATCTAGACATTTCATCTCCTCCTTAGGAGCATCTCTTTTCATTATCTGAAATGTCATGGGATTAATAAATGTCATGGAATGGGTAGAGGGGATATTTCCTAATCTAACTGAAGCATTACAACTGATTATTATAATTCTCTAGCAAATACATCCTCACTCATCTTCTTTCACTATAAGGAAGAGCTCAAATTTGGGTACTTTATAAAGTAAGGGTGTTTATTTCACTCATTCTGAAAGATGGAGGGTCCAAACACTGGCACCTAGCAAGGACCCCCTAGCTGTTTCACAACATAGAGAAACTACATAAGGGTCCAATAACCCACTACCCTGAGGATTAACTCCATGAGACCAGTATTAATCCATTCATGAGGGTATCTCCCCTGACTTAATTACCTTGCACTAAGGCCCCTCCCCTAAAAGGTTGCACAATCTCCACACTGCCTCATGGAGACGAAGTTTCCAAGATCTGAAAACTTTGCAGGACACACTCAAATCATAGCAAAATTGTACCTAATTTTGTTGTACTTCAAGTTATACTGTATTTTTATGATTGACAGACCTTCCTAGGCCAACAAGACTGTGAGCTTCTTAGGAAAAGGAACATGTTCTTTTTAAATCATGATATATTTTGAACCTTGATAACTCATTCAGTGTCACAGAGTAGATATCGAATAAAATTATAAAATTATGTGGACCAAATAAATGTAACAGCCTATAAGTTATTACTCTAGAGATCTCACATCTGGTTTAAAGGGGACATGATCCAGTTGTGACATATTTTATCCTATTTATTTATTACAACAAGTAATTCAGTTGATCCATCTGGTCAGGCAGATGTCCTCCTTCTCTCCAAATTATTTATTCTGTATATATTGTTCCTGATTTTAAATCAACAGAAAAGCTGATATGACCAGAATATTATAAATTTTGACACTAAAATTAAATTTCATAATCCCTGGGGATTATTTTCATGCCATTTTACATGAAAAATATTTATTTTGCATTTTTCTTTGGATGCATTTAATAATTAGTTTTTAAATGAGCAGTAAAAATTATTGAAATATCCTTTTTAACTGTAGTTAAATATTTGAGTTATATTATCTAGCAATAATTAAATTAGATGAAAAAAAATTCAATTCATTCAAATAGAACATAAGTGATAAAAATATTATGCATCACATGGATAATTTAGACCTAACAAGGGAAGGCCATCTTTTCTAACTCTGTGATCCAATTAATTTCTTTAATTTACTGCTTCACCTATAAACAAGATAACTCAAATGCAAACTTCCATTGTAATTTACTGAGCCCTTTGTCACTCTGCTTAGTTTAATAAACAAACTTAATAAACTAAAGGGTTTAGCTTTCAATTTTTTCCTGCACAGATGAAACTTCAAAATAAAGTTTCCCACCTTCTGTTAAGCTTTCAGGAAGGCATCTGTGCCTCTATAAGCAGCTAAGAGGCTAAGTCACATATTTCTCAGCTGCAAAGTTGGTCCATATTTCTCCACTGTCTTGTTCCCTGTGAGAGTCTAGGTAGCTCTAGAAACTGAGGTCTGGTGATGGAAGATGGTGAAAGGGAAGCTGGCAGATGTATCTAAGTTGGCCTTGGGCCATACCCTTGACAATTACTCATGCACTTACTGTAATATATTGCTTTACAAGATGTTGACCCACCTGCAGCAGGGATAATCTCTCTTCTTAGAAACAATACTTGAGGTCACAAAATGAAGTCAGAGATGAAAACTCTCAAATGCAACTCTGAGGATATCTCTTTAAGGAAGAGCATAGAATTCTTATCATTACTATATGTATCTCAATAAACAAAATATCATGGAAAAATTACTAATATGCTTATTAAGTTTGAACAGAAAAACAACCTATTAAATGATTTGGATTAATCCAAAAATTACTTCCTGTCACAGATATTTCTGAACATAAGCAACAAAGGTTCAATTTGAGATTATCTAAATAAATTTTTTTAATACTTAATGAACAACTTTAGTTTTCTTTTTAAGGAATACTTATAGGAATCCTTACGAGAAAATGAATTATTTTATGAAGCATTTATTTAGATCTTAATTTTTGAAGTTTTTATTTTTAATTTTTCTATTGAGACATATTTTTAGGAACATTGATAGTAATTTAATGCATGTATACAATATGTGCTAATCAAATCAGTGTAATAGGATTTTAATTTATCTGAATAGAAATTCAAATGTTAACATCCATCAATGATGTTATTTCCAATAATACTAACACACTGTTTTGACCCCTTTGCCCATTTCAATGGATATTAAGGCAAACATAGTATTGTACACCATCACCAGTTCTTTAGCCATCTAATCATATAGCTGTTGACACATGGAGAAAAAATAGAGTGTATTTCCTTTTCTGGGCAGACCTCTAAACAATAACACCCAGAGCACTGAAGTTTACCAATAAAGTAAAGAAGAAACAAATGGTCTAATATGTGTCCTTTTTGTAAGACATTTTTCTTCATAGTAAGCTTTGATTAACACATCAACCTTTTAGAGAACCCATGTGTACTGAAGGAAGAAAGCTCTGAAAGTGAGGCATAAGTCTCAGCTCCAGAAATGTCTTAATTGTTGTGACTGATGCTTTAGTGTATGCTTTTGCACTTATTTTCATATTTTAGATGGGGATACTTACTGAGGTACCCCAGTTATGGAACTATTTTAATAAAAATATTCTATAATGCTGTAATGAGTAGTTTATTTACATCCTGATTTTTTTACTCAATACAAAATATTCAGAATATGATTTTCAAATGGTGAAAATTTTACTTTGAAGGTAGTTTAAGATGGCAGCTGTGGAAGATCCTCTGGTGATCCCTCTCCAAAGACATACCAAGTTGAACAGCTATGCATGCCCTCAGCTACCTCCACAGGAGCAACAGAAATCAGGTAAGAGACTACAGTGCCTGTTTTTAGTATAATACAATGAAAAGAAACACTGAAGAAGGCACACAGGAAACAATTGCCCACTTCACTCCTCCCACAAAGCTAAGCAGCCTGGAGAATGATGCTTCCTGCTGGGAGGCAGGAAAAGGAATTAAGTACAGGCCTTAGCCTTGAAAATGCAATCCCAGATTCACCACCATGAAAGTGCTGGGCAGAACCCCAGGATCCCTACCATCAAGCCAACAATCTGGGGACTGAGCCACTGCAACTACTTTGGTCAGGTTGTGCAAGGGTTTGCTGCTACCATCTTTCTCCCAACCTCAGACAGCAGAGGAGGAAGTAAGACTCTACCTGTTGAGAAGTAGGGCATGACACAAGACTTGGTCTTAGAGCTAGGTGCCAGCCCACTATGGTGAGGCCTAGCTTCAGCCCAAAACAAAGTCCACTAGCCCCGGGCAGAAGTTCCCTGATAGATCCTCTGGAGCAGCCCCAGCATCAGGTGGAGAACTGAAGGGGAGGGAAATATACAAGGATAGGACTCATTAGGACAAAACTTGGGGTGTGCCTATCACAAGGTAGCAGATAAATTTAGTATTCATTACTTCATGTTGGTGGAAAGTGGAAATCTTTCCAATTTTAATTGTTGCATATTTTCTAATTGAGTCTACAAGTATAGTCATAAAAATATTAAATACAGATAATATTAGACATTCTCACTAATTTTAAGAGGAATATTTCCAGGGTGGGTCTGTAGCTCAGTTGGTAGAGCGCTTGTCTAGCACATGTGAGGCACTAGGTTCTAACCTCAGCACCGCATAAATTACTATTGTGTCCGTCTACTATAAAAAATATTTTAAAAAAGAGAAATGTTTCCAGTATTTTATGATTATTCATTTGCATGGTATATTAAAGAATAACATATAGATTTGTATGTTATTAAAATATATATTCAATTTTATCAAGTGTTTTTTCAATTTTATTAAATGCTTATTTTTCTTTTGTTCTATTAATATATTAATTAACGTTGAACCATATTTGCATTTCACAATTTACCTCACTTATATTGTACGTGATTTTTTTTCCTTAGCATTTATTTATGACTGTTTTCATTAATGAGTATAGGTGAAATTATCCCATAGTTTAATTTTATTGTATTATTGTAACATTTTTAAATGAATGTTATACCTATGTCATGAAAGAATCTGGACTCAAACCCCTTTTTGATGCTTTAGAATAGCCTAAACAGTGTAGGAAATTTTTCCTTCAATATTTTATACAATTCACAATATCTGATGTTTTGAGGAAAACTACAGCTCTTAAATAGTGCTCTCAAATTACTCTATAAATCTTGGTTTGATTAGATATTTGGTCTCTTCTGATGTCAACTTTGTATTTTAATATTTTGCAACAAATTCTTTCATTTATGTTTTAAAATATATATTATAGAACTTGGAATAGCAATATTTAATAATTAATTTAATTCCCATTGTGGCTTTTATTTTCCAGTTTGCTGCTTATTTGGGGTATTTATATCCCTTTATTTTATTTATTTTATTTTATTTTATTTATTCTAATTTATTATATATGGCAGCAGAGTGTCCCTTTATTTTTAATTAGATTTGCAGATGGTTATTTGAATGTTCTTTCAAAAAGAAGAGGTATGTCTTGGATTACTTTAATAGATTATTTATTTATCTAATTTTCTCTTTACTGATTTTGTCCTTTCTTACTTTAGATTTTGTTTATTCAGTTTTCTTCCTCAAGTTAAAAGTTTAATTAATTTGTTTGATATTTTCATTTGATTTGCCTGACTTTTCCTCCATGCTGTTTTTCTTCTATTTCATAGTTCTATGTGTGCAGTTTCATATCATTGTTTTCTAAGAAATTTGTGATTTTAAATGTTACTTTTTCTTGATACAAGAATATTATGGAAATAATATTTTAATGTTAATAGGTAGTACAATTTTTTTATTTTTTAGAATATCATTTTGTAATTTCTAATATCCACTATCAAAAGTGATCATAAAATATCATCTCTACAACTTCTAGATCTACTACTTACTGCTTATGCTAAAGCCAGATGTAGGATCAATAATGAGCACTTGCAGAGAGGGACTTCTATGCATGCAAAATTCGTCCACTCAGGTTTAATTTTTAGAAACTAAGAATACATTCAATGTGAGTCCTAGTAGCAATTTTTAAATACAGTGTTTGACATATATTAAGTTTAGGAATTATGGCTCACTGTTGTTTAGATGTTAATACAGTCTATAAATTTACAACTAGTACAATTTCACAATACCTTAACCACAGAATAATGAAATTCAGAATCGATCTGAAAACTGAAAATTTTTTTTAGTTAATCCAGCAATACACCAGGAAGCTCGAGGGGGGACGGAGGGAGGGTGAGAAATGCCATTTAGTTTTACCTTGAATATTCATGTTTTGCCACAGGTATATTAATGTACTTGATTGTGGAGTGGTGTTTCAGACTCCTCTGGGGTGTTGGGTAATACTGGCTATCATCAATATTCTATCTTTCAAAAATCCAAACCATATTAAATTCTAAAATATATCTAGCCCCCAGGATTTCTCATAAGAGATTGTTAACCTGTCTCTAATTTTGTTAGCTTTATCTCTAAAATTTCCCCCTAGAGCAAATGCATAAGATATTTAACTTATTATATTTAAAATTTAATAAGACTTAGAGTTAGCCCTTGTTTATTAATCTTAAAAGTCTAAACTAAGATGTTTGTCAGTTTTATAAACTATTTTACTCATCTGCTTCTTTTAAAATGTTTTGTTTCAAAAAGGAACTACAGATAATCAACTATTTTTTATCAAATCTTAAAATCAAATAACTGAATTTGTTTTCATAGGGAATTTGAATATTTTATAATTATCTTCTTACAAGTTTCATGTTACAAAAATTGTGTTAAAATGCCCTGAAGCTCAAGCTAGTGTAATGGAATTTTCCTTTAAAATGAAAAGGACTTTATAAAATTAAAATTATCAGTATTTTCCAGAAAATAAACTGTGGGTAGAATTCTAAATAGGCTTAGTTTTGACCGAGTGTTATTTTCTTTCTCTGCTTTCTTCAGAATCTCTATACTTAGTACTATATATCCATCCAAATATGCTGTACTTTCCATCCTAACTTTCAAAGCTCCAATCTTATAGAATCAGTTTGGTTATTCACATTGGCTATTAGTATTCAGCAAATGTTCCCTGGGCACCTAGCACCCATAAGGAATAGTACTAGTTGCTGAATTCTCAGACAGAGGTGAAGACAAACAGAAAACTTATAGAAATATTACCATTTGCATGTGGCATAATGGTAACTACAAAATGTTTTGGGAGCCTAGAGTTCGGGCAGCCATTCTTTGTTGCAGATTCCATGATATTTTTATGTGGAACAAGTTCTATAAATCATACAAGTTCTATAAATCATAAACAATTGTACAAATGTTAAGTATTAGCTACAATGGATCCCAAGATAGATCTGTAGACTTTTTATGGTGCATAATTATCCTAACTTCTCAAATTAAAATAGCCTAACAATGATCATTGAATAAAATGAATAGAACACTGATGGTAGTTATCTTAAATAGATGAGAGAGTGGTGAAGCGTTTTGGAAAGAAAGAAAATTGTGCAGGAAAAAAAATCATTTTAATCTAATGTTATAAAAGAAAACTTGGCAATTTTATAAAAGCAAAGAGATTATTAATTATTTTCATTTTAAATTGAGGATAGACATTTTGCATTTCTTGCTTTACTAAATGGCTCATTTGATGTTATCCACTAAAATCTGATGCTTTATATCTCAGCCCCCTTGTGTTCATTGTGTCATTTCAGCTCATATTAACAATATGTGCTGTATTTGCTTTGCAAAAATATGCTTCAAGAAGAAAATTCTTGGATTATCTTTTCTCCGATAATGGGAACTACTTAATAACAATTTATTTATAGAAAAGAGACAAACACTGACAAATTAATTTGGCTTTTCCTTACTGAATAGATTGCAAACTGCTTGAAAGTAAAGAGTGTTTTTTCCATTTTAAATTGTTAATGCCAACAAGTGTCTTGCAAAAAAAAAAAAGATTCGATTGATGTTGTTTAATGAATAAATAAAGTACATGAAGAAATTATATCATAAAAGAGAAAATATAATTGTTGATTAGAAAACAGAAGTTCAAACTCACAAGCAGAAAAAGACCATGAACTGAATAAATTAATGCTTTCACCTAGCACACTAACTTAAGGAAGAGAACCATATCAAGAGCACAGAGAAATGAATGTAACTCAAAGGCTGCTTTGAGATTGTTTTTCTTCCTTACAAGCAATTTATACCTTTCTGTCCTAAGTTTTTCTGGAAATCTATCTTAATAAAATAATCCAAGTATTTTTTTAAACAGAGCTACATAAGTAAAATGGTAACAATTAGAAAACTTAAAAAATAATTGAAGCAAACCAGGTATCTTGTTAGGTGCTGCTTCCAGCATGACGTTTACATATTTACACAAACAGGGCTGATGAGGGGATTGGAAAAAGATAAAAAATTAAAAAAAAAAAACTAGACAGAAGTGGAACCTGGTGGTTCAGCTGACCTCTGATGGAGGAGAACTGACCAGAGCAGGCTCCACATGTTTATTATATAGGTTTTTACATCAAAGTGATTCATTGTGAGAGAGTTACTTAAAAACAGAACCAGAATCAAAAATTTGAGCAGCCCAATTACAGTCATCAGCTTGTGCTCACAATTCTCTACTGATAGGGTCTGGCACCTAGTCAAGAAATTATAAAGTCCATGGCCCATGGAATTTCCCTTTTTTAAATTTTATCTTTTATTCTAATTTGTTATATATGACAGCAGAATGCATTACAGTTCAGATTACACATTTAGAGCACAATTTTTCATATCTTTGGTTGTATGCAAAGTATATTCACACCATTCTTGTCTTCATATATGTACTTGGGGAAATGATGTCCATCTCATTCCACTATCTTTCCTACTCCCATGCCTGCTCCTGTCTCCTCCCACCCCTTTGCCCTCTCTCGAGTTCATCTAATCCTCCCATGCTACCCCTTCCAACCCCACTATGAATCAGCCTCCTTGTATCAGAGAAAACAACATTTGTTTTTTTGGGATTGGTTAACTTCACTTAGCATTATCTTTTCCAAGGCCACCCATTTACCTGCAAATGCCATGCTTTTATTCTCTTTTATTGCTGAGTAATATTCCATTGTGTATATATACCACATTTTCTTTATCCATTCATCTACTGAATGACATCTAGGTTAGTTCCACAGTTTAGCTATTGTGAATTGTGCTACAATATACATTGATGTGGCTATGTCCCTGTAGTATGCTTGCTGGTTTTAAGTCCTTTGGGTATAGACTGAGGAGTGGGATAGCTAGGTCAAAGGGTGGTTCCATTCCTTCCCAGTTTTCCAAGGAATCTCCATACTGCTTTCCATATTGGCTACACCATTTTGCAATCCCACCAGCAATGTATGAGTGTGCCTTTTTCCCCACATCCTCGCCAACACTTATTGTTGTTTGTATTATTAATAGCTGCCATTCTGACTAGAGTGAGATGAAATCTTAGAGTAGTTTTTATTTGCATTTCTCTAATTGCTAGAGATGTTGAACATTTTTCATATATTTGTTGATTGATTGTATGTCACCTTCTGAGAGGTGTCTCTGTTCAGTTCCTTGGCCCATTATTAATTGGGTTATTTGGTTTTTTGGTTTTAAGATTTTTAAATTATTTATATATCCCAGAGATTAGTGCTCTATCTGATGTGCAAGTGGTAAAAATTTGCTCCTCAAGCTGAAGGCTCTCTATTCATCACACTGATTTTTTCTTTTGCCGAGAAGAAGCTTTTTAGTTTGAATCTATCCCATTTATTAATTATTGATTTTAATTCTTGCACTATAAGATTATTATTAAGGAGGTAGGGGCCTAATCTGATATGATAGAGATTAGAGCCTACTTTTTCTTCTATTAGCTGCATTTTCTCTGGTTTAATTCCTAGGTCCTTGATCCACTTTGAGTTTTGTACATGGTGAGAGATGGGGGTTTAATTTCATTTTTTCTTTGAACTCTACCTTTGTTTTCTTACTCTATTCACACATACCTTAGCATGGTTCTTGCATTTGAAAGTGGTGGAATGTTACTGAAATGAAGATCTTGAACAGCAGTGCACAGGTGACCTTAATGATCCATACAGAAGATCCTCTATATTTGGAAGATTATTGTATTAGCAGTTTAGCATGTTGGAAAAACAGATTTGGGATTTCTTGGTAAATAAGGGGTTATAGTCCTCTATTATTAGATTCATGATCTAATATTTTATTTTAAACTATATTTCCAGTTTTATTCCCCTAGAGTAATTGTGGGGTTTACAGATATAATGACAAGTGGAAATATATGTAATAGCATTCATGTGTTTTCCCAGATGACTAATAGATGAGCCTCTCTTGTTCTGCTGTACAAGTCTCTTAATTCCTGTTTCAGTTCCTTATACATTTATCAATGATAACAAATAATATAATTATTTTTCTACTTACCAATGCCATCATCATTTTATTGTGAATATCAAATGAAAAATGTAAATGAAAACATTTTTATACATAGAAGTGAAGTATATATGCCAATCATCAAAAATAGTAGTCATAATGATAAAATCAACATACTACATCTCACTTATGACAAAACTATGTTCATCCAAAAGAGGAGGTCAAATATTTCAGTACTCCTTCTACTCAATTACTGCTACCACCCCTAAAGTTCTTGCCCAACAGTACAGTTAAAGCAAGTGTAGGAAGAGTGTCAATAGTTACAAATGACATGAATAAATTGCACTGCAAGCAAGTTTGAGTTAACAAAGGCTAAGGTATCTTAGTAGTTTTACAATTTTGATTCTGATTATTTATAGTATAATTTACAGTAATAGATTTTGTATTTTCAAACTAATAGAGTCAAAGAAGGTGGAAGAACTGCACAATGATGGAGAAATTCTCCAAATATTATTCTTAATTTTCCAAAGTTTGTCCAAATTTCATAAGTGACCTCCTGTGTTGAGAATATTGTCCTTATAATTTATACATTTTTTTCATTTAAAATAAACTTACAATCATTCCATTAAGTGGAATTTTTTATGAAGTTGCTTCCTTTTGTTTTCTGTGGTGCTGGGGATTAAAACCTAGGTACTGACACATGAGAAGATCATGGTCTACCACTAAGCTACACCCCCAGGCCCTACTTAAGCAAATTTCAATTCTGTTGTATGAAAGAATTGGATTCTCCAAGAGAGACAACTTGAGAACTTTCTTCTCTTTGTGACATCTAGTAAAAAAGCAAAGGTTCACAGACAAAGGAATGAACCAAGTGTAGAAGAATGGTTAATAATATTGATCATTTCATAAAGACTACAGTTACAATGTTGAGGGATTTAGACTTGTCAGCAAGTCTCTATGGGAAAAAAAAGCAATTTTAGCATGGCACATCTAATATTTATAGCATATGATTTGGCACAAAAATTGTTCTATGAAATTATTTTGAAAATCCATTGATTGTTTCATGTATCTCTGATATCAATACCCATCGGTCTGTTCTTTTTTCAACTTTTGACTACATGGGTAGAAAGTTTAGTTGTGAGTGGGGTTGGGGTGTTTATTCATCCAGCTGATGTCATTCCTGCTTAATTAGGGTGAAGGGTATTTCAGCAGAAATTGAAGTGTATGCAAACATCTGGACCTACCATGTTGTCCCACTCTTCCTTCTCCAAGGCACATATTATTAATTTAGCTGAAACCCAGGAAGTTTCTAAAGTATTCCCTTACTTAGTGATGGGGTCTGGATAGGCACTGTGATATCTGAGAGATCTGCAGAGACAGGGAGGCCATGTCATCTTCTCCTTGCCCTTCTTCTGTGATGCAGGTCTTATAAGAGAAAGATGCCCTTTCTATGCCCAGAAGAAAAGGTCATCTTATGTCTAGAGACTCAAGTCACAGAAGAGAATATGAACCAAAAGGGCTTGCTCTATTCCCCCAGCTTATTACCATTGTAAACTTTTGTCCTTCAATCATATTTCACCAGGACTGTCTGTTCCTCACCAAACCTCCTATAAAGTGTATGCAATTTAAGGTCTTTCTTCAATTCTTCCTTCCTTGTAAAGCCTCCTCTGTCATACACAACATATATTAAATAAATGTGTATGTTTTTTCTCTTTCTAGTCTTTATAAGGCCTTAGCATGAACCTACTGTGGGGTGAGGAAAAGGTATTTTTATCTCATCTAGTCATATATAATCAATTTGCATTAAGTACTCATTAGTTCCTTTATTCAATCCTTAGATACTATGAAAAATAAAATTCAGACAAAGACTTGAAGAGGATTTAAAACTAGTAAGGTATAATTTCTCTCAGAAAACTTACTTTTCTATTCATTCAAAAATCTCTTTTTGTACATAAAAGTATACAACTTTTATTTTAACATTTCTTTCTTTAAGGTTGTGCTATGTAAAAATTCTAAATATGAATAAGAATATCTAAATCAATTGCTTGATAAGCACCAGCTAGCGTTCCTAAATGCTTTGTTACCTTTGGAAAGAAAGACAGAGGCCAGCTAATTGCAAAGTGATGAACACTTTCAATATCAATACACTTAGAATGCAGACCACGTTTGGCGTGCTTAATTTATAAATTTCACACAGTTACCCATATTCATAAAATATTGCCCACTGAGCAATATAAATAGGCCTTTTATATATGCACCTATAATAAAAAAGGTAGCCCTGCCAAGCATCTAGCTGTGTTGTCAGATTCCAGATTAATAGCCAATCTACTTGGAACAGATGTTAAATCCTCATTTACACCAGTGTGCGTCTATTGTCTATTTCCGGTGGAATGGGTTTTGCTCTGATCAATAAACGTAGCAGCATAGTTGTTCATCTTGTTAGAGAGGTCAAAGCAGTGACAGAGGTACATCTGTTTTCATGTCAAATAATGTCTGAGGTAATGAATCCTCTCCAGTTAGATAAACAACACTGCTGCAATTGTCCTTCAGTCTCTTGCTACAGAGCTGATCATGATTAAGCTGAGGCACTGGGGGAATGGAAAGCGTTGGCACTTACTAAAACATGTTTAACCTAAACTTTATATTCATCTATGTGGTGCTTTCAGCTCCTGAATAGTGACCCTGTTATATAATACACATCTAAAGTGCTACATTTTACTTTACATATGTGGAAGAAAGATTGCTTCAAAATGTAGCTGGTAAAAATTGTTTTAAATCACCTACATAATCAATAAAACCTCTTTGCAAGAATAAATGTGCTACACTTATTATTCTAATGAACATACAATGCAAAATGGATATAAACATATTAACTTCTATACCTTGTTAATACTTGATGAATGTAATTCACTTAAGTAACTAAATGAAGGCAACCACTAGTTTATTGGATTATAAGGCATGAGGAGATATTTAGACACATCTAGAAAGTTGTTGTAAGGAAGTCAATTCAATGTAAAAGAAAATATGAAGGTGATATCTCACTTGCTTGATGGATAGGCCAAGTTGTTTCTGGATGGATTAAGTTATTGTATTTCATCAGGTCTATGTCCTATAACAGAATTGGATGTGATAAATAGATTTGGTCACTCTGATTTGTAGTCATTTGCTGAATTGCGAACATTCATTTAAGCTCCCACTTTGGCATTGATTGACCATGTAGTCTTGTCTCTTGAAGCAAGTCACTTCAGCCCTGTAGTCATTGGTGTCTACATTGCCAAAATATAGAAAATAGCTCCTTATTGAGCAGCCATCCTGGGAACAGAGCATTCCTCAGATGGTAGCACCAAGTGCAGTCTTGCTGATGGACTGGGGATCCAAGTAGCAGCTTAACCAGTAACAGGTGGAAGTGGTCAGGCTGTTATGTCCCTGTGAATGACAAAGAGATAAATGTAATTATCAGAACTCTCTCCCCTGGCCCCATAGCTTTGGACTTTATGATCTAACAAAATTTCAGATAGAGAGGGAAGATGGCGGTGAATAGAGTGCATCACCCCCCCCCCCCCCCCCCCCCCGTGTACGGCGTCACTGCGCAGGTGAATAACGAGTTAGAACGACCAAAAGCTATCTTATTAGGAATTTCCAGCAAAATTGGGGTGCACCGTAACCTAGAGGAAAGATTTCCATCACCGAGGACCGGTTACTGGGTCTCAATCGCAAGGGAACTGTGCGATGGGAGATCCAGGCTGATTGATCTGCGGCTAGAGATGGAGGGGCACCGAGAAGTGGTGAGAAACGCAGAGAGAAACGGCGCTGCAGATTCTGTGGAGTCCTGCCGGCTGTGCCCTCACTGAGCTCCGGGCTGAGTTTGGGGTTTGAGACAGGGAAGGAAGTGGTACAGTTCTATCCCCCACACCAGACAGTCCACCAAGGAAGCCAGCGGCCACCATTTTGGAGAGCTGACGTCACCATCGGCAGTTTCCGACAGATCGCTGCAATAGAACAGGTGTATGTTATTCAGCCCATCTCCCATATAGCCGGGAATTCACATAAAATCTCTCCCCGGCTTTCTGGGGGAGGGATTATCAGAGTGAGCGTGGATAGAGGAGTGGGGAAAGGTAAAGGTATCTGACCTGGGGGGGGGGGGCGGGGGAGGAAGGAGGGAGCAGCCTCTCACGGACTGTATCCTACAGCCAGAGGGCAAAATCTTGGCCTGGAAGGCACAGCACCACCTACTGGAAGCAAAGAAAATAGAAGCCTAACAGTGCCTTTTTTTTTTCTCTTTTTTCATCTCATTTTTTTTAATTCTTTAATTTTTTAACTTTAATTTTTTTTTTTGTTAATTATTTTTTTTAATTGTAATTTTTATTTTACGGCATTTTGTTATTATTATTTTTTATCATTTCTTTTCTCTTCTATTCTTTTCTCTTTCTTTCTTCTCTCCCTCTCTCTTTCTTGGTTTGAGTCCTTACCTTTTCCCCATCTTTCCTCTTAAGCATGAACACCCAGATTACATATAACTTACTAAATGCAAATAGATGAATACTACGAATAGGTCTATAGTCCGCCTAAGCCCTTAACTACCCCCAAGTACTCCTGTCTATTCTCTTGTTAATATCTGCCTGCATTTGAGCAACCCCCCAAAGAAGCTAACATATACTAACCTCCATACCATCAAATCGCCCGACCTTAACATAAAATCCTAAGTCCAAACCTCAGTTATCTATATGCCATCAAAATCTGAAGGCCTTTAATGAAACTAATGAATTTACCTTAAATCACAATTAAATCCAACATCTCTAAACATTGTCTCCAAACACAAAGGAGAGATAGTAGAACTATAAAAACCAAAACAAATTTAAAGGAGAAAACAGAAACACAGCAGTCAAACAGAGTTGGAAAGTAACTTGAGCACCATGAAAAAACAAGGGAAAAAAGGATTACGAACAATGCAGGACAACTTAAATACACAGGAGAAAGCGAGAAGATCCTGGAACAACGTATTTCAAACGCTAAAAAATAATGGATTCCAACCAAGAATACTGTATCCAGCAAAATTAAGCTTCAGATTTGACAATGAAATTAAAATATTTCATGATAAACAAAAGTTAAAAGAATTCGCAGCCAGAAAACCAGCACTGCAAGGCATCTTGAGCAAAACACTACAAGAAAAGGAATTGAAAAACAGCACCCAAAACTAACAGTGGGAGGTAACTCAGTAAAGGGAAGGAATAAAAAATAACCAAAAAGGAAAAACTAGCCATATTAAAATAAATAAATAAACAAGCATGACGGGAAGTACTAACCATTTATCAATAGTAACCTTAAATGTTAATGGCTTAAATTCACCAATCAAGAGACATAGGCTAGTAACCTGGATTAAGAAAAACAAATCCAACAATATGCTGCCTTCAGGAGACTCATATGATAGGAAAAGACATACACAGGCTGAAGGTGAAAGGTTGGAAAAAATCATACCACTCACATGGTCCTCGGAAGCAAGCAGGAGTGGCCATACTCATATCGAATAAAATCAACTTCAAACCTAAGTTAATCAAAATGGATAAAGAAGGACATTATATACTGTTAAAAGGAACCATCCACCAACAAGACATAACAATTATCAATATGTATGCACCAAACAATGGTGCTGCAACGTTCATAAAACAAACTCTCCTCAAGTTCAAGAGTCAAATAGACCACAACACAATAATTATGGGTGACTTCAACACACTGCTCTCTCCATTGGACACAGATCCTCCAGACAAAAGCTGAATAAAGAAACTATAGAACTCAATAACACAATCAATAACCTAGACTTAACCGACATATATAGAATATATCAACCATCATCAAGTGGATACATGTTCTTCTCAGCAGCACATGGATCCTTCTCAAAGATAGACCATATATTATGCCATAGGGCAACTCTTAGTAAATATAAAGGTGTGGAGATAATACCATGCATCTTATCTGATCATAATGGAATGAAACTGGAAATCAATGATAAAAGAAGGAAGGAAAAATCCTGCATCACCTGGAAAATGAACAATATGTTACTGAATGATCAATGGGTTACAGAAGACATAAAGGAGGAAATCAAAAAATTCTTGGAGATAAATGAAAATACAGACACAGCATATCAGAATCTATGGGACACAATGAAAGAAATTTTAAGAGGGAAATTCATTTCCTGGAGTTCATTCCTCAAAAAAAGAAAAAACCAACAAATAAATGAACTCACACTTCATCTCAAAACCCTAGAAAAGGAAGAGCAAAACAGCAGCAAATGTAGTAGAAGGCAAGAAATAATTAAAATCAGAGCGGAAATCAACGAAATTGAAACAAAAAAAATTTAAAAAATTGATAAAACTAAAAGTTGGTTCTTTGAAAAAATAAATAAGATTGACAGACCCTTAGCCATGCTAACGAAGTGAAGAAGAGAGAGAGCTCAAATTACTAACATATGGGATGAAAAAGGCAATATCACAACGGACACTACAGAAATACAGAAGATAGTTAGAAATTATTTTGAAACCCTATATTCCAATAAAATAGAAGATGGTGAAGATATCAATAAATTTCTTAAGTCATGTGATTTGCCCAGATGGAGTCAGGAAGATACACACAATTTAAACAGACCAATAACAAAGGAGGAAATAGAAGAAGCCATCAACAGACTACCAACCAAGAAAAGCCCTGGACCGGATGGATATACAACAGAGTTTTTACAAAACTTTCAAAGAAGAATTAATACCAATACTTTTCAAGTTATTTCAAGAAATAGAAAAAGAAGGAGCTCTTCCAAATTCATTCTATGAGGCCAACATCACCCTGATCCCGAAACCAGACAAAGACACTTCAAAGAAAGAAAACTACAGACCAATATCTCTAATGAACTTAGATGCAAAAATCCGCAATAAAATCCTGGCGAATCGAATACAAAAGCACATCAAAAAAATTGTGCACCATGATCAAGTAGGATTCATCCCCGGGATACAAGGATGGTTCAATATACGGAAATCAATAAATGTTATTCACCACATCAATAGACTTAACCATAAGAACCACATGATCATCTCGATAGATGCAGAAAAAGCATTCGACAAAGTTCAGCATCCCTTTATGTTCAAAACACTAGAAAAATTAGGGATAACGGGAACTTACCTCAACATTGTAAAAGCTATATATGCTAAGCCTCAGGCTAGCATCATTCTGAATGGAGAAAAACTGAAGGCATTCCCTCTAAAATCTGGAACAAGACAGGGATGCCCTCTCTCACCACTTCTATTCAATTTAGTCCTCGAAATACTAGCCAGAGCAATTAGACAGACAAAAGAAATTAAAGGCATAAAAATAGGAAAAGAACTTAAATTATCACTATTTGCAGCTGACATGATTCTATACCTAGCAGACCCAAAAGGGTCTACAAAGAAACTACTAGAGCTAATAAGTGAATTTAGCAAAGTGGCAGGATATAAAATCAACACCCATAAATCAAAGGCATTCCTGTATATCAGTGACAAATCTTCTGAAATGGAAATGACGACAACCACCCCCTTCACAATATCCTCAAAAAAAATAAAATACTTGGGAATCAACCTAACAAAAGAGGTGAAATATTTATACAATGAAAACTACAGAACCCTAAAGAGAGATGTAGAAGAAGATCTTAGAAGATGAAAAAATATACCCTGTTCATGGATAGGAAGAACTAACATCATCAAAATGGCAATATTACCAAAAGTTATCTATAGGTTCAATGCAATGCCAATCAAAATCTCAACGGCATTTCTTATAGAAATAGATAAAGCAATCATGAAATTCATATGGAAAAACAAAAGACCCAGAATAGCAAAAGCAATTCTAAGCAGGAAGTGTGAATCAGGAGGTATATCGATACCAGATTTCAAACTGTACTACAGAGCAATAGTAACAAAAACAGCATGGTACTGGTACCAAAACAGGCAGGTGGACCAATGGTACAGAATAGAGGACACAGAGACCAATCCACAAAATTACAACCATCTTATATTTGATAAAGGGGCTAAAAGCATGCAATGGAGGAAGGATAGCATTTTCAACAAATGGTGCTGGGAAAACTGGAAATCCATATGCAACAAAATGAAACTGAATCCCTTTCTCTCGCCATGCACAAAAGTGAATTCAAAATGGATCAAGGAGCTTGATATCAAACCAGAGACTCTGCGATAAAAGAAAAAGTTGGCTCTGATCTACATATTGTGGGGTCGGGCTCCAAATTCCTTAATAGGACACCCATAGCACAAAAGTTAAAAACAAGAATCAACAAATGGTACTTACTCAAACGAAAAAGTTTTTTCTCAGCAAGAGAAACAATAAGAGAGGTAAATAGGGAGCCTACATCCTGGGAACAAATTTTTACTCCTCACACTTCAGATAGAGCCCTAATATCCAAAGTATACAAAGAACAGAAAAAATTAAATAATAAGAAAACAAATAAACCAATCAACAAGTGGGCCAAGGACCTGAACAGACACTTCTCAGAGGAGGACATACAATCGATCAACAAGCACACAAAAAAAATGCTCACCATCTCTAGCAGTCAGAGAAATGCAAATCAAAACCACCCTAAGATAATATCTCACTCCAGTAAGATTGGCAGCCATTATGAAGTCAAACAACAAGTGCTGGAGAGGATGTGGGAAAAAGGGTACACTTGTACATTGCTGGTGGGACTGCAAATTGGTGCGGCCAATTTGGAAAGCAGTATGCAGATTCCTGGGAAAGCTGGGAATGGAACCACCATGTGACCCAGCTATTGCCCTTCTTGGACTATTCCCTGAAGACCTTAAAAGAGCATACTATAGGGATACTGCTACATCGATGTTCATAGAAGCACAATTCACAATAGCTAGACTATGGAACCAACCTAGATGCCCTTCAATAGATGAACGGATAAAAAAAAATGTGGCATTTATACACAATGGAGTATTACTCAGCACTAAAATATGACAAAATCATGGAATTTGCAGGGAAATGGATGGCATTAGAGCAGATTATGCTAAGTGAAGCTAGCCAATCCCTAAAAAACAAATGCCAAATGTCTTCTTTGATATAAGGAGAGCAACTAAGAACAGAGCAGGGAGGAAGAGCATGAGAAAAAAATTAACATTAAACAGGGACAGAGGTGGGAGGGAAAGGGAGAGAGAAGGGAAATTGCATGGAAATGGAAGGAGACCCTCATTGTTATACAAAATTACATATAAGATGATGTGAGGGGAAAGGGAAAAAAAACAAGGGAGAGAAATGAATTACAGTAGATGGGGTAGAGAGAGAAGATGGGAAAGGAGGGGAGGGGGATAGTAGAGGATAGGAAAGGTAGCAGAATACAATAATTACTAATATGGCAATATGTAAAAACGTGGATGTGTAACCGATGTGATTCTGCAATCTGTATACGGGGTAAAAATGGGAGTTCATAACCCATTTCAAATGTATGAAATATGATATGTCAAGAGCTTTGTAATGTTTTGAACAACCAATAATAATAATAAAACAGAATAGAGAGTAGAAAAGATTTATTCAAAAAATATCTTCCAAGAATTAAATATGAGAAAAAATTAATGCTTCTTGATTTTTGTTCTTAAATAATAAGCAGCCATACTGTATATTTCATTAATTTAGCGAATAAAGAAAAATATTTAGTGATGTGAAGGTAATTATATTGAAAAGCTAATAACTAAAAATAACTCAAATAGTTAGGACATTTGCAAACCTTACCTACTTTTCTTCAAAAAGGTGACGTCAAATCAGGAGTACAAACCTCTTCAAGCTAGTGTTTTCAAATCAGATATCAAATAATAGGATTTGCCTTATTGCTCCTTACATTTAAAAACAGTAATCATGTACGTATTCCACATAAGTAAACTATTAAGATGAAAAAATATGGATAAAATTTGATGTCCTCATAACTTACACCTTTTAAAATGCCTAGGTAAATGTCACCTATTTCATTTTATTTTATCTATTGTGATAATAACTTACATCCTCCTACCTGGTCTGGGGAAGGTAAAAGGCAGGGATACAGAATAACAGCCAGGAAGTGGCAGAGCCTGGATTCTAATCCAGTCCTGCCTGCCTTCAGAGGACCATGAGAGAGGAAAAATGAATCACTGAGTATTCTCCAAGTACTTACTGTAAAGCTGAACAAACTAAAATATGAGCAATAATTATCCCCAGATTGCCTATATCATGTTCTGATCAATAAAATTCCTAAAATGTAGGAACTTTTACGTTAAAATTTTATTCTAATACATGTGGGCATAATTTTGCTATGAATATGTAATTAATTAGACAATTATATGAATCCCATTCAATAGAGACTATTTTAATGTCATGAGATGTTTATTTCATTCTTGCTACACAACTATGACCAGAAAACACCTGTGAAGAACACACACCTAGAGTTCTTATTTTGTGTGTGCTTTTTAAATTTCAATGCTCTTTTTAAGTTCTTTAATCAGTTTCTATGGATTTAAGTATCAACTTTATAAGATGATATTAATACTTCACTTCTCATATTCCTATCAGTTCTCTACAGAGGTCCAACTTGTATGTCTTGACTTGCTAAAAATTTCCTGCTGAATAGTTTAAAGGTAAATATATCTGAAATGAAACTCATTTTTCAACCACTAATAATCATACAGTAAACTTGTCGATCTGCTTACAGCTTTTGCCTTATGTAGTATCCTATTAGGTCCCCAAATCAGAATCTTTATAGTCTCCTTAGATGTTTCTCCATCATATTCTTTCTCTCTTTGCCCTTCTAAGATATTCATTCAGATCACCCCAAGTCTTTATCTCTGTGAAAATACTTTTATTCCACATTTTGTACATTTAAAAAATTTGCTGCAATAACTTCCAATCCCTCTATATTGGGCTCTTCAAATTGGAACAACTTTTCCACATCATTTTCAAAATAAACACACACCTACACACTACTAACTAGGACATTTGTCTGTTTAAAATTCTTTAATCGTATCCTAGTATCCTCAGAATAAAAATTAGATTTCATGGTATGATAAGTTTTTCATGACCTTCCTTTCTTTCTTAAATCTTCAGCTTTTCCTTGTCATATGCATCAGTCAGCTTTCCATCACTAAAATGAAACAGCTGAGATACTTACTTTATAAAGAGAAAAGAATTTATTTTGGTTCATAGTTGTATAGTTTCCAGTTGAAGACTGGGCAGTCCCATTGTTTGGGGCCTCTGGTGTGCACACGAGATGGCAATGGTAGGGAGCATATGACAGAGCAAACTGCTCACCTCCTGGCCACAAAGCAAAAGAGAAAAGGCCAGAGCCCCACGGTGACCTTCCAGGATACCTCCCCATCCAATGACCTAAGGACCTCCTACTAAGCCCCACCTCCATAGGTTTCACCACCTCTCTCTTGAGGCACCCTGGAGACCAAGCTTTAACACACTGACCTTTGGGGAATGTGAACCCAAACCATAGAACCCTGTATCCTATTCTTCAGGCACAAGCTTTCTCTTTAGCAGAATTCAGTCATGTCACTTTATGTCACTGTGCCTTTGTAACTTATGATGCCTTCTTCTCTCTTCCCCTTACCCATCCCTCCAGATGTCTCTCGTCCGTGATGGTTTTCTGAACTTATCTGTTTCTCTCCCTTACAAAGCTAATTACCTCTTCTTTTGTGATTTGATCAAACGTGATAGCATGTATAGAGTATATATTATAAATTTCATCTTCCTGTGTCCCTACTAGGCTGTGCATACCTAGATGACAGAGGCTAATGAAACTTAGATTTTTATCTTCAACATGTAACACAAAGCCAGCTACTTAGCAATAATTCAAATGTATTAAGAGAAGTAATAGATATGAATGAATACAAGAGTGACTGAAAACTATCTATTCCTTTTTACTAACAAAATCCCAAACTAATTCAAAATCACAGTATCAAGCATTTTCAAAGCATAATCCTAACCTACTCTGGAGATAATTATTCCTGCTTCGACAAAATGCCCTAATGTACTGGTATAATGATCAAACCATGTAAATGACAAGTTATATTGAGTACACTGTATATCTCTAACTAGTCAATAATTATGCTTAGAAATTTCAATAATAAATATGATATATATGTATTATATAATAAATAATATTTTGCATTTGTAAAGCACTTTCCAGTTACAGTACCCTTCTATATAAATAAATATTTTTTAAAACGTTGTATTTTGCTAAACATATAGCATCCTAATTTTGTAGAAAGTGAAATTGAGCTTTATATTATTGAAATAATTTTTCAAGGTCACAAAGTAAGGAATGAGCCAGAAACTAACATATGGATTTTATTTCCCAGTTCGTTTTTTTTTTTCTATCAGTTACTTTCACAGGAAAACAAAATAGGAAAAGTAAACAACAGCATAATTGTATTTTACCACTTCCTACTTGTAAATGTGTAAGAAGAAAGACAGAAACAGATTCAATCTAGCTCTGTGTTTAGTGACTGGAAAGTTCCACTACTAAAAAGTTGAAGGAAATGACACAGGTAATTATGTTGCTTGTGCACCGTCCTTTCATTTTAGATTCTTCTTGAACTTAGCTCTACTGAAATTTTTCCACTCAGCAACCTCTTGTGACTGTTTACCCCCCAAGCTGTCAAGATTATATCCTAATGTGAGGGAGAAATTTTTTATCTTAAAATAAATTTCCTCTAAAAATAAATACAGTGAAAGGCAGCCACCCAAGTTCACCCTGTCCCTAGTAGTCTTAGATTAAATATGCATCTCCCTGACATTCTGGCAGAGCAAGGGTTGAGGTCTTTTCTGGCAAACTGACAGTTGCTCAACTAAGGGAGGCAAAGGGGAAAGGGAGTAGCTAAATCCCTGATGGATGTCTTTTGAGTAGACAGTGTTCTTCCACGGAGTTTAACCTCCCCAAGCAGAAAATGCCTCCTTGGCAGAAGGACATTTCTTTCACAATATCTACATGTTAAATAAAACACCTACACTGACTGGCAGTTTCTTACTTTATGTAAAATCTATGATATTTTAAGTTTCAGATGATAGAACAATTGGAATTCTCAATTTAAAAAATAGTTCAAAAACCTTCTAATTAGCATAGGCTTTATGTGGGACAAACAGTTTTTTACCTAAACCTCCATAACCTTGGAATGACTTCTTTTCAGGGATGAAATAACCATACCCATTCTCTTGGAATTCATCAATAGTCATTCAGTAAATTAACTTATTCTTTGTTGAAATGAAATCATGCATCTTCTCTGTGTCAATCATGATAGACACAAATACAATATCTAGGTCAACCTTAGTAATGGAACAAACATGTCAGGAAGAACTTAAAGATTCAGGGCTTTGATGATCCCTAAAAGAGAAAGAAAGAAAACTGGTTTAAGCAGAACCAAATTTTTATTAGAATTGAAAACAGGAAGAGTATTTTGCAAGTGCACAAGTCATTGTAAGAAGTAGTCATATCAGAACTAGAGAGAATTAGGAGACATAGCAAAAAGGAAACTGATCCAGATTTATAAAGTGGTAGAATCAATACAATTCAATGATTAAGTGTTAGCAGTAAGTCGGAGAAGCATGATGTTTAGTTTTCTGACTTGGGTGACTGACTGAATAATGATGCTATTTGGTGCATGGATAAACACAGGAGGAAGAACAGGTGGATGAGAAAAAGGAAGAGGCAGAGGAGGAGGAAGCAGGCCTAGGTAAAAAGGAACTAAGAACTCCCTGTGAAGCATCTAATGAGGATATTAAAAAGTCACAAGACATACAGGTTCAGACAGAGATTTGGACATAGAACTTCAGTTTGCTATTGACTAGCATGGAAGTTTAAGTGGGAATTTCATTAGTCTTACTAAAATTTTGCTATTGATATGACTTCATAGTTTTTAAAGTCAAAATTTTTGCAAGAGTTTAATGCAAAATAGAATCGCCCTGCCTTACCTGAGCTTACCTTCAAAATTTCACTTTTAGAAACAACCTCTTTTAACTCTAGCTCTTTCTGCTCTTATTACATCTGTGTTTCTTACTAGCACAGCATACAATAATTTCTTGGCTTTTCTTTCAGTTTTAGAGCGTATATATTGACTTCCTATTATGGAAAGTGAGAATTTACCTCTTTCACACTTTCCTAACCCTCTTCTTCAAATAGTTATATCACAATTTTATCTGAAAAAAAAAAAGACCAGTGTTTTTATTACTGTAACTATGTAAATACTAAATGTCAGAGAGGCCATGAAATACGCTATGCTTGGAATTCCTATCTTATAAATCTGTTCTCCATGGAGTTAATTACTGCTTTTTTTTCTATTTGTTTTGTTTTCTACATATCTATCACAGATTCCTTCTCTCAGAGAGGTAAATATTCTCTTAATATTTTCAAAAGTTCAGGCAAATCTAAAAGTTGACTGCTTTTCTTGTTGTAAATACATTTTCTATACCTTTTACTTCATTTTTTCTTGCTTTCAGGAAATAAATA
Organism: Marmota monax; assembly: GCF_021218885.2. NCBI lineage: Eukaryota > Metazoa > Chordata > Mammalia > Rodentia > Sciuridae > Marmota > Marmota monax. The sequence continues at coordinate 2,396,555 of NW_026694038.1, forward strand.
TTTAATGAAATAAATATTTATCAAGTTTATAATAACTAAGCTTATTTTATATCTTATTTTAAATAATATATAAATGATAATACAATTAAATATAACATAAATAGTTATGTATAAATATATTTTTTAGACTTTTAAATTTAATACAAGCTTACAATCAACATCAAGTCTTATATTTAATAATCTTTTATAGACAGACAATATATACTTCTATTTAAATGGAGAAACCATAAAGATAATTCATATTTCACAGCATGCTGTGCAAAGTAGAATTGATACTTGGCCATCTCTCTTTTCTATGCTATCTCAAATTTTAGTTCATCACACTTAGGAAAAAATTCAAACAACCTATTACTTCTTCTAGAAAAAACAACTCAATTTATGTTATATTGATGGTGAATTACTTTCCAATCAACATATGGATTGTTATTTTAAAAATACTTTCCTGATATAAGGATGCTGATTCATAGTGGGGTTGGGAGGGGAAGCATGGGAAGATTAAATGGACTCTAGATTTGCCATAGGAGAGGGAGAGGAAGGGAAGGGGCAAGGGGTATAAAAAAAGAGGGTGGAATGAGATGGACATTATTACCCTAAGTAACATGTATGAAGACATGAATGGTGTGAATATACTTTGTATACAACCAGAGATATGAAAAATTGTGCTCTATATTTGTAATATGAATTGTAATGCATTCTGCTCTCATATATAACAAATTAGAATTAAAAATACTTTCTAAAAACTATAAGTCATTTAAATTTATGCATATATATGTTATATGTGTGTATGCATGGGTGTATATAAATAAATGTGTGTGTGTGTGTGTGTGTGTGTGTATATATATATATATATATATATATATATATATATATATATGGTTTTGTTTTTGTTTTTGGCAGTGCTGGCAATAAAATCTAGTTCCTTGTGCCTGCTAGGTAGGCACTCTGCCACTAATCTACATTCCCAGACCCATTCATAATAATTTTAACAATGTAGAGAATTTTTAAAAATCAATCCATCTTAAAAGAAAGAAATATCTAGGCTAGGTTATGCTCCAGTAAGGAGCAACTTCCAAGTTTCTATGGCTTAAAATTGCAAATGTTTAAATCCTCATTCATGATTCATTCCCATTGCAGATCATGTGGGGCCTCTATACTACTTTATTTTCCTTCTGGAACACAGAGAAACCTCCATCTAGTGTATTATCATTATGGAAGAGGGAGGGAGAGAGAGAGGTACATATTTGGTTCCTAAAATTTACTCCCCTCACCCAACATAAAATGCATAGCTCTTGGCTAAAGCAAGCCTTATAGCCTACTGCCTAGTTCACAGAAGCACAAAAATGCAATTCTACTCTGCTCAAGAAGAGAACTGGAAATACTTGGTGAATAGCATTAATAAAAACCATAAAAAGCAATAAAAAAGAATGTAACAAAAATTCGAATAACAGAACTGTGTGGAATTTTAGATGAATAAAAATTGATGAAAATATTTCCTTGGCTAAATAAATTTCTAATAAACTATAAAATAAGAAGCATTGGGTCAAAGATGACAAATTTCTACATATTATTTTTGTAAGCCAGTTTATTCATTATGGATCTTAGTGAACCAAAGTCTGATTTATTTGTAATAAAAAAAGCACAATAAAACTCTCAACCAACATAGAACAGTGTGCATTTTGAACAAGGAAACATAAAATGGTGATGGCCTTATCCATATATACCATGGTCAATCTGCATCAGATTTGAATACTGAGAGCCTTCTATTTTAGTCTAATAACCTGTAGAGCACAATGATAACACTAAAACATGACATCAAGAACTCCTAAATGGAATCTCTTGGTGTCATTGAATAAGAGATATTAAGAATATAGAAACAGTGTGAATACAGTTAAATGTGTCAAAGAGGAGCTGGTGATATAGAGATCTTCTTAAATGTATTTTAATATTTGTACATTAGCACCTTTGCTCAGATCTGTGGAGGTCTATTCAACTTGAAGAGTGCCAAAGACCAAGTAGAGTATTGATATAAATGTAAAAATTCACTTGAACACTAAGGGGAGCCAGGAGCATATGTTTAACACCACATTTTTAGCTATGAAGAATTTATCAAACCTCAGGTGCCCTTCATAGTGATACTAAATGGGAACCATCATTGTCTAGTAAACATTTCCTTCAAACCCAGTCCTTAAAGGGCTAACTGAATTGCACGAAAAAAAATAATGTATTTGAATAGTTAATAAATGTATTAATGTCATTTTAAAATGTCACATAAATTAACTCACATAGCATCTTATTAAACCTCAATAAATTCAGACAAGAAATTCTTTGACTAAAATATAAAAAAACTTAAATGAGATAGTAATTAAAATATCATTTTGTTATTCTTACATGTTCAAAGCTTTATCTGGATCAAAGGGTGTAAATATTGGACCAAATGTGTCTATTCCATTCTGCTTAATATATTCACTCATCAAAAGTCAGGTTCCAATTCAAATCAATTTGAATTGATACTTTGCCACTTTAATCAAGGGATTTTTTTTTTAAAGAAGAGCAGCTATCCCCTGAGATCTACATAGAGCTCCCATACCTCTTCTTCTCCTCCAGTACCACCTAGAGTCTCTGCTGTTTTCAGGAGCACTACCAAAAATGGCAGGTCTTGGGGATCGCCACAGTTCACTACGCTTCAGGGGAAGATCTCTATATAATTTCCCTGTTACCCTGAGAAGGCAAGAAGTGCTTTATACATTTTAGAAGTAAAAAGAAAAAGATAGAAAAGAAAAAAAGAAAAAAAGCCTATAGAATCATCTAATACCTCCTTAAATAAAAACCATTTCTTTTTGGATAGTTAGACTTCCATAGATTATGGGTATTAGTAATGTTCGCCATCACTTTAAGTATTATTCCATGTGATCCTCACAATAATTATAAAAGGCTGGTATCATTCCTGGTTTTAAATCAAGGAAACAAATTTTTATTGCAATTAGATTAACCTGTCCTGAGTCATACAGTCAGTAGGTACTGGAGCCAGAACTTTAATTAAAATCTGTTTGAGCTCAAGTTTCTACTTCTGATGTGTAATTAGCATATTAAGTATTGCCAAACTGGTGTATTGAAAAGGATTTTTCTAATACATCTGTATTTATGGTAGTAATAACAATTTCCCTTTACAAATGGTGCAAAAGCACACTTCTATAGAATAAACACAATATGATAGAATTTTTGCATCAAATTTTTCTAACATCAGATTTACTCTGACTTCATTTAATTCCTTTAAAGTGATAATAATGACTGGTTGCAGCTTTAAACTGGAATACTTTTTTTTGCACTTAAAGGTACTTTATCACTGAGCCACCTCCACCTTCCTTATGAATATATTTTGATACAGGGTCTTACTATGTTGCCTAAGCTGCCCTTGAACATTTGATCCTCCTCTCTCAGCCTCCCAGATAGTTGGGATTATAGGTATGTACCACTGAATGTGGCTTGGAGTATTCTTCATAGGATCTGATCTATAACTATCATTTCACAACTTATAAGTGATATCAAAATCTATCAATTTCCCATACAGATTTATCTGTAGATATTGATTTATTCATGGTAGTTCAGCTCGGGGGCCATAAGGCTATAAGGATGAGAAGCTTATTAAGAGTTTCAAAGGTGTTTTGAACTAATTGGGAGCCCTCTTTTCCAAGGGCTTGTCACATCAACTGGACCATTTTATAATCTAAGAGGAGATCTGTACACATGAGTATATGTTATTTTATGTTGCTTGTTCACCAACAGGTAGTCATTGAATGCCTTAAAGAGGTGAAATAATATGGAATCAGGAAATGAAGTTTTTATTTGAATTTGAAAAACAAAGGAAGAAAGGAAGGAAATGAAAGGTAGGTTTGCTTCCATCTAACAGATTAATCATTACCATATTAACAAGATATTCATTGGCTCAAAAGGGAAATTTCTGCACTCTATCCTCTATAATTCCTAAAACTGAGACTAGATTAATGATAAAATTCATGTCATTAGTAAGTTCATGAATGAGCAAACATGTAACTTCTGCTTCTTTGGTGGTTAATATCCTAAAGTATTACTCAGCCATATATATAAAGTATATGTAAAGAAAACCAATAAAAAATTAAAATAAAATAAGGATAAAAACCAAATTTGACCTACTATCAGAGTAGACAAAAGTTTGATAGAATTATGTGTAAAACATGGGATAACAGAGTAATGTATTAATTTGGAAATAAATAGGACAAGCAATATGAACTCATAACCATAGATAAGTTATAAATTTAGGGAACATATTTCTTAGTTGTGCTGTAGGAAGGAGAGGCTCAGGAGCTATATCTTTCCCTGTATATATCTTTTTTTCTGACCCTGAGTCCACCTGCGCACTTAAGAGTATTCCCTGTTTGGCTCTGATCCTATTCCCACCACTGTAAGGAATTAGGGCTTTGTGGAAGATGAGTGATTGGTATGCCAGGGCAGAAATACTCAGGATGGTACTGGTCATCAGCTGGGAGAAACTTTAAAACCCTCTGGGGTAATGCTAAAAGGAATCAATATTCAACCTTAACTAGCTGCTAGTAAACAAATTTGATCACTGGAGCAAAAAATAATAATAATATGAATAATGGCAATATTGTCAATTTTGATGATGATGAAGATGACAATGGAAATATATTGAATCTACAAAAGTGTAGGGACATGCAGTATTCAAATAAGAAGTTTATAAAATATGTGGAAAGATAATGTCCAAACAAAATTCGGGCGAATATGATAGGATATGACTGATTCTTTCATTCATTTTAATGTGAGGTAGAGTGGAGTGTTCATTTTTATGGGCATAGTGTTTTTATATTATGTGTTAGTTTTAGAAATACCCTTATATAATGTATTTTTACCTGTTTAATTCAATAATAAACATAAAGAAAGATGAGCAAACCAAATAGTTCAGGGACTAATTAACTTCAGTAGTTGCAAAAATAATCAAACCTAAGGAGAATCAGCAAAATAATGGTGGGTAGAAAGGTATTATACTAACAATGACAGTTAATAGTAACAGTGGCCTTACTGTTACCATAGTAATAACATTACTATGTTCTAATGTTTTAGACTAGAACTAATGCTAAGTAATGTAACTCATTCAATGCTTCTAGTAGCCCTGTGAGTTAGGTACCATCACCATCACCATTATCATGTTCATTTAACAGATAGAAACTGAGAGAAATTGTGTAATATGCTCATGATCACACATTTACATGATAAACAGAGATGGGATTTAGCACTAAGTAATTCAGCTATGGATCCATACTTTATAACACGCCACATTCTACAGGGAATCCTGGGAGTTTCCTCAAACTCCTTGCTGCCTTCCCAGAGGCCAAAACTTTGATCCTTTTTGATGGTTTCTTTTAAAAGATATAATCTACTCATTTAAAGTAAACAACTAAATCATATTTTGTGAATTCATAGCTGTGCAACTAACACTCCAATCTTGACTGCATGTTTTAGGGTTCTGCTAATTCAGACTGCTATTCAGTTATTTATAAGAATTTGTTCTTAGCCAGGTGTGATGGTACACACCTATTACACCAGCTACTCTGGAAATTAAGGCAAGAGGATCTCGAATTCAAGGCCAACCTGATACCCTATCTAACAATAGAAAATTAAAAAGAGGGACTGGGGATATAGCTCAGTGGTAGACCACTTGCTTAGCATGCACAGAGTCCTGGGTTTAATCCCCATTATGTAACAAGAAAGAAAGGAAAGGAGGGATGGAGAGAAGGAGGAATTTTCTCTTGAATGTTGTCTATTTAAGGGGGCTTACTAAAATTGAAGGGCTCTGTAAGATGAAAACATCATCGAAATAGTTAATGTAAACATAATTATTTATTTATCCTATCTATCTATCTATGAAGAAAACAAATACATCACAGTATGGTTTTAGTTTTGTCTTCTAGAGGATTTCATTAAGGATTCAGTGAAAACACATAGCCCTTCATGCTATTCCTACTTGGATTTCAATCTTCTTTAATCTTTCAGCTCTGCACTACCTACTGGCCTCTTCGAAGTCCCAGGAGGATCACATTCTGTTCTGTCTACATCAGAATAGTCACTTTTTTATGTCATGGCATTTACTGACAGTTGCAAAGACAATTTCTTGTCATCTATACTTTGTATACAGAGTTTTTGTCTGTTTTATCTCTAGTTATACACCAGTCTGTATGCTGCTAGAATTTAAGTAAGTCGCACTCCTTCAACATGGACCCAAGCTTTCTATAGCTGTTTATTATCAAGGAAATTGGATTTATTCTTTATATAGTTTTTAGCTCTGCAAATACTTTCCTCTGACTTGTGTGTTTTATATAACACTGGGATTTTAGTAAGAAAAAAAGCAACTTCTGGCATACATTCATTTTTATTTATATAGTGCATAATATGGGCCAAGCACTCTTTAATGTATATTACAAACATTGATTCATTTTATCTCACAACTCCATAAGGCAGGCATTATCATTATCTCCATGTTACAAATGAGAGCTGGGGTGCAGAGAAATTAAAGAAATAAAAGTCTGCACTGGATTTAGACTTTCATAAAATTTAAGATTCAATTAGTTAAAAACAAAAGTCTTGAGTGCAAATGGCATCTCAGAACAGTCCTAAGGAGTCACATCATAAGTACATTATTCACTAAGAAATCATCTCTATTATAATAGGATGTTTTGTGACATGCAACAATCACATAGCCAGTAATTGCAGAAATGGTATTTGAACCCAACAGTCTATCTCCAAAGCCCATATACTTAATACAATATGGAAAGTCTTTCTTTCCAGAAGTCATTTACTTCTATGATTCTTTTCACCTAAAATTATTAGACTGCAAGTCTGACTGTCCAGTTTTCCAAGTGCCTCTGTACCCTTAGTCTAATCTGTGTCCAAGTTCATAAGGAGTTAACTTTACCAAGTTTAAATCCAATAAATGCTTGGTAATGGAAAGATGGAATAATATATTACTTGAATGGAAAAAATATTGTGATAAAAAATATTGTAATTAAAATCTGTAGCTATATAAGAAAATCTATTTTCTACATCAACTCTCTTCCCAGTTACATAGTTCTATAGGTTGTGCAAATCTAGGATATAAAGCTTGTCAGTAGTATTCTGTTACTTATGTTGAGTCTTTCCTTTGTGCCAAGTTATACTGATGAGGGTTTAATGAAATGTTTGTAATCAAATAGAAGAAAGTAAAATTCTGAATAGGCACTTACTTTTAGAATACTTAATATATGATTTTTTTGTATTCTTTTTTTTTTAATTTTTTATTGTGGGTTGTTCAAAACATTACAAATTTCTTGACATATCATATTCCACACTTTGATTCAAGTGGGTTATGAACTCCCACCTTCACCCCATACACAGATTGCAGAATCACATCAGTTACACATCCATTGATTTACATATTGCCATACTAGTGTCTGTTGTGCTCCACTGCCTTTCCCATCCTTCACCCTCCCCCCTCCCCACCTCTCCCCTCCCCTCCCCTCCTCTCTCTCTACCCCCTCCACTGTATAACCCTGAGGGTCTCCTTCCATTACCATGCAATTTCCCTTCTCTCTCCCTTTCCCTCCCACCTCTCATCCCTGTTAAATGTTAATCTTCTTCTCCTGCTCTTCGTCCCTACTCTGATCTTAGTTACTCTCCTTATATCAAAGAAGACATTTGGCATTTGTTTTTTAGGGATTGGCTAGCTTCACTTAGCATAATCTGCTCTAATGCCATCCATTTCCCTGTAAATTCTATGATTTTGTCATTTTTTAATGCAGAGTAATACTCCATTGTGTATAAATGCCACATTTTTTTTTTATCCATTCGTCTATTGAAGGGCATCTAGGTTGGTTCCACAGTCTTGCTATTGTGAACTGTGCTGCTATGAACATCGATGTAGCAGTGTCACTGTAGCATGCTCTTTTTAGGTCTTTAGGGAATAGACCAAGAAGGGGAATAGCTGGGTCAAATGGTGGCTCCATTCCCAGCTTTCCAAGAAATCTCCATACTGCTTTCCAAATTGGCTGCACCAATCTGCAGTCCCACCAGCAATGTACAAGTGTACCCTTTTCCCCACATCCTCGCCAGCACTTGTTGTTGTTTGACTTCATAATGGCTGCCAATCTTACTGGAGTGAGATGGTATCTTAGGGTGGTTTTGATTTGCATTTCTCTGACAGCTAGAGATGTTGAGCATTTTTTCATGTACTTGTTTTTTGATTGACTGTATGTCCTCCTCTGAGAAGTGTCTGTTCAGGTCCTTGGCCCATTTGTTGATTGGGTTGTTTGTTCTCTTATTGTCTAATTTTTGGAGTTCTTTGTATACTCTGGATATTAGGGCTCTATCTGAAGTGTGAGGAGTAAAGATTTGTTCCCAGGATGTAGGCTCCCTATTTACCTCTCTTATTGTTTCTTTTGCTGAGAAAAAACTTTTTAGTTTGAGTAAGTCCCATTTGTTGATTCTAGTTATTAACTTTTGTGCTATGGGTGTCCTATTGAGGAATTTGGAGCCCGACCCCACCGACTGTAGATCGTAGCCAACTTTTTCTTCTATCAGACGGCATGTCTCTGATTTGATATCAAGCTCCTTGATCGATTTTGAATTCACTTTTGTGCATGGCGAGAGAAAGGGATTCAGTTTCATTTTGTTGCATATGGATTTCCAGTTTTCCCAGCACCATTTGTTGAAGATGCTATCCTTCCTCCATTGCATGCTTTTAGCCCCTTTATCAAATATAAGATAGTTGTAGTTTTGTGGATTGGTTTCTGTGTCCTCTATTCTGTACCATTGGTCCACCCGCCTGTTTTGGTACCAGTACCATGCTGTTTTTGTTACTATTGCTCTGTAGTATAGTTTGAAGTCTGGTATCGCTATACCGCCTGATTCACACTTCCTGCTTAGCATTGTTTTTGCTATTCTGGGTCGTTTATTTTTCCATATGAATTTCATGATTGCTTTCTCTATTTCTATAAGAAATGCCGTAGGGGTTGTGATTGGCATTGCATTAAACCTATAGAGAACTTTTGGTAATATCGCCATTTTGATGATGTTAGTTCTGCCTATCCATGAATAGGGTATATTTTTCCATCTTCTAAGATCTTCTTCTATTTCTCTCTTTAGGGTTCTGTAGTTTTCATTGTATAAGTCTTTCACCTCTTTTGTTAGGTTGATTCCCAAGTATTTTATTTTTTTTGAAGATATTGTGAATGGAGTGGTTGTCCTCATTTCCATTTCAGAGGATTTGTCGCTGATATACAGGAATGCCTTTGATTTATGCGTGTTGATTTTATATCCTGCCACTTTGCTGAATTCATTTATTAGCTCTAATAGTTTCTTTGTAGAGCTTTTTGGGTCTGCTAGGTATAGAATCATATCATCTGCAAATAGTGATAATTTAAGTTCTTCTTTTCCTATTTTTATGCCTTTAATTTCTTTCGTCTGTCTAATTGCTCTGGCCAGTGTTTCGAGAACTATATTGAACAGAAGTGGAGAGAGAGGGCATCCCTGTCTTGTTCCAGATTTTAGAGGGAATGCCTTCAGTTTTTCTCCATTCAGAATGATGCTAGCCTGAGGCTTAGCATAGATTGCTTTTACAATATTGAGGTATGTTCCTGTTATCCCTTGTTTTTCTAGAGTTTTGAACATAAAGGGATGCTGTACTTTGTCAAATGCTTTTTCCGCATCTATCGAGATGATCATATGGTTCTTATTTTTAAGTCTATTGATGTGGTGAATAACATTTATTGATTTCCATATATTGAACCAGCCTTGCATCCCAGGGATGAATCCTACTTGATCATGGTGCACAATTTTTTTGATATGTTTTTGTATCCGATTCGCCAGAATTTTATTGAGGATTTTTGCATCTAGGTTCATTAGAGATATTGGTCTGTAGTTTTCTTTCTTTGAAGTGTCTTTGTCTGGTTTAGGTATCAGGGTGATGTTGGCCTCATAGAATGAATTTGGAAGTTCTCCCTCTTTTTCTATTTCCTGAAGTAGCTTGAAAAGTATTGGTATTAGTTCTTCTTTAAAGGTTTTGTAAAATTCTGCTGTATACCCATCCGGTCCTGGGCTTTTCTTAGTTGGTAGTCTTTTTATGGTTTCTTCTATTTCCTCCATTGATATTGGTCTGTTTAGGTTTTCTATATCCTCCTGACTCAATCTGGGCAGATCATATGACTTAAGAAATTTATCTATGCCTTCACTATCTTCTAATTTATTGGAGTATAAGGATTCAAAATAGTTTTTGATTATCTTCTGTATTTCTAAAGTGTCTGTTGTGATATTGCCTTTTTCATCCCGTATGCTAGTAATTTGAGTTCTCTCTCTTCTTCTCTTCGCTAGCATCGCTAAGGGTCTGTCGATTTTGTTTATTTTTTCAAAGAACCAACTTTTAGTTTTGTCCATTTTTTCAATTGTTTCTTTTGTTTCGATTTCATTAATTTCAGCTCTGATTTTAATTATTTCTTGGCTTCTACTTCTTTTGCTGTTGTTTTGCTCTTCTTTTTCAAGGATTTTGAGATGAAGTATGAGATCATTTATTTGTTGGTTTTTTCTTTTTTTAAGGAATGAACTCCAAGCAATGAATTTTTCTCTTAGAACTGCTTTCAATGTGTCCCATAGATTCCGATATGTTGTGTCTGTGTTTTCATTTATCTCTAAGAATTTTTTAATTTCCTCCTTGATGTCTTCTATAACCCGTTGATCATTCAGTAACCTATTGTTCATTCTCCAAGTGATGTATGCTTTTTCCTTCCTTCTTTTATCGTTGATTTTCAGTTTCATTCCATTATGATCAGATAAGATGCATGGTATTATCTCTACTCCTTTATATTGTCTAAGAGTTGCCCTGTGACATAATATATGATCTATTTTTGAGAAGGATCCATGTGCTGCTGAGAAAAAGTGTAACTGCTTGATGTTGGGTGGTATACTCTATATATGTCAATTAGGTCTAGGTTATTAATAGTGTTATTGAGTTCTATAGTTTCCTTATTCAACTTTTGTTTGGAAGATCTGTCCAGTGGCGAGAGAGGTGTGTTGAAGTCTCCCATGATTATGGTATGGTGGTCTATTAGACTCTTGAACTTGAGAAGGGTTTGTTTGACGAACATAGCTGCACCATTGTTTGGGGCATAAATATTTATGATTGTTATGTCTTGTTGTTGTATGGTTCCCTTAAGCAGTATGTAGTGTCCTTCTTTATCCCTTTTGATTAACTTTGGCTTGAAATCTATTTTATTTGATATGAGTATGGACACTCCTTCTTGTTTCAGAAGTCCATATGAGTGATATGATTTTTCCCAACCTTTCACCTTCAGCCTATGTATGTCTTTTCCTATCAAATGCGTCTCCTGTAGGCAGCATATTGTTGGGTCTTGTTTTGTGATCCATTCTACTAGCCTGTGTCTCTTAATTGGTGAGTTTAAGCCATTAACATTTAGGGTTATTATTGAGATATGGGTTGTTCTTCCAGCCATATTTGTTTATTTCTGTTACTAAACATGGTTTGTTTTCCTCTTTGATTATTCCCCCCCCCCCTTTACTGTCCTACCTCCCACTATTGGTTTTCATTGTTATTTTCCATTTCCATTTCCTCTTCCTGTAATGCTTTGGCAAGGATGTTTTGAAGAGATGGTTTTCTAGCTGCGAATTCTTTAAACTTTTGTTTATTGTGGAAGGTTTTAATTTCATCTTCCATCCTGAAGCTTAATTTCGCTGGATACACAATTCTTGGTTGGAACCCATTTTCTTTCAGTGTTTGAAATATGTTATTCCAGGATCTTCTAGCTTTCAGAGTCTGTGTTGAAAGATCAGCTGTTATCCTGATTGGCTTACCCCTAAATGTAATCTGCTTCCTTTCTCTTGTAGCTTTTAAAATTCTCTCCTTATTCTGTATGTTGGGCATCTTCATTATAATGTGTCTAGGTGTGGATCTCTTATGATTTTGCACATTCGGCGTCCTGTAGGCTTCTAGGATTTGGGATTCTGTCTCATTCTTCAAGTCTGGGAAGTTTTCTCATATTATTTCATTGAATAGTCTGCTCATTCCTTTGGTTTGGAGCTCTGTACCTTCCTGTATCCCAATGACTCTTAAGTTTGGTCTCTTAATGTTATCCCTTATTTCTTGGATGTTCTGCTCATGGTTTCTTAACAGTCTTGCTGAGCTGTCTATGTTCTTTTCCAGTTGAAATACTTTGTCTTCATTGTCTGATGTTCTATCTTCTAAGTGTTCTACTCTGCTGGTAGTATTCTCCATTGAGTTTTTAAGTTGGTTTATTGCTTCCTGCATTTCTAGGATTTCTGTTTGTTTGTTTTTTATAACCTCTATCTCCCTGTATAGTTGATCCTTTGCTTCCTGGATTTGTTTGCGTAATTCATTGTTGAAGTGATCTTTCATTGTCTGATTTTGCTGTTTAATGTCTTCCTTGATACTCCAGATCATCTGAAGCATGTATATCCTGAATTCTTTATCTGACATTCCATCTGCTGCAGCTGTTACCTCTTCTAAAGTTGCATTGACCTGCATTGCTTGTGGTCCTTTCTTTCCTTGTCTTTTCATACTGCTTGCATATCTTTCCTGCAGGCGCGGGCGGCGGCTCTGCTCTCTCCTTATTCCAATTGGGTTTCGTGGCTACCACGCAGGCAGGTCACTGGGCCTGTTCTGGGCGCTGGCGGCGGCTCTGTTCTGCCCGTACTCCAATTGGGGTGACGAGTGTACCACGCCGGCAGGCCACCGGGCCTGATCCGCCAGTCGGTTGCAGGTTTGCCTACCCTGCAGGCGCGGGCGGCGGCTCTACTCTGCCCCTACTCCAAATGGGGTGACGTGTCTCTCATACCGGCAGGCCACTGGGCCTGTCCCGCTGGTCGGTCGCAGATCTGCCCACCTTTCGGGCACAGGTGGAGGCTCTGCTCTGCCCCTACTCCAATTAGGGTGGTGTGTGTACCACACCGGCAGGCTCCTGGGCCTGATCCGCCGGTCTGTTGCAGGTCTGCCTACCTTGGAGGCGCGGGCGGCGGATCTGCCCTGCCCCTCCTACCACGCCTGCGGACCCCTGGGCCTGATCTGCAGGTTGGTCACAGGTCTGCTCACCCTGCGGGCATGGGTGGCGGTTCCGCTCCGCCCCCACTCCAATTGGGGTCACGTGGCCACCACACCGGCAGGGCCTGATCCGGGCATGGGAGAAGGATCTGCTCTGCCCCTACTCCAGTTGGGGTGACGTGTGTACCACACTGGCAGGCCACTGGGCCTGACCCGCCAGGCTGTCACAGGTCTGTTTACCTTGCAAGCGCGAACGGCGGCTCTTCCCTGCCCCTCCTACCACGCCCATGTACCACTGGGTCGCGGGTCTGCCCACCTTGCGGGTGCGGGTGGCGGCTCCGCTCTGCCCCCTCTCCAATTGGGGTCACGCGGTCACCACGCTGGCGAGCCGCTGGGCCTGCTCCGGGCGCTGGCGGCGGCCCGGCTCCTCCCCTCTGGCTTGACGACAAACTGAGGAGACTCGGGTGTCTGTGCCTCACCCCCCCTACCAGGAGACCAACTGTTTCTGTCGCCGCTGGTATTGATGAAGTTCTCTCCTCCGCCGCTTTCTGATGACATCAGATCTCTGCCATGTTGGTATCCTATGCGAATGGCAGCATTTCGTTCCCCTTGCCGGGCAACCAAAGCAACGGGTGAGTCCTGACCGGCCCTCAGCAGGACCCGGACCGAGAAGCCGTTTCCGCGGGCTCCTAGCCCCCGGCCAGGGAAGTTCCGGGAGCCGGAACTCAGCCGCTCCGTGCTCGGTGTAAGCTCCTATAAGAGTAGGCTCCAAGAAGCAGTCCCCGCGGGCTCAGTTCCGGGAGCTGGAATTCAGCCGCTTAGTGCTTGGTGTATGCTCTGATAGGAGCAGGGTCCAAGAAGCAGCCTCCGCAGGCTCCGCAGCCCTGGGCCAGGGCGATTCCGGGAGCCGGAACTCGGCCGCCCCGCGCTCGGTGTTCGCTCCGATAAGATCAGGTTCTAAGAAGCACCCAGGCACTGAACCCTAGCAATCTGTCTGCAAGCCGCAGGCGAATGGCAGCCTGAAATTACCTGTTCTATGGCTGAATGAGCTGCGGTCAGTCGAAAACAGGGATGGTGACGTCAGTTTTCCAACATGGTGGCTGCTGGCCTCCTCTGTGGTCTGACCGGTGTGGAGAACCGAGATGGACCGCTTCCTTCCTCCGTCTCGAACCCAGAATTCAGCCCTGAGTACGGTGCTTGCACGGCTGGCAGAAACTGCAGCGCTGTATCCCTGCGTCGCTATCTCCTCGTTTCCCAGCGCGCGCTGCAGACTCTAGCCGCGGGGCGATTTGCTGAATAAGCAGTGTTACCCTCCGTGCGACAAACCTCTCGCGTTTGAGTCCCCGTAGCCGATCCTCGTGCGATGGAAATCCTTCCTCCAGGTTCCGGAGCACCCCACTATTGCTGGAAATTCCTAACAAGATAGCTTTTAGCCATCCTGACTTGTCATACTCCCACACAGTGAAGCAGCACACGGGGGCAATGCACTCCCCTCGCCGCCATCTTCCTAAATTGTTCTTAATATATGATTTAAACTAGTACATTCTGACTGACCTTTGGTGATAAATAAAAGTTGGCACCAGAGTAAGATTATCACATAGGTTATTGGGATTTAATTGGTGAAATAATCTTCTGAGTGGAAATAGCACAATCAGATTGAGTCTAAGGAGTCACATTTAAAAGGACATTTTTAATACGGAACTTCCTAGTTTATCAGGGCTAATATTTTTATAAAAACTAAACTGTTGTATTTTTAATTTCCCTCATTAAATAAGGTCCTGTTTGTAGTCTCCCATCTCTAAAGGCAGACTTTGAGGATGATGAGAGAAGAGTCAAGGGGTTGGGGGAGATTGGGTAAAAATGGTACCCTCTTTTCCCAGATAATAGTTTGAAGTTCTGTTTTTTTTTTTTTAATAAAATGATTTGCTAAATAAAAGAGAAGACCCTCCACTGTGATGGAGGAGATTCATGTAGGAAAGAGAAAAATCTGTTCCTTCTGGCTCTGGAGAATCCTGGAAGGACAAGGAAAGACCATGAGATGGAGGAGGAGGCTATAGATGTGTTTACTTCTTACTATCTAGATTCCAACTGAGGCTAGATAAAGAGAGGGATATACAAAGGGCAGGGGATTGATTACTTTCTTGGGTCTGAAGAAGTAGATGGTTTCAGATATTAATTTTAGTCAGGTGTGGTGGTGCACACCTATAATCCCAGTAACTCAGAAGGCTAAGGCAGGAGGGTCACAAATTCAAGGCCAGCCTGGATAACAGCAAGGGCCTACGTAGAGAAACCCTATATCAAAATAAAAAAATAAAAGGGCTGGAGATGTGGCTCAGTGGTAAAGCACCTCTAGGTTCAATTCCCAGCAAAATAAATAAATAAATACATAAATAAAAATTAAAAGCATATTAATTTTACTTGAAGGTGTGGAGCACATAAAAGTTATGAGGAAAGTAATTTTAAGTGACTCAAATGAAGTTAGCACATTCTGATTGCCCAGCTGAAAAGTTTCTATATATAACCCGTGACCCAGAGGCCTGAATGGGCAACAAGGTCCATGCTGCAGAAGTGGGATGATTATCATCTCCACAACCAAGACCTTGCTGAAGAAACCCCAGTTCCCCTGGATCCCATGGTCATTGTCACTGCTCAGAAACTAATGAACTGCACCATTGTTGCACACTCGGGCCACAAGGCAAGTGTGCAAGAAAACTTAACAGAAAAAAAAAATAGAAGCTATCACCTTTTGTTCTGTTTCTTGTCAATTTATTTATTCTCTATCACCTTTTGTTTTATTGTTTCATCACCTCTCAATGTATTATAGATTTTGTGTTTGTTTATGGTCTCTCTCATTAGAATATAAGCTTTCTTAAGACATGGATTTGCTTCTATTTATTTAGGGCTATAGTCCCAGCACTTAGGAAAGTGACACATAAAAGGTCCTCAGGAAATTCTGTTGAGTGAAAGTATGGTCAAGTTAATTTACATGTTAAATAATTGCTGTGACATTTTAGTCTGTTAATAAAGGAGATGTTTTATAGAGAATATTGAGGAGAGAGAGGCAAGATAATGTTGAGTAAAAACCACAAAAGGGCCAGGTATGCTGGCACACTCCTATAATCCCAGCATCTCAGGAGGCTGAGGCAGGAGGATCATGAATTTAAAGCCAGCCTCAGCAAAAGCAAGGTACTAAGCAACTCAGTGAGACCCTATCTCTAAATATAATACAAAATAAGGCAGGGGATGTGTCTCAGTGGCCAAGTGCCCCTGAGTTCAATCTCTGATACCCTGCCCTCCCCCCTCCCCCTCCTCTCTCCCCCTCCTCTCCCCCCCCCCCACAAAAAAAGAAAGAAGAGAAACAGGAAATGATAAAGAAGTAAGAGAAAAAGCAAATTTATAAAATTTGGGATATGGAGAATAAATCTGTTTCTAATGCATTAGTGTAGGAAAAAGGAAGATGTTACATATTAGGAAAATGGGAAGGAGGCTAAGAGTAGGAGATTATGTCTTATATTTTCCAGTATCATAATTGTCATCCATATTAATAAATTTGTGAAACAACTGAAGAAAGCAAAAAAAAAAAACCCAAATAGCATAATGATGATAAATAGCCTACGAATTTCTGTACATTTTAATGATTTTAAATGAATGTGAGTCAGCAATATTGTGTTTTGTAAAATGAAGTTGTACAAAAGAGTTTATGAGATAAGGATGGAATGAATGACAGAACATCCCATATCCAGAATTGAACCACACTTAGCTTGATTTCAGTTCCTTATCTATGGATGAATTTGAAACCTTAGCGAGTTTACAAAAGTCAAAATCCAAGAGTAATTTGAAAAATGAAATTCAAAAGGAAAGCTTATTTTTAAAGGTTATTTGTGGGAGGAGACTTTTTTTTAAAAGTATGAAATGTGATAGCTGTGAACAAAATTATTAATATATAAATGATAGACAGTTGTTCAGATTACTGAGGGACCCTATAGAACCATCCCTCAAATTTTAAATCAAGAACCATAAATGGATTTTGTGCTTTTTTAATCTTGATTTTGTGTATAATGATGTGATTCTGTTATTTATATACCATTTAATTATGTGTGTGTTTTTAGTAAAGAAATCTTAGAATGTTTTCATCAAATAAAAATTTTGAATTCCATAAAAGCAAATGTTAGCTAGTAAAAAAAAATATTACTAGGTGCTAAATGGTTGCAGAACATAGTAAAATTAATAAAATTCAAACTGCTCAAGCTACAATAAAAGTTTCCCAAGGTATTGTTGAAGTGATAAAAGGGAGAACAAACCAATGGAAGTGTCAGGGACTATGCTTTGAAGGCTAATTGAGTTTTTAATGAGAGATCTCAAATGGATGTAGACAACCTTAAAATTGCAAGGAAGGCAGAATATGTAACAATCGTTTTTTACAAATCAAAAGATTTATTCTGGGAAGATTTCTACAGAACTCAGTGACCATGAAAAATTGACATGGACTCCAATTAATTATTCATCTGGAAAAATCCCTGGGAGAAATCAACAAAAATCAAATTGCAAATACATAGAAGGAAATGGTCTAAGGCCAAGAATAATCTATGCTTCTCCTGTCAGAATTGTCTGACTTCTTCCTCCAAGATAAAATGAAGTCTGATAGATGTGAGGCTTGAAACCCACAATAGTATCTTGGCTTTCTTTCTTTTCTTTTTTGTCATTGTTTTCTACATTTCTCTCTAAGAGGTGCATTCTATTTTTAATCAGAATGCATAAAAAGTACATTTAAAATAAATTTGGGAGGGAATATACATAATTGCTTCTATTAAGTGGGCCCTGAGTAGCTGAATCTGAAAACCCTGCACAGTCTGACCCTCCCAGATGTTTTTGCTCTTCACCTGGTGCCTTTGCTCTTAAGTCCTAAAAATAACCTGGCTCTTAGCTGAAAGAGTGATCCTGAAGGAACTGGTAGAAGTGGAGTCCCCCAAGGATGCCCAGATATTGAAAGCTTTGTGCAAGTGGGATCCAGTGGAGTTGATGAAACAAAAACTGGGCAGCTTTCTAAAAACTTAGTTTTACAGAGAACAGAAAAACACAGCAGGAATCGTCACAAGTTATTGGTTCTCTTCTCTTGTTGCTGGGCAGGGATTTTTTCCTTCACTTTGGTTTGAGCACTGTTATTTCAGGCAGTCAATACACACCCTATAGCTAATTTCCTGAAGGAAAAACCATTACATCAGTTTTTAAATGTGGGATCTCTGCACTAGCCACATTGGAGCACTAGAGAAATAAAAATTTACATTAGTTCTTTCCTCACAATTCATTAACTACATGTACGTGTATCATGTTTAAACTGTCTTGTTTAATATCTGAAGTAGCTCATGATTATGTGGAGATAAGTCAAATTATATCTTGCCATGTCAGAAATTCTTTTCTCTCTTTAGCCAGACAGCTTCTTTTTGTTAAGCTTTCCTTTACAAACAAATAAGCCAAAAAAAAAAACTCTCTTTATATGTTTATAGTCTCAACATTTAAACACACCAATTTGCACTCATGTATATACATGAACACACATAGCATGTGTTTGAACATGATTGACACTTTTGAATAAGCAGATTATTTGATACCTAATTTACTTAGTATTGTTTTTCTCTTCTGGAGCTCACAAATTGGATAAAAAAAGAAAAAGAAAAGATGTACCCCAGTGGTTTTTAAGCACATACCTATGTTGACCTAGGCAGTAAGCTGGAATTTCATCTGGCCTACAAATAGTCATTAGTCACTAGAGCACCTGAAGGTTCCATATGCTCATGACAGTCTCCCAAGATAGATGTACTCTGTTATTGAAGATTTATGTTCATGCCCATGAATCATCACTATATATAATTCAAAAACTGGCATTTGCCCTTGTGCTATGACATTTTATTTTCCCATTCAATCAATGTCTACATCTTATTTTTAGAATCTAGAATTAATTTGTCTTAATAAAATGGGTAATGATATGTGTTTATGAGCCTAATATTTTTAAATGACTTAGAACTTTGTTAAGAAGAGAAATATTCATCATCTTATAGAAATAAGCATGCCTTTGAATTATTTTGGTTTGGTATTTGTATAAGTAGAAAAGATTTCTACAGGCCAAAATTTTTGTACTTGGAAGTCAAAGTGAGGAAGAAAGTTTATTGGTTTGGATGACTACATGTATTCTAGATCAACAGCAAGTTCTGTTCCATATGCCTAGTCTGCTTCCAAGAATCAAGACAAAATATAGAAAGAAGTTATTGCTATCTGAACTGAAACATAAACATATTGGTCTTCACACACAAAACAAAGTACATGGGCAGATACATAAGTGATTGCAAATATGGCAAGACGAATTCTTACCTTGTAAGCAGATGTAACAGTGCTAAGATTGCCCATCAGAGAGTTACTTCCCAGCTTAAATTTTTCCCCTATGGCTCTCTAGCACTTAAAAGATGGAACATCTGTTTTGTTTTGTCATAAAATATATCTCAGAATCTGTCTTGACCTTCTTCCTCAAATTTATTCTGTCCTTTTTCATACATCAAATTTCTCATTGTCTCCCAGGAAGCATCTATACTTTATAAAACTGTTTCTCAGAATTTTGTTCCCATTTTTCTTTTTGAATAAAACAAAATAAAACCACCAATAACCAAAAAATTCTTAGACATATTTCAAGACCAGAAAAATGTATGTCTCCTCTTGGTGCTTTGAGTATTTTTCCAGGCAGAGTAATTGACTCTCTACACTGCTGCCCTTCGTATTCTCTGTATGCATCTACTTGAGTTCTTATCACACTGCCACAATGTGGGACGACTTATAGTCTTTAAGTGATAATCAAAATTATCAGTCTCCTTATATAGATTCTCCTTATATAGATGAGGGAGGGAATTCTCTGTTTATCTTTACTGCATCCCCAGATGTAAGTAAAATGCCAGACAGCAAGTAAGTAATAAATATTTGTTAAAGAAATAGAAAAGTGAATAACAAAATACATCTTAAGTTTAAATTTTTAAGTGGATGAATTGGTAGAAATGGGGAAGCCCACAAAGTCCCATTTTTTGAATTTCAAAATAAGAGGATGGGTTCATAAAAAGGAGACAGAAATATTTAAGATATTACTCCACACTTTAAATTATTGAGTCAATATTCCAATAGCAGGGAATTATTAAATAAAATACCTTACATGTATATTAAATGTGTATTTTTTGTACTTAAGAATAAGTTCTTTTTTAAAAAATTTCATTAGTGGTAGAAAATAGCTTGGTGAGAAAACATAACCTTTAGATCTCAGGGAGGTGCCTCAGCTTCTGCAAGATGTTTTTCAGCCAAGGATTGACTATAATGTTCTATTGTAGACTGATCTTTCCCCTTTTGTGCTTAACTCCAGAGAGAAGCAAGATTTCACACAGTGAGATTTTAACCAGAAAACACGAAAATCCACATACAAGAATAAAAATTTCTTGCCACAAGATATGCAATAAAAATCATTAATGATCAAGAAATATTTTTTCACTACTAAAAACAAGGGAGGGAATACAAATACGTTGATGATCCAATAGGAAATTACACAGTATGAGTCCTGATTTAAGTGTGAAACATTTTTTAACTTGTTTAAATGATCTAATTTACATGCCCTTAAAAGAAACAAGTTTTGCTGTTAGACACATCAATATTATTCATTTTTTTCAAATAGGTATAATATAAAATTTAATATTCATATATAACTTATGTATTTGTGAATATTTAAAATTTTTATTGTGGAAATATATATTTACACAGATTTAGAATTTGAGAGACTTTTCTTGAAAATTGTTAACTTGTTAAATTTTCAATATATGGACTCATTTTCTCAGCATGCACACATTGGCTGCCTGCTTACTCCATTTCATGACTAGGTATTGGATATGCAGTGAGGTATGCTGTAGAGGATTTAATTGAGAACAGTATCTATGACTTTACCAAAACTTTGAAATTGTCCATTGTGTTCTTTACTGTCATACTTTATATTTCCTAGAAAAATATACTTTAGTTATTTATCATTTTGCCTGATTTTTACAGTAAACAGTTTGATATTTACAGAGGCATTCTGCTGAATTACAATATCAAACACTGTTTTTTTTTAATTGCAGATTCATGTATTTTAGTTTTAAAAATGCATACAATAACATCTCTGATGTCATTTCATAGCATATGTATGGACTGTTAGTGTTCTGCACATACATGATAGCTTATCTTCTAGGCTTATCCTATTTAACTTATAGGAGCTGTGTTACAAACTTATGGACCTAAACTTTCCATTATAAGGTATATATAAAGACAGCGTACTGAAATGATCAGTTCTGAAAGTGAGCTAGTGAGCTACTTAAGTTTATTATTTTAAAGTATAGAAAAATAATAATAACAGACATTCAACTTTTTATGCAAACAAAATCTAAACATCTTAATCACTTGTCTGTACAAGTATTTGTTACAAAACAAAGATGGAATCTTTGGTGTATTCTAGGCAATCTATGAGATCATATGACTGTGTTAATTTTATATTTTTCCTTAAAAATTTACCTCTCTTATTGTTTAAATCATAGAATTTGCAGGGAAATGGATGGCATTAGAGCAGATTATGCTAAGTGAAGCTAGCCAATCCCTAAAAAACAAATGCCAAATGTCTTCTTTGATATAAGGAGAGTAACTAAGAACAGAGTAGGGACGAAGAGCATGAGAAGAAGATTAACATTAAACAGGGATGAGAGGTGGGAGGGAAAGGGAGAGAGAAGGGAAATTGCATGGAAATGGAAGGAGACCCTCAGGGTTATACAAAAGTACATACAAGAGGAAGTGAGGGGAAAGGGAAAAATAATACAAGGGGGAGAAATGAATGACAGTAGAGGGGGTAGAGAGAGAAGAGGGGAGGGGAGGGGAGGGGGAGGGGGGATAGTAGAGGATAGGAAAGGCAGCAGAACACAACAGACACTAGTATGGCAATATGTAAATCAATGGATGTGTAACTGATGTGATTCTGCAATCTGTATATGGGGTAAAAATGGGAGTTCATAAGCCACTTGAATCAAAGTGTGAAATATGATATATCAAGAAATTTGTAATGTTTTGAACAACCAACAATAAAAAATTTAAAAAAAAAGATATTTGTAAGTGAATTTGTGGTTTAAATTTTTGAACATATAGATACTATTGGTTTATTTGCATTTTGAAAGGGAAGAATAG
Source organism: Marmota monax (assembly GCF_021218885.2). Lineage (NCBI taxonomy): Eukaryota > Metazoa > Chordata > Mammalia > Rodentia > Sciuridae > Marmota > Marmota monax. Next base: position 2,418,870 of record NW_026694038.1, read on the forward strand.
TTCTGTCAAAATTGCTATTTTCAGGGGGAAATTTTTAATTTATGAATTTTACAATGAGTAAAGAACACTGTTTTCTTTTGCATAAAAAGAATTTTCATTCTAATTTAAATAACTTTTCTTATAATTTTAATTCTCATAAAAGCTATAAATAGTGCTTCATCTGTGCAATAAGTAAACAGAAGCTGATGATATATTAGTTGGGATGGTTTATACTGTTGCAACAATAAAGACCCCAAGATTAGCTTAAATAACAGATTTCTCTTCCGTTTTTCTTCTGTCCTTCCTCTGTTCCTTCCACCCTTCCTCCCTTTCTTCCTTCCTCATGAAAAATAAATCTGAGTTTCATCTTCTAGGCTGTTGGGAAGCTCTCACACTGGTAGTTGTTCAGGAACACAAGTCCTTTTAAGTTCTTGCTTCTCCATCCTCTAGGGCAGGCAGGGTTCTTGAACACTTTTTGCCATAGAACTCTGGTAATCTTGTGAACACTAATGAACCCTTATAATGTTTACTAAAGGTACAAAATAAAATGTATCATATTAAAAGAGAAACAAATGGCATTGAAATACCATTACATATATACATCTATATGTGTATGTATGCATAGATGTACTTTTTATTAACATTCTAAGTTATAAAATTTAAAAGGTCTAAATTAGCGATACAAATACCATAATTTTGAATGAGTATGAACATAAGCCGTATTTTGAGATATTTACAGTAGCTATATTGCAATTTGAAATTGTGATTCTGATTTTGTCAAAGTCACAGGGACTGTTTATACTACTATAGTTTATTACCTGCATTCTTAACAGAAGAAAATCCTAAATTCATTAAAATGAAGATTAAACTTTCTGCATTCAAGTTTCATGGACATGCTGAAATTTATAAGAGCAGTAGCCCTCAGGTTAAAAGCTCCTTCTCTGGGGTAGTAAGGGCATCCTCATGGCCAAATATGAGTGGAAATGGGAAGAAAATACAGAGGTCTGAAAACCTAGGCTTCCCAGTTGCCACATAATATACCTACAGTCCTTTCCATTCAAGAAAAGTCAATCATGGGAATGGGAAGGTCACCCATGACCTTCAACTACAGGAAACCTTGGAGCATCCTAGATCAGTGATATACCCAGAGGATGAAAGGATAGAGGGCAGGACAGCGAGCACACTTGACTATAACAGTCACACAAGTTCTTTCCTCCATTTTGTCTTTTCCTTCCCTTTTTGTGTGGTGTTTATTTTTCAGTGTCAATCTTCTTGCAGATATATTTTTTCTGGTTTGTCCCTGATCTGTTAGAAAATCTTCTAATATTACTATCTTCAAAGGAAGTTTCACTTCAAGGAACAGAAATCATATGAAGATATTTGAGTATCATATCATGCAAAGAAACGCTGCAAAGATTAAGCAGCAATAGGAATAGGGATGTATTTTGTCATTGATCTACTTTTCTGACATTGCATTAAATAAAATAGTTCTTGAAAAGAATGCCATCTGAAAAGTTTGACATTAATTTTATACATATACATTACACTGCTAAATATATGTCTGATTTCATATGCATGTATATTTTACTTTTACTTTTTTGTATTTGATTCTGTTCGAATATTTTTCTGTACCTAGAAAAATTAGTAAGATGAAAAAAATACCTTACAAACCAACAATGTTATTATAAACTGACCTTCTAGAACTGCCTGAGGAAAAAGTATCAATCGTGTTTGACAAAGATGACTATACATTAGATTATTCTACTCTAATATTTCTTCTATGAGCATTTGTGTCTGGTAAAACTGCACCTTTAGAAGTTGAATTTGTGTGTAGGAGGAGATACACAGTCACCTTTTCATCACTATAACAGAACATCGGAGGCAACTAACTTCATTAAAAAATGGTTTATTTAGGTCACAGTTCTGGAGTTTTAGGGGTGTGGTGCTCACATTGGCTTAATTTTGGGGAGGATAGCAATAGTGAGAGCACATGTCACAGAGCACAAGTCAATAAGCAGAGAGCTGGGGGTGGTGGTTTCTAAACTTTTGAGATGTCACTAGTGCTCTAAATACCTTCCACTAGGCCCCTCCTCCCAAGGGTTCTACCAGCTCTTAATAGAATCACCTTCTAGACCAAGTCTTTAATTACAGTGGACCCTTGGGAGGGGGCACTCAAACCATAATCAACCCATATCAGGATAGGAACCTATTTTATGATTTTTATTTATCTACACATTTCAATTTAAAAAAAACCCAATGCTTATAGCACCTTAATTCACAATAGCTAAGCTAAGAAACCAACCTAGATGCCCCTCAACAGATGAGTAGATTAAGAAATGTGATACACACATACACACACACACACACAATGGAATATTACTCCATCCTAAAGAAGAATGAAGTTATGGTATTTGCCAGTAAATGGATGGAACTAGAGACTATCATGCTAAGTGAAATAAGCCAATCCTCCAAAAAACCCAAGGCCAAGTGTTCTCTCTGATATATGGACAATGACACACAATGGGGCAGGGAGGTACCAGATAGAAGTTCATTGGATTAGACAAAAGGGAATAAAGGGAAGAGAGGGAAGATGTGAATAGGGAAGATAGTAGAATGAATTGGACAGAACTTTCCTATGTGCATACATGAATACATTAACAGTGAAACTATGTGCATACATGAATACATAAATAGTGAAACTCCACATCATGTACAAATGCAAGAATGGGATCCTAATTAGAATGTTATACTGCATGTATGTACAATATGTCAAAATACACTCTATTATCATGTATATCTAAAAAAACAAATAAAAGTTTTTTTAAAAAATAATCAGATCTCAGAACTTTATCTCACTTTAATCACTTCAAATAAAAAGATATAAAAATAAGAGAGAAACAAGCTGCTGATATGAGAAGAGTTTGCCACCAGGAAATCAGTTTCACAGGATGAATCTGCCTAAAGTCCATCTTATTTTTTTAGTGGTTTATCTTGTCTATCTTTATAAACCACAATTTTTTATTTAATAGAGAATGATGAGTGCTTCTCTTATTAGAATATATTCTTTTTATCTATTTAGTATTGATATTACTATATTGCATCAACATTTCTTAACCTTTGGGAGGAACAATTCTGGAAACATGATAAAAGCAATAAATTTTTCCCCCAGAAAAATACATGTATACAAATAGGCACAAAGTTTATGGAGAGTTTTGAGATATTTCTTGATACCCTAATGCTCCCACATATGCATTTTTAGCGTTTCATTCAAGGTCTGTTTTAAACCTGCTTCTTCATTTTTCACATAATGGCAAAGGAATTAGTAAGAGTATGGCAAGACCATTTTTCTGCAAACAATGTCTGTAACAGACAAGTTGTTCACAATACTGGTCTTCTTGCCAGCAAAATGATCTTGGAGATATTTTCTTGTTTGTTCTTGATGAAATATATATATATATATTTTTATGTATGTATGTATGAAAATTTTTTATTTATCTTTTTACTATTGTTAATTAAAACTAGTCCAAACTAATGAAGTCATTCATGCTATAGGTCAAATAAAATAATTCAATATTCACAAATATATGGTTCTAATTATATTGTAATTATTTTAATTAAATTCTATATATATGTCACCATATATTACCACAGAAGAGACAGAATCTAGAGATGTATTGAATGACAAAAGAAACTTCTCACATTATTAAGCACCCACTTTTTAAAATGATACCTCTAGCATGGAGGTTAGAACCCTCCTTTGCAGTATTTATGGAGCAGGATAAGATCCACCCTGGAATATGGCAGAAGGGTTAATAACACAAGTGCTATATTGAATCAGCAGATTCATATACTGTTCTGATCATACTAGCTATGTAACCATGAGTAAGTCACTTAATCTCCTCATCCTTCAGTCTCTTCAGTATAATGGGAATAATAATAATTATAAATATAGTGCTTATAACAGTTACATTGTGGTTTGGATTTGAGGTGTCCCCCAAAGTTTCCTATTAATGCAGAAATACTCAGAGGTGAAATGATTAGATTATGATAGTTATAACCTGACCAATCCAATCCAGCTTGAATAGGCATACCAGGTGGTAACTATAGGCAGATGGGGTGTGGCTGAGGAGGTGGGTCACTGGGAGCATGCCTTAGAAGGGTTCATCTTTTATGTGGCCTCTTACCCCTTCTATTTCATGACACTGCCATGAGCTGAGAAATTTTTCTCTGCTAGGCCCTTCTCCCATGAACTTGTGCCTCACCTTGGCCTAGAGCCATGGAGTTGGACCATCTATGGACTGAGACATCTGAAACCATAAGCCCCAAATGACCTTTTTCTCCTCTTAGTTGCTCTTGGTCACAGTGATGCAAAAGCTGACTAAAACTACTTAGTGCATGGTAAAGGCTCAATGGTGCATATATCAGCATTCAGAAAGTCTCAGAATTTTCTGTGCTTCAACAGTCTTTTTAAATATCTACTTCATAGGGTTACTGGGAAGGTTAAACACCAACAAAGATGTAAGTAAATAGAAAAGAGACTGGACTTTGCTAAAAACATCAATAAATGTATTATTTTTTTGTTATTTTTTCCATAGCTAATATGCCTATTACCCCAGGTATTTGTGAGTGTGTGTGCAAAAACCTGGGGAGTAGACAAGACACTGTCAAAGGCATGGGTATGGAGAGCCTCTAGGGAAAGGAAAGTGTGTTTTTTGAAGAGAGCAATTTCCTATGGGAGGACTGTGTTTGTAGCTCAGTGGTAGAGTGCTTTCCTAGCAAGTTCAAGGTCCTGGGTTCAATCTCCTGTAGAAGAAAAACAAATATGGACAGTAATTCCTTATGGAGAAGACTTTTCCAAAGTAAAATGAGGGGTGAACTGAGCTTCTAAGTCCAGTCATTAACACTCTCTATAGGAAGGGGCAGGTACTCCATATCCTTACTAAATGCCAGGATGGCAAGGAACTTGATGACATACCATGGCACCAATATGCCTCCCCACACCATTTAATGTGGAATCATCCTATAGGGACCATATCAATGTCACTTCCATAGCTTTTGTTCACCCTCTAATCAGATGGAATTACATGGAATAAGTACATAAAACACATATTGCTGCTCTTGATAGAACTTATTGGAGTTGAGGCTTTTGTAATTATTTAGGGTCTGTTTGTTTAATAATTATTGGCTCTACTAGGATACGAAGCTTATTAAGATGGAGATCATGCTTTCACATCTAACTCTAGTGCCTAACATAATGACCAACTCACTGGGTAAGTAAATTAATGATGAGATTGGGAGAGAGCCACACTGTTCAGTTGAAATTGAATGGCATTAAGAGGTTCACAGGATCCTGAAGGAACACAAATACAAGGTTAGTTTGAGAAGATAACTGATTCTGGTTAGATGATCATATGATGATTATCATATTAGGGTAGGATGAAGTTAAGGAAGATAGATTTCAATAAATGAATTGGAAAGAAATGTGAGAAAACATGTACTATTAAATATACAGGCTTACAAAGAATGAATTGAGAAGAGCTAAACAGACTGGGAAAATAAGATATACTTTAATTGTATGTCATTAATCACATTCATTAATATGATTTTAATTACATAAAAACTTTCCCATAAAAGTGGGTCAGGATTGAGGTTTTTAAGCAGAGGAGGACATGTAATCAGTCAAGGTTTAATACAATGGGAAACTAAAACTACTTTTGGATATTTTGAGCAGAAAGTGATTTAATAGAAGATTAGGTAATTAAGAAATAAATTGTTGCAGCAGTTGGAGAAACAAGCTCCAGTCTGGGCCTCCAGGGATGGCTGTAAAATGCTTCTCAGAACCCAACAAGCTAGGAAATAGACATTAAAACTCTGCACTTTTGTATGACTTTGATTAACAGCTGAAACAAACAAAACAGGTCAAACACATAGAAGCACATTATTTCTGTCTTTCAATATCACGGTATTGCATGTAACTAGCAAAACCTAACTAGATAAAGAAAAACCTGCAGCAAAGAAATATAAGAAATGTATGCTACCTCTCACTCTCTTTCCCTCCCTCTCTCTGTCTCTCTCCTTTTGGGGACATAAAGATGCCACACTATGCTGAGGAAGACACGGAGCTTGACAGCTTCAATCCAAGGCATTATTCTCAAGGATTTGTGTTGCTGTTGTTGTTTTAGGTAATCCAGTGTCAATTGTTGGGCCGCTGGGTCATTAGAGATTGAGGAAATAAAATTGGTGAGGAAGAAAATATTACCAATTACTTACCCCTGTTTGTAGTATCTGAGTGAATGTGGTTCTTTCAAAAAAGGAACAGAATTCAGCAGATGACTCTTTCTTCCCAGGTTAGTATGTAATCATCTATTCCCTTTAAAGTATACGATCAATATGTTTTAAAAATCCTTTAGAAGCTGAACTTACACTGTGGCAACATTTCAATTCTTATTTCAAGGAAGAACCAAAAGCTCAGTATACCTTTTGCATTTTACTTTCCATCATAAGAAAGGAAAATAAGAGTGGAGAAAAAAAAATACATCAACTTTCGAAAGCTCATGAGGATGAGGTTTTAGCGTTCCAAAATAAATAAATAAATAAATATTGGATATAATCACTACTATCTCATAAATTTTTAAATATCATTAAGGAAATATTGCCTATGAGTATTGCATTTCCAAGAATAGCATACACATTTGGTGAAGAACCCAATAATCCATTCATCCAGTTTATGTATAGCCATAGCCAGTCTACTGCCCACATCCCAGCCTACATTTTCATTTTTACAGTCCTTCCATTTGGAAATGAAAGTCAGGATTCCTGCCAATAACAACCACCTCCAATGTTTTCAATATTGCTGCCATCACCCTGGCAACACAGAAGACAGGACATAAATAGTTACTCTGCCAAACCTATCTATTGCCTTGTTATGCTTGTGGGAGTTAGTGTTGTCAAGAGAAGTTTATGCCAAAGTTAAAAGTAAATTTTGACTTATCCATGGTAAAATTTTCTAAACAGTACGTTTATGCTTTATTTATTCAGACAGGTAAATGGAAGCATCAATAAAATATAACCTCCATGAGGGTTGGGAAAACACTTGTCTTGTTCCCCAGCACTGAGGACCAGTAGGTGCTCAAAAATATTTACCAAATGGGTGAGTTTGTTTAATGCAAGTATGGATTTCTCAAATTGAAGCCTATAGTTTGACATTATTTCCATCACTGCATTAGTAGCATTGAAACATCTTAAAATATCATAGTCCAGAACATTTTTCAAAACCATAGAATTGTTGATGGATGCAGAGATGGTCTTAAGTAGTTTCTACCACTGTCTGGCACATGTGGTAGATATTTTGCTGAAAAGGAAACCTAGACACTGAGGGGTCGACAAAATTGAGCATGATTATTCAGCTTGTCATGGGAGAATGAGACCTGAACCCAGGATCATCAGGCTTTAAAACCTGTGCTCCTTCTGGTCACAGAACTACCTCTCTTGGTGTATTTTTTTCAATGGTGTATTTTTTTTCAATACACCAAGAACCTTTAAGGATCTAGTAAATTAATTTAGAAATTATACCACAGTTCAACCTAGTTTCACTTCAAGTCCCTAATATCACTTATCCTTCATAGTAACCTTCATCTTTTCCATAATTTAGAGACTCCCTACTTTCAAAGGAGAGAGACTGCAGAATAAGCAGATTGGTAGGAATTTCCCATGTGTTTACTGAGTGTCCATTTTTGAAAATAGAACTGGCTTTGGGAAATGGTGTAAAAAAACAAATGTGTGCAATGCATTTTGTGTTACTTTAGAAAGAGAATAATCTAACATAAAAATCCATTAAATGAAAGGCTAATGGGAAAAAACAGATATATCACTGATCTCCTAAATGAGGAAATACTGTGGTATAATAGACTCAAATTTGGATTTAGAGATCCTAGGTTTTATTCTTAGCTCCCCCGGCTACTAATATTTCTCACTTTGGTAAATTAGTTAAATCCTATTTTTTTATTATTTATAAAATGGTTACTTACAATCTTTGACTTTCAAGGCCATTGGGATTTTAATGGATGACATACTAAAGCACTTTATAAATAGTGTCACATAAATACAGTCATGTACCACAAATGACATTTCAGTCAATGACAGATTTTACACACACACACACACATACTTTGTCTGGCTTTAGCTAGCATTTCTGCTGACCACATAATCTCACAAGGCTGAGCTGACTTTCCAGTCTCCAAACTCCCAGTGTGTTATCTCAGTCCCAAAGCCCTGGGTCAGTTTCAACTCCCACTCTACTAGTATAGCCATTCACCCCATTAGACTGAGAGCTGGCTTGGCTGTTTTATTTCTGCTGAGAAGTTTTATCCCTTAGTGCTAAAGGAGTTCCTGTGTTAATTATAAGGATATAATTATTGTGATTGTCCTGGAAAGAACATGGGATATTTAATCCAATATTCTAATTTTACAGATGAGAAAACTAAGGCATAAAAATGTAAAATGAGACAAATATTCACAGCAAAGTTAGAATAAAAAGATACTTGAAAACAGACACAAACTACAATCTAGGATCAAACTACACCTAGGATCTAGACTGTCTGACTTATATTTTACTATGTATGATCAAACCCGTCAATCCTTGTGTTTTATATTTACGTCTATATTTTTTAATTGAATAAAAGAAAAACCATTAACAACAAATGCTCTATTCTACCCAGACAGAAAAGGAGGTCCAATTTGTCTGATAACAAATATTTGCAAGATTTGTGGTGTTTCAATAGAGTGGGTTCAAGAGAAGGCCATCACAATTGCCATTTTTTTTAATTTAAGAAATGGTGGGGTAAGAGATTTTCCAGATGCTGGAAACAAGAAATATTTGGGGAAAAAAAGGAAACAGAGTTAAAACCGATCTATGGGATAGGCCATCTCTTTAGAAACCTGAGAAAGCATAGAGTGTGTATTAGCACAGGCTTCTATAACAAAATACATAGCCTAGGTAGCTTTAATAACAGAAATTTATTTCTTACATTTCTAGAGACTGGAAATCCAAATATAATGTTGCTAGATTCATCTGGCTTCAAATTATGGTTGGGTTCTACGGAGAGCTCTCTTCTTGACTTGTAAGATGGTTGCCTTCTCCCTGTGTTTTCACTTAGCGGAGAAAGAGAAAGAAATCAAACCTTCCACTATCTTTTCTTACAAGGGTCCTAATACCATGATGAGGGTCCCGCCCTTGTGATCTCATCTAAACCTAGTTACCTCCCAAAGTTACCATCACTAAACATCATTGCACTGGGAATTAGTGATTCAACATATGATTTTGATTGTGACATAAGCATTCAGTCTACAGGAGAATGAGAAATTGAGTGATTGATTGCTTAAACAGAATGGAGTTGATTACATTCTTCCATTTAAATAAGGAGAAATAGAAATTCCCTGTAAAGGTGACCACCTAAGCTGATATGTTACTATTCTTCCCCCCAATCTCTGACAATGTAAAAGAATGTAAAAATAAGACTACATTTAACTATCAAATATAAAAACCAAATAAGTAAAAATAAATCATCAATGTTTAAATACATAAAACAAAATTCAAACTACCACTTGCAATCCACATCGAGAGTGGTGAACAACTTCTGGAAATCATAAAACAGCAGTGAATAACAGGGCAACAGGTATTTAAGAAAGGTGGGGGTACAGTATCCAATGGAATCCTAAGAATGACACCAGGACAGAGACAATGGAAATGAGAAGCATGGTCAGCTACAAAATAAAGGATAAAAAAAAAAATATATCTGCCTCAGCAGGAGTAGGTGACTCCAGGACTTTTCGGATGGACATAAATTCCATGGGATATGTAATTGGGGGTTGGCTCTTGTATTTCTCCAAACCTAATATGGAAAGGGGGAACAGATCTGCTCATCTCCAATATTTTCCTGGGTCAGACTCTTGTTGAGGAGATGAAACAGGTGAATTATCAGAGAAGTTTCGCTATCCTGAAAGTTCCTAACTTCCAGCAACAACCACAGAATCAACTTCTTGCCTTTTAAACCAGAGCCAAACTTCCACCAGATGGCGCCAAAACTACAGCTGGGACCGGAAGAGGTGAATTTAGACCCTACGGGCAAAACGCAGTAAATTAGAAGTCTACTGCAGCAGGTCAGCGCTGGGCGCTTACCAACTCTGAAATAAAGCAACCCCTTTTGTGCAATTATATTTTAATGACAAGATTTTGCTGTAGTTAGAATGAAGACTTCTTCATTCCGTCTGCACAGATATTTCCTTTTTAAAAAGTGAATACCTTTAAATAGAAAAGTCTGAGGAAGGTTTCTGAGTTTTCAGCTAAGGCTTCCAAATACGAAGTCCTTTTCAAGCGGCGTGATTCAGATAATTTCATTGACCGAGTATACGACTCATTGAAATTTATTTTTCATTCTGCTCACTGATCTTTCATTCTGATTTAAAAAATAGGTAAGTTTTTATTCAGCATGGTCAACTCAGAGTTTATTTAATATTACAGTGCTGATCTCTATCTACATTCAGTTTCATGTTGATTAGCCAAGCACTACTCAGGTTCCCAGTGTTCATTTTGTTCAGAGTTCTCTAAAGGATGAACTGTGATTAACGTTATAATAAACTCTGGACATTCAGTCTTCTCTTTATAGCCATTAGGAATCTGCTTCTTGGGACTTTGTCTAGAAAGACAACAATTTACAAAGACAAATCATCCTTCTCTTCTAACCTAATTTCAACAGAAAGAGCAGGAGCCCTCACAGCCCTGGCAGGCAGGCTGCTGCTGTTCAAGCAGTATCTGTAGACAGTATGTGAGGTTCTACCTTAGCACTTTATATCTCTGTGATGTTCTTCACAATCCTGTTGAAGTGGTAGGAATCCTAAATTTATTCATCAAACCTCTTTATGTTTTTTTTAATATGACATTGTAAAGTTGACTCCTGAGACTCCAACTGGAATACAGAATTGCTGTGTATGTATTTATACATTTGAAGCAAATATTTATAAAATAATTTTTGAAATGCTGAGCTAGAAGTATTCTGCAAGAAAAATAAATAACCAATACTAGTTTTAAAAATGCAAAAATCTACTGCATAGTACTTGTTGAAAATTAAACCCAATTGGTAAAAGAGAAAGAACTAGAATTCAGTATTTGTTCATATTGTCTTATGCTTGCATATTTAACTTAACAATGCCTTTTAACAGACTTCAGGGAGGTTCCAGTATTAGTTACTTGTCAGGCAAAAAGGATCCCTCCAATAGGTTTCTCAGTTGGCTGATTCTGCATTTAGATTAATCTAATTGGTTGTCAGAAAGGGGTAAGTAGTCAATACCCAAATCATAAAATTAGACCTCATTTTATGTTCAAACTTCCTGATTTACTTGTTATGTTTCCTTGGGCAAATTACTTAATCTCTTATTTAATCTCTCTGGATATCAGTTTTCCTTATCTGTAGAAAGGGAACAACAATGATATCTCTTTCGAGACTTATTCAGAGTTTATATACAATGCATAGGAGTCCTCCTTCAGTGTTATTGTTATTGTCATCATTGCTGTCCTGGTTGTCTCTACAACACTCACTTTAGTGTGACAAATTCCAGATGGTTTTTGTTCATTTACTATTATCAGTAGGTTTTTGCTCATTTACTATTATCAATAGAAAGTGGATATGAAAATCTTAAAATGTCATCATAGACCTCAAGTGTTATATCTTTAAATGTTCACTAATGTATCAAAATTAAACAGCAGTGGATCAGAGAAGATGAAAGTGATAGGGATGTTGCAAATAACATTTACTACAAGTTAATTATATTAATAAGGAAGAATGAGTTTATAAGTTTATAACTCATGAGATTATTTAACTCTACTTGAAGAAAGAAAAGTTCTGAAGCATGTTAGAATTTCATTATATTTTCAATGCCATAAATTCAGAAAATATTGAAGTATTCAAATGGAAACTTAAAAGTCATATTAAATTCTACCATCTGTAAAGAACCAGTTACATGCATGTGTGAGAATATTTAATAAGTAAATTTTAAAGACAAAAAAAGTAGGTGAAGAGGCCCTAAATTGGGGACATGCCCAGTGTGCTCTAGAACATTAAAGTGGATCATAGAACTATAGTAGATGGATGAAAAGAAGGTAGAGTAAAAAGGGATAACTAGTTAGAAGTCTAACGATGAAAGCTCCTTAGTTCAGAGTGATGGCAGTGGAACTGGGGATATGTCATTTGATCTGAATATATATTAAAATTAAAGCCAAAAAGATTTATTGGTGAATTGGAAATGAGTTTTTCTAGAAGTCAGTAGCCAGGGGTGACTATAGGGTTTGTGTATGGAAAACCGCAAGATGGGAGTTGTCCTTTACTGCCTTGGAAAGTAGGAGGATCAAATTTGGCAGGAAGTGGGGAGAATTAGGAGTCCTACTAGGACCTCAGTTCAGGCAATTGTCTCACAGTCTAAGTGGGCACATGAAGTAAGTAGTCGTATATATTAATCTGAAACTCAGTAGAGAAATTCTGGCTAAAGATATAAATTTGGGAGCCATCAGCAGATACATGTTTTTTAAAGTCATGAGAAAGATCGGATTATCTAGGGGTGTATACATAGAAAAAGAATTTGAAGGTTCACGCTGTGAGACATTTCAACTTCAAAGACAGACTAGCAAACTGTTAAATGCTACCTGTCATTCAGATTCTATGATAGAATTGACCAGTGGATTTTGCAAGGTGGAAGCATTTGCTGCTCTCCCACTCAGTTCAAATGTTCTTTTCTATACTTTCATAATCTCTTGACATTCAAATATCCTTACTCTCAGTAATGACCAGTGTCTTATTTCAAATGATCAGAAGAGGAATTGCACAATCCTGTGTCTCTGACCACAGTAACCATAGTAAACTATTCTGATAAATGGACTCTTGTTGCTCTTAACCATGACTGATCATTTGTGCAAGATTCCATTCCCTCTAGAATATTCATGATCATTTTTTCAGCAATCCACACTTCCATCACCATTATTTTCTCTGTTATTTTTCTCCTCAGCATATACACTTCTAGAAAAAATTATTATGAAATGAATATGCACAGAAACTCTTTCTTTTTTTTTTTTTTTTGTGGTGTTGGGGATTGAATGCAGGATCTGTATATGCAAGGCAAGCACTCTACCAATTGAGCTGCATTCCCAACCCCTCTTCTCTTTCTTTATATTGTGGCAGGCACATAGTGCACACATGTTAATTAGGAGTAAATGAAGGCCCCTCCCCTTTGACAAGGGGTACCAAGCCAAATAAAAAGAAAAGTACACACAATATCCTGCAAAGGGTATCTGAAAGAAAAGTAAAATCTTTCTGATCAGGTTGCCAAGATAAATGTGTCTGAGTCTTAAGTACAGGGTACTTCTGGCCACTTCTGGCAATTGCTTGAGCTAAAACTGGCTTGTCTACAACATTTTCTAATGTGAAAGAAATTAGTCCATAACCACAATATTTAATCCCCATAATGTCAAACGATCAAGTTCTTCATTGAATTGAGGGATTGTTTTGGCATCTACAATCCATCTCATCTATAACCACCTAAAGAATTGATTTTGAATCAAAGGTACTTTAGGCAAATTGTGAAATTGTGAACTACATTTAATGCTGAAAGATGCCAAGATGTGATGTGCTGAGAAGCCAGATTTTTAGAACTCTGACAAGAGACCCAGACAGCCTTGGCAGCCATGTGGACTAGGCTGTTTGCCCAGAGAGTCCAGTGCTTCACCTTTATGTACCCATTGACTTGTACCTTGGCTTCTGATTCTCTTGTCCCATCAAAACATTGTTTTCCCCAGAGAAGATCCGTATCAGTCCATAATTTTTTTTTCTATACTGAAGATTGAACTACATCCTCAGCTACATCCCCAGCTCTTTTTATCTTTTATTTTGTGAAAGCATCTCACTAAATCTCAAGCTTACCTTGCCCTAGCCTCCTGAGTCACTGGCATTATAGGCTTAAGCCACTGTGCCCAGCTAGTCAACTGTGTCTTAATTTGAGTTAAGATAAATGTGTTTTCTTTGTCAGAGTTATTTGTGTTTTAAATATTATCATAAATGTTGTATTTTCTCTTAAAAGAATTTCAGAAATAACAAGCAGGATATCTTTGAATAATGAGAGACGATCCTTGCCAGAGCCTTTGAATGAACTACCCTGAGTTTCCAATCAAGTTCACTAGTTAAAAGACTCCCCAAGAGGCAAAAAATAATTATCCTATGACCATAGTGACACCTGTTGTTTTGGCTTGCACCACTTCCATTTTTCCCTGTCCTAAGAAAAAGTGCTTTTGTTTTAGTCAGTTTTTTCACCACTATGACTAAAAGACTTGACCAGCACAATTGTAGAGGAGGAAAAGTTTATTTCAAAGCTCACAGTTTCAGAGGTCTCAGTCCATAGACAGCCAGCTTTATTCCTCAGGGCTCCATGTGTCACCAAACAACATGGGGGAAGAGTATGGTAGAGGGAAGCAGCTGACATGATGGTCAGGAAACAGAGAGACTCCACTTGCCAGATGCAAAATATATACCCGAAAAGCCAAGGTCCCAAGGACCCACCTCCTCCAGCCACACCCACCTGCCTCCAATTTCCATTCAGTTAATTCCATTAGGGAATTAATTTACTGATTGGGTTAAGTCTCTTACAACCCAATCATTTCCCCCTTTGAACCCTCTTGCAATGTCTCACACATGAGCTTTTGGGGGACACTTTACATCCAAATCATAACAACCCTCCTCTTTGCTTGACAGTAAGTGACCTCATTCTATCCGTATAGTTTGTGTAGGGTGACTCCATTACTGGCTCCCAAAATGAACATATGAATGTGGTCTAACTAATTTAAACATTAGATTTTCCCAGACTCAGGGATGAGTTTGTTGTTATACAAACCTGGAGACTAATACCAGGGAAGCAGAGGGCACATAAGACCATTCTGGGCTGGGCCAACAAGTCAATGAAACACAATCTTAGAACTTCATGCAGACTGTAGGGGCAGGAAAGGTCTCTCCTTTGTGGAGTTAGTAGAATGCATGTGACCCGACCTACTTGTTATAAAGAGAAGGGACTTGTTTGAAAATGAATCCTAGAAAAGTAAGCCAAGCTAAGGAAGAAGACAAAGTGCATTCAAATCATAAAGTCTAATTTGAGTCATTGGTATTTTTAGTTAAGTTTAATTTTGAGTCAGCTTTGTTTGGGTCATTTGCAACTAAATAAAATATCAACTATTCAAAAAATGTCTATCTGTTTGTTTGGGCTTCTTAATGACACACACCCAAGCTAAACCTAAAGACTCCAACTGTGTGAGGGCTCTCGGGACTTCAGATTTTAGGACTTCTTTACTGTCCTAAAAGTTCTTCCCTTTACCCCAAAACCTAATTTCCTTTTTTATATTTGTTTCAGAGGCATTTACTTAGTCATTACTACTATCTGAACTACTTGACAAATATTCACTCATTTCATTCGTTTAGCAATCTTATGAGGTAGTTTCCAGTTTCGTTCTCATTCTGTAGACAAGGCTGCTAGGCCAGGATCACACAGCTTAGTGCAGGAGGAGGTGGCAGGAAAGGAGGAAGCCAGGTTCCATCACTGAGAGGCCTAATTCCCATTGCAGCGTTTTACATGAGTGTTTCTCAGCCCTGGCATGATAAAGGCATGAAGTATCTGGGAACTGTAAAAAATTACCATTTCTGGGATCCCAGGCCCAGAAGGTCTGTTTAATTGGTCTGCATCAGTGTTTTTTCAAAGCTTCATACTAAATGCTAAGATCTAATTTATATTGAAAAAAGACACCTATTCACATAAAAGATAAACAATATTCTCAACCCATATCTGGACATCCAAAAGGTATCATTGACTTCTATATTATACTCACTAGAGAGCAAATAATTATTTTAAAGGTTTACCAAGACAATCCATTATGATATCTATTTAAGTTATAGATGATACTTGCTGGGACTAGAGATGGCATTATGGCTCATGGAACTATGAATATATATAATGTAAGAAATGGAGGTCAATATAGACAAATGTATTTAAATTTTGATAACTGCAAATGACTTAATTTTAGCTGCTTATTCTTTCTATTAAGGTCAAAAATGAGGATCTTGTTCACGTAGAACTTATATGTGGCCCAGATAAACTTCATGCCAATAAAACACTGTTTATTTATAGATTGCCTGGCTCCAAGGAATATAAAGTGTTTCAAACACTTGGTTCTGTCCTTTGTATCTGGACTAGAAAATGAAGAAAGAAGTCTTGTCTAACTTTTCCTTTTCGCTGCCTACTCCCTTGTTACCATGTCCATCCACAAACTGGAGTCTAGCTCTTGGGGATCACAGGACTGTTACGCTTTTAGAGAAATATATGGGTAAATGGCAGGAGTAAAGTTATGAAGACATATTCAAAGTTATGAGGAAATTATTTTGCTTTAAAAAATCTCTCATCATTGCTTTTGATGAATTAATGTCTTATATCTTGGACTATTTATATAGTATAATTTAGTACCCTCTAGTCCTGTTTCCATTCCCACTCCCCAAATTTCTTTAAATATTAGCATTTCAATCGGGTATAAATTCAGAGATTTGCATGTGCAATGTGGAGGAAATAAATATTTAAGCTTGTTGTATTTCTAACTTCTCTTTCCTCGGAGGAAATGAAAAGCCATTTTCCTGAAATGTCAAAATATCATTTATGTTTTTTTTTTAAAATAAGAATTAATCTATGATCAGCAACTATATTCCTATTTCTGATACATATAATACTAGTATCTAAATGTTTATGTTTGCCTCTTTTGTGTTTTTTTATGCTCTCTATTTCATTGTTTTTATAAATAAAAATCTTTTTCCTAATAAAACCAACAAATTCTTGTAAAATCTTGCTAAATTTATCACAGCAGAAAGACACCCTACCCTCCCTACCCATTCCTCAGGATTTCTGAAAATCATTTTGTCTTTTAAGTAAATACATTTCAACACTTAGAACATTGAGTTATTAATTAAAGTGGCAAACACAGAAAATAAAAATTTTCTACATTTCCATTGTTTAAAGCTAGCAAGAAGATATAAGCTTTATAAATTATTCCTTAATTTGAGAAATATAATCAAGAAAGGTAAAGAAACATTCACTCCATTTAATTAGCAATGTACAAATAGATAATTAATACAGGAGACTTACAATCTGTGGGAATTGAACTCAGTTGTCACAAGTCTACAGTGACCAAATCACTGTTGGTATTTTTGATTTGTGAAAGACAGCAGGTATATATTAATATGTACTTTCGATTAAGAGTAGAACAGAAAAACTATATTCTTACTTCCTGAAGAATAAGTTAGTACAACAAGTAGCGATTTTTTTGGCATTTCACCAGATTCTGAATGAATTGCTTGATTAATTGTTGAGGGTTTTACTGCTGATGAGTGATGAAGGAGAATTTGAGAGCATGGTATTCAGTGATTTTCTGATTTGCACCACAGGGGGCATATTCAACAATTAGATTGTCCTCTACAAAGTAGTTTCCCTATTCAGTAATGACTTATTGCTTATGCTTTTTTAATAAAAATATTAAATTTTGCTTTCTCTTTTTATTTCAGAAATTCCCAGAGTTTCTACCAAATATTTCAATAGCCCATCCATTTCTTTGAGACCTCTGTCTCCTGAGTTGAAGTCCTCTCTGGCTATATAATTTTAAATACCAACGATGTAAATAGTTTTGAAAATAAAGTGGGGAAATGCCTGCCCAAACTTTATTTACTCCGTGAACTAGTCAGGCTTAGATTAAACTGAAACAAATGAAATATGCCATTTTTTTTTCCCCACAAGAAGCTGACCTCTTCATTAGCCTCCTGTGTGGTTCAGTTACCAGAGTTTTTAAGTTTTTACCACGTGCAAGCCACTGTGCTAAGTTGCTGGAGTATAAAGACAGATGGGTCACTTTTATTACTTTCTGTTCCTCTGTAAACCCAGAAAGTTCTTTTCTAATAGGTCTCTTAAGAGCTTGACCATACACACTAGTTTGCCTTAAGCAGTCCCTGTTTACTTCCATTTCACTCTCAAGGAATCTGTTTGATCTATACGCATATGTATGTGTCCATATTTCCCTTTTGTCCTTACTGACATCAATCACCATCACAAAGAAAATGATGTCTGGGCACAGTGGTACACACCTCTAATCCCTGTAGCTCTGAGACTGAGGCTGGAGGACTTCAAGTTCAAAGCCAGCCTCAGCAAAAGTGAGGCTGAGGTGCTAAGCAACTCAGTGAGATCCTGTCTCTAAATAAAATACAACACAGGGCTGCAGATATGGCTCAGTGATTGAGTGCCCTTGAGTTCAATCCCTGGAACCAAATTAAAAAAAAAAAAAAAAGATGTCAAAATTAAAAAGAGATCAATATGTGGTTCTTTCTTAGTGGGTATTGACTTGTATCTAACAACGAATAAATTTTAAAATTTCTTTTCTTTTAGGAGGAAGGTGATGAACCTATGGGCACTTCTTAACCACAGAGCTATATCCCCAGCCCTTTTTATTTTTCATTTTAAGACAGAGTCTCACTAAGTTGCCCAGGGTGGCCTTAAATTTGCCATCCTCCTGCCTCGACCTCCCAAGTTTCTGGAATTGCAGGTGTGTGCCATGATGTCTGGCTTAACTTTTTTCTTTTATGTTTTTAATTTGAAATTATTCATATATACAAATTAAAAAAATAGGCCACAAAATTATTGTTTTCCCTTCATCCACAATTCCTAAATGTTAACATTTTACAATACCACAGAAAATGATACCAACAAGGAAATTAATATCAATACCATACTATTTTCTAATCTATAGACCTTGATCAAATTTCAACAACTGTCCCTTTGATTTCCTCTTCCTGATGCAGTCTCCAACAAAAAGAATCATCTGTTGCATTTAGTTATATTTTCTCCGTAGTCTCCTTTGTTCTAGAGTACTTCAATCTTTTTGTCTTTTCTTTCAAGATTTAAATACTTTTGAATAGTACTGGCAAATTATGTTATAGACTATCCCTCAATTTCAGTTTTCTTAATATTTTAAAAATTAAATGAGGCTATTTAGTTGTAGGAGTAATACCACAGATGAGATAGAGTTTGCTCATGGCATCATGTCAGGGCACACTAACAGAACTCTTTAAAATATGAAGGCAAATTTTTATTTTTCTATTGAGTAATGATAGTCCTACACCCATTAGATTATTTTTCACTTTATGTAAGAAAACCTCTCTCTATGGTGTTGCACTTCTCTGTTGCTTTTATAAATCAAAGACTCATAATACCGTTGGAGGAAACTGACTGTGAAGACAGTCACTCCACTTACAAATTAAAACCACCTAGATAAACTAGAGGGGCCAGCTCTGATGTTAGAAAACTCTTTGCATGACCACTTCATTTAAAAAAATCAACCTGAACAAGCAACTAGAGAGGGTTCTTCCTACATCTTGCCTTCAATACACATATAACACTGACAAGTCAATGAGTCAAGTGTTTTTTGAGTATTACTTGAAAAATTATTGAGCATTTAGATTTGTCTTAAGGTTAAAGTGATGGCTTTTTTGAAAGTTCAATAATATGCCTAATCAATAAACTCTGCCATCTTCAAAAAATAAGTGTTGTTTTTCCTTAAGGATTTACTCTTGAAAGTCCTACATTTTAGGGTATTCAGTTCTTCATGTGTATAAGGATTGATTCACTGATTTGTTTGCATCCTGAAAAAAAGATTACGAAACACTAGAGTATGTGTAACATTATTTGTTGACTCCATAAGGACTAATTTAGTTTAGCCACTCAGTACTAAATACACTCAATGCTACATCACACATAATTTATATACTATGGGGTAAAAGGTTTTATTTTTTTTAATTATTCTTTTAAAAGAGCTGTAGCAATTCATTCAAAAGATTTCACTTACAAAATGCTCTAGGTAACTTAACATTTTAAGGATTTAGAAGAAAAACTGTATTTTTCTTAGGAAGATTCAAATAAAAATAATAATATTTGAGAACTAATAATATTTGAGAAGATTTTATTAAAATATGGTCTTGAAAGAAAATATACTTTGTTTACTAGAAAAAATGTAATTAAAATGATAAACTCTACTTCGTGTATGTTTTATACCAGAGCTGCCTTATTATTAGTCAATTTCAATTTATCACAAATTAAGAAAAAAGATGAGCACATTGTCACCAAAGCACTATGTGCAGTTGTGACAGAGAACAGATTTATCTGATTGTGAAGTGTTTCTGAACTTCAGTGTTCATATCCATGTGTGCTTAGGATAATGGACTAAGGGTCAAAGACTTGCATAATTCTGCCTTTAAAAATGGTAAAGTCTCTTGTAAAATACAAATATTACCAATGTTAAAGTCAATGTTAATGCAGTTTTTTATTTTACCAAAATACAGATAGAAAATAATGATTTCATTCAACTGAATTTTCCAAGAAGAATATTAAAATTCTGGCCATATGTTCATGGCATGGGATAATCAGATAAGAATAAAATAATAGGGAGTTCTGATTCATCACAATTATATGTTCCTATGACTACAAAGAATCAGAATTTCCAGGCCTACATTTTATTATATATTTAATTACTGCTATAAACCAAATTATTCAAATTTTGGTTACATTAAATTCAAACATGATCCTACAGACATAACATAAGGAATATAGTTTTAAATTTACACAGCTACCAGTTGCTAGTAGTAACAGTTATTACATTACATATTTCTCATAATATGTTAAACATTCCATCTTTGGTTTCTATTTGCCACACAATTTTAAATTTGCATACTAAATTCATCATGGTACTTTAAATTTATAAATGATTTAAATTCTTTGAAATTCAGTAGCTCCTCTGCTAAACTAGATGTAGTAATTCTTAGAAGTTGATTGGGAGAAATAAAGGAGGTAGTGTATGTGGAAGCACCTCTCATTTTCCTTCATACATAAATGTTTCTTTTCGTCCTTTTTCAGTTAGACTATGACAGTAATATTTTATTTTCATTGTCTTTTGCTTATAATTTTACTTGATGCAAATTCACATTCACCCTAATAGTTGAGAACATCTATGGCCTTTATCACTCAGGCTATTTTTTTCTGTTTATTAGAGAGCTCCATGAACTATTATTCACAAATCATTATTCTGAAGCCATTCTCTGAGGTGTGAGCATCTGCTAGCTGCTAACAGAGGGTGCAGCTGTTGTTCAGAGTCTGTGTGGTGTTGCCAAGCAACTGCTGCAAACCAAATCCCCGGGCAGGTTGCTTGCCCAGGCGCACCTGCCTGCCGACCCAGCTATTTATTTAATTAAAAATCTGTTCCTGCACAACAGCTTGGCTGGAAAGGCAACAGCAGCAATCGATTACAACTATATTAAATGACCTACCCATATTGTTTCATTGACTATTCATTGCAAACCAAAGGTGTCTCTGACCACCCCCACTTACTCTTAATGACTGCAAAAAGTGTGTATGATCAAAGTATAGACAGATTCTATTTGCATGTCAGAGAAACTAAAAACAATGTCAGGAATATCCCTTCCTGTAATAAAATGGGTCCAAAATTAAACTGCTCATCTCCCAAGAGGACACTGAATTTTTATGTGCAGCAGGAGGGAAAAAAGGAATTTAAAATACATATATACTACTAACTGTGAATTTGGAAAGTAAATATTTTCAAGACCAGCACTTTTTTTCCCTTTCAATTAAGAAAAAAAAAAATTATCACTTCAGGTGCATTAGAGTTCACCCTTAGGTGACACTGGTTTTCTATATCCATTCTGCTCTCCCCATTTTAAAAATTGACAGAGGCTCTTTTGTGTCAACCAGATGATCTTAGAAATAAAACTGTCAAGAATTAATACCCATCATTGAGGTTTCTTTTAAGAACCAGGGGGAGTCTTGGCAATGCTTATGTACATGTCAACAGTTCTCTGTCCTTTGAAGCGCTTTCCAACTCCTTTTTCCCTCTTAGGAGCAACTCAATCTAATAAGGTTTTCAAGAAAAAAAAAAGAAAGGTCTTAGATGTGATTGCATGACAGATTTATTTTTAATATCTTTGAGGTGAAGATTTTAAACTGGGGTTCCATAAGCAAAGTATGCCTTCCTAGTTTTTATGGCAACTATTGAAGTCAAATAAGGCCTTTATTAAGAATTCAGTGTTTGCTATATCATCATGACCAGCATAAATTATTATTTAAAAGCTAGAATCAATTCTCTTTGAGCAATGTATAAATTACCTGTGCAAAGGAAGTTTGTTTTCAGAAAAGGTACTAAATAAAGAACAAACAGTGACTGGTCAATATGAATGGGAGCACATATTTAAAGAATATATAACAAAGTGTTTTTAGACTATATAGGTATATCTATGGGTTTGATTTAAATAGCCTTAAAGGTTTTAAATTTAAAATTGGAATCCAGTTTTTAAAAAATTCTGCCAATATACAAATGTTCTTCCTGGTTTAGTGCATCTTACAACTTTACCCAGGTACACAACCTACAGGCTTCTGTTTTTGCTCCTTGCCCATGTTGTCTTTATGTTCATATTTTCCTTCTCATTGAGATTGATATTATTTCTACTGACTATAGACAATACTTCATCATAATAGGAATCTCCTAAAACATTGAAATTTCATAAATATCTACTTCTAATACAAATTTCCTACAGGGATCTGCTATGAACTTACCAGATTCAGTCTTCATTTTATTTCTACAAATGCTTGCAACAATAGACTGTTTATTTCTATGAACCAACCAGGCATACACAGTTATGTGATGCCGACTTACAGGGTTGCTTACTTTTATTTTATTTTTTTCATTCGTTTTCCTTCTATAAGGAAACAACACATATCCTGAATCTTCTATTGGGTATTATTTGGTGGCTCAGAAGTAATTTTACTTCTATAATATTTTTTTAAAAATCCAGATTGATGATTCTTAAAAGTACAAAATATATTTGATCAGATTTTCTTCCCTTTTGTTTTAAACTTGAACATACCAGTGATAGGACTATAGCATATGTATAAAAATATTGTTCTCCTGAATTTGAATAGTTTTCTGCCTCAGTACACTCATTCAAAATTTACTCATTCTTCAAAGCCTGAGTAAATATCATCTCTTTTGTCAACATCAGGTCTCTGCAGTGCTGTGAATTCCCCTCTCAATCTACTGTTTAGCATTTATGTCTATATATATGGATACCTTGAACTGGTGATTGAAAATTACACAATATATCTGTCCATGCCACCGCTGATAGGCTACAGATTGTGCTGAAAATAACAAGGTAGTTGTCTTTGTAATATTTACTATTTCCTTGTAATATTAAACATCGTAAAGCTATAGTAGGAATTTTTACTGGTTTGGGTAGGTGGAGAGGAGAATCAATTAACAGAGAGAGGAACCATCAAAGGAAACGTAAGGAAATGATATGTTTGTGTATGGAAGTGTTGCTCTGTTATATTTCTGTTCCTCCCAAATCTACATTTTTCCTGGACAAATCATCTTGTGTGAAATATAAATGCTTCAAACTCCATACATTGGGATACTTATTCCAGAAAAGATAGAATTCATCCTTATTACTGTTATCTATCCCACAGATTGTACTTAGAAAAATATTTTACTACCACTAATTGCTAATCTGCTATTCATTTATTATTAATAATAGTTATTTCCTGGCAGTTCCCATTTTCAGTTTTTCATGTCTCCACTGACTCCATACTGATGTTAGATCTTTCTGAAACACACATCAGTCAAGCTACTTGCCTGTTTAAACTTCCAGTGGCTTCTTATTGCCTACATATGGAGACTAAAGTCCTTGTCACAGAGTGCATAAACTTCTAAGACCGATTCTTCATTTAAAGTTCCAGTTCAAAATTACCTTCCTCCTGATGTTTTGCAAAATTCCTTCAGATATAATTTAATACCTCATGCTTTGTGTATTCCTCCTGCCTCATCCATACTCCTGTCATAGCAAGAGTAAGGATAATCACTTATTGTGATTTATTAGTTAAAGAGGTGCTTAGTAAACATTTGTTAACTGACTATAATGTGCTCACCAATCCAAGACTGTGACAGCTTTGTCCCCTTCCCTTTCTTCTCTTCAGTCATCTGGCTCCACATTGCATCCCTATCAATTAAAGTAACTTGAGACATGAAGTCTTGTGATAAATGATGAAATAGGTAGGTTTTAGTATATAGGATAGAAGTAGAAACGGTATTCACTGATGAGAATGAGTTGATTACTTGCAAAGTATATATTTCCAAGGCCTATAAAATTGCCAGAATATTGGAAACCTATTTCAAAACTAAAAGTGTAAAAGCAACAATTATACCTTTTGAATTAATGTTAAATCTTTCTAATGATTCTAACCATCAATCAGGTTTGGCACAAAGAAAGAGATCTGATAGCAAAAGTATTCACATTTTACAGAGATGGGAGGATTTGCTTTCTTGTCTCCTAACTCCACCTCCATTTTCTGGAGTCTACATACAAAAAACGCTAATATAAGGCAACCTTGTGAAGTCCTTGGCTAGGTATGGCCACCCTTTTAACATAATTATTCAGATATATTATAACAGGGGATTAATCTTCCCAGTATGAAAGGTCTAATTTTGTCCTCGCTGTATCATCTGAAGTCCTAACAACTGTGTGAGTTCCTTTCCTTCCAGACCAAATCCTCAGTAACCAAAACTCCAGGGACACCACTTCTGTGTCATTCTTCCTGAGAAACAGGACCAAGTAGTGATTTATTTCTAACCCAAGCTGAAGGCAGGGTATTAGCAGATTTCTAGGGTGAGGAATTGGAGAGAAGGCAAAAGAGAGAGAAAGCAGCATTGCAGGGAGCCCTCTGCCATTTCTAGGCCCTCTTCCCAGCAGGAACAAGTTAGATATCTTAGGAAAGCTACTCTCAAATCTTTATCATACTATGGATCCAATAAATGTTGAATTACATTTTTTGCACCTAAAGTTTAAAATAAAAAGGGAAAAAAATGAAAAGGTGATTTTGCATCCTTCAGTGTTTATTTAATATGTTAGCTAACAGTAATATGTTTACTATGATGCATACAAGGTACAACTATTCCTTACACAATAGCCTACAGTGTCAGAGAAAGAAATAATGATGGAGTATGCTTGTGAGTGTATGTCACAGTCCCTTTCCTTTATGTCTTTCATAAAGACATGGGCAGTGTTAAATTATGTGGTGGTTCATGGACAGTGAATAAGGGACAATGTAGATGCCACTTGCTTCTGCTGCCTTTGGTGACACTACAACCTTGATCTTCCTAAGCTTCATTTTTTTTTGGTATCAAAGTGAAGATTATATAATATCTCTGTCATAGAGTTGTCGTGAAGTTTTATATTTGCAAAGTGCTTAGTCCAGTATCAAGTAGTGCTCAGCAAAGTATCACTTAATAAATGATAACAATAGTAGTATGGTATGATTGAACCATAGAATATATAGAAATGAATGACAGTATCTGAATCTGAATTTACATGTGGCTGTATGAAAAGTGAACTTATGCCATGCTAAATAAAACTTTGGATTCAAAATCATCCCCAAATATCTTTAATTCCTTTATGTCTTATAGTGTATGAGAATTGATTTTATTTCCCCTAATATTTTTTTTAAATACATACCTCAAAGACAACAAGCTGCAAAAAGAAACCTGAAAAGGATACCTTTTTATGGTGTTATAAAGTATATTTACACAAATGACTCAGAGAGGTGAATTTGTAACAAAAATCTGTACTGTAAAGAGACCTCAGGGTAAGTAAACAAAAATACAGTAATATAAAAAAATCCTCCCTTTGCCATATGTTATTGTGTGTCTAACCTAAAATCAATTTTAAAAAAGAACACATACAGTTTTACAGCCTTCATGTGATATGCTATGGAAAGTATTTTTAAAATTCAGCACCACGTATGACCTAGAGTTGTACTTACTTAGATGTCATTACTACTATACATCAGGAGAGAAAGGACATTAGTCTCTGTCTTTGAATATGTGATCCTCTCTCTCTGATGTAACACCTAGTCCACTTTAAAATTTCAAACCCTGGAACTTTTGTTACGTTGATTTCAGAGCTTCCCTCTACTTCCTCTTTTTGCTTTTATTTGTATTTAATCTATTCCTGCCCCTACCTCAAGATGCATGAATATTATTAACTAAAATAAATTTAGCAAAATAAATCTATTTATTTAAATATGTGTGATAATTACCACTTCTTCAGAGATTCTGGAAATGTGCTACTAAAGGAAATGAATTTTATTTCCAGTTTGGCCATTAAATGACATCAAGCAGCCATTTTGCTCATGTGGATTTCAGTTTCTATACTTTGAAAATAAAGCAGTTATGTAATTGTACTCTTAGATCCATCCCAGAGCTAAGACTTTTTGGCTACCATGATTGTATTTCTAACAAGTGAGAAATGTTCTAGTGAAAAATGGGATATATGTTCTAGTGAAGCATAGGGCATAACTTAATAGCATTGAAAAATCAACTAAGTATCAACATTGTTTGAAAAGGGTACATCAGTAATAAAGTTTTAAAGGTTAATTACTTTGGAATTACTGGAATTAATACACTGGACACACATTTCTCTGGGGAATACCTCATGCTAGATTTGTGATATTCTGAATGGCACTAACAAGTGCTTGCTTATTAGAAGGTTCTAAATCTTAACATTTCGAAATGTGTAAAGAGCTCAAATGATTTAGAGCAATTCTGGGCTGAAAATTTAAGGATTTTAAGGATTTTCAGCCACTCATTATGTTTCCTATACTTAGTAACCATATCCTGATTTTTCTCTGGGAAACACTCTGATCCCCCAATACTCAGTCCAAATGTCTCTTCAAGGAGTTAGCTCTACTCCTCTGTCCTAAACACTGTCATATTCCAGTGGTCCTTGGGATTATTTAAGGTGGTCAAATCAGAAAAAAAAAAAACTTGGGCTTGATGAAACAATGGGGGAAATATCACCTCTCATCCATACGACTAGGAAATTGAATAATAGAGAAGAGCAGAAGCTGCCCAGGGCCCTACCCTCCATCTGAGAGCAAAGCTCACTCAGAGGAGACAAATCCTAACTGTGATCTCATTAACCCTAACTGAAGCTTTAGCCTGTGAACATTTCAGTCATGTAAGCCATGTAAGATGGCCGGTAGTTTCTTTTTCTTCTGAAGTCAGTTTGATTTGAGGTTTCTGGTAACTTCAAGAAAAAAAAATGTAATTATTATAAACTCATAATGTATGTCAATTAGTTGGTGTTTATACTTTAAGGTAGCAAAACTACCATTGTGATAAATTGGGAAAGCTCTTTAAATATATGACTTGTTTTGAATATAACACTAAGATGTGCATTCATTAAAATTTATTCAAAGGAAATAATTAATATGCTTCCTTCTACATTCTGAGAAAATAATGTTCCACCAAAAGGAATAACTTCTTTGAAAAGCAATTTAATAATAAAGGTCTTTAGAATCATTGATTAATCAATCATGTCAAAAATTTGTTAATTCTTTAAGAATAATGGAAATGTACAATAAGTATAAGTTATTTATTTCTTTTTTCATTTTCTCATTTTATATTTTCAGATATATGTAAAGACTTTTATGTTGAGGTCAGATCAATAAGAAGATGCTATTGTTTAGACCATCACTGTTCAAAACAGTGGCACATATGGCTATTTACATTTATATTAATTAAAATTAAATTAGTTAAAAGTAAATAAAATTAAGGATTTACATTCTCAGTCTCACTAACCACATTTCAAAGGCTCAATAGCTATACATGACTAGTATCTACCATATAGGTAGTGCATATATAGAACATTTCCATCATTAAAGAAATGTCTACTATATAACATTGGCTTAGCCAACAGAGATCAAAGAATAGCAAAACAAAATAATCCTCTTGCCCCAAGAAAAGCATGTGCAGTGGGACATACAGGAATGGATTTGTAATTAAAATAATAATAAAGAAAACTGAAGTTTGAATAGCAGCATCCCATGTAATAACCCAAACTATCAAAAATCACTTTCTTGAGGAAGTGTCATATAAGTTAAAGAAGAACTATAGGAATTTATTTTAAAGTATTAGATGTACTATTATATTTTAAGGAAGTAGAGAGTACTGGGCACAATCAGGAGCCACTTGTCAAAAGAAACTAACTTTATTTTTAGAACCACACACGCCAAACAAAACAGCCTCTCAGGAAAAACCCTCAGAGCCTCAACTGCCACCACCGGCTTTCCACAAGCCTCTCTCTCCCACACAAGCTTCTCTCCACCTCCCACAATCCTCCTGCTCTTGAGGCCGATTGGCTGGGTCACGTGGGTGGAGCCAAAAAAGTCCCCCAATGAGCAGCTCCCTGGTCTGAAAGGGCAGGGAAACAGCCCAATGAGCATCACCGCAGAGGAGCCAATCAGCTAGATGTTGCTGGGGCCAAGGAGCCAATCAGCTAGATGTTGCTGGGGCCGCTGTGAGCCAATCATCAGCCGGAAGCTGGAAGTTTGCTGACAGCTGGAAGTTTGCTGGGGCCCCTTAGGCTGTGGCTCTCAACAGTAAAGTGAACTAAAATGTATAATATAAAAGGTATGGATTGATTGATTTTCAGTTTTTTCAGATTTTGTAATAGTGTGTTTGAAAATAACAAAAGAACTTAAGTGACATAAATGTACACCATAAAGCATAAAAGAAAACAAATACTCATGAAACAGAACACCACACTTAGAGGAACTTGAATATTACTAAGGATCCCTGATTTTTTCCTTTTTTCTAATTAATTGTTATCTGATTGTACAAAATAATATACTGTACTCCATATACATTGATATATCTATATAATGTGTAATAATTTTAAAAAGTCAGGATAGTCAACATTTCCTTCAAATTAAACAATTTAAATTTTTTTTAATTAACCCTTAATGATTACATGTGTGCCGCTCAAATCAGTGTGAAAAACAGTTTTGTCATCTTATCAGTGCTTTGTATTTGGAGCCTGTTTTACTCAGCTTTTACTTTGCAAAAGTAACAAGAACGACTTAGTTTATTTTGGCACATGGTTTTAAAGGTTCAGTCTATGGTTTGCCCACTTCATAGCTCTGAGCACCAGGGTATCATGGTGGTGGAAGGGCATAATGTGTAGAGGGGAAATAGCTCAGGACATGGAAACCAGGAAGCATATAGACCCCCTCAAAGGCACATGCCCAGTGACCTACTTTTTCTAGCCACACTCTACCCACCTACAGTTCCTGCCCAGTTGATCCATATGAGTGGGTAAATCCACTGATTAGGTTACAACTCTCTTAGTCTAATCATTTCACCTCTAAACATTTCTTTCATTGTCTCACACATGAGCTTTTTGGGGACACCTGATATATAAACCATAACAGAGCTTCAAGCTTCTCTTTTCTAGTTATTCATAAAATATATAGTAGGTTATTGTGAATTGTAGTAACCCCACTGTTCTGTAGAACACTAGAACTTATTACTTTTCACTGTGTTTTGGTACCCACTATCCATTGTCCATCTGTCCCTTCCCATCCTCCCACCCCTCCCAGCCTCTAGTAATCACAAATCTCATTCAGATGGACTTTTTAATATATATACATATGAGGGCTGGGGTTGTGGCTTAGTGGTAGAGCATTTGCCTAGCACATGTGAGGCACTGGGTTCGATCTTAAGTACCACATACAAATAAATAAGTAAAATAAAAATATTGTGTCCATCTACAACTAATATATGTATATATGTATATAGATAGATAGATGGATATAGATGATGAGTGAAAATTGAAATGTTTGTCATGCTATAAAGGACCCCCAAATTCTGAGCCTCAGCTTCCCTATAAAAATACAACTCTTCAGAATTTTTTAAAAAGTTCCTTTGCTTTGTATTCTGTTTTTAATAAGAATGGATGTGTTTCTAAAATTCTTATGATTTTTGTGTAGTTCATCTGTGACTTTTTAAAAACACAGATTCATTTATATTAGTGTGTGTCATTACAGTTCATTTATTTTCACTAACTTCAGTCTCCCAGTATGAAAATATTCAACTATGAACCTCTTTTCCATTCAATAGACATTTGTATTGTTTTGAGGGTTTTGTTGTTAACAATGCTTCTATGAACAGTTTTATACCTGTGCTGATGTTTTTCTGTGGTGCATAGTAAGAAGGGAAATTCATAGGATATGAAATGTTTAATTTACAAAATAATGCCAAGTGATATTGCAAAGTTCCTTTACCATTTTAGTACTCTGTCAGGAGTGGGTGAGATGAGCATTTGCTTCACATTCTTTTCAGTCTACGGGGTTATAAATAGTATCTCATTGTTCAATTATGGAGGTTGCCCATTCATTCATTTTGGCAGCTCCTGTTTTCTTTTCTCAGAAATGCCTGTTGGCTTCTGCCATTTTCTATTGGGTACTTTTTCTTTTCTATATGGATTTTTAGTTCTTTCTTTATTCTGCATATTAATTCTATCAGTTTGTATATAGAAAATTTCAGATTATGAATTCTAATTTCATTCTTTTTATATATGTCAATTTTATTGCATAATTTGAAGACAATAATTTTTACCCACTTTTACAGTGATACTCTCTACACTCCCATTATCACCATTGAAATCAAGATACAGAATATGGGACTGGGGATATAGACCAGTTGGTAGAGTGCTTGTATCACATGCACAAGGCCCAGGGTTCAATCCCCAGCACCATTAAAAAAAAAAAAAAAAGATACCTGTCCAAAATTTTCCTCATAGTTTTAGAGTCAAGTCCTTTACATCTGGCACCAAGCAGCTAATGTGCTTTCTACCTTAGAGATAGGTTTTGTCTTTCCAGAATTAAATCATAAAGTCTGTAATTGTTTGTGTCTGGCATTTTCAATTAACATAATTGTATTTGAATATATTTATATTGTGGTGTGTAACAGTACTATATGCCTTCTTATTACTAATATTTCACTGTGTGGACATATCATAGTTTATCCACACTTCTTGGTGGATACTTGTATTCTGAATAAATATACACTAATTTAATTGCTGAGTCCTGTGTTAATTGTATGTTTTATAATGTAAGAAATTCCAATTTATTTTCCAAATTGGTCATACAATTCTGCATTTCAAACATGTTGTATGAACCTACCAACACTGAATGAGATTTTCATTTTCTACCTATCCTTGCCATCTCTTGGTATTTTCAGTCTTTTTAATTTTATCCATTTTTATGGGTATATTCTAGTATGTCTTTAGAGCTATCATTTATTTTCTGTGGTAACTATGGGTGTTGAACATTTTCTCAAGTGTTTGTTTAGCCATCTGTATATCTTCCTTTGTGAAATGTCTTTTCTCATTTTTTTGTCCAAGTATTTTTGGATTGTTTGCCTTCTTTCCTTAATATTGAAACATAAGTGTTATTTGCACAAATTCTAGTTACCAGTCCTTCATGGAATATGTCTCTCATAAACATTTTATAAGTCTGTGACTTATACTTTAATTTTCTTAAATGTTTATTTATTTATTTATTTATTTATTTTATGGATTGGGGATTGAGTCAAGGGGTACTTTATCACTGAACTACATCCCCATCTCTTTCTTTATTTTTCATTTTGAGACAGGGTCTTGTTAAGTCGTCCAGGCTGACCTCCAACTTGTAATCCTCCTGCCTCAGATGCCTGCATAACTGGAATTACAGCATGTGCCAGGCCTCCTGGCCTTAACAGTGTTTCTAAAAAGAAGAGTTTAGCCAGGTGCAATGATGCTCACCTCTAGTCCCACCACTCAGCAGGCTGAGTGGCATGAGGATCACTTGAGCCCAAGAATCAGAGACCCTGTCTTGAATAATAATGAGACTGTCTCAAAAACTAATTAAATAAATAAAAATAAAAAGGAAAAATTTTAATTTTAATAAATCCAAACTAAAACTTTTTCTTTTATGATGTCTGTGTTTTTGTCCAAGAAATAATCCTAGAAGCTTATTTTCTGTTTAATTTATTAGGCTCCTTACTAATTTAAGAATATTTTCCTCATTTTTTTTCTATAATTTTAAATCTTTGAGTGTCCATTTACTATTGAGTAAATAAAGATCTTTTTCCTAATTTAAATAAGTAGTCTTAAAATTTTATAGCATTCTAGGGAATAAAATTTTACCCACTAAATCATAAATAGAAATTTCTGATATACTCATGCAAATAGATAATAAGTGGATATAATGCTTATAAATATATAGAAGTAAAGTGACTTTATTTCACACTCTGACAGGCTTATAAAATTTGGGTATCACTCCTTATATTAAAAAGTAAAAAACAAGAGCTAGGGTTGTAGCTCAGTGGAAAAGCATTTTTCTAGTATGCTCTTGCCCCTGAGTTTGATCCCCATCACAAAAACAAATAAATAAATAATAGAATCATAATTTCCCTACATCAATATATTCAGCTTTACATTTTGTATCTCACATACATCTGTTTTACAGTTTAGAACCTCAGGATCCCTAGAGTTTCAGAATTCTTACTATCAGTTTATAGGTCAGATGTTATGCATGCTATATGTAATCACATTTATTCTTACGTAATGAAATAGCAGTACCTGCATTTATTTCAAAGATAGAAATTAACAATATTCTATTCAGTGTAATTTATTATTAAGTGATATTTTTCCAATTTTTAAATAAATACCCAAAAATATCTTGATTTGGAATTCAATTTGATTAAAAATTATATAGAAAAAGCAAAAAAATCAAATGTTTTGTTAACTTATCCACAAATACAACAGAATTGACATTACCATAAAGCATAAATCATATTTACCTTGACTTTTACTAAGTTTTCTTTGTAACAGCTAGTGTAATTTGCTAAATGAGACTTTTCTCCAATATCAACCTATTATCATTTATAATGTTGTCTTGAAAAGAATAGACATCTTTTTCACTATCGTAACCTTAGACTCCATTCAAAATATTTTAATGTTTGGCTGTTATGTATGTATCCTTATCAAGAAATTTTTCTTAAAGCCTGGAAAGTAATACAGCCTTTTATATTTAAGGTAACATTCTTTATTGCTATGAAGCGAAGAACAAAGTGGTTATCCAATTGATGATAAATCAATACCAAAATCTAATTGTGATCCTGTTGGAATTTTCTTGATAATAATACTATTTCTTTACAGTATCTTTACAAAAAAAAATCTCAAGGTACTTTTATTAAAAAT
This sequence comes from Marmota monax, assembly GCF_021218885.2. Classification (NCBI taxonomy): domain Eukaryota; kingdom Metazoa; phylum Chordata; class Mammalia; order Rodentia; family Sciuridae; genus Marmota; species Marmota monax. The sequence continues at coordinate 2,452,097 of NW_026694038.1, forward strand.
TTTGTTCTACAGAATTTTTAATGAATTAATTACTTAATTTGGTTGGAAAATGTTTTACTTACAAATGAGCAATGAGAATCGGGATGCTCTAAAATATAGGATAGGATTATTAGAGTGTAGCTAATTATTATAATATAAAAGTCTTGTCCAACAAGACCTACCCAGCCCTGTATTCATTATTCTAATTCACTTCTAATTAATTCCTTGGGGCTCAAGAATTTTTTTTTAATACTGCCATTTCAACTGCATAAACAGCCCTTAGATATGATGGTCAGAAATTCTATTTCCACAGACTCTATTCACCATTCTAATTAGCTGGCTTTTGAAGAAAGAAGATCTGAAAGTCTTGTCGGCCCAGAGAAAAATAAAATAAAAAGAATATACTTTTTTTTTAAACATGTGGACTTTCCTTCTAAACAGTTAACTAACTAAAACTCTCTGTTTGAAGTAGATTAGTAAAAGTATTTATAGCAAAAGGCAAAATTATACAAGAGAGCAGCAGGACAAGTCTTGGAACTATGATCATACTACATTCTAGAAATATCAATTTAGAGATCCTTCTATGATAATTAAGGCCTTACAACAGAAGTGGCCTTTGGTAAATACATTTATTTTAGGGTATTTCCTAAGTAACCGAGAGTGCTGAGGTTTGTTTATATGAATACCAAGAGCACCTACCTATATTTTAACAGAGTAGAGAAAGTTTTCAAAAACAGGAAGATTCTAAGATTGTCAAATATTTCTAGGCACCAAACCAAGATAAGAAATGAGTAGTGCTCATTTGATTTTACTGTTGTAGAAATTGCCAATTTCCCTGGCAACTGTAATTTCAATGAAATTGTTGGTTGGAAGAAACCAGATTGCAATGGGTTGAGAAGTGAGTGGGAGGTTAAGAATGTATTCATTGTAAGTACAGAGAATGCCTTCAAATTCTTTTGTTATAAATCAGGATGAAATAGATAGCTGGAGAAGGTTGATGGACTTCATCAGTTTTAAATGGGATTATGTTCAAATGCTAATAGAATGTGTCAGGCTGTTTTCTTTTGCTTCATCCTTTGCAAAATACCCAAGACTCTGTATTTATAAAGAATAGAGGTTTATTTTGATTCAAAGTTCTGGAGACCAGGCATTCTAAGCACATGGCACCTGCATCTGGTGGGGGCCTTCTTGCTGCAACGTAACATATGAAGGACATCACATGGTAAGAAAAGGCAGCTATGCCAGAGTGCTTATTTTTATAGCAATGTCACTCCCACAGTAGCCCATTAATCCATGAACAAATTAATCCATTCATGAGGCTTAATCACCTCTTAAATGTCCCACTTCCTACAGGTCTCACCTCTCAAATACCACTAATGTGTGACCTTGGGGGTTAAGTTTTCAACACATGAAATTCAGGGGACACATTCAAACCATGGCAGAATAAAATCATAAAAAAAAGGTTGACTTAAAAGATTGACTTAAAAGAGAGAAATCAATGAAGCAAATTCTCTTAGAAGGGCCCTCCCTTCTATGAGTCTTAGAAAAAACTACAATACTTCCAATTCTAACAAAAGTGCTGGTATTTATGATGGTAGGTTTAGAAATTCTTTGGTAGATGTTAAGGATTTTCTTCTAATGGCTTTGGTTTTGAAGTAGTAGAGAAGATGTCAGTTGAACATGAAAGAAGACAAGGAGTAGATTGGCAATGTCAGAAGTTCAAAACAAAAGTTTTAAAAGTAAAAAACTGGGCGAAAAACTTCTGGCTTTATTTTTTTTAAGGGAGACTCCTGGATAATATAACTAACATAACCAGAATTCACATTTCAGCTCCCCCCTCACACAAAAACTTATCTACTTAAGCCTCTAGGTGTAAATGCCAGCCCATAGGAAATATGGGGGATGGATGGGCATGTTATATGAGTTGAAGATGTAATCAGTCAAATTCCATTGGATACATGATTAAGTTGCTGCAACTTTGTTTTGTACTGGGGTTGCTCAAACTGGCCTTGATCTCTTGTTGTGGTTTAGATATTAGTTGTCCCTCAAAAGCTCATGTGTGGGACAATGCAAGAAAGTTTAGTGGTAAAATGATTGGGTAATAGGAGTCTTAACCTAACCAATGCATTAATCCCCTGATAGGAATTAACTGAGTGGCATGTAGGATGTGGCTTAAGGAGATGGGTTACTGAGGGCATGCCTTTGGGTTTTATATTTTGTCCATGATAAAGAGACCTAGCATATACATCCTCCCTCCCTCCCCCCACCCTCTTTTTCTCTCTCTCTCTCCCCCACCCCCTTTTTGCTCCCTAGTTATCAAGTTCTGAATTGCTTTCCTACTCCATATCCTTCTGCCATGATGCTCTGCTTCATCTCTGGCCCAGAGCAATGGAATTAGCTGTCTACAGACGGAGAAACTTTGAGCTCCAAATAAACTTTTCCTTCTCTATGTTTTTTTTTTTTCAGGTCTTTTGGTCACAAAAGGAAAAAAAAAAAAAACCTGCTCAAATTACTCTCCTGCCTTAGCCTCCCAAGTGGATGGGATTATAGGAAAATACCACTGCATATGGCTCAATAAATGACAATTTACAAGGGTCAGATATCATTGTATTTCTAAGAAATTAGGAAAAATTGAACATCAACGAATACTATAGTTTTAATACAATTAGGAAAATGGAACAGTAACTGAACATTAGGGTCATTCAGGATTACTATTAATTTGATAGATATGATCATAACATAGTGGTTATTTTTAAATGGCTCTATCAGAGGGATACAGTCTGAGGTACTATGAGCAACAGATATGATGCCTAAGATTTGTTTTGAAATGCTCAGAGAAAAAGTGAAGCAGAATTAGATGCAAAAAGAGCAAAATGCCAGGAATAAACGTTGATAATGTAGAGAACAATAGTCATGGTATCTCTTCCAAGGTGTGTTGTTGTGAAAAGAACAACAGTTGAGTCAGTTGGAAGCGATGAGGGACAGACGGGGTTATTTATTTTAAATGATACTAAAACATGTTTGAATGCTGATGGAAATAACTCAGTGGGTAGAAAGAAAGTGAGGTAAGTAAGAGAGTTAACAATAGGAACAAGACAGCTATGGAGGTGAGAAGGGACGACATCCAGAACTTAAGCAGGGAAGGTAACATCAGCCTTTGGTAAGGCAGGAGCACTTCATCCAGAGTGCTAAGGAAGGTCCGTGCCTGTAGGTAGAAGGAGATATATATGGTGGGAGGAATGCAGAGTTCCTCCACGACCATTTCTCACTTGGTTAATCAAGTAAAAGGCAAGATAAGAAATGAGCTTGAGGAAACTGTGAAGGACTGGAAGTTTAAGTTCAAACCCCAAAAGCACTTTTTGGTCAGATCTTTCTTCTACTGAGCCTCAAAAAATCCAGTCATTTATATGTAAGCAAAGGTTATCATGTGGTCATAAGAGGAATCAGTACCAACTTGTATAGATTTTTTTATGAAATCATTGAAATTTATCCTGACTTAGTAGAATCTAGGCTATTAGATGGTTCTCAGAGGTGGACTCTGATAAATCAACTTGTAGATAATGAAATGAAAAAAAAAAAAACAGGTATTTGGGGCACCTCTGCCATGTTGTACTTATGCCCCTCTTTTTGGCCTTCAAACCTGTATCAGCTGCCCGGATGGTATGATTCCACATGGGTCTATATAGAGAACACTACTTCAGTTCCAATGTCTGCTTTTTATGCTTTGAAGATGTGTGCTTTTATAATCACAGCAAAAGGAGAGGAACATAATCGAAGGGAATATATGAATGGCACAATGAAACTTCCTTAGCAAATCTGAAGCTAGGCTGTGGTCGCTATGTGCCTCATAGCACAGGTCATGTGAAGCAATAATAGGCTAACACACCATCCTGGGGAAGTGGGAGTTTGAAGGCCAATCAGATAGAACAATGTTTTTTTTTCCTAATGTGTCACAATAACACAAGTGGCTGTGCTAAATAAATTCATGCTCTGTACTGCTGTGAAAACAGAATGATTAATAACCTTCAGTATTATTCTTGCTTCCTTTAAGACACAGTAAACTAATGAACAATGAGATCTTCAGCAAAAATATATTTTTATATGGATGTTACAAAATCCATTTTAATTACCTGATCCCTGGATGTCACATACCACAGATTATTCTTTTGTCCATTTTCCAATTTAACATAAAAATTCAGGCCCTAGACTTGAAAAAAAGTAGGCTTTGCAACAACCTAAAATACTTTCTTGTATGGAATGGTTACTAATAAATTTCACATTCCTAAAGTGCTTACAAAAAAATTGGACAGAAATAAATGCAGATATAAATATTTATTTATTTTTACCTATAATCCTTACTCCATAATTATTCTCAAGAAAATAATTTTAAGAAGTAAAAAAGGAAGGAAAAGTCAAAATAATAGTGTTTTATTGCAGCTATGTGTGGTTGAAGTTTAAAATAAAGAAAGGAATTATTATGTGGGTCTTTCTGTCCTTTTTACAGATAATTTAATGTATTATTTTCTTTTAGAGGATTCAATGAAAATATGAAGAAAAGAGGACAAGTATTAATTCTTGGGATCCCTCAACAATTGTCTCTCTTATCCAGATGCATTTAGTATTCTATTAGCAAATTATTTCAGTATAGGAGATAGCTTATAGTTTTAGAAAAATTGCACCTAAAGTTTCATAAAATGCTGCATGTCATGGTTTTAGTTGAATGTGCATATATCATTTAATGCTATTTTTATCAACCCCCCTTTTTTTGTGCTTAAAATCTATTTATACTATACCTCAGAAAGATACACATAAAAATTCAAACATTTACAGATCTTTTATGGCAAGTCTTCCTTATTTAGAAATTCTCATGTACACTGGTTGTATTCTTCACTGTATTTTAATAAACTTTTAGAAACTATAAATTACAAATTTTTGTTTTAGAATTTTCAGTCTTAATTTCTTATCTTCAAGCATAATAAAATATTTAGCAAATCTATACAAATGCTTATTTTAAAATTTTATTTATTTATTCTAATTTGTTATACATGACAGCAGAATGCATTTCAACTCATAGTACACATAGCACAATTTTTTATGTCTCAGGCTGCTCACAAAGTAGAGTCACACCATTCATGTCTTCATACATGTACTTAGGGTAATGATGTCCATCTCATTCCACTATCTTTCCTACTCCAATATGAGCAACCAATTTACATAATCCTATGAAAATATAGTCAATAGGGATAAATGTTTTATTTATTGAAGTTTGGATATTAAAAATCAGCTGCTTAATTTCTTCAATTTTGTGTTTGTTCTATTTTCCTGATAATTTAATTTTATAGTATTGTTTCAAAGTATGATAGCTTTTATCACTGGAACAGCAAGAAAAATGATATGTAAGAGATAGCTGAATAATATGATATCTATAGAATAAACCCACATAAACAATTCAGAAACTTAATCCTTATAACAATTAATGTAAATTTCATATATTTAATTAAGTACTATGAGCAAAAATTCAGGATAATATTCATGTTTATGTCTGATCTAATTTGATTGCCATGTGTATTTAGTGCTAATTTAACTATTTTGCATGTTTTTCAAGGAACCTGAATAGGAGTAGAATTTTGATTATTCTACACCATCTTCACCTTGTACATTGAGTTTGTGGATAGCAGAGACAACTTCTTTTTTCAGTTGGTAGGTCTTCAGATGGAAAGCAACCATACTTGACAAAAAATATCTGAAAATATTTATCCGTGCCTATAGCCAAGGAATCATGTTCAAGTAGCTTCACTTACATCTGGACCTGAATTAGAAGACAAAAACCTTGATGGATGTCATAATTGTTGTGAAACTTTGGGTTCTTGAAAGGGGGAAGGAGTTGAATACATTATGCATGTAGGATAAGTATAAAGAACTTTGGGGCATAAGATGGATTATGGAGCTCATTGGATAAGACAAAGGGAAAGGAAGGGAAGGGATGGGGCATGAGAATAAGAAAGATAGTAGAATGAATCAGACATCACTTTCCTATGTTCATATATGAATATATGACCAGTGTACCTCCACATCATGTACAACCACAAGAAGGGAAGTTATACTCCATGTATATATGTCAAAATACATTCTACTGTCATGTACAACTAAAATTAACAAATAAAAAATTTTACAAGATGGATTACGGTAATCTATGGGATACTAAGGCTGGTCACAATGCTCTGACGTTTTTGTCAGTAGGAAGTGGGACTCATGTACCTCCCCTTAACAAGGGAAGACTCTATGACTGCTCTGATCGGCAAAAAATGGCAGACAGAGTGTTGTGCCAGATTCTGAGCCTAAGCATTAAGAGTTTGGAACCAAGGACAGCAGAATAAAATAGACATTATTATTGCTGTATGTATATACGTGACTGTAGGACCAATGTGATTCTGCAACCTGTACACTCAGAAAAATGAGAAATTATACCCCATCTGATTCTAATGTATGATATGTCAAGATCATTGTACTGTCATGTGTAACTAATTAAAACAAATAATTTTTTTAAAAAAAGCCATAAAAAAAGAGGATAAACCACTTCCAAAAAAAAAAAAAAAGAGTTTGGAACCTTTCATTTCCTATGAACACTCACCACGTTATGAGAAACCTAAACCACATAGAAAAGTATGTTAAAATGTAAGTTTTACTATTATTCAAGTATGACGAGGACAACAGATCAGGACATGACTACCATTGAAAATATAGCTTGTTGGTCACAATTCCTAAAAGTTAAGCATGAAGGGCACCACAGGAAAGCACCAGAGTCAGAAGACAGAAGGAGTGAGGAGAAAGCCTGGGCATGAGAATTAATTGTGGTTTCTATGAGATGAGCAAGACAAGGTACACAGGTTAAGTATTGGTTATTTTTTAATAATTCCAGCAGGTTCTCGTGTATAGAGAGAGGCTGTCTCTGCTGAGTACTTGGTCCTAATGTGATTAGGACACAGGAATATTGCCTCCTGCACTGTGAGAGCCAGAATGAGGAGGTAGCTCAGAGTATGGGCATTGAATTAGTCGGTTTGCATATGAAAGTAAGTTGAGCATGGACTTAATGGACTTCAGAATTCCTATGAGGATCTATTTTCTATTTTCTCCTCCTTTTCAATGGGAGTAGAATTTTGATTATTCTACCCCATCTTCACCTTGCACATTGAGTCTGTGGATAGCAGACAAATTCTTTTTTCACTATCTCTAATTGGCCAGCCTTGGGAGGTGCAATATCTCCCCATTCAGAAAAGCCCCTAATGCCAAAGCGTCAAGTAAAAGGAAAATATAGTATAGGGGGCTGCCCATGTCACCAATGGCAGCCGTATCAGTGAACCAGTTTAAGGATTCAGTTCACTGAAGCTTACAGATGACTTCGGTCACGGCATTACATAGTGCATATCACCTGTGACACCCAAGCAAAAAACACCCAACTGATGATCCCAGGCATCCCTCAGAATCATGAAAGATAATGAAAAATTGCATTATAAATCACTAGATTTTGGGGGTGTACATATCCTGGCAGTGGATAAAAATCTGTGTGTGACTAAGTACGTACGTGTATCCACACACAGCAGAGAATGAAAGTAGAGCAAATGTGGCAAAATTTCAACAAACAGTTAATCTAGGTAAAGTATTCATGTGTGTTCTTTGAAATATTCTTTCATCATTTCTGTGGGTTTGAATTCTTTAATATTGAAAATTTGAGGAGAAGAAAACACTGAAAAAGATAGAAAAACACATCTTATGTATAACTATTCAAACTATTTTATACAAACTATTTTATACAAGCCAGAAGAAAAAGCTAAGGCTTTTTGTTGGGTTGATGATTATATGGGGAGAAAAGTAGCCCCATTGTGGGTGAAGCCTGATAATTAGAGGCCTTCTACTCTAAAACTGTAAGAAGAGAGACAAGAAGCTCTGTAAATAAAAGAAGTTGTGAAAGTATTATCAGAACTAAAAATATTCTCACATTAGGCTACTTTCAGAGATCTGGGAATTATTGTTATTTCCTCCCAGCAAAATTCTGAGGAAAAAAAAGTGTCCTTACATTTTTATAATTGGAAAATAAAAATGCCTCTAGCTTCCAAAAAATAAAATAAAATACAAAGACCTTAATGGTTCATATAACAGAGGAATCCAGAGGCAGATGAAACTCCATGCAAAGCTCGCCATGTTTTTTTAATATATCCAAAAGGACAAATTCTGTTTTCTGTCCTTTCCCTCAACCTTTCTCCACACCAGCTTTAACCTAAGCCTGATTCAGTATGGCAGCCAATAGATCCCAAGGTCATCTGAATTGTCAGTCCTTCATGAAAAAGCAAGTGTCTTTAAATGCCAGAGGTTCACTAAAACCAAATGTTCACTATGCCCACAAGACCCCAGACCATAACTACATTCAAAAGATGGAATGTGATTGGCTCTTCCTTGAATATGTAACTTCCTCCAGAAGTCAAAAGTGGCATGAACATCTCTAATATCACCAAAAGGAAACAGACTTGGGAATTTAAAATCATGGATTAGATATAGCATGGACAACTAACCAATAACCACCAAAGCATATTTGCTTTCTCAAGTCATCTAATTGTTTCTATACATTGCTTATTTTTATTCTCTTAAATCACAAATTAGCCCTAAAAAAATGACTTATTTTTTTAATACCTCATTTTGAGAAAGAAGCCAAACTTATATTGGAAACTCCTTGTTTCCTGGCATAATCTGCGTCATGTAAATAAAAAAAAAATGTGATACTGGGCTGTTGTTTTTATAAGCAAGAGGTATCTGGTGCACCAATTTGATTTATGGTGTGTGGATATATAACTTAAAAAGATAATTTATGGGGAAGGGCTGTGTATCCCACCAGTAGTTCACTCCAAATTTCACCATAAATGAAGCATGGGCAACTGTTTAAGATGGTGTGATAGTTGGGTTCCAAGATAACCCATAGTGATCCTGAATTCTTGGTATCACCCTATATAATCCCCTCCCACAATGAAACAGGTCTGATCTATGTAAGTGTTTTGGAAGTGGACTGTCACTAAAGGCCGTATAATGAAAGGCACTATAGCTTCTGCCTTGTTTTCTTGAATTGCACACTGAATGGGATGGTCAGGTACCATGTCACAAGGACAAAAAGCAGACCTAGAGAAGCTCACACAGAGAAAAATAGAGGTATTACTCTAAGAGCTATTCTCATCTTGATAGTCCTGAGGTTCAGCAACATTTGAAAGAAAACCTTAAGCCCCAATTAGACCTTCAGGTTTTTATATCCTCTACCAACCTCTTGACTACAATAAAATTTGTTATGAAGCAATGTAAGGCTCCCATAGGTTTATATTCTCTATTCTGTTAAAGAAAAATCACTTTAGTGCTAGTTGGTGTGTATGCATGCCTGTGTGCACATGCATGTATGTGAATTTTGTTCTGGATTAGGTAATATGCTTTACTAGGGGCTCTTTTAGAATCAAAGGAGGCTACTCTTCATAAAATTGCTGATATGCCTTCTACTTTTAATAATAATTAACTAATATATATATATATATATATATATATATATATATATATATATATATACACATATTTCAATTATTACTCCCAACTGCTGTATGATGCAAGTTATTAAGGAAGAAACTGAGGTTTAAAGAAATGAGGGACTTATCCAATTTCAACCAGCTGGCAAGTAACAGCTCAAGGATTCAAGATCACATGTATTTTACCTCAGTGCCCATGTTTTTAATTGTTACATTGTAAATTGATCTATTCGTGGTCTCAACATTAAATGTTCATGATTTACTATGTCATTGGGAATGGTAGTATTTTAGTTAGGGTTTGGTATTATTCTCACCAAAGTGATTGCTCTCTATATCATATATATACTATATTTTGGCATTTGGGTGTCAGAATGATGATAGCTTCATAAACCAAGTTGAAATGTTATTCCTCTTTGTCTAGATCTGCACTAGTTTATAGGGTGAAGATCATATATTATGGTAACATATGAAAAATATATCTTGAAAGCATGGAATGTTGGTTGTCTGCTTTCAGAAATATTTTGAGATTATTCTTAAATCAACACACACACACACACACACACATATTTTTAAATAACCACAAATTCACATACGAAGTTTTTTTTTTCCTTTTTTATTTTATTGTCAGTTTGATTTTTGGTACCAGGGATTGAACATAGGGATGTTCAACAACTCAGCCTCATCCCTAGCCCTATCTTTTTTTTTTTAATTTTGAGATTGGTTCTTGCTAGGTTCTTTCTTATGGGCTCACTAAATTGCTGAGGCTGTCTTTGAACTTGCAATCCTCCTGCCTCAGCCTCCTGAGCTACTGGGATTATGGGCCTCCATCACCACACCTGGCACATAATATTTTTAAATAAATGTTCAAAAGCTAGTTTGCCAAACTAATATCCCAAAACCTTCAAATACTTTATTGTGTAATTCCTATAAACAAGACTTTCCCTTTATATAACCACATTACAACCATCAAAATCAGAAAACTAACATTGATAAATTTTTCTACCTCATGCTCAGACATGATTCAAGATTCACTACTTACTTTTCAAATGCCTTTTCTACAAAATGATTCAGTTTTTTATTGTTTATTGTATTTAATTTTTATATTTCTTTAGTCTCCCTTAGTCTGGAAGAATTCCTTAAGTCTTTCATTGATCTTCATGAAGTTGATATTGCTAAAATTGGCAATCATTTTGTAGAATGCTTCTTAATTTGAATTTATCTGATGTTTCATCATCATTAGATTCTTATTGTGTATCTTTGTCAGACGATGATGTAAGTGGCTATAACCTTCTCTTTGCATCCTTTAATGTAACACATCCCTAGTAATGATTCACCTTGACAATTTGGTCACAGTGAGGTCTGCCAGGAATGTCTACTGTGAAGTTACCATTTTCTTTTTGAAATAAGTAAATATTTTGAGTGGGGATACCTAAAAGCTAGGAAAATATCCTATTTCATATCTTACTTTCAATTAGCTCAATTGTTTAAATGTATTTCTGTATAGATTTATTTCTGTATAGATAATTTTCCACTTTATTGAATGGGTTATAAACTATTATTATTACTATTAGGTGGTTCATGTTGTATATGATATGACTAATGGCATTTTCATGCTGGCTTTTTTGTCCTGTAGTGTGACCACTTCATCTTTGTGTATTTCTTTGTCTCTAGAACAAGATATAACAGGTTCATCTCATAATTTCCTTCCTCTAGACAAGGTATTATTATTTCTTCCATGACTCTAGATTACTTTGAGTAGAAATGGCTTTCAGAAACTACAATCTGAGCTCTAGATTTGCTTATTTTACTGCATGTTACTGTTCCAAGATAAGAAACGTAACTAGGAAATATGTATGTCTGGACACACAAACACACCTCACACACACATACACACACATATTTTATGTCTATATTGTTTTATATATCTAAATATTAGAAAAACAGCTCACACTGATATATCCAGTTTAAATTCAATGCCACAGGATTCATTTTAGTTTTCTCCCTTCCCATATTTCTATCTCACTTGCATGATACTGAGGAATATGAGTCCCATGATGCTTACCATATTTACTTATTTGATCACTCCCTGTGTATAAACAAAGTCTAACATTCCTGTCACCTTCTTTTTTATGTAAATGTATTTCTCTCACTTCTTGGATTTGATTCTTCACACTGGCCTTCCTATATCCTTAAAGTGATACCCATCTCAGTGTGTAATGGCTTCAGACCCAGCTTTGGCCATGACTCCACCCCATATTGGACCACCCCTCTGTGTGGCTACTCTTCTTATTTTTCCTGAGTTCTGACATCCTAGAAGGCCACACTCCTTTAAAGAGGAATTCTCCTGCCCTGCCTAGGTTCTGACTTCCGCAAGACCACACCTACAGCTGCTTAGACTAATGCCTCACACTGGGCGACCCTTCCCACTTCCTGCAGACATCTCCATTTCTCTGCCCCACCTAATGGCTTTGAGACCAATTATTTGTGAAGGGAAAGGAATGGATCAGATAAAAAGGAAGTGATGAAGGTAATTTCTCAGTAACTCTTTTTCAATTTCCCAAACTGTTATCGATTTTATCTAATATCATGAAGCTTATTTTAAATGTGTTTTTTTTTCAGATAGATTCAATCATATTTCATATTTCAAAGCATAAAATTCAAAGGATAAAAGTCTCACTAATATTAGGAATTTCAAGACAGTTCTCTCTCCATCTCTCATAGTCTTACATGTCTTTTGAGATGAGGCATTAACTGGCAGTTCTTTCTCCACGATGCTTCTCCACATTTTATGACATTTTTTCCTGTACTATCTTTTCAAGGATGTTTACATAGCAAAAAGCATCGGAAAATAGAAATTATGTCTCATTTCAAAGCAGAGAGCAGAATTTTTTTTTTTTTTTTTTTTTTTTTTTTGGTGCTACCTAGTACAATAAAGATGGCTCTTGCCGGGGCACATTTTTAGCAGATCTGGTTTGCAACCTGTTATAAAAGACTTGGGTTTCCATTCTTATAACATGATACACTATGTTGTGAGACATTCCTTCTATAGCCTTGTGGGAGCTGGGGATTGAGGAACAGGCACAGGAAAATAATGATGCTCTGGTTCCTGATGCTGCTGCTGCGAGTGATAAAGAGTGCTTTGTTTCTAACTCAGGAGTCTCCTGTCATCTGCCATCATCCCCCAAACTGTGGCAGGCTGACTATTTAGTTTGCAAATAGGGAAGATTGTCAGATGCTTTATAGTTATTACAAGTTATATATTTCACCATAAATAAGAGAAAATCCAAATACCACTGGCTTAAACAGATATATCTTTGTTTAAAAAATTAAAAAAAAAACTTAAAATAAGTAATTCAGTAATGGTGCAGCTGCTAAGGCATATCATCAAGGAACCAGAGTTTCTATTTTTCTGCTCCGCCACCTTTGCCAAGCACATTTTAATGCTCATTGTACACGCATTGTGTTAATGTACAATACAGGAAAATGAGAAGGGAGAAATTGTCAATGGATGGGACTATCAATTTATGCCTATTATTATTATTATTATTATTATTCCTGAGAGAACTAACCTGCAGATTTCTGGATATTGATTATTTTTAGTATCGTGATATGTGTCACATGGATAGCTAGAAGGCCTAAAAGCAAAAGTTTGAGGCTATGTCTTATGTCAGCCAATCAATTTTGTCTATCATAAGTATTATCCTGTAATATTTCATCCTCCTTGAATATATTACATAGCTTCTCTTTCCTAATTCCTAATGAATCTTTTTACTTTTACTTATCTTGAATATACTTGCTAACAATCTATCCGATTTTATTATTGTTAATTTTGTTTTTTAAAAAAAATCAATATAGTATACTTCTGATTCTGGCTATGATGGAGTAACAGGGACTGGATTTATTTTCTTATCTAAAACAATTAAAAATCAATGAAAAATCTATTAACAATCATAGCAACTAAAAATCAATGCAAAATATATTAACAATGATTTGTAGATGTTTTACTTTAGGTAACTCAGGATAGTAGTATCTGAGACAGAGGCTGTCACGTGGTAAAGCTGTTCCTTAGCAGCAGAAAGGAGACAATGAGCCAAAAGAGATGTAGATAGTTACCGAAATAGCAACAACCTAGTGCTGATCTTCTAAACCTCAGTTTCCACAGGGTGACAATATAAGGGCCAAATGATACCTTCCAGATATTGGATTGCATTGCAGGAAAGCTACCCTGAGCTCAGGAAATCAACCCTCCCTCCCCAACCTTATTAGAGGTCTACTAGCAGGCCTGGCCAACCTTTGCCTTTGAGGAAGAAATTATATTATCATGGTCGGGAAGCAAAACTGTTCAGTTCCAGCAGACCATGTATCTCTTTTTTAAGGCTGTTATACAAACATCCTTGAAAAGAAAGTCTAGGCCAAAAGCTATCACAAGGCATGTACAAATGCAATGGAGAGTTGCCTCTCTACAGGGAAGATAAGGTGAGGCCTTTAATGACCTCAACTTACTGCTTAGAGAGAGCTGCCAGGATGATGTGCAGGGAGGGGTATCCTTGTCATCCCCCAGGGTTAAGAAACCTTCCATCCGACACTGATGAAAAGTGGTGAGCACAGACATTTCTGATCTTAGCAGCTTTATTTGTAATTGCCCAAAATTGGAAACCACCCAAATGTTCACTGGTTTTCTGACTGGGAGTCAGAGAGGGATGACAAATAACATAAGGAAAACTTTGGAGTGATAGATTTATTATCTTGGTTATGGTAAAGGTTTCATATTGAAACCATTTGTTTCAATAATATATATACTTAGGCATATACATACTATGTGCAATTTTTTATATGTAAATCATATGTTCATAGAATTGTTTAAAATGTATGTAAAATATTTTCTGGGACAGTGAATTTATTTATAAAAATGTACTATATCCTAATTGATTTGTCTCTTTTTATTTTTGTCTTTATTTCACTTTTTCTTAAATAGAATGCTTTGTACATTTTTTATTCTCTTTTGATAATGGCTATACTTCATCAAATGAATTTGCTTTTGAGTATAGCTTTGGTGACTTAGTCTAGAATTTCAGTTGTGAATGTTGCTTTACCTAATAGCTATTTTAAATGTTATTTTAGAATTTAGTGAGAGGTGCTTTTCAGTGTTTATTGTACTTTGTTTTAGATAGATAATTTTACTGTAGAATCTCTGATATTGTTTGTTAATTTGTTTAGAATTTTATTTGGTTCCAGCTGTCATCACACACAAGCCCCTTTACCAGGCCAGTGTACCTTGTCCTAGCCCCTAAGAGTGTTGGCTACAAAAACTTCCTTGGTTGCCCTCTTTTCCAGAAAGTTGTCCTCAGCCAATAGGGACTCATCCAAAGAAGTTAGACCCCTTCCCTCTAAAGCATCCCATGATTACCCAGTGACTGCCTGAGAGAAAGGTACAAAAATCCTGCCTCTTCATCTTAAGGTAAAAGAAATTACTGATGCATTGATGTTCTGGATCTTCCCTATCCCATCATACTAAGTCTAGAATTTACTGAGGACACTTCCTAGCTCACCTCCTTCCCCACTCCTATCGTACTTCACTCTCTTCCTTACATGTTTAGGGATTTTAGAAGACTGGTTTCCATCTCCAGTACCCTCTCCCCCCACACACAAAAAATCACACACATTCAATTTTTTGTATTATGCTCTACTTCTGGAGATTCCAAAGATGCCATTTTGTAATCAAATTTTATTAGTGCTTTATGAATTCATTAAAAAGAATGTGTATATGGGGCTGGGGTTGTGGCTCAGCCGTAGAGCGCTTGCCTAGCATGTGCGAGGCCCTGGGTTCAATCCTCAGCACCACATAAAAATTAATAAATAAAATAAAGGTATAAACAATTAAAAAAAGAATGTGTATGTAATTTATATACATATGCTTGCATATTTATACATACATATTATATTGATTATATTTCAAAATAGTAACAAACGCTCTCTTTCCCCAAATTTGGGTAGCAATGATGGCTTCCTATATATGCACTGCCATAGAGAAAAAGACTGATACTGATACACATGATTATGCTTTTCCATAGACGACTTTTTTTTTCATATACTTCTGACATCCATAGTAGAGCAAATAACCTTGAGAGCAAATATGTTCACTTGTGAGACCCAACCAATTTTTTTTCTTTCTGATAAAAGCTAGTACTAATTACCCAGTTGTTAAAGTTGAAAATATACTTGACCCTGCTTTTTCTTTCACTATGGACATCTGGTCCTGTAGTAATAAGCTCTATATTTGAATTATAACCTAACTCTTAGCCCCTCCACTCCCATATCTTCTAGCTTTATCAGGATTTCTGTCATTACTTCCTGATTTATCTTCAGTTCCCAACCTTGCCTCTGTCCCCACAATCTTCTCAGAACAACTAGACTTATTTTTTTTAAATGTAAATCAGATCATGTTATCCCTGTCTGGAATTCCTCTGAACTTCCCATCCAATTTAGAACAGAACATGAAGTCTTTACATATCTGGCACCCAACTCTTCCTCCAACTCCTCTTCACACTTTCTCTCCTTCACTCATTTCTAGTCATACTTGCTTCCTTGATACTAATGCAGAGTCCTACATCAGGACCTTTGCACTTTCTGGAACAATCATTTTAATATATAGCTAGGTCACTCTCTCCTTAGTTAATTCAAATCTCTACTTAAATGTTGTATTAGTCAGCTTTACATTGCTGTGACCAAAATACCAGACAAGAACCACTTAGAAGAGAAAAATTTTATTTTGGGTCATAGTGTCAGAGGTTTCAATTCATGGCTGGCCAGCTTCATTGCTCTTGGACTGAGGTGAAACAGAGGAAATGTGCTTACCTCATAGGAGCTGGAAAGGAGAGAGAAAGAGAAGGGGAAGAAATGAATCAGGTACAAATCGTATCATTCCAGGGCACACCCCTAATGACCTACTTCCTTCAACTAGGCTATGCTTCCTGAAGTTTCTACCACCTCTCAATAATCCATTCATATTATTACACCATCAAATGCATTAATCCGATGAGGTTATAGCCCTCGTGATCCAATCATTTCCTAAAGCCCCACCTCTGAACATCGCTGCTCTGGGGACCAGGACTTGGACACATGAAATTTGGGGAGACATTCCAGATCCAAACCATAACAAATGTCATTTCTTTAAGGAAGACTTTTTTGACTGTCATTTTAAAAAGTGTATTCTGCTGACTGTGCTTTTGTTTACTGCAGTTTACTTTTAAATTATATACTTCTTTTTGTTTATTGTCTACCTCCTGCACATAAAGAAGGCTTATAAAACACATATCTGTTTTATTTATAATTCTCAATACATAACACAGACTTGTTATATAAATAAATGAGTAGAGAATAGATAAATGAATGAATAACTCAAACTATTACCATATTTTGGTTAGTTTTCAAAATGTTCAAAATTTAATCATGCATATTTTATATAGTTAAGATGGTTGTTTTTTCCTGGCATTTATAACATTCTTTTCTGTCTCTTTTTGTGAGAAAGCTGTACTAATACTTTACTTACTCCCATTGTTTTCAGCATCTTTAATATATTAATAATTCTTTCTATTTATTCCTTAATTTTAATTTCAATATAATTTTTTTGTACCAGGGATTGAACTCAGGGGCACTTGACCACTGAGCCATATCCTTAGACCTATTTTGTATTTTATTTAGAGACAGGGTCTCACTGAGTTGCTTAGTACCTTGCTGTTACTGAGGCTGGCTTTGAACTCATGATCCTCCTGCCTCAGTCAGCCTCCTGAGCCACTGGGAGTATAGGCATGAGCCACCTGTGCCAAGCTTAATATATTTCCTCTTGAAGCATCTGTTCTTTGGCTGTAACTAAGGGCCAGATATTTAATTCTACCTTAACTTTGAACTTAAACATTCATTTAAGTTTCTAAAACAAAAATCATGATATTATACCTGAACTTGCTGTTCTGTTCCTATCAAAAATCTGAACAAAAAAGTAAGTTCATGAATAATGCCAAAATTCTATCAGTTCTAATTTCAAAACATAACCCAATCGCACATTTTCTCAGTTTCTGTACTACCATGCTTATCTCTTTCCTGCATTAACTGCCATCTTCTTTTCCATATCCTCACAAATTTCTCTCTCTTTTTTTTTTTTTTTTGCAATTTTGCAACCATATTGTTTTTGTGTTTTGTGTTTAACTGGTTTTTTTTTTCCCCTAGAAACTTTCCATTTTTTTGCCCCACTTTGGACAAAAGTCTCTCTAAGTCTATTGTAAAGCTGTTACTTTGGTGTCCTGTTTATTTCTATTTTTGGTCAAATTTATCCCTTTCTGGATCCAATGTCTTAATCATTCTAGGTTAATCCATAATTTTGCTAAAGTATATCTTCAAGTCAACCTCTCACTCACATGTTCTTGGGTGTGTGTATATCACTCTTAATTTCTGATATCTTCTGTCTGTCCTTCGGTCTTTTTTGATTCATCTGCATTAGCTCTCCATGTGAGTCTTCAATCTGAACACTTATTTGTCCCTCTTGTGTTTTTTATTTTCTCTGATGATCCCTCCAATTTCCATTGATCTTCATTCTAGGAGATTTTATTTACTCCTAAAATAAAGATCAAAAGTATATATCTGGGCTGGGGAGGTGGCTCAAGCGGGAGCGCGCTCGCCTGACATGCGTGGACCGCTGGGTTCCATCCTCAGCACCACATAAAAATAAAATAAAGATGTTGTGTCCACCAAAAACTAAAAAATAAATATTAAAATCTCTCTCTCTCTCTCTCTCTCTCTCTCAAAAAAAAAAAAAAGAGTATATAGACCAAGAAAAATCTAAAAAAAAAATGATTGACCTAGGGTCTTGTTATTTAACTAAATGGCAAAAAGAGACTAACGTAGAGAAAACAGAATGATGGAAATTAGAGGAATTATCACAGAAAAAAAAGTACAAGAGTGACAAATACGTGTGCAGATTGAAAACTCACATGGAGGACTAATGCTGATGCTTTTCCATGCCTATGATATCTTAGTGAATGTCTCTGAAGGTGGCACACCCTTTTTCACATGTCATTTTCTGTTCTGGAAATCACCTGGTTTTGCTCTTGAAAAAATCTTTTAAACTTTTTCATGTTTATCTTTTACTTCCAAATATCTTGCTTATTGGTTCATAAAGATAATAAGAATTGTATCTTGGTTATTGATCCATGAATAATAGGAAAGAAGAAGGAGCCTTCTCTATATGACTGGAATGATGTCAACTGACTCTTTTAAGGGTAGTGAGTCAGGTACCTGGTTTTTAGGCAGGCTATGCTTTCTATTCCAGAATTAGAAAAGATTTCCACTGAGGTGCCAACATCCAGATTAGCTCTGTTAGTTCTTACCAGAGAGTTCTATTGAGTTATTTAGAGAACTGTGCTCTGTTGGAGGTTTCTCTGGGTACATGCTGGCAGCAGGCTGTTCTGAATGTGGAGGTTTGGGGAGGGGGTGTCAAGTGCTTAGTGCTCAGTAATGCATGACATTTCCATGTTCAAATATGGACTCCCTCCTCTTCATTTGCTCTGTCAGCATTGTACAATGGACTCCCACAGCCTGCCCTATCTGTTGCCATTCTTAGTCCACTTTCTGTCTTCTGCATATTTGAAGAAACTTCTTGTGGGCTGATACCCTACCTTCCTGTTCTCTTGGTTGGTATAGTAGTATACATTTTTAAGAATTCTACCACTATTATGATAATGTGCTT
Source organism: Marmota monax (assembly GCF_021218885.2). Classification (NCBI taxonomy): domain Eukaryota; kingdom Metazoa; phylum Chordata; class Mammalia; order Rodentia; family Sciuridae; genus Marmota; species Marmota monax. The sequence goes on from NW_026694038.1 coordinate 2,471,369, forward strand.
TAGAGGAGGGAAAGAAGATAAGCTTAAATTTTGTCTACCCTGTTGACCCAGAATCACTAATTGGTTGTTACTGTTTTTCACAAATATAAGCAAATATTTGACTAAAATATGATTCCACCACTAACAAGGAAAAAAGGCTCATCCTAAGACCTTACTGTTGTTTCTGCCTCTTACAGGGAATCTCAATCACAGGACTTTAGTAGGCCTCAGACTCAATATACGTAAAACTGAGGTACTTATTAATTTCTTTCACCTCTAAAACTATGGTTCTAAATCTGTTGCAAAATATTTATTAAACGTTAAAATATTCTTTCAATTATCATGGAGTGCTTTCTGATGATATGCTCTGGCGAGGCAAAGCAAGAATTAGAAGGCTTAATGTTATTAAACAAGGAAAAAAAAGAATCTTGTTCTTCAAACAGACAATTGTCTTTCCATAATAAATTACATTCAGGAGGGGTGGGGGGGGGAGCCAGCTGGCACTAAACAGTAAGGTTTTATTTATAGGAAAAAAAGAATGACAGCTTAATTCACTTTAAAAGAGAAGTCACACCAAAAGCTCATAAGAAAAGATTTTTGTCTTTTGCAAATGTTCATATTGCTCTCTCAATCTTTTTCCAATTATGAGAACCCGAGAGCATGTAGCATACAGTGACATATTTGCTTTTGTTCTCAGCATGTGCACAGCAATGCTATAGATTTTGGGTCAATAAGCTGCAAATGAGATCTTAGAATCCTATTTTTAAAAGAATTGTTTGAGTGTGTTAGTAAGATGGAGGGACACAGAAAAGTAGTTATAACATTGAACTATCAGTTCAAAATACTTACCTTCATTGGTTCTTAGTTTAAGCACCCTGGCTTCATCTGAGTCAGTGGCCTGCTTCCTAACATTACTATACATTTGACATTATATGTAAAGCAGACTAAGTACATATTAGTTTCTATTTCCCCTTTGGACATAAAGTGCCATTGATAGATGAAGCAATATTTGGAAAACGTATTAGTAGATTCCAGTGTATGCATGTGCAGAGTTTTAGTCCATGGGCATGTAGGAGAATTTTAAGGAAACATGAATGGCTCACAAAATATAATTGGCTCTCTTATAATTGGACCCTGGAGAAAAACCATCCTGCTGCAGCTTGCGGCTTGTCTTCTGGGAATAGGGAAACCAAGGTTCCTTTCTTACCAGCTTCATTTCTATACATCTTAGCATCAATTTAAACTGCAGATCTAATAATACTAAAATATTTATTGGGAAAAAGTTAACTAAACTTCATGGAAATTGTATATTCATAAATATGATCTTATTTCACGAAGCAGCACAATTTTTGGCAAATTGGCTTTCGTTTTCTTGAGTAATTTAACCCTTTTGATATTATATTTACAGTATTTAAAAAGTAATTTCAGGTCTACAGGAAGAGAACTGAAAAAATTCCCAATTACAAAATATTGATCTGAAATGATTTATAGGAGCAGGCATGTTAAACTGGAATCACTAAATTGAAGGAATCTAAATTTTTCATGAAGGATGTATTGCTTATTTTGAGTGGCACAATGTTCTTTGTTTTTATGTTTCCTCCAATACAAGATTTTAGAAAATTGTTTTAAGTATCATTTCTCATATTTGTTATAGAAACAGTAAGCAATTTGTGTTGTAATTTTGCTTTTAATAATATTCGTTGACAAATTTTTAATTGCTTTCTTCCATACTCCCAAATCCCTTTGTTCATCAGCCGAATGTGAGGCTCTTCATATTTGTCTTTTTGTCTGTTTATGCATGTGGCATTTCTTACTCCCTCCTGTGAGATTTTTAATGACAGAAATCATGCTCTATTAGTTCTTGTTACTCCACTACCTAGAGTGCTACTTGCCAAGGGCTAGATAGAACATTGTTGAATATAGTTTTTAATTATCTAGGTGTTTTTTTTAAGTCCCTTTTAGCCATTTTCTCTATATTCATAAGGGACTATAAGAAATAGGAGAATATTTCTCTTTAAACAAGTTCATGAAAAGTAAGAAACAAAAGGAAATAAGTCAACTGTCACAAATAAGTCAAATCAAACTAGATTTTGACCAATTGTAGCACTAAGCCTTAATAACTATAGAATGAAATTTTTGTGTTTTAGGAGGAGGATTGTAAACAATATATTATTATTATTATTATTATTATTGCAAAGCACTTTCAACACAAAGGCCACTAAATATTCTAGGTAAATATACTAACGTTCACAGGTTAGATTAGTAAGAGTTCCAATAATCTCAAAATGCCTGAAGGAAGAAGATGATGTCATGTCCTAGTGTGTACCCTTAAATAATATTATTTTTTCTTAATATATTTTTCTCTCACTTCAAATTTGTTCTAGAGCCACTTCCATAAAGGCAGCAATCTCTCAGATACAGCCATTTTAAGGCAATGGTTATCAGATCATGACAGCAGAAAAAGAACTATTTAGCCTTTGCTAAGATGGGTTGAACACTGATCTACTCATACTTCCTCCTACCTTCTTCCACCTCCCTCTCCTGGTCCATAATCTTTAGTTTCTGTTAAAGAGCCTATTCTTGTACTGTTTGAACCTCATCTTTCACCCACATACATCCTGCTGCTTTGCAGGTAACCATGACAATATTTCACAGTACTGAGGTGATGTGCCATATAAAATGCAGCCATGCTGTCTTAAATTTATTAGCAAGCACACCTTTCTCAAAATATACACATGCACACAAACAAATGCCATATTAAAACTGAATGACATTTGGGAACTCTTTAAAGATTGAGTATGCAATCAAATGATTTAATGAGTGGGAAGAGATCATAGATTTTTTTTTTTGATTGCTAGGAACAAATAAAATGGTTGTACGTCCTAGGTATCCTTGCTAATACAAGAATAGGGTCTTAATATTTTTTTTAATTATTCCAAATCCATTAATTTCTTTGGTATGTATCTCCATAAAATTTACACTAGTGGATATGTTTGCTAATTAATCAGAAAAGTTGGAAATCTATATATTTCCTGGTTTGTAATTTAAAAGAAAAAAGTTGTGGGCTGGGGTTGTGGCTCAGTGGTACAGTGATTGCCTAGCATGCATAAGGCACTGGTTGATCCTCAGCACCACATAAAAAGAAAATAAAGAGGACTGGGGTGGTGGCTCAGTGGCAGAGCACTTGCCTGGCATATGTGAAACATCTGGGTTCGATCCTCAGCATCATATAAAAATAAAACAAATAAAATAAAGGCATTCTGTCCACCTACAACTACAAAAAAAGTAAATATATATATATATATATATATATATATATATATATATATATATAATACCTAAAACTAAAAAAATAAATAATTTTTAAAAAATGAATAAAGTTGTTTAGATTATTATTTGCTTAATATTTTCAATCAGACAATATGGTGCAGTATGAAGACACTGGTCAAGGAGTGAAAAGTTCAAGATTAAGATTCTAGACAACAATAGAAATCACTAGATCATCCATTCAGAGCTTTTCAACAGATAGGTTATAACCTACGTTGCTAGTAATTCAAGTATCTGTCATTCCAGCCTCTCTACAGAGTTCCAGTTCATTGTTGAGTCGAAATAAAGATATAAAACCCATTCAAAATTCATCTTTGACTATTAGTAGAAATATTGACTGAGAGAATTAGAATAAAAGAAAGATATTAGATGTTATCCCAGAATTTAGAGGATTTTTATAATTATATCAGAGCCATGGGTCACATCTTATTGCAACTTTTTTTAAAAAAATATTTATTTATTTTTTTAGTTATCGGCAGACACAACATCTTTGTTGGTATGTGGTGCTGAGGATCGAACCCAGGCAGCATGCATGCCAGACGAGCGTGCTACTGCTTGAGCCACATCCCCACCCCTTATTGCAACTTTTCTTTGAATACTTTCTTTTCTTTTTGAGCAGGTGCATATTTGGTGACCAGTACTGCTACACACTCTCTTAGATATACTCAAGATGTATTCACTCAGTTATCTCATACTCAAACATTCCATTCTTTCTCCTTTGACTACATTTCCTTAGTTTATGCTCTTATTATTAGAGTCACTCTCCTCTCGAACTCTTTCCCCTGTCACTTAATTACCCACCAGATTAAGTGCTTGAGCATAAAGTTTCTAACATATCATAATTGCACTGCAAAGGCTTCCAACAGAATAAACATGGTCAATGATGTACTTCCACAACCTGCAACTCAGCAAACCTTCAGTTATTCCATTACCATATTTTTGCCAATATTTTTCCATCTACTTGGCACTTCCCATTGTTTTAGTTTATCAATATTTCAGGACCAATTCAGGCAATACTTACTCTGAAGCTTTCTCAGACACTCAAAATTGTATCATTAATAATACATAAAACTAGGAATAATAATAATTATAATGTTCAATAGTTGGGGAATAGGTCTGTGTTCCAGTAATGAACCATGATCAGTGCCTTATACACAGCATCTCAGTCTTTTACTGTCATCACAAATTACCACAAATTTATTGGTTTGAAACAAAATATGGCATCACAAAGATATAGGAGGAATAAAGAAGGAAAGATTAAATGGTAAAGGTAAACCTGGGAAAACACTGACTTTATAAAATAATAAAAATAATGTCTTATGAAGTTTCAAAACCTGTTAAATTGTTAATAATGACACATAAAGCAAAAATAGTAGAAATGGAGTTAACATGTTCCAATGTCTTTGCATTGTCTATAAAATGCTGAAAGTATTAATTTACATTATCTTTAATAAGTCATTGTTATAGTCATTACAGTAACTACTAAAATATGTGTGTATACATATATATATGTTTATGGGCTTAAAATTTAATTATAAAATTTTAATATATATCAGTCAAACCAAATAGGCAACATAAATAATAAGAAAATACTTAAGAAAAGCAAGAAGCAAGGGGGAAGAAGCACAAAAGTAGTCAAATGGAAAGCAGAGAATAATGTAGATTTGAAATTAAATATTATAGTAGCTATTACTATACTGGAAATAAGCTAAACTCTCCATTTAAGTGACAAATGTGACCACAAGATTTAAAAAAAAATCTGTTTGTAAAATACATTCTTAAATTTAAAAAAAAAGCTTGGAAGTAAAAGGAATAAAATTCTTATGTAACTCATGCAAACACTGAAAGAAAGCTCATATGTCTATATTAATAAATGTCAAAAAGCATTATCAATAGATAGGGACATTTTATAATTAATGGTTTAATTTACTAGGATGACATAGCAATTCTAGACTTTTATATTCATAATAGCTGTGTATCTCAAGATATATAAAATAAGAACATATAAAACTTACACAGTCTCAGTATTGGAGACTAACGTGTGTCTCTTAATAGAACACAACAAAAATCAGTAGAAATATAGAAGATTTGAACAATGTAATTAACAAAGTTGACCTGATTAACATATTAATAAGCACTACATCTGAACTCTAGAACTCACATTCTTTTCAAGTTCACACAGAATATATAACAGAAAGACCATATGCTGGGTCCAGCAAATCTCAACATCCTTCAAATTGCTAAAATAACACTAAGTATTATTTCTGATCACAGAGCTATGGATATAGAAATCAACAGCAAAAAGAAAACCAAAAAATCCTAGTAGGTTTGGAAAATGAGCAATCATCTCAAAGGAAAAATCACAAACTGAAATTTAAGTAATAGTTTAAACAGTGATAATGCAATGCTTTACATTCAAACATATGGGATATGCCTAGGGCCACACTTGGACAAAAAGTTATAGAACAAAAAGACTGAAAAAAAATAGCCTGGTATTATCTTAAGAAGAAGCAAAGATACATAACAACCAGATCTTGGAGCATAAATTCTGTTTCTCATGAAAAAGAACCAGAAATCCTTTTCCTTGTAGAAGTGCATGATCCCACATTTGGAGCAGGAAACATATAAGGGGAATATCCAACTGTGCCCAAAAGTAAGGAGAATTCTAAGTAAAATGGGATTCAAAAGAGCACAGTATTGAAGAGGTTTATGGATTATAAACATTGACAAAATCTCTAAGTAACCTTATTGGTGAGAGACAGACAGAAAGAGGGGAGAGGAGAAGGGCAATAGGAAAGTTTATGTTCAGAAAGATGCCATTTCATAAATGTAGAAGGAATCATAGAATGAGGAAAATAACACATTTTGCAATCCCCAACATAATAACTAATGCAGGCAGTACTCACCAATCAACGATAAAGCCATTAAGTAAAACGTTGTTGGGGATATTTATGAATCTCAAAATATGAGCTCACAGATGACTTATCAATTATAAAAGTGTAGCTTTGTACAATGAAGTAATCAGGCCAATGAAGTAATCATCACCATTTCAAACAAATGATCAAATTTAGCTTGACCAAATGCTGGACCCCCTGACATTATGTCCCTCAAGTTTTAAAGCCATAAAAAGTACACATCATTGTCTGAGAAGTCCCCTCGCCAAGAAATTACCTAACTCGAATCTAATCATGCAGAAAGCACTCTGACAAATCCAGAATGAAGGAAATTCTGTAAGACAGCCGGCCTGTACTCTTCAATAACACAGTCAGTGTCATGTCAAACAAAAGGCAATCTAGATTAAAAGAGACTCAAGGACAAGACAATCAAGTGTAATGTGGAAGCTTTCACTGAATCCTGGATCTGGGGGGCTGTGGGGGTGGGGGCAGGGGGAGCTACAAAAGACATTTTTGGAGATAGGAAATTTTCATGTGGATTATGGGTATAGAATTATTGTTCATTTTTTCCCAATGAAAATGATTGTATTCTTTTTTTATTGCTGCTATAAAGTAACCCAAATTTGGTTCAAAATATATCATTCTGAAGATTAGAAATTTGAAATGAATCTCACTTGAGGTGAGATCAAAGTTTTGACAGGGCTGTGTTCTAAGGCGGAATTCATTTCCTTGCCTCTTTTACCTCTCAGGGACTACTGACACTCATGGCTCTGGGGTTCTTTTTATCATCTTAGTGCTGTTGCATCTCTCCAACCATTATGCCGTATCGCATCTCCTTCTGACCACAGCAATGAAACATTTTCTTCTATTAAGGATTCATGTAATTAGATTGGGCCCACCCTGGTAATGTAAGGTAATTTTCTCATTTCAGGGTCCTTAATTTAATCACATCTGCAAAATTCTCTTTACCATATAAGTTGAGTATTCACAGATCCTGGGTATTATTAAGTCAGGGAGTCTTTGGGGAGAAAGGCACTACTGTGTCTACCTAGAGATACTGTGATTATTCAGGGAATTATTTATGTCTTAGGAGAGGCAGTTTTAATGATTTAGGAGTGCATTTGCAACTTAACATATGAATAAATATGTGTGATTGTGTGATAACCAGATATAGCAACACATTAACAACAGTTGATTCTAGATGATGATTTTATGGTTGTTTTTGTTCTGTACTTTTATTAATTTTTTTAAAGAGAGAGAAAGAGAGAGAGAATTTTTTTACTATATATATTTTTCAGTTTTGGGTGGACACAACATATTTATTTTTATTTTATGTGGTGCTGAGGATCTAACCCAGTGCCCTGAGCATGCCAGGTGAGAGCGCTACCGCTTGAGCCACATCCCCAGACCTACATTAAATTTTTTCAAAAGAGAATGCTATTAAACTCTTAGTCCCCAGACAGTATAGGACACATCTCTTCTAGAGATGACTTTTTGTGAAAGAAAGAAAGAAGGAAGGAAGGAAGGAAGGAAGGAAGGAAGGAAGGAAGGAAGGGAGGGAGGGAAGGGAAGGGAAGAGAAGAAAGAGTAGCTCAATAAATATTATCCATAGAGCTGACTAGAATGAGAATAAAGTTGTCTTTGGTTGGTTTTTTGGTTTGCTTTGTTTTTTTTTCTTAAGCAACTATGTGTGGTTGCTGGGAAAAGATGTTACCTGGTAGTTTGTAGATGACACAGTGACCTTATTTCTGTGTTTCTGTCTTTTAGATAAAATTTTGAAGTGACCTAGTTTTGTCTCACTTTATCACTCTCTTAGTCTGGAACTGTCTGCTGGGACTGCTCTTTGAGAATTTTTACATTTAGCTGCATAGTGGCTTGGCCTCCTTGTGAGCTCCAGGCCAGCTCTGACAGCCCAGAGTCCTTGATACAATTGACAGATCAATTTCAAGAGGTCCAGGGCTACTTTTTTCCCTCTCAATATTTTCTTTTCTAATGAAGATTCAATATATAAGATCGGTGAGCTAGGTTTAACTCTGATGGTAAATGTTGAAGCAGAATATAGTCCTTAAAAATGGCAGCTATGGCCTGTGCCACAGCATCCCAGCAGCCAGGGAGGCTGAGACAGGAGGAGCGTGAGTTCAAAGCCAGCCTCAGCAAAAATGAGGTGCTAAGCAACTCAGTGAGACCTGTCTCTAAATAAAATACAAAATAGGGCTGGGGATATGGCTCAGTGGTCAAGTGCCCCTGAGTTCAATCCCTGGTACCTCCCCAACAAAAATGGCAGCTGTGCCTGGGATAAATATTCTAAGGAAAATGAACATTATTCACACTCATACACTCACTTGACAATACATTATCTAGTAGGTAAAGAGTACTGTGAGTAGCCCTCAGGAGAATACAAAGATGAGTAAGGGACAGTGGGTATTTTAAAACTTAAATTTTCATCATGTACATGTCATGTTTCCAACATGAACTTTTTATTGTCAATAAAGAAAAGCTGTCATCCTGTTTATTAACGAAGTTTTGTTTAAAGCTGAATTCTAAATAATTATATGAAATGATTTAACCTTGAAAAATTTTTCAGAGAAATTTTGGAATTATTTATTTTGGCCTGTATAGTGAAATTCAAATATATATCTACCACAAACTCTTACTAAGGCTTCTATATACCAAGTTATCAGTAGAAATGAATACATGGTTAAGCTTAACCAAAGAAATCAGTGTTAAATAAGACATCACTAATTGCTGCTCCCCATAAGGATTATTCAGCCCTGTAGTCCTTAGCAGTAGATTTACAATGATAACATGGATGATATAAAACCAGAATTGTGTCATGCAAAAGGAGAAGATTGTGTATAAAATAAATATTCCTTAGTAAAACCTTCCTCAATAATTTACACCAAATGTGGTGATTGGAACCACTGTTCTTATGGGTATTTTCATTACCTTTTATATTCAATAAATATAAACCTCTGAAAGGAAATAGTTCCCAGGGGGAAACACATCACTCCAATGTAATGCTAACAAAAGTGATCGGTATGCAGAAAGATAGCAATTTATATCATACTCAGTCTCTTTATTAACTACCTTAGAGAGGTGTATTTGAGAATTTTTCTATGAGCTTATAAAACTCCAGATTACCCTGAATAAATGAAAGAATTTGTCTTGGTTTATGGTCACTTTGACTTCCAACAGAGTTGGAACTTGAAGTTTCCTAAAATTCATTTTCTTTAGGCCTTCATATTTTGTGTTCATCTTGAATTGGATTGTGCATTTTTACTTTCAGTTCCTTTTTTTCTAGTTAATAGTTTTCAGTGGTTATATTTTTTAGTACTTTCACAGTCCTGCCCTCTCTCTATAGTCTTTTTCTATGTAGCAATGGTATGGATGTTAGATCCTTTGTTATCCCCACAGGTTCCTGAGATTCTATTAATTTGTTAAATCTCTGTTTTCTCTCTGTTGTCTCAATGGATCATTTCTGTTGCTCTATTTTACAGAACACCAATACTATCCTCTGTCCCCTCCATTACTCTACTGACTCTGTCCATTGAATTTTTTTATTGTAGTTCTAAAATTCTCATTTGGTTCTTCTTTTTTCTTCATTTTCTGCCTGTGATTGTCTGTTGTTGTTGTTTTCTGGAACTTTCTACTTTTACTTTTTCAAGAATTTTGATAATGCTTAATGAAATATTTTTCAAATTTCTATTTTAAAGTCAATATCAAATATTTCTGATATATTTTTCATCTCAATATTTGTACTTATCAACTGTCTTTTTAACATGCATTGTGGTTTTCCTCTTGGTATGATATGTTATTGTTTAAAAGTGAAACATGGTATTAAGGGTGTTATTTTATAAGACTCTGGGTTTCAAGGTCAACTTTACCTGACTTTACTTCAGCAGGGGAGAAGGGGTGCCAACTCATTATTTCCAGATAGTAGAGAAATTCAGGTTCTTATTCAGCCTCCATTGAGACCCAGAGGGAGCAGTTACTTGTTTGGTAGGTAGAAGTAGAATTTTGGCTCCTTTCTAGGTCTGTACTGATACCACACTGACTGGGAAGGGTAGGAGGGCTTTCTTACACCCAGATGGAGTAGGAGTTCCAGCCTCCACTGACAGAAGGTAAGGAGAAATCGCCTCATTATCACTGGGTATTTGGTAAAGCTTGATTCTTCACTAGTTCTCCTCTGATACCTCCCCAGTGAGTAGAGGTGCAGCAAGTGATGAAAGACGGTCTTAGTCCATATTGTGCACTATAACAGAATACCCAAGACTTGGTAATTCATAAAAAGCAAAGGATATATTTCTTACAGTTCTGAAGTTTGGGAAGTTCAAAGTCAAAAGGCCCACACTTGGTGAGGTCTTGTATCATCCCATGGTGGAAAGCAGGAGAGCAAATGTGTATACCCAAATGTGGGAGAAGAGGAGGAAGAGGAAAGAGGAGAGAAAAGGGTTGAGCTCATTCTTTTATCAGAAACATACTCCCACAATAACAGCATTAATTCACTCACCAGGGCTAATCACCTGTAAAACGTCCTGCGTTGGGGACTAAGTTCCTTACCCATGAATTTAGGAGAATACATTCAAACTATAGGAAAAACCACATCCCACTGCTGCTGTGGGAAAGGTCACTCCTTACTGCACAGAGGGGAGGAAAGTTGTAGCTGCTGACTTGGCCTCTCTGACATCTAGGCAGGTGGGTCAGGGTACCCTATTACAGCCTGGGAGGGTGGAAATCTAGGCTCTGCCCTTGGCCTTTGTGCTTATGGAAGCAGGGTTAGCATCACAGTTACATCTCTGGCATTTGGCTGGAGTAGAGTGGTTATTTCTTATCTAACGTTTCTGTCCTTCTAAGCTGCTCGTTTTCCTGATCAATTGACTACAGAGAACAGGCTGTTGTTGGATTATTTTTGTCTGCCCCATTTGTAATTCCAGGTTGCTACTTTTCTAGCACCACATCTGGGATATCTGAGAAAAAAAAAACACAAAGAATCTACCATCATCATTTTTCTCTGGTCCTAACATCTTTAAAACAACTTTAAGAATCTTATTATTTTGTATATAAAAGTCTTGGATTTTTTTTTGTCATTCATGGGACAAACATAAAAAAATACATCTGTTCCATATTTCTAGAAATAGAATTCTAAAAGTAGGTTTATATGTTCAAAGTTATAGCTCTATTGGCTATAAATATCAATGAGGATAATAAGACTATTTGATAAGGAAATGGAAATCTCATATAACCTTTAGTGTCCAATTTATTTGAGTATTTTTTCAACATTGCATTGAGAACTCTCTTTTTCACACAAATAACAATTTACCCTAAGTATCTTTTTTCTTTGTGTTTGAGTCCGTAGACCAGATAGTAACTGCTACCTGTTTTGGTAAATAAAGTTGTTTTGGATCATAGTCACTCCTATTTTTTTATTACATGTTGCTTATGGTTTTATTTGCAATATAGTGACAAAGTCAAATAGTTGTAATAGAGACTTTATGGCCCACGAAGCCAAAAAATTTATTATCTTCCCCTTTACAAAAAAGTTTGCCAATCAGTTTTAAACGTTTCATCTTACCATCTCATGACACTTATATGCTAATTTACGTAGAATTTGAACTAAATAACAGAGAGATATCATTTTAAAAATAAATTATTAACTACATTCAATAATTTGTCATTTTAGTAGATAATTGAATTCTCATCATTTAATTATTCAGTTACTAGTGAAAAAATATTTTCAAATTTTTTTCTTAATCTGACACATTTAATACCATTAAAGAAAATAATATCTCTCTGATATGTGGAGCTAACACACAATAAGGCATGGGAAGAAAGAATGGAAGTTCATTGGATTAGAAAAATGGGAATGAAGAGAAGGAAGGGGATGGAATATGAAAGAAAGCAGAATGAATCAGACATAACTCTCCTATGGACATATATGAATACATGACCAGTGAAACTCCACATCATGAACAACCACAAGAATAGGATCATAATAAGAATAAGTTATACACAATGTATTTATAATATGTCAAAATACACTCTACTGTCATGTATATCTAAAAAGAACAAATAAATGAAAATGTCTTAGTTGGAAAGCCAAATTTTTCTAATGTCCATTTATTAAATCATATTGAGTCTAACAATTTTAAATAGTTTAATTGCTTATATTTTATAATCATAATCTCAGTTAAAACTTGTATTCAGACTCTGCATTGTTCAAGGTAATTTTTCTGAGTAATTTACAAATCAGTGTAACTATTCTATGGACAAAAATACTAAAAGTGAAGAAAAGAGAAGACTATGGGAATAGCTGCAAAACTTATTTGCTAAGATTTCACAGAGTATATGAGAAATAGCTAATAAAATGTTGTGGTTAAAAAATAATGAGGAAGGGGAGATTGATTGGAAATGAGTTCAAATAGGTACCATGGGCCGAATCAGTAGGACCTCATATACCATGGTAAAATCTTCCATTATGAATGAACTTAGCAGCCAATGGAGGTTCTAGGGAAAAGAAATTACATGCTTTAGCCAAGGTTTTGAAGGAAATGTTTCAACTGATATGTGAAGATTAGGCTGTAAGAAAGCAAGAAAATAAGTGGATACCAATTATAGGGCTATTACAATAACCTAAGGAGAGGATAAAGATGGTCTGGCTAGGGTGGTGTGTAATATGAGTATGGCTTGTCTTAGTCTGTAGGTATTGGGAAGTAGCCCCTAAATACTTGGAATTTGCAGAGTAGTTGGGATATCTTCGGTTTTCATGGGCCTTCTTAGTTTATGTTAACCAGATGCTTCATGGTAGGCCCTGTTATGGTTTGAATGTGAGATGTCCCCCAAAACTTCTTTTTTTAAAAATTTATTTATTTATTTTTATTTTTTTTAATTTTTTATTGTTGGTTGTTCAAAACATTACATAGTTCTTGATATATCATATTTCACACTTTGATTCAAGTGGGTTATGAACTCCCATTTTTACCCCATACACAGATTGCAGAATCACATCAGTTACACATCCATTGATTTACATATTGCCATACTAGTGTCTGCTGTGTTCTGCTGCCTTTCCTATCCTCTACTATCCCCCCTCCCCTCCCCTCCCCTCCCCTCTTCTCTCTCTACCCCCTCTACTGTCATTCATTTCTCCCCCTTGTATTATTTTCCCCTTTCCCCTCACTTCCTCTTGTATGTACTTTTGTATAACCCTGAGGGTCTCCTTCCATTTCCATGCAATTTCCCTTCTCTCTCCCTTTCCCTCCCACCTCTCATCCCTGTTTAATGTTAATCTTCTTCTCATGCTCTTCGTCCCTACTCTGTTCTTAGTTACTCTCCTTATATCAAAGAAGACATTTGGCATTTGTTTTTTAGGGATTGGCTAGCTTCACTTAGCATAATCTGCTCTAATGCCATCCATTTCCCTGCAAATTCTATGATTTTGTCATTTTTTAATGCAGAGTAATACTCCATTGTGTATAAATGCCACATTTTTTTTTTATCCATTCGTCTATTGAAGGGCATCTAGGTTGGTTCCACAGTCTTGCTATTGTGAATTGTGCTTCTATGAACATCGATGTAGCAGTGTCCCTGTAGCATGCTCTTTTTAGGTCTTTAGGGAATAGACCGAGAAGGGGAATAGCTGGGTCAAATGGTGGTTCCATTCCCAGCTTTCCAAGAAATCTCCATACTGCTTTCCAAATTGGCTGCACCAATTTGTAGTCCCACCAGCAATGTACAAGTGTACCCTTTTCCCCACATCCTCGCCAGCACTTGTTGTTGTTTGACTTCATAATGGCTGCCAATCTTACTGGAGTGAGATGGTATCTTAGGGTGGTTTTGATTTGCATTTCTCTGACTGCTAGAGATGGTGAGCATTTTTTCATGTACTTGTTGATTGATTGTATGTCCTCCTCTGAGAAGTGTCTGTTCAGGTCCTTGGCCCATTTGTTGATTGGGTTGTTTGTTATCTTATTGTCTAATTTTTTGAGTTCTTTGTATACTCTGGATATTAGGGCTCTATCTGAAGTGTGAGGAGTAAAGATTTGTTCCCAGGATGTAAGCTCCCTATTTACCTCTCTTATTGTTTCTTTTGCTGAGAAAAAACTTTTTAGTTTGAGTAAGTCCCATTTGTTGATTCTAGTTATTAACTTTTGTGCTATGGGTGTCCTACCCCAAAACTTCTTGAGTGAGACAATGCAAGAAGGTTCAGAAGAAAAATGAATGGGTTCTAAGAGTCTTAACCCAATCAGTTATTTAATCCCCTGATAGGGGTTAACTGAGTAGTAGCTGAAGTGGTATAGTGTGGCTAGAGGAAGTAGGACTTGGGACCATGGCTTTGGGATATATATGATTGAAGCTGGAGTGGAGAAACTCTCTTGCTCTGCTTTCTGATCATGATGTGTGCTGCTTCCCTCCATCACACTCTTCCTCTATGATGTTTTGCTTCACCTCAAACCCCAAGGAATGGAGCTGGCCTTCTATGGACTAAGACCCCTGAAACCCTGAGCCATAAAATAAACTCTTCTTCCCCCCTCTATAGCTGTGCTGGTCAGGTCATTTAGTCACAATAACAAAAAAGCTGCAGATATGTCTATATCTATACCTGTGTTATATGTTTACCATTTATATGAATGTTACCATTATATAATTATATATAATAACCTATGTATATAATTAATATATAAAAATTTTGTAGTAAATTAGAGAATGGCCATGAAAATTATAACATTGCATATTCTTTTCTTTGAATGATATTATATTAATGCTTGGCATTTTTTTCTCCTTTTCATCACAAACTTAAATTTCATATATTACTTGAAGATATTCAACATACTTGAAGGTTGGAAATAGCATATAGTGTAATTTATCTTAAGAAAATTTATAATAATATCCATTGTAATTTTTTCTGCATTTTTCTATTCTTAACAAATAGTATGTTTTAAATTTAATGGGCATTTTTATATCACCAAAAAATATGAATTGTAAAAGAGAATATTCCTGTCTTTATAGCAGTCCTTGTGCAAATTCTTTCTTCCATACAAAAGATTAGCATAGCTTAAGTTTGGGAGTATTTCTACTTATTCTTTAAACTGAAGAATGTCTTTGGCTTTTGGAGTTGAGATGCACAAACACTACTTTGGGAAAGGATGGAAAAAAGTAAAGAATAGGCTACACCTCTGCCCAACAAAGTGAGAGACATTGTTTAATTATAACTCAAGGGACTGAAGGTAAAGAGCTGAGGATGCTTGAAATAGAGGGGGAAGTAGAGCTAGTGGGAGAGACAAGAAAAGAGACAAGCCTCAGGCACACAGCAGAGGGCTGCAGTGTATAGAGATCCATGACCAGTGGAAAATTCTGTTGTGGGAATTAGCTAATTAGATGTTCAGAAACAATGAAATCTAGCCTTGAATTTAAAGTTTTTTCTTTTTTGTATGTTCATACCCCAACCTGGGTTCTAATTGCCAATCAATATCAACAAAATTTAGTAAGGTCATTAACATTGAAAACCTATAAGCAGTGGTGCTTTGGGGAAATAAAGAACTGGAGCAGTCTTCAGCCTGGGGCAAAGAGGTAAGAAAGGAGGGGAGACTCCAGAGGGGTACAGCTAGTGTGTGTGGTGTAGTCCAAGGCTGAGCTTTACAGGCAATTCAATTCCTACTCACTTTCCTCACAGATATGGGGATACCTGTCATAATATGAGAAATAGCAGCTCCTTCAATTGTCCTTTTAAAATTAAAATTAATGCTGATCTTGGAAAGCTGAAGGATTTGGGATTGGTCAGATCAGAAAGAAATATAAATGTTCATAGCAGATGAAAATCCTCCCTATATGACAGCAATATAACTAACTAAATTATCAGATCATGAAAATGAAAGGTATTCACTTGTTGAATATAAGCAAAGCTGCCTGGAGAGAAACATCAGGAGAACAAGTTCTAGGCAAATGTACCTACCACTTGCCCAGTGTGAATTTTACCTCTCTATGGGGTTTTACATAAGAAAAAAAATGTGCAATATATGGACTGTTTTTTTTTAAATCATGCAAAGCTATAGCTCTCTTAGTTTTTTGCACTTTTGCAAAAATCCAACTTTATATACAGAGGTAAGGGAAGATGTATTATTACAGGATTCCCATAAAAATAAATTAACATAGCAGCACTCATTAAACATGATTGGCTTCCAATGTTGTCCCAATTTGACTTGACATAGTTTTATTTTCAAATGTAATGCATTTATGTGTAAGTGAGAATGTATTCAGGGTGAAAAACAAATCCAGACTTTGTGTATCCCAGAGGATTTCACAAAATAGTTTGAAAACCATTATGGTTGGTATGTTTCTACTGGAGAAATAGCTAAGAAAATGTTATGGTTAAAAAATAATGAGGAAGGGGAGATTTATTGGAAATGGGTTCAAATAGGTACCATGGGCCTATTTGAGAAAATTAATCTCTGTTTTTTTAAACCATCCTGTCTGTGGTATTTTGTTATAGTAGCTCTTTCAGTTAATATAACTTATAAAGATCAAGTCTATTTAGAAACGGGTTTGTTGATTGGAATAGAAGGAAACCATCTGGCATATATTGAATCTAATCCATGATTCACCCTTATTGGTGTAATGCCGTAACTAATTATACTATCAAAGAGATGTGTGTGGCAAGATTTTAGAGGAAAGCAAGTGCCACTGGGGTAACGTTTTCTATGTGTCAGGGGCGGCAACAGGTATTGGGGATTGAACCAAGGGCACTTTAACACTGAGTTACATTCCAGCCCCCTTTGATTTTGAGACAGGAGCTTGCTAAATTGCCCAGGCTCCTGCCTCAGCCTCCAGAGTTGCTGCAATCACAAGTGTACAACACTTTGCCTAGTCACTTGGGTAAATATTAGGTGAGTTAGTAAGGATGATGTCATGTTTGAAAAGTCACATTTATTTTTTTTTATATATTTATTATTATGATACCTTTTTTGCTGGAAGCAAGATATTACTTTTGAGAAGTTGTAGGCAATCAAATCAAATAAACACAGTCACATACACTTCTGTGAACATGAGAACTTTATATAGAGTATAACTTATCCATATTTACATTTAGTAAATACTGGGGTAGTTTCAGTGTGATCCAGGGCACATTTCTGGGCATTATGGTGTCCTGAACTTTTAAAGCATGTGTATTTATAAGAGATTAAATTAGCACTATGCTCTTCAATAACTACATTGTCACTTAAACTCAGAATTGTGTGCACTCCTAATCTGACAATTCCACAGCTTAAAACATTTGATGTGTATATGTCAAATCTTGCATGAAGTGATTGGTTAGACTAGATATTCAAATAAGCACATATAGCTTCAAAGAATCTATAGCTCTTACTGTAGATGGGAAAATTATAAACTTCAAAACTTCAAGTAGAAAATTCTTAAAGGAATGGTAATATTGTGGATGAAAAAATGCTAGTAACTGGTGATAATTGATTATGGAATTTTCAAGGTCATTTTAAAGTTACTGTAAAAGTTGAAACCCACCAATTAAGAGCAGGAAAGTTTGGGGCTATAACTAACACTAACACACACACACATACACACACAAACACACACACACATACACAGCCAGTTAGCTTCAAGCAATGTGTGTGTAGCAGAATAAAAAAGTCTTTCAGTCACAAGACAACTACATTACAGATGATAGAAATCAGTAATTATCAAATATTATATAATATTTTAGCAAAAAAAATCTGAAACATGATGATACCCTGACAAATATTATATGAATAAATTTGGGGCTGCATTAGATTTTTTAAAAATAAAAGAATTGTATGTTGTTTTGGATTTTTTCCAAACTCTTTCAAAGATTTGTATAAAACCAGCCAAAATCTCGATGATTTATTAGCAACTATATTGTGGGAAAATCAGGAGCAGTATACAGAGCTCATTTAATATAAAGAACTGAAGAAATGAAAAGTTTTATTATGTTTAATATAAATATTGAAATTAACTGAATGATTCAAATGCATGAATTTTCAAAATTCATTACTCTTAAAATTATCATCACTCTGGTTTGAGGACATAAAAGGACATTGCATTATCTCAATTATAGTCATGCAATAGAAGTGCATACATTCTGAACTGCAAATAGGTATGAGCTAATTGACCTAAATGGCTAAGATCTCAATGTTATTTTAAAAATGTGGAGATGTTCTCAAATAAACTTAACAGAGATGGTACAGAAGTTATTTTCAAAATATATTTTTAAATAGCTGAGACCATAGTGATTATTTAGGTTTATTTGTACAAGTTGGCCATTACTACTTACAACCTAGACTAGAATTCAGTCAAAAAAGGTCAACCATCCACTGCTTTGAATATAAAATTTATGAGAGATAATTTCTGATTATCAATAAATATATGAATCCCCAGCCCCACCAAAAAAGGAAAATAAAACAAGAAATTTATGATACAGTAGGAAGTATAAGACATATTTGCATGAAGTATTATTTATGCAAAACTACAATTTCCAGGAAGTAATTTTAAAATGACCTTGAAAATTCCATAATCAATTATCAATATCTTTGAGCTGTGTTCACAAGATAAAGTTGTCTACCTTAAGTATGAGTTGAACTGACCACCAAAGGATATGTCACAGTTGATATAAAAGGACAAAGTGGTTTTGACAAAGGCAAAGGATCAAGAAAACACTGTGAATGTTTGGAATTAGCAGGTAGATGTATTTCCCAGGATGTTTGAATTTATGTGAAAGAACTATAAAAGTAACATTGAATTTGACTGTGGAGGATATTAAATGCCAGATAGAGAAGTAGAAATTGCAAACATTTTTAATATTTTCATTTCTTTCTTGTGTTACTATATCCATAAATCAAAGTGTCAACTTAGGATTTGGAGCAATTAAAAAATGATGTTGTTGTTTACTTGAAAAAGCATTGTACATTACCCTGCCTCTTCTTTTGCCTGAGAGGATATTTTGAAAAAAACAGATTGATGTAGAACTTTTAAATAATTGGTTGAAAATGATGATTTACGTGGCTTTTTCATCATTCTTAAAATGAACCCACATCTCTAAAAGAGGAGTTTGCACTGATCTCTTTCATGTATGCTAGTTGAAACATCCACTGAGACAATTCCTCAATACTATGTTATGTGGTGGACTTTCGTGATTTTCCAGCCCAGTATCTTTTTCTTATACTTCATTCCAGTTTTGCTTTTTCCATTGTATGTAATTTGGCAGAATTGCTAATTAAAGTGCTTTGCATCCCTATCCTTGATGGGAACACATGACCTAAAACCAAATCAGATACCCTGTCCTTGGAATCTAATGCAGTATGACCCAAACCATGACATTGTGAAGCAGAATATCTAAATTTGTTACTATTATGTAGTGTCCAGGACATATTCTGATTTCTGAGCACTAGAATTCTGGTTCTTTAGTTTTCTTTTTATGCAGTGAGCTGCCTTATATGTGGCCAAGAAATTTATTTTTTCTC
Source organism: Marmota monax (assembly GCF_021218885.2). Taxonomy (NCBI): domain Eukaryota; kingdom Metazoa; phylum Chordata; class Mammalia; order Rodentia; family Sciuridae; genus Marmota; species Marmota monax. The sequence goes on from NW_026694038.1 coordinate 2,491,053, forward strand.
ACATTTTTATTGTACATTATAATTGTATATAATGATAGGATTTGATACATACTTGCACATGCACACAATAAAACAATATAATTTGACCAATAACACTTTCCAGCACTTACCCCCCGACACACACACACACCTCCTGGTCCCTTTTCTCTACTGATCTCCCTTTGATTTCTAGGAAATCCAACCCCATCTTTCTTTTCCTTTTATATCTCTAGCTTCTGCATATGAGAACAAACAAAGGATACTTGACCTTCTGAATTTGACTTATTTTGCTTAATATGATGGTCTCTAGTTCCATATGTTTTCCTGCAAATGCCATATACTTTCATTTTTCTTTATGGCTGAATAAAACTCCATTATCTGTATGTATCACATTTTCTTTATCCATTCATCCACTGATGGGTACCTAGGCTAATTCCGTAGTTTGGCTATTGTGAATTGTGCTACTTTAAACATGGGTATGAATCTATTACTGTAGTAAGATGACTTTAATTCTTTATGATAAATACTGAGGAATGGTCTAGCTGGGTCATATGGTAGTTCCACACCTAGTCTTTTGAGGAAACTCCAAACTTATTTCCATAGTGGTTGTATTAATGTACAATCATACCAACAGTGTAAAAAGTGTTCCTCTTCCTCCACATACTCTCCAACATTGTTATTTGTATTCTTGATGACTGCCATTCTAACTGGTGTGAGATGAAATCTCAGTGTAGTTTTGATTTGCATTTCCCTAATTGCTAATAAGGTTAAACTTTTTTTCAGATTTTTGTTAGCTATTTGTATTTATTCTTTTGAGACTTTTCTGTTTAATTCATTTGCCAACTTATTAACTGGGTTATTTGATTTTTTTGTTGTAAAGTTTTTTGAGCTCTTTATATATTCTAGATATTAATGCTTGGACAAAAGAGTAGCTAGCAAAGATTTTCTCTTATTCTGTAAGTTCTCTCCTCACATCCCCAATTGTTTCCTTTCCTGTGCTGAAGCTTTTGAATTAGAAGCATCTTATTTATTAATTCTTGGTATCATTTCCTGAGCTCTAGGGGTCCTATTGAGAAAGTCGTTGCCTATGCCTGGAGTGTTGACCCTATGTTTTTTTCTAGGAGTTGCATTGTTCCTGGTCTAATCCCAAGGTCTCGGATCCATTTTGAGTTGATTTTTGTGTGGGGTGAGAAATAAGGATCTAGTTTCATTCTTCTATGTATGGCAAGAAGCTCATTTTTTGCTTAAGTTCTCCACAGAGTTTCTATGGCTTACAACTAAAGACTGTCTGGCACTGGCACTTCTAATATTTGTTAGGTGAGTTTAGTATGACATGCTATTGTTGATAAGTTATAGTGAGTAGTTACTAATGTCTTATAGGAAAATGACAACATAATTCATTATCTTAAGGTAAGTGGGTATTATTAGAAATTAATCTGTGACATCAAGTGTAAAACAAACCAGGACCTAAGTCATATCCTTAACTTACAGTGCATCTCATGTAAATGACATCAGATAACTGACTTGGGTTTGCACTTCGACTTTTTTTTTAAGAGGTAAGAAGGAATAGACTGGTCATTGAGCAATCATTTGCTTCTGTGAAATTTTTAGTATACCACCCCTAAGACTTTGGAATAGTGGTTTGCCATTTAGGGAATTTATGAGGCTTAATCTTTCAAGTATCACTGAGATGTTTTAAAAATTATTGCTGAGGCTCTTAGTATAGCCAGTAATATAGATGAAGACATTTCTTTATATTTTGCTGAATACTTAATTTCTGTGTTTCCTATAGTGAATAGAGCCCCCCCCCCCACCAAGGCCAAAAAAAAGAGTAAATGACAAACACAAAATTCTGGTTAATGCTTTCCAAAAAGCATAATCTATAGGAAGTAGTTTCTAGATGAAATCCTCTTAAATATATTACATGCAATTCAGTACAGTGGCACTCTTTCTTTTCTTAAAGAACAGAAAACTTAGGGCTGGGGATGTAGTTCAGTGGTAGAGTACTTGCCTTGCATGTTTGAAGCCCTATTCAATTTTCAGGAATAGACAATTCAAAGAAATTCTTCAAGAGTTAAGTTGGCCATGCCTACAATATGTATATGTATACATAGATATGTTCTGATCAAAATTCCAATAAACACAGATATTGTGAATGATTCATGTGAGATAAACATAGGTTTTCATATGCCAAAAAAAAAAGAGAAGAAACAAAATGCAAGTATAGTTTTTATTGAAAGAGTAATTGTTCATACTGTTTGGTAATTTAGTTTTTAGCTATTTTCCACTTTAGAATGTTTAAGCATACAGTTCTGCTTCTGGGAAGCCTAGTGCCCACTTTCAATTTGGCTAACTATCAATTATTTTTCATGTTTTAGCTTAAATATTTCCTCAGCAAATCTTCTCTACTGCTCAAATCTAAATCATATAATTCAATTCTGATCTTCATTATAGCCTTTATTTTCCTTTACTGCAGATATTTGAAATCACGCATTTTTGTGCTACTATCTGTCTTAATTGTGTTAGCAAAGTAGAAGTTTCCTGAGAACAAAAATTCTATCTTTTTTGACTCTAGATGTTCATGCAAATTAATGAAACCATCAGATAATTTCTAAAGCAACATATTTTTTCTTGGTTGTATGTCGATTTTGTGCAAAGAGCACATAAGCAAAGTGTGGAGTAATGCGCACAATTTTCTATATGACTAAATTTGCTTCAGAAAATATGTACAGCATCGAAGTGTTATCATCATGATGCAAGTCTATGACATGTTGGCACTATTTGGTTTCTCTTCCATCAGAATAGCAATCAAATGACATGAAAACAATCATACTTACTCCTTATTATTTGACAATTAAAATTAAGTCAACCTTTATATTATTAGAACAGAAATTTTGTACAGAATAAAAGAATATAACATGACCTAAAAATGCTAGTATTGGTGATGGTATCAATAGTAAATGCTTAAATTCTGAATCCCCACCCCTAAATTATTAGGGGTAAAAGTGTGCTTTTGCAAACAAAAGTTTTCCACAGACTGTGTTATTCTCTTTAATGAGTCCTGATAAAAAGTTATTTTGGCTGTTGTCAGCAAATACTGCACTCTACAAGTATACCCTGCCATTAAGGGATCCATGTAATTTTAGTAAGACTATTTTTCACTTGCTTATCTCACATTTTGGCAACAAACATGCAGTATCATACTACCATAATTCATTAAATGTTAAGCCACAAAATTTAAACACATAGCAATAACACACTTTTTTTTCCTTTTGCACTTTGTAGAAAACTGAAATATATTCTAGCTTCCAGATAAGACTTATAAAAATGGATATGCTTATTCTTAGTTACTAGGTATGTCATCTTTTACTTCTTTACTATTATTGTAAAATTTATTTAGAAATGAGCAACATTCACAAGAATGTCAATTGCCTTACCCCCCATTAAGTTCTTTTGAGTAGATTTGAGAGATAGAAAACATTCCAAAAAATACCTTAATAAAAAAAAAGAATAGATGGCAAAACTGTTAGCTTCAGTCTGTGAACATCATGTAAAATATAAAATCAACCTACTTTCTTTCCATGATTTTTGAAAGTATTCTAATATAGACTGAAAAATGCTATGCATCAATTTAGAGATGTGGATAAATCACTTAGCATTGCACTGCAAAACAACTTTTAACCAAATACAGTTGAAACTACTGTGAAATGACTAAAAAGGGAAATTGCAGTACTGGCATAAGGCCACTAGAGGGTGAAATGAAAAACAGCCACGATTTCATAGGAAAATATTTCTGCACACGCTACATTTAATCAATATGTGACAATTTGTCACATTTAAAAGCATTTAAGAAAAACAGCCATACGTAGACTTGGAGATAATTTATAAACATGGACAAATTGATGATTTGATTTGAACCAACTAACCAAAAGACATAGCTGTACTATGACTTGACTGTAACGGGCATTTTGTTACCTATTTTGAAGGGATTTTTTTTAAAAACAAACCATAAGCTAAGGCTACTTTTTGTTTCAGTTATTGTGATTATTTATCACTTAGATAAATTCAATAGATTTAATTTAATACAACAAACCAATACCTAATTAAATGTATGATGCCTATTATTCAAGCACAACCACACTTTCTGTAATGGAATAGAAATCTTAGGCAGTTTACTCAGGAAGAATGTTTAGATTGATTATAATTCATGATAAATTCCAAGCTCAATTTTTAAGTGTCACAAAGGCTCATGGGATTTTTCAGTGTAATACATTTTAGCCATGTATTAAACTTATTTAAGTCAATTTGATTAAACTAATGCACCATCATTTAGTTCTTTTTTTTTTTTCCTAACCTAAAACCACTCTTGGGTAATGTACGTTATTTTGAGAATCCATTTCAAATTTTCCAAGTATTTATGTCATTGACTTTTTAAGTTTGTTCTAATTAGTTATACATGACAGTAGAATGCATTTTGATACATCATATATAAATGGAGTATAATTTCTCATTCTTCTGGTTGTACATGATGTAGAATCACACTGGTCGTGTAGTCATATATGTACATAGGGTAATAATGTCTGATTCATTGTACTATCTTTCCAACCCCCATAACCCTCTCCTCCATTTAGTACCCTCTGCCTAATCCAAAGTGTATCTATTTTTCTCAAATCCCCCTTCCTTATTGTGAATTAGCATCCACATATCAGTGAGGGGAGAGGCAGGAGAGAGGGAGAGTAGGGAAGAATGAAGGAACTTTGGTTTGTGTAGAAGGGAGTTGGGAGAGGAGTGGGGCTGTGGAGATGGGAAGGACAGTAGAATGAGACAGACATTATTACCCTATATGCATGTATGACTGGAGTGACTCTGCACCATGTACAGCCAGAAGAATGAGAATTTGTGCTCCATTTGTGTACAATATGTCAAAATGCATTTTACTGTCATGTATGCCTAATTAGAATAAATTTAAAAAAGAAAACATTGGGCCTTTGGTTTGGGGGGATTGGCTTATGTCACTTACCATGATATTCTCCAGTTCCATCAATTGACTAGCAAATGCAATAATTTCATTCTTCTTTAAGAATTTATTCTTCTGAATAATATTCTGTTTTATATATATATACCACAATTTCTTTATCCATTCCTATGTTGACGGGCAGCTAGGTTGGTTCCATAGTTTGGCTATTGTGAATTGAGCTGCTATAAACATTGATGTGGTTGTGTCACTATAGTATGCTGATTTTAAATTCTTTTGGTATAAGCTGAGGAGTGGGATAGCTGGGTCAAATGGTGGTTCCATTCCAAGTTCTCTGAGGAATCTCCATACTTATTTCCAGATTGATTGCAATATTTTGCAGTTCCATCAGCAATGTGGGAATGTTCCCTTTTCCCCACACCCTTGCTTGTATTCTTGATAATTACCAGTATAACTGGAGTGAGATGAAATCTTAGAGGAGTTTTGATTTACATTTCTCCAATTGTTGAGATATTGGACATTTTTTTCATCTATTTGTTGATCAGTTGTATTTCTTCTGTGAAGTATCTGTTCAGTTCCTTAGTCCATTTATTGATTGGATTATTTGCTTTTTGATGTTAGGTTTTTTGAGTTTTTTATACATCCTGGAGGTTAATGCTCTATCTAGGGTGCACACGATAAAGATTTTCTACCATTCTGCAGGCTCTCTCTTTATTTTATTGATAGTTTCCTTTGCTGAAGAAGCTTTTTAGTTTGAATCCATCTCATTTATTGAGTAGCAGGATATAAAATCAACAACCATAAATCAAAGGGGGTTCTATACATCAGTGATGAATCCACGAAAGAGAAATTAGAAAAACTATTCCATTCACAATAGCTTGAAAAAAAATAGAATACTTGGGAATTAATCTAACAAAAGAGGTGAAAGACCTCTACAATGAAAATTACAGAGCACTAAAAAGGAAATTGAAGAAGACTTTAGAAGATAAGATCTCCCATCTCTTGGTTAGGCAGAATTAACATTGTCAAAATTGCCATATTGGTATACTGCCAAAACTGGCATACAGATTTAATGCAATTCCTATTAATATCCTGATGACATTCCTCATAGAAATAGAAAAGGCAATCATAAAATTCATTTGGAAAAATAAGAGACCCAGAATAGTGAAAGCAATCCTTCGCAAGAAGAGTGAAGCAGGAGGCATCATAATACAAGACCTTAAACTACTACAGAGCAATAGTAACAAAAACAGCATGTTATTGGCACTAAAACAAACATGTAGACTGATGATACAGAATAGAAGACACAGAGACAAACCCACATAAATATAGTTATCTCATACTAGACAAAGGCATCAAAAACATTTATTGGAAAAGGATAGCCTGTTCAACAAATGGTGCCAGGAAAACTTGAAGTCCATATGTAACAAAATAAAATTAAACCCCCATCTCTTACCCTGCTTAAAACTCAATTCAAAGTTGAGCAGTAGAACAGAAACCCTGTGCCTAATAGAAGAAAAACTAGGCCCAAATATTCACCATGTCAGCTTAGGAACTAACTTCCTTAACAAGACCCCTAAAGCACAAGAAGTAGAATCAGGAATCAATAAATGGTATGGATTCAAACATATTGACTTTTTGTTGTTCTTTCTGATAATAAACACTATGATGATGCTCATGGCTAACGTTACTGAACCAGACACTGTCCACAATGCATAGCATAAATAGACCATTAAATGTTCTAGAGCAATTCTGAGTATGTAACAACAATTAAACCTTTAGAGATTATGAATTATGTATTCTAAACTTTCTAACTCAAGGAAGATATATTGAGACTAATTTCACTAATATACAATAACTTCAGTTTTGAGGATTTGGTAGTATTTTGTCTAGTTCTAGATTTCTCCTTTGTAAATTTAATAATCTAGAGATTTAAAATGTATGTCTCAGCTGTAACATGAAATTTCCAAAATTCTAAAACTTGTTCTTTCAGCATAATGAAACTATTGAAAAATCACTGTATTCTCAGAAACTTTCTTCTTGGCCTATTAAACTGACCATATGCAATGATTCAGGAGGCTGAGAAAGAAGGATCACAAGTTTAGGCCAGCCTCAGCAACTGAGTGAGGCCCTCAGCAACTAAGTGAGACCCTGCCTCAGAATAAAAATAAAAAGGGCTGGGTGTAACTCTGTAGTAAAGTACTCTGAGTTCAATCTTCAATACCAAAAAAAGAAAAAAAAAAGATAATTAGTAGGACATTGTGGCTCAGACCACTAGGGAGGCAAAGCAGGAGGATTACAAGTTTGAGGACAGCCTAGGCAACATAGTGAGACTATCTCAACAAAACAGAGGAAAATAAGTGGGATGGAGCTCAGTGGTAATTGTCTACCAAGTGCAAGACTCCAGTTTCAATCCCCAGCATTGCAAAAAAATATTATTTTTATGCATTTATGAATATGACAAAATGAATACCACTATTATGTATAACTATAATGCACTAATAAAAACATTAAAAAGATAATTCTGCTTATGGTGGCCACATCACAAAATTTTCTGAAAAATCAAAAATGACAATGTATGAGATAACATTTTCTAAACATACAGTGGTATGCTCATTATCATTGCTATGATAGGGTTTCTTCAAATTTATAGGTCAAAAAATATGTTCAAACTGGGGCTGTGGCTCAGTGGTAGACAGCTCACTTAGCATGCATGAGACACTGGGTTTGATCCTCAGAACCACATAAAAATAAAATAATAAAATAAAGATGTTATGCCCACCTTTAACTAAAAAGTAAATATTAAAAAATTAATATTTAAGAGGAGCATGAGATCACTTATAAATTCGTAGCATAATCCAAGAATTTAAAAGTTAACTATTTTAATGATATGAATTCCAATTAAAATAGTTAAATATATTTTTTGACCAAATAAAACTCCATCTGAATATCATGTGGTTTAGTTTTGCTAAGTATTACAATCATGAGAGAGTGTAGGGGTGATAAGTTTTGAAAGGACAGGATACAAATTCTGGAGGATTTTGCATACCTGTTTAGGATATTTGTCTTTGGTCTAAGAAAAAAATGGGTACTTACTGAATGTTTTACAATTTAAAATGTCAATTTTAGAAGATTAATATTATAACTATATAATAGAAGTTAGGTGAGTACTGAAGAAAATAAGGCCAATTATAATAGTTATAGGTATGGAATGCCTGCATCAAGCTATGAATTATAACATTTAATAATTTATTTCAAACTTAACAAGAAATTAATGTCTGCAGATAAATTTAAATAAAATAGGTAAATGGAATTTATGTTTTATATTTTAATTTATTGACAATAACTTACCCTATGTTTGTAAAGCCAGTTGTCTAGAGCAAATGACCTATTAAAAAGATTCTACTAAATTGTAAACAGATTTGCTAAGATAAGTTCTTAACTCCCACTTCAGTTAATTCATTTAATTTTGAAAAAGCACTTACATAAATTTCCATTAGTGAATAACCATGTTTTGATTAAGTACTATATATTTATCTGTTTATCAATATTTTGGAGGTATGATTAACCATAATCTAACAATCTAATGCAGAATAATCCTTATTGACTTGAATTTAGCATAATGATGGCCAGTACTACCAAGAGCTATCAAACTCTAAATACAAATACATACATACATGATCATTTAGCGGCATTTTTTTTTATTATTGGTACTATACTGGTAATTATTGGTACTATTATTTGTACTATACACCCAATATAAGTGGATCACAGCAGCTGAGAACGGAGTGAATGTATAAGAACTGAAGCAGTGAGCCAGAATTTCCCTAAGGAATACCAGAATAAAAATAAGGTATTCTTAATTACATTCAGTAACAAAGAAAATGACATACGGGCAAAACCATCTTGAAAACACAGATCAAAATACAATCAAGAAAGCAGGAGACATTATAAGACCAACAGATAAGAGTGAGCAAGCCTTTGAATTAAGCTCACAGTGACCCTGGAACAGAACACTGAGCTTTTCGTCACAGCTTTTAAAACATAAAGATAATGTATGGTGACTTTACAGAAATTCACTTTAACTGGCTACTTCACAAGAAATCCATTTTGGCTTGTTTGTCTCTTCATGAGTAATGAAATTGCATCTAAATTTAGCTGTGCCATGAAATTGAATCACACATATTAAATAATAACTGGCATCTATTGGCATGTTTAGGAAAAAGCTTGTTAATATACTCAATCTCTATTAGATGCAATATGACAGTTCATTTTACCTATTTTTAAAAGATCAGCTATTTATGCAAATCAGGAAGAGTTCAAGTATGTACTAGTTTCAATAAGAAAATTTCCATTTACCAATGATCCTTATCCTGGACAAATTCAAGTATGTTTAAAAGGCTATGACCCTAAGAAACACCAGAATGGCCTTAACTAGCAATAGGAAATAATTAGGGTGCTAATTTAAAGAAAAAAAATGTCTCTGTCTTAATAGCCGATACTTGCTGTGCTCAGACTCTCCACACTGTTGCTTCTCACTTAAACATAGAAATGACTGATGTCAGTAAAAATAGTGCTTGCTGTTTAGATGGCAGTGGATAAACTTCCAAGTTACCAGCCAAATATCAAGTATTTGCAAGATATCATTTCTGTTGCTGATTATCCAGTGTACCTTTATAGCCCTGAAATAAAAGTAAAGTTGGAAGCTCATTGGAATTGATTTAAAACAAAATTCTCGAGGTTGGTTGGAAATAGGAACCAATAATTCTTAAAGTCAAGCTGGCTGGACAGAGTTGTAGGCAAGATTACACATAGAAGGCAAAGCAGATATGGAAGCATCTTTGTGTAGTTTTTAATAGATTCAAAAGAGTTTGTGTATAACCATAGAAATGTAAAGTTGTGCTGCAATTGTGTACAATGAATCAAAATGCTTTCTGCTGTCATACATACCTAATTAAAATAAATAAATTAATTTAGAATGAACTTTAGAATATTAAGTGAAATAATGTTAGTGGGCTTAAAATATAATTATAAAATTTTAATTTGTACCATTTGTGCAGGAACAATTAAATATAGACAAACTTAAACCCAATCTAAATTAATTGTTAGTCGGGTTCAAAAGTATTCTTATATTTAGCATCTAGACTGCAGAAGGATTTTTTTTTTTGGTAGTTGTAGATAGACAGAATACCTTTATTGTATTTGCTTATTTTTTGTGGTGCTAAAGATTGAATCCAGTGCCTCACACGTGCTAGGCAAGTACTTTGCCAGTGAGCTATAGTCCCAGCCTCTTCAGAATGATTCTTGTTCTATGTCTACATAGTGTTTAAAAAACATATATGGAAAAATCATTTAGATAATGTTATCTACATAAAATCATAACATATCATTGATATATAATATGCACAAATTATATGTATAAATTAAATAACATTTATAGACATATATCTGAAGTCAAGTACCTGTGCTTTTACCCAACATAATGACAAATGACTCAGTTGATTTATTTTTTAATTGACCCATGCAGGGAACTAATCAAAGGAATAAATAGGTATTGGAATTCTAGTAACAATGCCCAACATCCCAAATTTGTTGATTACTTGCTTGCAGCAGTTTCTCTGAATCACTAGTCAGTGTAATATGTTTTTTTAAAGTGAGCATAATTAAGAAATCCCAGTTTGGGTTCTTAATTTGTTTTTAGTAGAATTGCTAGCAAGAGCAGGCCATAGGTGACTGTGAGCCTCAGGTATAATTTTGACCTTTTCCTTCTCACATATCTGACACATTATTCTCCTTTCTAGTATATGTTATTTCTCAGAATATTCTTCCTTCTTCGTGTTAAGAGATGAACAGAGAATCCAGAGAACAAGTATGTAAAGCACTGTGAGGGGAAAATTATCTGACAAGCAGAAATCTAAATTCAATCCTGGTAATATAATTAACAAAAGCGTGTTGCCTGGTTTCCATTTCTTCATGTATAAAGTCGGGGTTAGATATCATACTCTCTGAGGTTCTTCTAGTTTTATAAATTATTATTTGAGTGAGAAAGGATAAAATAAGTCAGCAAATATTATTGAAGCAATATTTATAACAACAAAATGGCCACACTTTTTTTCATAGAAACTAATGGGTCAATTTCAAAACAACATAACTCCATTTCTATCTCCATTTCAAGAAAAAAGCAGAATATAAACTGCAAAGTTTGCTAGAATTCATGTAGAGCCTTTGAAATCCTGTCATAATGGACACTCCAATACCTGTTCAAGACACCTCATTTTACCAAGTGTTTACAAGTCACACACAGCTCTTTTCCTACTGGAAATAGCACAGTGTTTATAAATTATCACAGCAAAAATTTCATATAATGGAAGAAGTATACAGGCTAAATATTAAAAGATGGTCATAGATCACTAAGGTACATATATGACGAACATACTGCCAAGTATAGGAAATTTTGTCATACTTGAAAGCTATTAAATTGGCCTGTCACAATTTTATGGTTGCTGACAGAAGATGGAAGAAAATGACTGTAATCCCAACAGCTCTGGAGGCTGAGACAGGAGAGTTCAAAGCCAGCCTCAGCAAGGGTGAGGCTCTAAGCAACTCAGGGAGACCCTGTCTCTAAATAAAATACAAAATAGATATGGGGATGTGGCTCAGTGGTGAAGTGTCCCTGCGTTCAATTCCCAGTACAAAAGAAAAAAAAAATCAATAACAAAGGACTCTTACTCTTTGCAGTAGTAACTGGTTACAGAATATCAGCCTGGAGGCCTAAGCCCCAACCCCCACAGGCAGATTTGAAAAGAGACAGTTACCATTATATAGACTGGGTACTATTATGGAAAAAGAATCCTAATCTTAGGGAACAAATCCTATATAATGGTCTATAAGCCTGACTGACCTTTACCCTGTAAGGTAATATATTTATTTATGTACAACAATAAACAAATCTTTTTTCTACATCTTACTATCTCCATCTTCCAAGACTGTTGTTCCCTATACAAACATCCTTGGCAAGATTGTCTAGAACAAACTATCAGCTCCTCTGTTAGCAAGATGTACAGAAATCTAGAGACCTACGGTAAAGGTAAATTACTCCCAACAATATGTTAAATCAAGCTGTTTAAGGATGGCTAATCATCAAGGCTGCATTAGAGTAGATATGTGTTTTAAAGTATATTGAACCATTTATATTTTAGATATCTATCATAATTAAAATTTGGAACAGTAGTAATAAAAATAAGGCAGATAAGAGTATCATTTTGACCTGGCAACTAAGTATGTAGAGTTCATTGTACTGATGGTTATTACTTCATCAGCAACTTCTGTGTTGCCAAAGCCAATGGTCAATCCTATCCTCTCCCTCTGCCTCTCAGAAACACCAGCAGTGTCAACTGCCTGCCAGTCCTATCACACTTCCTTCCCTTGATCTCCAAGACTCTACAATGCCTTGGGTTTTCCTCTTACCTTACCATTACTTTCTCTCCAGAGTTACTTGATTATACTTTTCTCATATGAGGAAACTGTGAAGTTTAGCATGTCCTTAGAATTTTTAGCCCTCTTCTCCATCTGTCTTTTTTCTAGATGATCTCATTCCATCCTACAAATTAAAGTCAAATCCATATTATAATAACCCAAATTGTATCTCTGGCTAAGATTCCAGATTTCTGGGCTCCTATATCTAATTCTCTGTTCATATTTGTAGTAGGATATACTCAGAATGCAAAACTCAAAATGTCGGAAAAAGAGCCCTTGATTTCCCCCAGCCCAGTAAGATCTGTTTCTCCTCAAGAACTCATTTCAGTTAATAGCCCTGATAACGATCCAGTTGCTCTGGCCCCAAACTCAGAGGTTATGTTTAACTTTTCTTTACACATTGTTGACAACCAACCAACTTTTGGCTCATGTCAGCATTACCCCAACCTCTATCTGCCATGTCTCCTCTTTCTCTTTAACACTCTGCTTTTGTCCTGGCTCTTAACATCTCTTGTCTGCCCCACTATATTTGACTTTTTAAATGCTTTTATTTTTGCCTCTCTGTGTTTTGTTCCTATATGGCCACCCAAGTGACCATTTTAAACTGTCTTAAAATTTTCCAAGCATATAAATCTCCCACTGACTTCCATTTTTCAATTGAATAAGATCCTGGTTCTTACAGTATCCTTTAAGACTCCCATAGATTTAGTCAGTGCTCCTTCTGGGCCTTCTTTTTATGCCACTCTTCTTTTCCCAGATTTCTGCAGGGTTGCATCTTTCTCCTCAGTTAAGTCTTAGTTTAATTTTATCTCAGATTTTTTTTGGGGTTCCCACTCTTTCCAAATCAGTCACTCACTATAGCACTTTTAGTTGCATATCCTGCAGCCATTCTTCTTTGAATATGAAACCTTGACATTATTCACATGTCCTTACTACCCCAGGATATTATTGTCTGAAAATGACACCCGAGACGACCTTCACTATTTGAGTCCTGAGGATATTCAGGTATGCAGGACTAATCAATGTTCTGAAAATGATAAAAAGAAGGAAACGTGAATGCTGAGGTAAATTCTTGCATTAATCATCTAGGACTTTTCTAGTACATAACTTCATATAATGTGAGATAATTAATGTCCTTGTCCACAAAAATTTGGGGATTTCCCCACGTAACTTGAGACAGAAAGTATCTACTGTGTTTAATGTCCCATTGTCCTAATTTTTCTTGGCACTTTTCTCAAGGTGGACAAGCCCTCAACTGTTTTGTACAGCACTGTATGTACATGCAACACTCAGAGCAGGGGCACAGGCCTTACAGGCACTCAGTGGATTTTAATTAATGAAAGAGTAGAAACAATGTCTGAAGGAGTTTATAGTGTTTTCAATATATCTTAAAACTAATTTATTATATCTCACAATTTTATAGGTCAGGAATTCAGTCAAGACGCAGCTGAGTGATTCTTCTCCCTGTTGTATTGGTGGAGATCATTTTAACACCATTCAGCTGTCAGACTGGGTCCAAAGATGGCATCACTCACAGGTTTTGGGTTTGAGAATGGATGGAAGGCAAGTTTAGCTGGGTCTATTTATCAGAATGTTACACGTGGCCTTTCCAGAATTTTGGTCTTAAGGTAGTTGGATTTCTTATATGACAGCTGAGGATTCCTAGAGGGGAAACATAAAGGGGCTTGGGCAGAGGTTCCAGACTTCTTTAAGCCTACTCTCAAACTCCCATTCTATTGGTTAGGCCTGTCAGGGTCAGTAAAACAGCCTGAGCTTATGATACATCAAAAGGAATTTTTTTAAAACATCACACACCTTCACACATGGAATAAGTACAATAATCCTTTAAATACATTAATGTGATTTATTTTTTCCTCTTTCTAAGCTTTGTAATCTTTCCCCCAATCAAATGTTTTGTTTCTAGAAGATTTAGGCTGTTAGAGAAAGAAGTAACTGTTCAGATTTCAAGAATAAAAGTTGAATATACTTTTTTGAATGTATTACAAGTCAGTCACAGTCTTCTAAATTCCAGGCCATTTTGAAAAGAAAAATAATTTTCTAAACTTTTGAAACTTCCATTAGCAGACTAGGATCTCAGTCCTTCTCCCCCCATGCTCAGGTGAGCAAGAAAATAATGAAACATCAAGGAAGAAAAATGTGTGTGTGTGTGTGTGTGTGTGTATGGGGAGGGAATCCATGAAATTCCATGAAAAAGTGAGATCAGTGGAGTAGAGGAAGGCGACTGAGTGGGGAAGGAGAGGGAAGAGAAAAGGGAAGAACAGAGAAATTAAGATGACCAAACTATCCTGTGTACATATGTGAATACACGACAGTGAATTTCACCTTTACATATATTAATAAAACACTAACTTAAAGAAAAAAAACTATAAATAAAAAGAAGAAAGATCAGAAGAGTAGAGAAAAGGAAATGAGAAGGGAAGAGAGAAGGGAAAGAAGAATTACTGGAGACTGAATTGGAGCAAATTATTTTCCATGGTTGTATAATTATCTCAAAATGTGGGTGAATGGTATGTATAATTAAAGTGAACTCATAGAAAATTATATTTTAAAAAGAGATTTTTCCCCCCTATCTTTTGTGGGAGATTAATTAGAGAGGTAGGAAGCAGGGAGAGATGCAGAAAGATGTGGAAAGTGAAAGGAAGGTGGCATCTAGGGCAGGTGCCCCAGGGCAATGGGAGATAGGTGTGAAAGGTAGAGACTTGTCTTTGTCAATGGCAAGGCAAATACCTGGCATGAAGAGCTTCTCTAGAGGGTGTCAACAGGATGCCACAAAGGGTCAGGGTCTATGCGAGGAGAAACATAATAAGAGGAACCTTGACACAGTAGAAGTCAGCAAGGATTCAGAGAACAGTATGGATCCAGGATATTAATCCAAGATATGCTGTACCCTTTGGCCACGCATATATGTTTGTAGTCCAAACCCAAGTTTTAAACTTTAACAATACTTGTCAATTGCCTGCTCCACATTTCCATTTGGATGACAAATTAGACACTTTAAATTGGCATACTTCCCTCCGATTACATCCTTAAAGAAGAAATTTTGTTCTATTCCTTACCTTAAACCTATTCCTCTTGCCTTTTGTATCTTAGTAAATGTTCACTTTCCCCTATTGCTGAGCTCAAAGTCTTAGGCACCAGTCTTAATCCCACTCTTGGGCTAATACTCAATTTCACCAACTTCAAAATACATTCAAAATGCAGTTGCTCTCCACCCATTTCTACTACTACCATTACAAACCATTTCATCTCTCTTTTTTTAAATATTTAATTTTTATTTTTAGGTGGACACAATATCTTTATTTTATTTTTATGTGGTGCTGAGAATCAAACCCAGTGCCTCACGCATGCTAGGCAAGCATGCTACCACTTGAGCCACATCCCCAGCCCCTACCATCTCATCTCTTGCCTAGACAAGAGATTCTCCCTGATTCTAGTTGTGCCCACATTAAGTTCATTTTGTTCACATATTTGGACACATACACATCTGTCAGTGTACTTGTAAGGGACTATGCTTTGGTGCTCCCTGAATTCTACAGTAGCTTCACACTGCTGATTACTGCTTAGGAGGTCCCATTTCCTCTGATTCCTAAGTACTTCTCAGATACACTCACCAATTGTTCTCTGTCTTGGTCCCTTATCTACAGTCACATTGGCCTCCTAATTACTCCTCTAGCAAGATTTGAAGGGCCTGCATCCGGGCCTAAGGACCCTACCTATGGAGACCTTTTCTTAGATGGCCTATGGCCTGCAGCCTGCTCCTTCACTTTGTTAGTTAAAATCTTCATCATCAACCAGATCTTTTATAACCAATATCAAAGATGACAAATACATACTTTTACTGTTGTCATGCAAAAACTTTTTCTTTTCAATCTCCCTTACCACTCTAACTGGCTGTGGTATGTCAATTAAAAGTTGCAAATTCTGTTACAGAAAACATAAGGCAAAATTTGGACTAGCAAAAATTATTTTAAAAATTATTTATTATTTAAGAAATATCAATAAATCACTAAGGATTTCAAAGAAAAGAGGGGTCATATCCAATGGATAAAGTCAGAAACAGCTTATTAAGGAGGCAGCATAAAGATAGGCCTTGATGAAAGCAGACAGTTTAACAGGACCTAGTCAGAACCTGAAAACCAATCAAATCAAAGCAGTGAAGAGGATCAGAAGGTAACACATGTGCCCTTCCTTCAAGGCATTGCATTTTATCATGAAGAGACAGGTTTTCATAGAAATTGAAAGGTGAGAAAAGGCAAGGTAACAGTCCTTACTAATACCACAGTACCAGTCCAGACGTACCACAGAAGGAATGTGGGAATCAAGGAGCAAGATTTTCCTTGTTTTGCAAGACTGAAATGCCTAGAATATGACAGTTTGTAAATTTTAAAAAATGTAATAATCCAATCATAGATATACCCAGGCAAAAATATAGATCTGTAGCTGCTTTGAGGCCAACATGCTGTTTCTGTTCATAGTGTGAGACATGGTGAGAAGGCAGTAGTCCACAAGTTGGGAAGAGAGCCCTTGCCAAACTCAACCATGCTGGCACCCTGATCTAACACTTCCAGCCTCCAGAACTGTGAGAAAATTAATTTCTGTTGTTTAAGTCAAGAGCAGTTTGTTTTGGTGACCCGAGTTGTCATGACAAAATGCCATAGGTTTAAACAGTATAAGGCTTCCCCACCAATGTTTCAGGAAGTTAGATGTCCAAGATCAAGTTTTTGGTTCACCTGGTTTCTCTTCCTTAATTACAGGTTCCTTCTTGCTAAGTACTCACATGGTTTTTCCTGTGTAAGACTATTCTGGTCTTGGGCTGGGGTTGTGGCTCAATGGTAAGGCACTTGCCTAACATGTGTGAGGCACTGGGTTTGATTCTCAGTTCTGCATAAGAATAAATGAATAAAATAAAGATCTATCAACAACTAAAAAAAATATTTTAAAGAAACATTCTAATCTCTATTCCTTTTCTTATAAGGATACCAATGCTTCCAGTATTATCACATGAACACCCCCTGCCTCCACTACACACACACACACACACACAAATAAGGCAGTTCTGAGGATTTTAGGGTTCCTGAGTGGAATTTCTGCTTCAGTCCTGCCCTCCTACAGCATTCAGGGGCAAGATCTAGCATACTAACCAGACTGTGGCACTCCTCCATAGCAGCTAAGAAACAGTTCAGCTGATCCTGCAAACTAGGCTTTTCATGATCTGGTCCCAATGTTGCTCTTTTGTTTCATTTTCTACTATCACCACAAACAGCCTACTCTGTAGCCTAAGGGAGCTATGTCAATTTTCCCATGTGGCCCTGCCGTCTCCCAGCTTTAAACTTTACCTGAGAAACGCCTTCTCTTTTCCAAGCTTAATCATCCATTTCACAAATACCTACTCACTCTTCAAGTCCTGAGTAAACTTTAACCTTTTTTGCTAACCACAAAATCATTCCATTTTCCGTGCTCCTGTGGCATCTTGAACATTTATCCATTATGTATAATCAACTGCCATATCCATTGCATATGCTTCCTATACTAAACTTATTTCAGAGCTTCAAAAGGGCATACATTATTCACTTAGCTTGGAAAGCTTTTTTCCTCTCTCCTGGTATTTCTCTGTTTTACAAGTCTAACTCCTATTAATCAATCAGTCCTTGGCCTAAAATTCTTCTTAAAAGCCTTCCCAATCTCCTACATTAGCTAGTCTCCCTGTAAACACCCCTCAGAGCATTCAGAACATTTATTTATTTACTATTTACCTCTTATATATTTATTTACTATTTACCTCTTTCTATAATGTGGCTCATCCAAATTGAGACGTGCAGTAACTATTAAAATATACACAGGATTTTGAAAACATTCCAAAAATCACTTTAAAGGATAACAATAATGAATTTCTTATGAATTACATGTAGAGATGATAACATCATGGATATATTGAGATAAGTATATTATTAAAGGTGATTTAATTTTTTCTGTTTAATCCTTTTTTGGCATTAGAAAGTTATATTTTGGGGGGCTGGGGATATAGCTCAGTTGGTAGAGTGCTTGCCTTGCATGCACAAGGCCCTGGGTTCAATCCCCAGCACCACCACCCCTCCCAAAAAAATAAGTTATAATTTTTATAGTGCCATACATACAGATATGACTGCCCTAGATTGTGATCTTCAGGAGTAAAGAGAACATATTTTAATTCTCTTGCTATCATTTTATAACCTCATAAATATGTGTTGGACAAATAAATTAATAAATGGCAAATAATTAATAGGAAAAAAACTGCATCATTCAGTTAGCAACAAGGCATTTTCACATGTTGTATGTTATTAATTCATAAAGCAATTTCAGATATATCATAAAAATACTCTCTTTCTGTGCTTATAAAGTAAAAGAAATTGGGAGTGGGGGGAGACAGCCTGAAAACCTTACAATGGTAAAATTCTGACTCTAAAAATATATGTATATTCTGACTCTGCTTTAATAAATTTTTCTGATTTTTCATTTGAATCTATGTTTGGGGGGCAATGTGCCTGTCATAGGCAGATGCTTCTGTTCTCTAAGACTAGAGACATAGGAATCAGTAGGTGGTAGTACAGATGGCAAAGAGAGGGTGGGGTGACATTTCAAACTGTGGGCGGGACTAATGCAAATTTGGCAGCCCAAATGGAATTTCTGTGGGCCTAACAATTTTTTGCAAGGCTTCTTACTTCCCTAGCAATCTTCAACTACCCACTCCCAACCCCCAACATATATGCATGTGTGTGTGTGTGTGTGTGTGTGTGTGTGTGTAGAGACAGAGAAAGTACATATATGAAGAGAGAAAGAGTTGAGAAGAGTTTCTTCTTCAGAAATCTTGTATATTGTAATTATCAAAGATTATAAGAGTCCCTCTCAAAATTTTGCATATGGAACCAAACTTACTTTCTTTTCCTTATAGATATTTCTATTTTTTACTTATTTATTTTTATTGGTTCTTTTCAGCTGGACACGACAGTAAAATCCATTTGGATGTGATTATAAAAGCATGGAATGTATCTTGTTCTAATCCAGACCCCAGTGCCTCTCCTCACCTTTCCCTCCCTCTACCCCCTGCTCCCTTCCCTATATTGATTTTTCTGCCATTTTCCCATAGTTATTTTTTTAAATTAACTTCTCATGGATGTACATAACGTTGAAATTCACTGTGGTGTATTCATATGTATAGACAGGCAAGTTCTGTCATATTCATTCCACTGTTCTTATTTTATTTATTTATTTATTTAATTTTCTTATTTTCCCATCCCCTCTCTTTGTCTACTCCATTAAGCATCTATTATTCCCCACTACCCCCCTTATTTTGGGTTAGCTGCCACATATCAGAAAACATTCGACCTTTGGTATTTTGAGGATTAGTTTATTTCACTTAACATAATAGTCTCCACACCCATCCATTGGATAGTAAATGTCATAAAGTTATTCTTCTTGATGACTGAGTAGTATTCCATTGTGTATATACACCACATTTTCTTTATCCATTAATCTGTTGAAGGGAAGCTAGGTTGGCTCCATACAGTTATTATAAATTGTGCTACTATAAACATTGATGTGGCTGCATCATTATAGCATGCTGATTTTAAATCCTGTGTATATATACAGAGGAGTGGGATAACTGGGTCAAATGGTGGCTCCATTCCTAGTTTTTTGAGGTATCTTCATACTGTTTTCCAACCCACATGAACACAGTTGTCTTATACTTGATGGAAGTGCCAAAAACATACATTGAAGGAAAGAGATCCTCCTTAACAAATAATGCTGGGAAAACTAGAAATCAAAATGAAGAAAAAGAAAGAGAATAAGGAGGAGGAGGAGGAGGAGGAGGAGGAGGAGGAGGAGGAGGAGGAGGAAAGAAAGAAAGAAAGAAAACTGGAAATCCATATGTAATGGAATGAAATTTAACCTCTATTTGTCATCCTGTACAAAACTCACGCAAGGTAGATTAAAGACCTAGGAAACAGACTAGAGACCCTGCACCAGCTAGAAGAAACTGTAGGCCCAACACTCCAACATATCAGTTCATGAACTGATTTCTTTAACAAGACTCCTAAAGCATAAAAAGTAAGGTAAAAAGATCAGTAAGTGGGATGGCATGAAATTATAAAGCTTCTTCACAGCAAAGAAAGCAATCAAGAACTTGGAAAGAGAGCCTTAGAAAGGGAGAATATTTTTACCACATGCTCATCAGATAGGGCATTAATCTCCAGGATATAGAGAGAACTCAAAAACATAACACCCCCCAAAAAAAACCCCACAAATAATAAATAAATGGGAAAAGGCACTAAACAGACCCTTCTGAAAAGAAGAAATATAAATAATCAACAAATATATGAAAAAATGTTCAACATCTCTAGCCATTAGAAAAATGCAGAGATTCCATCTCACTTCAGTCAGAATGTGATAGACATCATCATCCAAAGTACATGCATGAAGACACGAATTGGTGTTAGCATATTTAATATACAACCAGAGATATGAAAAATTGTGCTGTATATATGTAATAAGAATTGTAATGCATTCCACTGTCATTTATTTGTTTTTTAAATGTATATATAACAATAAATGTTGGGGAGGATGTGGGGAAAAGGATACACTCATACATTGCTGATGGGACTGCAAACTGGTGCAACCAAACTTCTTTTAACATAGGGAGCCACAGGAAATTTTAACAAAAGTGATCTTAAAATATATTTGTTTTTCACTATGCATTTAATTATTAGAAATGTATATTGTATAGGCATATCATTTAAATAGAAAGTGCAATTTTTTAAAAA
This sequence comes from Marmota monax, assembly GCF_021218885.2. NCBI lineage: Eukaryota > Metazoa > Chordata > Mammalia > Rodentia > Sciuridae > Marmota > Marmota monax. The sequence goes on from NW_026694038.1 coordinate 2,512,302, forward strand.
TGTGATTTTTCGGCCACTGTCATTAGAATTGTGCAGCCACAAACTATAGCTATTCAAGATGAGTCACCCTCCATGCTACACTGCCCTCGTGATGTTATGTGCCTTTCTACAAAACCAAGTGTAGATATTTAATCTCTCCGTCCTTGATACATAAACTTTCTATAGAGAATGCCCTTTTTTGTCCACATCGTCACAGAGCAAAAAGTTCAACAGAGATGACATGTTTTCTACTATAGCCATAATACACAAATATTATATCATTTGCTGGTTTTTTTGACTGGACATGGGAGGACCAATTAGATTACTGAGAAGTTGAACTTTTTGCACACTATTATAGAACTTGCAGTATTGTCATCTACCAAAGTTTTTGTAAGAGTGGAAGTTTCAAAAATGAAACTATTAACAACTGTGAAACTAATAACTCATTATGTCTTCAGGCTCCTCAGAAAAATGCTATATATCCTCATATCTTAAATTACAGGTATATATAATTAAACCTTTTTGCTGGGACAAAACAAAAGATGGGGGAAAGACTTTTTCAGGTACTTTAGGTTCTGAAGTAACCAAATTCTTATATATTGCTAGTTGGAATGTAAAGTATGATAGTTACATGAAAAATAATTTGGCATTATTAAATAAAATTTCCTATATCTAATTACCCAACCATTAACTCATAAAGTGTATACTAAGGAATTCTGAAAAACATGAACCAAGAAATAGGTACAAAAATGTTCACTGAAACACTGTTGGTTAGAGAATTAGGAACTATGCAAAGTTCTAGCAAGAATCAAATTAATTTTAAAAGTTGTGGTCAATTTATATATACTATAGTGTATACAGCAAGAAAAAAATGAACACAGCTAAAACTAACATGAATCTACCTTGGGATCATAAGATTGAGTAGAAATAAGACATGAAGACTGCAAACATTGTAATTCCATTTATATGAAATTTTGAAGCATGCAAGATTAAGCAGTATGCTGATTGGGAATACAGACATAGGAGATAAAAATACTTATTGATTTAAAAAGTAGTAATAAATAAAGTTCAGGATGATGAATTTATTGTGAATGAGAGTACACAGCCAATGGATTAAGGCAGAGTCTTCTAGGTCATGCTGGTAATGCTCCATTTCCTAACCTTTTGGTGGGTATGGGGTGTTTGATTTATGGTCATTTATTACACCTTACAATATATTATAAATATGCTTTTATATACATCAAATATTAAATTTAAAATGTTTAAAACAGAGTTATAAAAATAAGAAGGGAGGAAGGAAAAAGGGAGGAGGGTAAAAAAGAAAATAAGGAAAACCTAAAGGAGGAAATGATGATGAAGAAATGCAGAATATAAGATTTAATATTCTGGTAAAAATGGAAATCCCATCAGGAAATTTGCAGAAAACAGAGAAATGTTGATTATGATGACATATTGCCAAGAGTGGACTAGAGAGCAATAGTAACAAAAACGGCATGGTATTGGCACCAAAATAGACTTGTAGACCAATGGTACAGAATAGAGGACACAGAGACAAGTCCACATCAATACGGTTATCTTATATAGACAAAGGCACCAAAAAACATCTGTTGGAGAAAAGATAGCCTTTTCAACAAATGTTGCAGGGAAAACTGGAAATCCATATGCAACAAAATGAAGTTAAGCCCCTATCTCTCACCATGCGCAAAACTCAACTCAAAGTGAATCAAAGGAATTAAACCAGAGACTCTGTCTAATAGAAGAAAAAGTAGGCCCAAATCTCCATCCTGTCAGATTAGGCTCCAACTTCCTTAATAAGACTTCTATGGTACAAGAATCAAAATCAAGAATCAATAAAGGAGATAGATTCAAACTAAAAAGCTTCTTCTCAGCAAAGGAAACCATCAGTGAAGTGAATAGAGAGCCTACAGAATGGGAGCAAATTTTTACCACATGCACATCAGATATCTCTAGGATGTATAAAGAACTCAAAAAATCTTACCATCAAAACCCGAATAACCCAATCAACAAATGGGCCAAGGAACTGAACAGATACTTCTCAGAAGATGATATACAGTCAACAAATATGTGAAAAAATGTTCAACATCTCTAGCAATTCAAATCAAAAACCACTGTAAGATTTTACCTCACTCCAGTCAGAATGGCAGCTATTAAGAATACAAATAACAATAAGTGTTGGTGAGAATGTGGGGGAAAAGGCACACTCATAGACTGCTGTTGGGACTGCAAATTGGTGCAGCCAACATGGAAAGCAGTATGGAGATTCCTTGGAAAACTGGGAATGGAAACACCATTTGACCCAGCTATTCCACTCCTCTGTTTATAACCAAAGGACTTAAAAACAGCATACTACAGGGACACAGCCACATCAATGTTTATAGCAGCACAATTTACAATAGCAAAATTGAGGAACCAACCTAGATGCCCTTCAGTAGATGAGTGGATACAGAAAATGTGGTATATATACACAATGGAATATTACTCAGCATTAAAAGAGAGTAAAGGACGGAGGATATAGCTCAGTTGGTAGAGTACTTGCCTAGCATGCACAAGGCCTTAGGTTCAATCCTCAGCATCGAGAGAGAGAGAGAGAGAGAGAGAGAGAGAGAGAGAGAGAGAGAAATTACAGAATTTGCAAGTAAATAAATGGAGTTGGAAAACATAATGCTGAGTGAAGTAAGCCATTCCCCCAAAACCAAATGCTGAATGTTTTCTCTTATATAAGGAGGCTGATTCATAATGGGGATGGGGTGAGGCAGCATGGGAGGAATAGATGAACTTTAGATAAGGAAAAGGGGAGAGAAGGGAAGGGAGGAAAATGGGGGTAAGAAACAGGGTAAAATGAGATGAACAACATTAGCCTAAGTACATGTATGAAAACATGAATGGTGTGACTCTACTTTGTGTACAACCAGATACATGAAAATTTGTGCTGTATTTGTGTAATATGAATTGAATTGCATTCTGCTGTCATATACAACAAATTAGAATAAATAAAATGAAAGAAAATAAAACAGTACTGGAGGAGTAGGAGGAAGGGAGGAGGAGGAGGAGGGCAGTGATGCAGTGGTGGAATGATAGTGATGAAATGGTATCCAGTGTTTATAAAATGGTTGTTACTCTCTGCACAATGCTCTCAGTTTTGTGTGTATGAACTCAAACTCCATGGGGTAATATCCACTATTATTTTCACTTTTTATACGACTAAACTGAAGCAAATGAAATCCCAGTGAACTTGAAAAGGTTACCTATTTGATAAATGGCAGGGGAGGGATATGAATCCCATTGCAGACAGGCTAACTTCTTAACACTATTATCTTCAGAGTGTAAGAACTGTGGTCCCCAGGTCATAAGTGATTGATGTTTCCTAGTCTATCTGGCAAAGCCTTTGCGAACTTCCTTTCTAGAGTACAACCAGTTGGTTTATGAGGTTTCTGCTCAGTTTCATGGAAATCAGTCAATGTTTCAGGAGCAATGAAATTGAAAGTATTGAGCTAGGGATGTAGCTCAATTGCAGAGCACTTGCCTAGTTTGTGTAAACCTCTAAGTTCTGGCCCCAACCCCAGTACTGAAAAATAAATAAATAAATAAACAAACAAACAAACAAATAAATAAATCACAAATTTAAAAAATGCTATTGGAAGAAATTAAGAAATTCTATATTTTCCTGCTTTTCTCAAGACTAGTCATCCTTCATGAGACACTGGGATTGGGCCACCTTTCAAAAATGCATTTCATGCATTACTGTACTTCATTTCCTTCCCAAAGAAACAATAAATTTTATGTGATGAACAAGGTTTTCCATGTATTAAATAATATTTCATTAAAATGATATTTTTAAATAGAATTGAACAATACTTTCCTACATATTTTCAGTTCAGTCTTTGAAAACTCACCTAGGACAGTGCCAAGTTTAGATATTTGTACATAGCAACTATCATAAACTTACAAATAAGAAAAATAAATCACAAGATTCTATATATTTTTCTAAAATGTTACTATGTATTATATGATCATCTCTTATTATATCATTCTGATGACCTTATTTTGGGGAACTGTATATGCTTATTAATATTTTATCATTCTAGTTAATAGAAGTCATCAACAAAATGCAATTATAGATGACTCACCAAGTTGGAAAAAACAATCAGAATCATCATTGTAACTGAGTCACCTTCCCTGTACTATCCAGGGATAGTACAGGCAAAGACAGTGCCTGTCACATCCTTCCCTGCCCAACTTTTTGAGAAGTTAATTCCTCCCTTTACCTCAGTCCTTAATGAATGAGGATGTGAAAAAGAACTATTGAATTTCCCAGAGCAGAACATAGTGGAAACACCACGGTCTTCAAAGTTAGTGGCCTTGGTTTATTCTCAGCTGCCATTTGGTAGCTATGTCTTCTTAAGCGTATCTCTTAATCTACGTTTTACTCTCAGCAACATACTTTCATTTAATTTCAATTTTCTCTCCTGTATAAGGAAAATGAGACCTCTTTACAAGATCACTGTGACATTTCAATGAAACAAAATGTATAAAACATGCAGCACAGTGTGTGATACTATTAAGTGCTTAGTTTGTTAGTTTCCTTAACATCCATGAGCACGGCTGGTCTTTTTGTTTCCATTATGACTATACTCAGCATCAAGATATCTAAAATTGTATGGAGAAAAACAAAATAATGGACAAAATGTTGTTTCAGTAAACATGAACAGTATCATTTCCTAGCTCCTCACTTTGGCACACTTCATTTACCCCCAGATGGGATCACTGATCACTGGACATTGGCCAGTAATTTCAGGTTTGCTGGGATCCAAACTACATTTGGTTAAAGGCATTTCTCTAAGGTGCCACTCAATGCACAGAGACTCGGGAACAAATCAGCTTGCTGGTGGTCTGATCAACTTGGGCCCTAGTTATGCTGTAAGTATTTTGTCTTGTAATAATACATAATGCTTCTGGTTATGACAATCAGATTCCCGGTCTCTCCTCTTTTTATTCCCTTCTCTTTCACCCATTCTCCTCAGGACTGGTGGAGTAATGCTTTTATCATAAATATCTGATTATGGCATTCTTTGGTTTGGTCTTTCAAACTTCTTCATTACTCTAAGATAAAATTTAAAATATCCAAGATTTTGTATTATTTTGCCTGTTTCTTCCTTTTGAAACCTCATTTGAATCACCTCTTTATATATAAATAAATATATATATTAAAATTATATACATACACACATATTTAGTTATACATGACAGGGAAATCCATTTGGACATATTTATAATTCATGGAATATGTCTTGCTCTAATTCAGACCCCAGTATCTCTCTTTTGCCTTTCCTCTTCCCACCCTCTGTCCCCTTCCCTCTGATGATTTTTCTGCCATTTACCCAGTTAGTTTTTAAATTAATTTCTCATGGATGTACACTGTGGTGAGATTCACTATAGTATATTCATATATGTATATAGGAAAGTTATGTCAAATTAATTCCACTGTGTTTCCTTTACTCATTACTTTTCCATTCCCTTCATTTCCCTTTGTCTACTCCACTAAACTTCCTCTCCCCTTATTATGAGTTAGCTTCCCCATATAAGAGAAAACACTTGACCATTGACTTTTGGCAATGGCTTATTTCACTTAGCATGATAGTCCCCATTTACTGGCAAATGTCATAAAGTCATTCTTCTTTGTGGCTGAGTAATTTGTGTATATACATCACATCTATTGAAGGGCACGTAGTTAACTTCCTAACATAGATAACTGGGAATCTTGCTGCAATAAACAATGATGTGGCTGCATTATTGTAGCATGCTGATTTTAAATCATTTGGATATATACAGAGGACTGGAATAAGTGGAATAAATAGTGGTTCCATTCCTAGTTCTGTGAGGAATTCCATATTGCTTTCCAGAGTGGTCACACCAACAATGTATGAATGTACCCTTCTCCTTACATCCTCACCAACACTTATTGTTACTTGTATTTTTTTAAAGTTGTAGATGGACACAATATCTTTGTCTTATCTATCCATTTTTTATGTGCTGCTGAATATTGAACCCAGTGCCTCACACATGTGAGGCAAGCGCTCAACTACTGAGCCACACAACCCCAGCCCCACTTGTATTTTTGATAATTGCCATTCTGACTGGAGTGAGATGAAATCTCAGTGTAGTTTTAATTTGCATTTTTATGATTGCTAGAGATATTGAACATTTTGTCATTTATTTGTTGACCATTTATATTATATTTCTTCTTTTGACAAGTGTCTATTAAGTTCCTTTGCCTATATTATAGGCAATATATATATTAGGTTATTATCTCCTTATTGTTAAGGTGAGTTCTCTGTGTATCCTGGAGATGAATGCCCAATCTGAGGGGCAAGTGGAAAGGATTTTCTCCCATCTTGTAGGTTCTCTTTTCATGCTCTTGGTTGTTTCCTTTGCTATAAAGAAGCTTTTTCATTTGATGTCATCGAATTTATTGATTTTTAAGCATCCATTTTCTTTTGACTTACTATTAATTTTAACTAAGGTACACCTGCACAGGATTTTTAGAAATATTCGCTGAATGTGGCAAACATTTTCCTGCCTCTTTTGTCATAAGATTACTATTATAGTTTGGATGTGAGGTGTCTCCCTAAAGCTCATGTACGAGAGAATGCAAGATGATTCAGAGAAGAAATGATTGGGTTAGGAGAGCTTTAACACACTCACCTGATGGAATTGAGTGGTAACTGAAGGCAGGTGGGGTGTGGATGGAGAAGATGAGGAATTGGGGGCATGGCTTTGGGGTATATATTTGTATTTGGCAAGTGGAGATCTCTCTCTCTCTCCTCTAATCATCATATGAGCTGCTTCCCTCCACCACACTCTTCCACCATGATGTTCTGCTTCACCTGGAGCCCCAAGGAATGGAGCCAGCTGTCTATTGACTGAGACCTCAGAAACCGTGAGCCCCTAAATAAAATTTTCCTCCCCTAAAATTGTTCTGTCAGATCTTTCAGTCATAGCAGTGAAAGAGCTGACTAAAACAACTACTTTCAAAATTTTGTCATTATTTCCCATTGTTAGCAGAAATGTGCTTAAATGTGGTTTCCTTTTTATTTGTGCTGCTCCAGTTTCATAGTTCTTTCTAAATCTCTGAATACATCAGTTTTAATCTCTGATACATCAGTTTTAAATTCTCAACCATTCTTTCTGCCCCAGTGTCTCCCATCTTCTTCTTGGGACACTTCAATTGCATGTATATTAGACCTTTTTATTCTGTGCCACATACCTATTACTTTTCTGAAATTTTCTCCCTTTAGTTTGGAATTTTCTGAAGGGCTGTATCCAATTCCCTAAGTTTTTCTTTTGCAACTCAATTTGCTATTAAAGTTATATCTTTAGTCCTAATATTTCTATTTGTATTTGTGTGTATGTAATAATTTCTTATAATTTTACTATTTTCCTAGTAAAATTTTTCATATTTTAATCTTTTTTTCCCCATGTTGTTTCTCTTTCTTGAATTCTATATCATATATTTTAATGTCCTTGTCTGCTATCTCTACTATTTGGATTGCTATATGTCAATTTCCTTTTTTCTCATATTTTCTAAATGTTTGGTCATATGTTTTTTTAAAAAAAAAAAAACAATGTTTATTCTATGTGACTAAATGTTGGATATTAGGCATAAAAACTCTGCAGAGATTACAAATTATGTATTTCACCTTTCTAAATTTAGGAAAGTTTACTACTGAGCTACATCCCCTGTCATTTTAAATTTTTTTTATTTTGAGTCAGTGTCTCACTCAATTGCTGAGGGCCTTACTAAATTGCTGAGGTTGGCCTTAAATTTGTGATCCTCCTGCTTCAGCTTCCTAAGCCACTTCATATGGCTAGTTTGATAGGCTAAGAAAAAAGTTTCTAAAGAGTATGGAAAGATTATCAATAGTTTCACTATACTGAAAGAACAAGTTTTACCTTTCTGTCCAGGTTGATTCAGCAGAACTTTGATGCCTTTATATATTCTATGAGACGTTTCTAGTTGTTCTCAAAATAAACTTTGGATTTCTGCAAGCTACCTCATTATATCTGAAAAAGAAAACCCCCTTCAGCTTCCTCAAATGAGGGTCCTGGTATTGTATTATTTTTTTAACCCCACTTTTCACCTGGCTTAATATCATTACTCTTTTATGTATTTTCCTTTGAGAAACTATTTACTAATTCATAAATCAATATCAAGTCTTGTTATTAAATTCTTTCATAGTACCTTATGCTTTTTTCATTTATAGCATTTCTCAATTTCTATAATTAAATGTGTTATTTGCCTAATGCCTTTCCCTGGCTAAAATTTAGGGTCTGAGATAGGGACCATTGCACTGGTGTGTGTATGTGTATATGAATGTGCACACACACTTCCCAGGATCTACTGTGTCCTTGGAAAAGGTACATGTGTGTTCCTGACCTTAATTTTTTCTACCTATCTATATACCCAGTTTTCTAGCCAAATATCTTTGGCTGATATTCTATGTTCCAGGGTATAATATAATATATTTAAAGCAGTGGTTTTCTATCTTGGCTGACAACATAGTTTTAGTGAATGAAATCTTTATAAATAAGAAATATTTAAAAATATTCTGTTCCATGTATGATGAATGCATATTAGTAGCAAAGATAGTTAACTGTCCAACAGCATGCATAGCCCTCCTCAATTAGCAGACATGACTTTGGCAAGCCCATGGACCTAGACAGGAACATATCATTAGTTCTCCATTGGAAAGTGAGTAGCAATTCTGAGTTGCTTTTGTACAAAATTATTTAAAAGGAAGACATGACTTCTAGCTATCCTTTTCTGTAGATCATTTTGAGGTTTAAGGAGGTTTGGGCCATAAGATTAATAGAACCTGTTTTCCTGATAATATCTGCATGCATCCCCAGTTTATACTGTTAATAAACTGAGGAAAAAACACCCATTTTGTTGAATCAAATGCTGAAACATATGGATTTATTTGTTGCAATAGTTAACATTTTCAAACTAACACAGAAATTGACACCTTGAACTGGGTGCTGCCAGGACAAAAATCTAAACTTTGTGGTATGGGTCAATGATCAGGAGACAGCAAAAGATTGATGTAATAGGCTAGGAAGGCAGAGACCCATGCTATGCAATGTCAAAACATTTGATCAAGTTGTCCACAACTGAACTCAACAAGCACACTACATGACTGCCAACCCTACAATTCTGCCTAAATAAAACAAGAAAAAAAAAAACCTTAATGAAGATAATGTGTTGGTTGTACTTTGCTTGACTTAATAAAGTTTTTTATTATTATTATTTTTTATTAGCTACACACGACAGTACAATGATCTTGAAAATTCATACATTTGAATCAAATGGGGTATAATTTTACAAGAGAAGAGTTCATGGAAGAATAGGATGGAAATTTCTGTTTAATATGGCAAATATCGCTTTAAGAATATTTCACTCCCAAGGAAGTTTGTAATTTCTGGTAGCCCCAAGACAACTAATGTTAGGGGGATGGGGGAGAGAGATTGAAGGAGGGAGAAAACTGTAAAACAGAAAAATGTTTTAAAACCAACTCTGTCTAGGAATTTTGAGTGTGGTTATTGCAATTTGGTACTGAAGAAAGTAATTAAAAGAGAGGCCTTCAAGTTTTATAAGAATTCTATCATTAAGAAAAAACAAAACTCAAACAAAACATGAACCTGACCAAAAATTAAAAAAGAAGAAGAAAGAAAAAAAGACTTTTTACTAGCTCAACCCCCAAATTTGTAATAATAGGGGCTGTGATCCAAAAGCTGGATAGTTCCCAAGGAGATACTTAAGTTTCTTATTGCTGCTTTTGCCAAAAATCTGGTGGCTTAAATTTATAAGCTTATAATTGTGGAGGTCAGAAGTCCAAAATAGGTCTCACTGGTCTGAAATCATGACAGCAGAGCTGTATTCTTCCTGGAGGCTCTGGGAGACATAAGTTTCTTTGTCCTTCCCAGCATTTAGACACCACCATATTCCTTTGTTTACGGCCTCTTGGTGACTCTTTTTATCTTGAAAGCCAGCAATGGGCAGTCCAGTGTTTTTCACATCATGGTGGTGATTCTCCTGCCTTCCTTTTCACTTGTCAGGATCCTGCCAATTACACTTGGCCTTCCCAGATCATCCTCTCTCCATCTCAAGGCAAGGCAACAACCTTAAGTCCACCTGCAAATTCCAATGCCACATAATATGGCCTATTTACAGGTTCCAAAGATTAAGGTGTAAACCTTTTGGGGCAGAGGCTGTGGTTCTGCCTATGAAAGTGGGACTATTGCTCATTGTTCCCTTCAAAACAGTCATTAATGATAAGTGACAAGGTCAAACTCCCAAAGATTGGAGTCAGCAGCCATCAAAAAGGATAGGCAAGGAAGGGTGTTTCAGACAGAAATCAGGGTTATACAGAGCTTCTTCCTTCTAATAATGAGTGTTATTGTCCATATCTGCTCAGGAAGATTTTGTGATTGCTGAGGAATAGTAGTGGCTGTTATGTTTCTATACCATTGTTTTTCTTGCAAATGAGAAAAGCTGTTGAAATCCTTTTGATTCCCAGTACAAGTGTGTGGTAAGAGGAGGGGCAGGAAACTTGTTATTCCAAGATTTTCATATCATGGGGAACCATATTTGATGAGGTGGAGAAGCGTGCATTATGTGGAGATCCTTGACAGGGAGATGGATGAAGGGATGCAAGAAGAGCTTAGCTTTGAAGAAAGAATATTCTGTGTGGAGGAAGAAGGAAGCAACCATATTTAACAGTTGGTGGTGGAGACAGCTGACTTGCCACCAAAACTTGTGCCCTAGCTTCCACAACATTTATGAAATTGACTGGTCATTTAGGACACCATTTGTCAATCTGTGCTTACACATAGATGGGCCCTTATGACTAGTTTACCCCAAAGGAATGAGAGAAGTTATATGTTTTGAGCTATTAATAAGTGAATATCCCTTATTAAACCTCCCTTTTTCCTTTTGTCTGGGGACAAAGACTCCAGTGCCCCAGGAGATGAAGGAGCCATAAGAAAGATTCTGGTTCCTTAAAATGCCACTAGGAGAAACCTGACTAGTACCAAGCATTGGACTAGTAAATGAGCAAAAATCAATTTTTCTTCTATGCTGAGCTACTAATATTTAATGGTTTGTCAGTGAAATCAATGTAAACCTAAAATAGAATTACCTATGTATTCAAAAAAAGAATTGTAATATTATAAAATAAAATAACCTTTGCAACTGGTTCATTTTCCCCCTATTAAAATAGCCTACTTTGTTGAATATTTCATAGGATGTTCCATCAAAACTAAGAATTACATTCTTTAATATAATTTAGCATGATCTTCAATCAAATTTTATTTTTAAGGGTTATATTAAGATATGTCTGAATATAATCTCATTAAACCAACTCTAAGACTGGAATTAGATTTGTATTAAAAAGAAAATATACATATATATCTGTCTGTAACAGTATTGTTTTATATAAAAGTGGCACAAAGAGAACTAAATTCTATGGATGATAATGCTTAAAAATATTGAGTGCTATATCATGACAAAATTAACCTGTTTAGTTTTATGAAGTAATTATAAATTATATATAAATCATTACTAAAGAAGCCATATCATTTCAGGGGCTTGATTTCCTTAACAGTATTCAAATAGTTTAGGAGTTATTATGCTTTAATTTAAAACCAGTAATGGTTCACCAGTTCACCAAACCTGATTTTGAGTGTAATTGTGAATTTTCTAATATTTACAATTAAAATACATTGTTTCTATGAAAGTAAAACATGTATATTGTTTGGTTTTGGAAATCATTTTTTAATATTTTAATTTAGACTCATAAATTTCATTGTAACCCAATACACATATTTGTCAGTTTCAGTCTCCATACAAATGCTACTCTTTATTTATATTGGTTGACGTAATAAAAACAAAGAACACCTGCCTATAGAAAGATGATAAGATTTCATTGGAAAAATCAGGGAATTTAAGGAAGAGGAAGGCTGAATTATAATGCTATACTTTCTCTATTGAATTTTTTTTTCCATAACCATATTTTCTTTGGAATACTCAGATTACTTCCCATAGTACTAAGATCAATTCCTATTTTTAGCCAAAATAAAGAAATTTGATTTTTTTAATCTTGTTTCAGAAAAGAATTGTGAACCATATAAGGTTCAGTCTAATTAAGGTGGAATAAATGAAATTTGCCTCCCCTGTTACATAAAATAGATTTAAGAAACATCTGAGAGTATGTTTAAAGTACTCTTGTTAACCACATTTTCTTTTTGATTATTGTTTATGCTAGTTTATCTTCACGGCAAATTAAATAACATGTCCTAAACATCCAATTTCAGACTGAAATATTTGCACTGAATCAGGGCCATACTTATTTTTCTTACCAAAACCAAAATAATTTTTCAGAGTCTGGAAATCTTCCAAGGTGATAGTTAATTCATCTGATAGAGGGATACTTGATGAGAACAAATGTGCATTTATTTACATGTGCTGGGAGAGGTGCTTCTGCCTGGATGGCTTGTATACTTGAATTTACATCTCAACCAACCAACTTTGAAGCTTTGAAGGTAGAATTTTAAACCTAGGAGGGGATGAAGATGATCTTGAGGAATAAAACATGTTTGGGGAAGAATGAGGTCTTTGACAAATCCTGACTCTCACTATGAAGAGCAGACTTCCAGCTTGACCCCACAGGTTGCAAGAGCTGTTTCTGCCATATGCCAGTTTTAGTGACCTTGACACATGGAGAGAGCAGTAGATCTGACAGGCAATTTAACTCAGGGATTAGTGTTAACAGTAATGCCTGATCATAGAGCTCACCTCACAGAATCACCATTCTCATCATAGACCAAGATGATTCCCGTGTTAGAAGCTTCACTCTGACATTATTGGCTGACGTATTTGTGTTCAAAATGTCTTTCCTTTTCTCTTTCCTAGGCTACCTCACATTATCTCCCAGTCATAAACATTCACTTTCTGAGTAATATGCATTTATGTACAAGAGGTTTGTTTTGTTTAAAAGGGTCCTTACATTATAGCAGAATCATTATCACTTGAAAATTTGTTAGACATGCAAATTCTTGGGTCCTACCCAGGTCTACTAAATCAGAAACTCAAGACTTGAGAACCAGACATCTGTGTTTAACAGGTATTTGGGATTTATGATGCATGTTCAAGCTGGAGAACCACAAATGTGCATGAATGGGCCCAGTAGCAGTGAAGCTGCAGGTCCAACCTTCTGCTGTCACTGGAGTTTTCTACCAGTAGCACCTCAGCCTAGCCCTATCTTACTTTCCTGGTATTAAATAGCCTTTCAAATTACTTAGAAGACAAGTCCCACTGTGTACAAACCTACCCCTCCCAGGAATCAATCTTGGCTTGTAGGAGGATAAGTAGGATACATTTTAATTATTGTTAGGTTTACTTTCATCAGACACAATACCAAATTTTGATTAATTTTTCTTGTATGTAATGCATTTCAGTTTACTTGCTTACCTTCTTCTTTTATATAATATATTTATTGAGTACCTACTACAGCCTGGGTACTTGACTAAAGGCAACATTGTCAAGATTTGTGATTCAATAGTTTGTATATTTACACATTTGTGCAATTATAACTCCAAGCAATCTTAGAACATATCATCAACCCAAAAGAAACTCCACACCTACTAGCAGTAACCCTCTCACCCCATTTTTTTCTAACACTCCATCTTAGCCTTAGGCAAACACTAATTTATTTTCTCTCTGTGGATTTGCCTACTTGGACATTTCATACAAATAGAATTATACAATATGTGGTCTTTCATGAGTGGTTTTTACTTTGTATGGTTTCAAGGTTCATCTATGTTGCTACATGTTATAACATTTCATTTTTATTGCCAAATAGCATTCTATGGAATGGGCATACCACATGGTGTTTATCAACATCATTTAATAGCCATTTGTCTTGTTTCTATTATTATTGACATTACTGCTATGAACATTTTGTGTATGTTTTTCTGTGAACCTGTTTTCATCTCTTTGGTAAATATCTAGGAGTAGAATTGTTGGGTCATATGGTAACTCTGTTAATCTTTTCCAAACCAACTGCTCTATTTTATATTCTCACTAGAAATATAATTTAGAATGACTTTTGTCTTAGGATTCTGGACATGTTTCACGTTTTAACCTTTTCTTTTGTTTAATAATAAAGAGTACTACATATCCTAATTCTAAAAAGTAAATTGATATCTCATATAATCATTTATTTATAACACACAAATGAATACATTTAGCTCAATTTCTGGGTTCCAAGTAGAAATACGTATTAAATTTATGAGTCCTATGATTCCTATAAAATATTTTGCATTTAGTAAGTTAATAATGAATGAGTAAATAATACAAAAAGATTAGATGACTGAGAAAACATATGAATAAATTAATAAAGACACACAATTAAATTTCTAGTGTACATCAGAAAATTTTCAGGTTTCCAGTATGCATTTGCATGTATATGCTACATGTATGAAACAGAGAATGTGGCTTTTCTTTTAATGAAGTATAATAAATCATTCTTGATGTTATTAATGAAATTAAATGATGACCATTAACCCACATCAATCAGTTGATATTTCCAAGGTTTTAATTTAAATATTATTTGAAGCTTAGCAGACTTTGATTGGAAATAGTGATTCTAAACTGAGTAATTAAAGCTAAGTAGAAATATGAATGTGTGTTCAGGTTCCCGATTAAAATCCACATGTTCTTTTTGTGAGAAGATGCAGCCAATTTGTCAAAACACTAATATAAAAATAATCTTTCAGAAAACATGTTTATAAATTGGCAATTATCTGTGTTTTTCTTATGATTACTATTATAGTAGGAAATACTTTAGGAAGTATTTTTACTTAAATTTTTAAAAATTTTCTTAAAACACTAAAATCAGCTTGTTGTCTTAATATTTCACTGAGAAATAACAAATCCTACACATATTTGTATATTTGAGTATTAAACAGAAGATATCAAGATGAAATGCATTTAGTTATAGATATTATTAATCTGATTTTTTTAGTACTGCCATATTCATTTTCTAAAGCTTCCCATTTATTTGATTGAGATAAGAATGTTTTATTTCTATAAAATGTTTCCGTTTTTCTCATCTACATTGAAAGGGAAAAATCATCAGTACTATGCAAGTGTCCTACTGAGGTATTGTTGTTTATGGAAGAAGAGTTCATGAAGCAATAAATATCTCTAGCCAGTGATTAAAGGAGAAGCAGAGTTGATGTATCTGATGAATGCAAATGCCATTTACAGCCTCCCATACTTCAATATCATAAATACTGTTCTCATTGTACAAGTAAAAAGATGACAACATAAAATGACCTCCATACATTTATACAAATGAAACAAATAAATAGATGTATGTTCCAATCTGAATTATAATTTTATTGTTTTCTTATGCATCTGTCACATAGAACCCAAATAATAATTATTTTTATATAAGCTAAGTACAAGCTTCTTATAGTGGTTAACTGCTTAAGGTAGATTATGTGGAGGAGAGAGACTAAGGTTTTAAATATAGACAAACTCTAGTTATTAGTAATTAGTATGGCTTAAACGTCAACATCATTAAAAATTACCAACATTAATGTTAAATTGAATTGGTATTTGCCACATGTATGTGTAATCAATACTTCTAGGTCTTATCAAAGACTATCCTAGTTTAAATATGTAATAGTTGATATTTTAAATTAGTGAAAATCTTTCTATAATACTAACAGTCATTGGAAGATATACTTTAAATGGGTGAACTGTTATGGCATATGAATTACATATCAATAAAGCTGTTAAAAATAATGTATTTGAAAAAAAACTCTCATATATTTCTAATAACTTCTTTTCCAGTCATATTTGCCTATAAAATTGAGCCTTGGCAATAGTTTGTTTATTTTAGACCACATTTTCATTATTATATGCTATTTTCTAAATCATTCATCTGTACTAATCATTGTCTATTGATGTTATGTACATTTCAAAGCATACACCAATAATTTTCCAAAGATTGAGAAAAGTTATGGTACTTCTTAAAACACATGTGCACTGTAAGATTCATTAAATGTATACTGCATAGCAGTTCATTGTTGTTACAGTTAATTGTTTAATCTTATTTACATTGATTTGTTATAAATAGATTTCAACCCTTCAGTTCAGAGAGATAAAGGAATCTTTCACCTTGCATGGCTAAGTACTTTATCCATACTGCATTATCCCTGACTGTACATAGGCATGGTTGCAGAAGAATTAAAAATTCAGCCATGTCCTTTAATCCTAACAGCATTCTCATTTTTTTTTTAAAAAATTGAAAACAAGGTTTAGGTAGGCTAAGTAATTTAGCCTATTATCTCTAAGCTACTAAAGATCAGATAAAAGGAAAGACCATATGAGAAAATGGTTAAGAGCCAGGGTATCTGAGAAAGAGAGGCTGAGTTCAAATCACAGCTTCTTTATAAATGCCAGAGCTAAGTTCTGTAGTTAGCTATGCCTGCCTCTCTTAACACAGCAATTCATGTTAGTATATTTATCTAGAGTTAAGGGAGGAGTTTCAATGATTTCAAGAATCAATAGAATAACTGGGATCAAGATTCTGAATATTTAATGAAGGACTACCATGATAATGAGTTAAACTTTGCTAAGAATGGTTTAATGTAAGACATGGGAAGGGGCCCAAGATCTCTGATACTTAGGTATGGGCTCCTGAACATCTTCTAAACATGGACAATTTTTAGGTGGTAAGAGAGTCATTGAAGCAGCTAAGCCTCTGTTGCCCTTTCTTCCTGATACCATTTATACCTTCCCATTGTTGGTGAATTTTTCTAAAAAAAAAAAAAAAAAAAAAAAAAACACACAGGGAGAAAGTGGTTCTGAAGTTTGAAAATGAATACAGGTTCATTAAAACTCATGAGTGATTTATTATAATAAATTGTTGTATATAAATAAATATTGTATAGGAAATGGATTATGATGTTTTCCTACTTCATATAAAATATTCTAAATATTAAATAATGCCTTGGGTCTATAAAGTATATAGAGGATTTGTAAAAATGTTATAGTTGTTGTACCTGATATAATTCTTTGCATATCATATACTTTTTGAAACAAGTAATTAAATATTAACATTATACAACCTGGTCTACAATTAAATTAGAAAAACAATCTTCAATAATTATTCATATTTTTTGTAAAATCAGAAGACAGTTGTCATATATTAGCAAAAATATTATAATATTTTTCAACAAAGTTTTAATAACTTGTTTCTAATAACTTCTTTGTTTTCAATTTTAATTGATTGAACATTGCAGAAAAATGAGTTGCCCTACATTTTTGTCCCATTTGTGCTTCCAACAATTCGGCCTTCATTGTTTCTTGCTGTCTCTGTTTTACCTCTTTTTCCATTGGTGTTTATTTGTGTTGTATGAACAAACATCCTTTCCTTCATGTGTTCAGTTTTCTAAGTAATTTATCTTTGCCTTTTCTAAATTTTCTACTTTCTTTTTTCCTTACAATTAAAAATAGAAGCCCCTCTTTTGATAATGTCTTAAAGACACTCAACTACTGCCTCTTGGCTTAGAAAAAGATCAAAAGAAGGGGTGGAGAAGGGGTGGAGTGGTCCAGTTGGTTAACTTGGGGAAAAAAAAGAAAAAATGGACAGAACTGGCTTCTGTTTCTGAACACTGAGGAACCATGGGTATTTGTTAAAGCTTGAATTGAAGTGTGGACACAGTGCTTAGCTAGTTTTATGGTAACAATTCATCTTTGATAAGTATTTTGTAATTTTTGAATGGTAAAAGTTTAACATATTTTGAGAAATAAAAATGGAAGTTTAAAGAAGAAGAAAAAGGAAACCCCAAAGTTCTCAAATAATGTTTTTACCTTTATTTTATTTATTTTTATGTGGTGCTGAGGCAAGCACTCAACTGCTGAACCACAACTCCAGTACATCAAATACTTTTTTTAAAAAAAAACACTAGATTTAAAATATAAGAAATTTCCAGATAGTTATATATCTAACAGAAAGGTGACTAAATGTACACACAACTCTTCCAACCAGAAACATTCTTTTTCTTTAAAGGAAAGACTGCTAATTATATATGGATTGATATAATTAAATAAAGTTTCAGTTATTATTAATGTCAGCTAGATTATTGTTATTGGACTGTAATAAACACAAAAATATTCATTTCAAAGCTAATTAATGTTTTAAAGTTATGCATTTGGTTGTTTCATTTAAACTAAAAATTAATCTGCAAGTATTCTACAATATAAAATGTTTCACAAAAATAAATGACAACTTGACAAAGATACATTAATCTCTGTGTAACAGAAAAACTTGCAGCAGCATTTAAGTGATAAATACTCTCAACTTGAAAGTCTTACTGTTTATCCTTGGACCATCTTCACTGAGTTTGGCAAATGAATTAAATCAATTCTTCTCGATAGCTATGGACATTGAGAGAATCAGAAAGAATGGGCCAACCTAGTGAAAAATATAAAGACATGTGAATAAGAAAAAGAAAATCAATATGTGTAAATTCCAATTGTAGACAACATAAGCTATTTTACAACAGAATAGTTTAAATCCTGTTCTTAGTTTTTAAAGATATGCAATGTTTACATACTATTAATTTGATGATATAATCATGATACAGCATCAGATAGCATTAGTACCTTTCTATTACTTAGGCATCACAATCTCTTGGCAAATTATCAGGAACCCTTAGGAATTAGACCCTCCCAAGCTGTACATATTGAATAACATACTATTGCTAGACACTACTTGCTCTATATTGATTTTCAAATGTTTCCAAATGTGAAACTTAAAAGTTTACATCTCCCATCTGTTATAAATGACAATACATGATCTCTATTTTACTCATCTATCAATGGAATATGGCATTTTAACTCTTTCCCTGTATGTTCAGATGGTCATAAATTCTTTGTAATAAAGAGTGATATTTTAAACATATAAATCTAAAATATGAGGCACCAAAAGGAAAATGATTGCTCTCTTATTTTCTTTCCCATGCTTATTACTGAAGAGGGAAAAATTCCTAGCAACATTATTTTGTGGTGCTTCAGCAGACAACCTTGTATCAGATTGAGTAAGTGTGATATACTTACTGAATGAGATTATTCTAAAGTGAATTTGATCCAAACATGTCCACATTTTAATAGAGATAACTAAGTTATAATGGTGTTTTACTGTGTTTAGAGAATGTGAAAAACCTAGCATCAGAAGAACGATATTAATAGATGATCTTTCTTCTTCATGGAAGGCTGTAGCCATAAGATTCAACACACTGGAAAGAGTGCCAGCAGTTATTAGTTCTGATTATTTTAGTTTTTACTATTATCTCTTACCACTGACCATTGCATTTTTGTTGCTTGTGAATATTTTCATAAACTACCGAGTTTTCTACTGCTTGTTGTCTATGTAGGCCTAAGTAAATGGAGTCTATATGACTTTGTGTTATAACTTACAGTTAAAACAAAACAACTCCAGCTCTTTGAAGAAGAATCTTATTATGAAATCAAGATTTTAGAGTCAAATTTTGTTTTTAAATAAAAAGTCATGTTGTAAGCCCTGATTTATTTCCCTCCCTCCCTTCCTTCCTTCTTTTTCAGAGATGTGTTTGTGTTTAAGGGGGAGAGGAAGAGGAAGAGCAAAAATAAAACAATAAAAAAATTGAATAAAATATTCGATGGTTAGCAAAGATTCAAAGTAGAATAATATAAAACCTATTGATTGGTTGAAGAAATGAGGATATTTTAAAATATAACAGTTAATCTGTCAAAATATGTAACCAACATAAGTTTGCCAATATAGGCCTCTGATGGGCAAATATTAAATCTTCAATAAATACTTGTTGGGGCTGGGGTTGTGGCTCAGTGGTAAAGTGCTTACCTAGCAGAGGCCCTAGATTTGATCTTCAACATCACATAAAAATAATAAAATAATAAAGATATTGTGTCTATCTGCAACAAAAAAATTAAAAATAAATACTTGTTTAATGTAGCTTTGTCCATTTAGAAAAGTATTATTTCCACAAAAGTTTACTGTCATATGTGTCAATAGGTATATATCTTGGGTGAAGGAAACATATCTCATAAATAGTTGTCTTGTTTGTGGAAAATATTTGACCAGGTTTCTTAATTTAGAATAGTTTCTTTTCCATTTTTTTTAAATGAAGGCCTCTATGTGCTGCTTTACTTTAAAAATGGCAAAAATGAACTCTAGTTTAAAAATCACTACATGTCCCTTTAACAATTTTCCTGGGAACTGATACTTCTGAGTTGCTTTCTTATTCCCATCTTCTAAATGTATTCCCTAAGGAGATTAGACAGTTGAAGCTTTCTGTCCATTTGTCTTTAAATTTGGCTTTCATTTGTGTAACATAACAATTGAGAATTAGCCAAAAATTACACATCATAAATTTATTCTAAGCAAAACAATGTTTTGCATGAATTAAATATTTTTAACTTCATCTAGAAATGATGAAATATAAAAATCTCCAGCAATACTTTACTCATTTACATTCTAATTAAAACATTTTCTCTTAAATGGATCGTAGGTATTGGTTTGTGACTTCTTGCTCATTTATAGCTCATAATACAACAATCTTTTTTTAAATCATCAATCTTTATCATTTGTAAACATTTTATTTTGAATGGCCAATCTTGGTGTTTTAGCAAAATTTTATTAACATTAATGGAATATGATTTTCATGGATTTTCCCAAAATAACTGAACTCAGCTAAAAAAAAAAAAAAGGCACTGTAGAAGGCTAAATTAATCCAATAGAAACATAATGCTATGTTGTGGGAATGGCGTTGTTTTAGCTATCATACATAAGAAATAAAAACCACATTCTGAATATTCCCATTAGAAAGATTTACATTTATAAAAAGTAATTAATAGCAAACCTCACTACAGAATATTAAACAATGATTTAGGCTTACAGTTGAGAACCATCTCTTTCAATAAGAATTGTAGAAGCAATATCTTTGTTCTATGGCTTCAGATATTGAAGAATACAGTGCTTCATCAGAGTGATCCAAAGAAATTGAGATTTGGCTCAAAGGCCAAAAATGTTAATAATAAAGCCTGACTTACCTTCCACAGAAGTTTATTACATTCTTTTATTCTTAAGCCCTTTCTTCTAAAGATTTGAAATTGGAAATGGTGTACCATAGTAGGAAGTCTGGAGTCATTAATGAAATAATTGACAGAATATATTATAATGATATTTTTATGTACTGAGCCAATTATAATACCAACATATCAAGTAGACAATAATAGGCGTCTAATTTTCTTCTTCTTAATACTCATGCTGGGGAAGAAAATCTGCCTTTGAATCATTAAAAATTGAAAAAAAATGATAGATTTGATTATTTGGTTGTCTAATTTTGGAGTGGAAAGCCACCTTCAGTCATATACAATGTCCTTTCCCAGCTCCAGCACTCAATCCCATTACATCCCACTTCATCCCTCTTTGGTGCAGCTCCTGCTGCCACACTCCCTCTGCCCAGCACAAAACAAACTAAGTTAAGTCGCACCAGGGTGCCTCTTGTGAGGCCACTCAGAGTAGGAAGAAAGAAACAAAGAGCAAGATAGAGATGCAGAGGATATAAAGAAAACAAATAAGGCATGACAAAAGGATGGATAAAGGGGAAGGGGAAAAAAAATCCTGGGGCCATGATCATAAAATCACAAATGCTTTTAAAATTTGGCCAGTAACAATACTCATCACGGTCATCATCATCATCATCATCACCATCCTTCATTTTGACAGGTTGCTTTCGGAGAGCTGAAAATTACTTTCGAATTAATAAGGGACAGTATTCTTTTTATAAGCTCTTTCTAGAACAAGGGAGGGGCTAATTAAAATATTAGCTAATTAAAGTCACCCCGATAATTACTGATTTTTCGAACTGTCAGGATGGTCTTTTTTTTTTTCTCGCCACGTATTGTATAATCTGTGCTTCATGTCAAAAGCGTTCTCATGTACTGTTGGATTTCTACCCTTTGACCACCTGCTCCCTCCTGGAATGGGACCTGTACTGGGCAGGAGAGGTCTAAGGAAGACCCCTCTGTTCTTCCCAGAAGGCCTGCGCACGCCCTGCCATCGCTTCTCCGGAGGGTGGAGGTAAAACCAGCCGGCATTGCTACTCTCTAGCACTCTCCCCTCCCTTAATTCCTCCTCTACATTTCAGGCGCTTTTCGCAGAGTGCCACCTGTTCCTGAGGCTTACCCTTTCTCTGCCTTCACATTGACACAGTGACTGTACTCTGCGACAACCTAGACAGGCAAGGCAGCACAGGGGCTGTGACAGCCCAGTGGGACTCTTTTGGAGGCAGTTTCATTAGGACCCTACCAAGCCCTTCTCACAGCACTGTCCACTCTAGATGAAGAATCCGACCCTCCACAGCTCTGTCCTACAGAACGGCAGGACTGTGTGTGTGTGTGGGGGGGGGGGGGTACAGCATCATATCCTTCTTTAACTGTCCCTAGCTCGGTCCTCCTCAGGTAAGCCGATCCCATTCGTACAATTCTGGCACAATTAGTACCAAGTCCCGCCAAAGGCTCTAACCTCTGGCACATGGGCAAATAGTGCCACCTGGTAGAAAGTCAATAGTGGTGCTTTAAAAATGCAACACAAACCCCTCCTACATTTGTTGTCAAATCACTTCACGATTCCTAGGCAGGCAGTGGATTCTGCGCCTGGGAAAAGGGTTGGGGGAAAGCTGCTAGCGCGTGCAAAAATAAGCCCGGAAGACGCGAGCCAAGTGCTCAGCTGGAGCCTCTGCAGCCTGTGGCTGCCCGCCGGGCGGCTGGTTGTCCCCCGGGAACCCCGCGGGGCTGGGTCCGCTCCCCCTCCGCACGCCGGGCGGCTGGAGGAAACCCACGCCGACTTTGGGAGTTCCTTTCTGCCTTGTATGGAGGGTTGCTCCCGGCCCGTCTCCGCCCGACTGCTCTGACGCCCAGCCCTCCCGCTGCCCACCCCCAGCCACCTCCCTCTGACTTGCCGGGAGAAGCCAGACGGAGCCTCTCTCTTCCACAAGTCTCCCAGCCTGCCTGCCATTCCCCCATTCCTGCATTCACCCCCACCCCTCCCCAGCGCCGTCACCCTCCTCCGCCCCCTCCCCCGCCCCCGCCTCCTCCTTTGCCTCGACAATCAGGGGAATAAATCAGGGAGGAAACCGAGAGGGAGAGCGAGAGCGCGCGAGCGCCAGCAAGCTTGCCGAGGACTGTTTCCAAAGTCGCCCTTGATGGCGGCGGAGGAGAGGGAGGCGAGGCAGCCGTGGCGCTGAGCAGCCGAGACACGCTAGTGGGTCCTCCCGCCACCGCCCCTTCCCCGGCACCCGGCTTCGTCCTAGCGGTCCCCCGCGCCACTCCACGCCGCGGGCCCCGTGTGCGCCGGCCCTCCAGACGTCGGCGGTCTGCCAGAGCGTGCTCCTTTTCCGCCGCCAGCGGTTTCCAGCACCGCTCCTTCCCCCAGCTGGGGAGGGAGGGGGGATTGATCTTCGATCGCGAAGATGGCTGCTGGCTGCTTGCTGGCCTTGACTCTGACACTTTTCCAATCTTTGCTGATCGGTCCCTCGTCCGAGGAGCCGTTCCCTTCGGCCGTCACGTAAGTCGGCGGGCCCGGCAGGGCGGGGAGCGCGGCCCGGGTGATGCCGCGGGAGCTGGAGGCTGGGGTCGGTTCCCGAGTCGCGGAGCTTTTCTGCCCGTGGGGGTGGGGAGCGAACGGCTGGCGAGCGGGGCTCGGATCTGGAGAGGCCGAGTGAGCCGGCTGAGTGCGCGGCTCGAGGCTGGAATGCGCTCCGAACTGGCTTCTCCCGACCCTGAGCGCGGCCAGGCGCCGGGGGCCGAGCTGTCCCGAGAAATGTTGGCCGCCGACTCCTGGCGTCTTAGTCCATCTCTAAAAGGATTCTAGAAACTCAAGAGTTTAACTGGACTGGGAGAAAAGTTTCCAGTCATTCATCCGCTCTCATCAAACCCAGTTAAATAAAAAAGTTGTGTTTTGGTTGAGTATTTTACAAATAGTTAATTTCCAGCTTGCCAGGGTAGCTTGGACTTCTCCTGCACTTGGCCTCTGGGATGATCTCCAATTGCTATAGTGCCCAAACTCATTTAGATCCCAAATTCCTGGGCGCACTTGACAGCCTTTCAGATCCGAGGTGTGCCTGCTCCCCGCAGCAGGGCGTGCTGTCCACCCCGGGGCTCACAGGTACTGGGGCTGTGCAATCCAACCTCCCTGACCCTTTATTGGAAACATCTAAGTGCTGACTGATACTCGGTTTCCTGTTCTTAGAATGAAAAGAACTCCCATTCTTTTAGGGAGGGACTGTTTCCACAGTCTCCTGCAATTTTTTTTTCCTATTTTTAACATTTCTAAAATAACTTTTAAATTAAAAAAAAAAAAACAACTCGTTGCTATTCTGGAGACAGAGTGTTGAAAGGTAACTATAGTCACACGGCAGGAAGGGAGTGAAATATAACAATTCTCTTCTCTCTTAGGCTGCAATAAAGTATCAAATTCAGGGGGCACATATAAATATATACATATTTTTAAATGCTCTGAATAGCCTATCAGGCATTCTGGGAAAGCATTTATTTTGGTTTTTGAAGCTACTTTAAAGCTTCTATGAGTAGGTAAGCTTAAGTGGATGAGTCACTTTAATGCATTTTACATAACAAAAACAAAGCCCAAGGTAGCCTTCCCGGTATTTATGCTGCTGGGAATTATTTGCTGTCCTTTGTTGGCTGAGTGCTGAATAGTGGAGTTTTTGGTGGTTACCAACAGTGCATCTTTACGGGCTGAAACCCTGAAGCTATTATTTAAAATGCAGCTTAAAGTATTTATTACCTTTGGTGTCAGTGCAGGAATCTAGAGGATGGACAGTCTAACCTGGAGAAGGAGAGTGTCTAATATTTTTTTGTCATTGATTTACAGTAATGTTCCTCTTTAGATAATCTTCCATAAAAATGATTGCATATCTTTTTTGTTATGAAGGGAGAGGGTAAATGTCATCGGCAGATCTTCATTTAATTGGCAGAATGTTACAATTAGATTTTTTTTAAAACATAAGAAATGTAAGAATTTCCTTAAAATGCTTCAAAATCCTTCACTCTTATTAAGAAATATTTGTATTTAAAATTTTTTAGTCTTTTTATAGCTTGGCCTATTAAGTGAGAACTCAAGTGACACGTTTGCATTTTGTGTCAAATAGTGACTTTTAAAAAGAGTTACACGAGATCATACGTTTTAAAAGTATTATTTGAAACTGACAATTTATCCTTATTTCTATCCCTTGGGGGGAATGCATCATCACATTGGGGAAGATGATGGCTTTTCAAAATACAACAAATAAACCTTTACTCCTGAACATACTGTGATAAAATATCAATGTAAAAATCCTTATTGTAAGTAGAATATTTGCAGTAAATGCTTTCCTAAAGTTAAAATAACTCAATTTTTACTATCAGAAACTTACTAGGGACAAGAAAGAGTAAATAGTGGGGAAAAATTAGAATTAGGGCACCACAATTTTTTTTCTTTGAAAAGATTTGACTATTATTGAACAATGAAAGTATAGATATATTTAGATTGTATGAAGCATTATTTCCTGTACTGAGAACAGATTTTGTAGCTGCGAGCCACTCTGCTATTAGTAATATTAATATTTTGGAAGGCTTCTGCATCTGCAATTATTTATTGGAAAGTCAGTAACATCATCTTCTGAGGAAAGGAGAAATAATAGTTGACATTTTTACTTCATGTTTACTTTCAGAATAAACTTTATGAAATAAAAAATGTAATGTTAATTTCATCAAGATGTGGTGCCAATTGTTTTTCATGCATAAAAAGATATAAAAATATATCATGTGCAGTGTTTATCAGGATAAATCTCCAATCTTCTGGAAAAAAATCAGATTTGTAAAAACTGAAAACAAAGATTGTAGCAATTACTGAAAGCAAATGATTATGCTTCTCTTTGTAAATTTCTCTGGAAATATTGGTAAATTCTTAACAATTTTATATTTCAGAGAAAAAGTAATATGAGAAGGTTTTATCATCAAAAGAGGGAGAACATACTCTTAACACACTATAAAATTAATTAGGCACTAATTGGAGTTGGACCTGAATTATAATTAGTAATTCAAAGTTTTTTTAGTAGAGTATTTACCATAGTATGAAGAGCTTAAGTTTTATTGTAATTAAACATAAATAATGTAGTATTCTAAATATCTAATTTTTTTTCTTTGGTTTAACAAATATTCTGCTATAACATTACCGTGTATTAAAATAGTTGTTAAAGTATTCTAATAATTAACACAAAAATAATTTGAGTTTGTTTTTTTTCAGAAAA
This sequence comes from Marmota monax, assembly GCF_021218885.2. Classification (NCBI taxonomy): domain Eukaryota; kingdom Metazoa; phylum Chordata; class Mammalia; order Rodentia; family Sciuridae; genus Marmota; species Marmota monax. The sequence continues at coordinate 2,538,744 of NW_026694038.1, forward strand.
AGAAATTTTTATACAATTCTTTCTCTGTGCTAGATGTTTCTTTTGGAAATATCTGTTCCAATAAAGTGTGAAATAAATATGTGATGTGGTAGCAACCACCTAATGCATATTGGTTTGTGTTTAATTGGGTAATATATTGTTTTCATATTATAGAATGCAAATGTTATTTTAGTGTTTTAAAATGTAGTTTTCAAAAACAGTTGTTCTTTTTTTTATAAATAATTCCTTGGAACATATATTAAGACACATATTCAGGATTACATGTATGATAGCCAGAATTGTAATGTTAATTTAAATCTGTCCTTAATTTTAGAATCTATTTGTAAATTCATTTTTTAAAGTGTCATATATATATTGTTCATATTAAACTTTTATCTCAGTCATATCCAGATGCCAGTCAACAATAATTGGTTGAAAACCCTTTACTACATGGGGATTTTAATATAAACTGTATAATGGTGTAAATGTATAATTAAGCATTAGAGATATCTACAGGAACTAACCATAAAATCTCATAAAAGAACAGTACTTTTGAGGATTTTATACTTATGATAAAATATTTCGGTTAGTAGATAATTTTGTATTTAAAAGATGGTAGAAAAGACATTTCTGTATATTGTGGTACCGGAATGGATGTATCTCACTCATCAAAAATGACATAGTTATTCTTCACACAAGGAAATGTGCCTTATGATTAAATGAGATAAAATATTAAATATAAAACCTAAGAACAATGAACATTAGTAAATCCTTTGTTCAGGTCTTTAACTTGTTTTCACTAGCTTAACCACCTAACAACATTTATTATTCCACAGGTGTATGCTTAAAATATGCAACATTAGACACATTTTTCCATATAAGTAGTGACATAATATTAAATTTGTTGTTATTAGGCATAGGTATATATGTAGCTATTTGCATTGGCATTTCAATGGGCATTAGGTAGTCTGAAATGGATATAATTTAAAGAAAAGCATTTTGGAAAGATAAAATTATGTGGCTCAAATAAAATCCACCTTTATTGTCTTTTTTCATGGTTTCACTAATTTTAGTGTAATAAATACACATAAAGCCAGAATATAAAGCAAGTGATTCATCTTGAAAATAGGTAAAAAGTTGTCACTTTTTTTTTTCAAAGAAACCTGGCTGCTTAGACAGCTTTCTAGTATTTCTCCAACCTTGATAATAGTAAGGACGTACACATTGTTTTTTTCAAAAACATTTTAAAATGCCAATTATGTATTATATTCAAATTTGATATTTTCTTTTAGGAGTGTATATTCATAAGAAATGACAATGCAATTAGGAATTTTAAAAATAATTTTAAAAATTGTGCTAATATCAAACTATTATTTAATTTATATATTATCTGGAAGATCATTATCTAAAATATCTATATGATATTTTACTTCTTTTACCTATTTTTCAATACAGAGGCAAATTTCCATGGCAGTAACCTGTTCTTAATTTACATCTCATTTCCTAGTATTTTCAAACTATAACTTTTAAGTGGGTAAAGTGAAATGTGGTTTTGGCAACTTAAGCAATTTGCTGATCTCCTTTGGTGTCTTATTATATATGTGGACATAAGTAGTTATAACCTAAACATACATAGAATTTTGAGAAATATCAGAATTTGATTCAGTATTTCTAAAACGTAATATGTTCTTATTTTTCAAGTGATAGTTTTCCATTATTCACATTAAAAGAGCTGTCCAAGTAGCATTTCAACAAGCAGGTAAGTTGCTTGCTGTGGAAAACCGACTCTTGCATCATCATATCCAGCCCATATTTGCTTAAGCTTAGTGTTCATCAGACACTGTGTCTGTGTGCATCAGACACTGGTCACTCCGTGTGGGGATCAGACCTGCTTTTCATGGATTGTTTATGAGCAATACCACAATCTTTTAAAGCCTTTCATACCTTTCTTTCCAGTCAACTTGGAACTTCACTGTGGTGGCCCAGCAGGTGGCTTACATATGATTCATTTTTTTTGTGTGTGTATGTGCAGGAAAACATGAAGATGGTAGTGTCATATTGTTTATAGAATTGAAAGAAAAAGGGAATTGACTTCAATGTCAGTTGAGTTGCATTTTGTGAGTAAAAGGGTGATAAACACACTATATTTTCCACCTTTTCCTTGAGTGTCCAAAAAGATTAACATTGCAAAAGTAATTTGTATTGTTTACATAATTGTAGTATTCTAATTAATAGGTAATATTATGTATGTGTGCACACATAGTTGTTTTTTTGTTTTGTTTTTTAACTCCCACTGGTTTTCTAGGGTAAAAATCCCTGTAAGATAAGTTTATTAATGAGTTTCATTTTATAAGATTTCTGCCAATCCATAACTGTCTTCAGAGTTTAAATCACAAAGTATTTTTATAACACTGAAATTTAAAAGCAATTTGTCAAGAGAATGAAATGAGGCATTGTATACTAAAGCAACTTGAAACACATTCTATGGAGTGGAGTTAATGTAATTGAGTAACAAGAAGAGTGCTTTAAGAGTGCTTTCTAACGATAGTAGCGCCATCTTTTAAATAAGTGTTGAAAAGAAACTACTGAATTTAGACTCTTGGGCATTTTTTTTAAAGATGTTGATGCACCTTTGTTATTCATTTAATTATATGCAGTACTGAGAATCGAATCCAGTGCCTCACATATGCTAGGCAAGTGCTCTACCACTGAGCTACAACTCCAGCCCATTGGGCACCTATTAAAAAGTTCTTTACAGGGGCTGCGGTTGTGGCTGAGCGGTAGAGCGCTTGCCTGGCATGCATGAGGCCCTGGGTTCCATCCTCAACACCACATAAAAATAAATAAACAAAATAAAGGTGTTGTGTACAACAAAGAAATAAATATATATTAAAAAAGTATTTTACATAGTAAGCAATTCTATTTTTTGCATGTAGATATGGTATACTTTGAAGTTTGTAAGAATTAAACATATATAGCAGTGGGATGTTTTAGGAATTAAGGCAAATGTGCAGGTTTTAAAATTGTACATTTGAAACATTAACTTCTAGGTATCCCTTCTTGTAGGCTTTATGTCTTTCATAGTAACTCAATACAGAGGAATTTACTATTAGCAAAATTTTAAAAGTGAGTCAAGAAAGTGGCCATTGCTCTTTTAAAAATTCCCATTCATTTGTGTAGATTCTAATGAAGTTATGAGCAAGGAAAAGATTGACATTGTTGCGTCCATATACCAGTACAATTTATTTTTAATTTCAATAATTCAGAAACAGGCTGTTATATATAAAGCAATATTTGAAGTTCTCTTTGAATATGAATGTGGGATATTTCTGGCTAAATGTTATTTTAACATTTGCTTCTGCTGATTTTTTTTAAACCATATGCTCTGTGGATTAAAAAAATTAGGATGCATTTAAAATTCTATATCACAAGTGGAAGAACAACTTAAACTAGAAATAATGGCAGTAGAAAATAATGGTGTTGGCCACTTTAAATGTTTTAGTTGGGGCATAACCTTACTGTCTATTTTAAGTGTTTTTTTTTTTTTCTGAATAATTTAAAGTTTACTATGATGATCTTCTGGCAAATAATGAAAATTTGTTTCTGTATTCTTTTACTCAAATAACTCATTCTTCTTTTCTCTCTCTTTCATATTCATACTTGGGAACAATTGCTATTAATTATAATTTATTCTTTGCATAGAACTTCAAATTAAATGTTGAATTTTTGGTCTGCTTTCTCCCAAGTTATCCATGATCAGACCTTAATTTTGGGTCATTCTCAATTGAATCCAGTCACTGAGAGGATTTCCTCTTAACTATCAGATGTTTCCTTCCAAGAGGAATTGTTGAGGGATTTTGATGACAGATAAATCTGTAGCACATAATTGACACTTCCATCAAAAGTGTCCAACAGTCTAGACAATTGTTTCTTTTGACATTTGCCCGTATACTGTGGGGATCATTAGGGAAAAGGAATGAGCTAATAAAATTGTTCTTTTCTAAGGTGAGTACTGTCAGGCCATATAAAGCTGTGGTTAAACAATAAAGCCTTATTTTGAGAGTTAAAAGAGGAATAATAGCTCAATAAAATAAGTGGGGTCAAGCTTACTGAGAAAATTGCTTATTTTTAGAAAGTGATCAACAGGACTTGTGGAAATGCTGTGAGAAGTGGGACGGAGAACGAGAAGGGAGCCTGCAGATTTATCTGGTGCAAAATTACATTAACAATGCTAAAGGTAGCAGTTGGCTATCTTTTCTGTTCCTCCCCCCCACCCCCACCACATTTCCTATGTGAGCTTGCTTGTACTTGAAATGCTGTCCACTAAGTATAATATTCATTCTTAGAAACCTAAATATTCAGATATGGAAATTTACCTTAGGGAATAAAGACAATAAGATTGTTTGGATCTGAAAAAATAAAGTGCTTAAAAATTCTTACTTTTAAATTAAAATCCTGGGGAAATGTTCTTTGAAAAGGAAATAGTAATATAACATTTTAATAAAAACTTCTGTGCTAATTATCAAGAATGAAATTCTGTTAGTATTTTTTTTTTCTGTTAGATTACAAGTAATGAAATAACTCGAAGATAGACAGTCTTCTAGGTAGTGCCCTTAAGACTATTTAGGTTGCTAAGTGAATAGTACATCTAATCTTTAGAAATGGTTTTAGTTTACACTGTCTCTTTTAATGTTCCCTGCTTCAAATATTTTTAACATCAAATATAATTTAATCCAACAATTAATGCAATTAATATTATTCAGTGCAAATTGCATGCTGCACTGGGCCATGTGCTGAGAATACAAATTGAGGAAGCAAGTCTTCATGGAAGACATTCACCACTCCCAGCTGAGTGTGATACAGTGGGACATCAAAGTTAAACCAAGCAAAGGGCATGTTCTGTGTTCAAAAAGCATGATCTAAAGAAACATGGTCTGTCCCTTGTTAGGCATGGATCTCATGTGTGGAGGAGATGCGGATTGGACTATTGGCTTCAGTTTGTTATACATTTCTTGCATTAAGACCAAAGAAGGAGATGGGTAGTGCTCACAGAGCAAAAACATTTGCAGTACCTCTGCTCTGTGCACCAAAACAAAAATTGGTCTTCATCCTATGTTGCTGTTGGCATTTTTAAATTAAAACAAAACAAAACCCCCCAAACATAGTAGATTTTGAATCATAGTATGTAGAAGGTGGATATAAAAGGATCAGTACTTGTGATAAAGGCAACAAGCATAGTTAGAACCCTATTAGTGCAGTCACTGAAAGAGAGATGCTCACGTTCTGTAAAAGAATAGTGGCACTGAGACCATGATGTAGCTTTGGAATACAGTGTAGAAGTAAAATTTCAGACCTTGGTGATTATAGGATTTGTGGAGTCAGAGAAGTGTTGGGGATGATGCCAACCTCTGACAGGCTATGTTTTACTAAACCTTATAGATCAGGAAATGCAGGAGGAATACATTGTTGGACATTTTGAGTTGCACCATCTTGTAGATATCTGTCAGGCCTTCAGAAATATGTATCAGAAGGAAGTTTGGAGGCAAATTTGGAGAACAGTATCTTTGAAGACAGAGGATGGGTTCATTCATTTATTTAGCTAATATTTATTTAATGTCCACTGGGATAGGCACTGTGAGTTTCAGAAAAACCTTGATCTACAGTTGCATTTTGCAGAGAGGTCAAACAAGATGGCATCATTCAAGATGTTTCAGGACAGTGATGTTAAGGAGCAACGTTAGTAGTATTGGGAACAAAAACATGGTTTCAATAGCTTGAGGAGTTGAGAGAAGTTGAGAATATGGAGACAGCAAGCAAATTTCTCTTTCAAGGAATTTGGCAATTTGAGGAATGTGAGAATAAATTCAGAGGAAGGAGGCTAAGTAAGGCATTTGGGATTCTTTTGTTTTAAGCTTAAGAGTTTTATTAGACCATTTGTACTTACAGATAGAAGAAAACCATAGGTCTATCTTAACCATAAAGGGAGGTATTTTTTTTTAAATGGTAGGGGAGTAGAGCAGTCATGAAATTGAGGCCAGGTATTTGCCAACAATTGCAGAAAGGGGTGAAACTACCAGCAGAATCATCTCTCAAGTCGGCCTCTACTGTTTTGTGTTACCTGCTCTTTTTCTAGGCAAATTGCCTTTATCTGCTTCCCAGTGCTTCAGTGTGAATTGAATGATTGAACTTTTGAACTACCTTGAGTCTAGGATCCTACCCAAGAGAGGTAGTCTGAAGATGGGTGATGGTCACTAACCAGTCAGTTGGGGCCAGGAGATGGGATTTGGAAAAGGGACACTGGTTACAGCTATTTCTGAGTTACATCTACTTCTCCATTCCTGACTCAATCTCATTACATTGCAAAAGGCCAGTGGCTATTTCTGTGGATGTTGGAAAAGGTAATTCCCTGGAAAAGGGCCTAGTGGGTGGGAAAGGTTGTTCAGGAAGCTAAGAGTTACAGATTTGAGCATTTGAGAGGAGGTGGACCAAATGGTAGAGAGATGAAAGCAGGAGAGAGGTCATGATTGATGTGTGAATGTTCTGATAGAGGCAGGTGAGAAAGGGATCAAGACTAAAAACATGACTTACAAAGCAACTTTTGAAATATGAAATAGCTTTGAGAATTAAAACAGATGGTTAGAATATAGGATAGATACAATTTTAATTTACAAGAGATGTGTTTGGAGGAATGATCTAATTGCATATTCCTTTCTCAAAAAGGAATGGCATGATTTAGAAGTTAATACATAACATTAGTAATATTAAAATTTTGAGACGCATGGACTAGAATTTAATTTTTCTTAACATGGTAGTAACAGGATTTCAGTTCATCACTATATTCCATTTGAGACACAACAACATTTGATTTTCTTTTGTCTTTAGTTTTCATTGACGTCTTTCCTAGGAGAGATTAGTTTCTTGAAGATCCATGTAGTTTTAATGTCATTAGATTTAGTGTATGTGCTTAGGACAAAACATGTTACAGTAATATTATTGAAAAGGAAACAACAATGACAACAAAAATGAACAGTTAGTTCTTGCCTTTGGTAATTTAACATTATTATTTATAACTTTTGGGCAGATAGAGGTGGCTCACTGCCTTACTCTATTGGTGCTTCCTGCCTCCCCTGGCCCCATATCCTATCTTGAAATAGATTCTTGTCAAGAAAACAAAATAATAAATTCACTTAGATAACAAACCACTGACAGATAGAATATTCCTGCAAAGCATGTCCCTGGTCAGCCCTTACTGAGGCATCTCAGGTCTCCTGAAGGTCTGGAAATTACTGGCAGCTGCTTTCACAGCAGTTCCCTGAGTTTCCAAGATGAATGAATGAATGGTGAGGATGGCAAATGCCTGCAGATCCAAGAATCAATCTTGATCTCATTGGTACCATTCAGTGTGGAAAAACCACCCTTGTGGTTTGTGGCAAGAGATGAAAAGAGTTAGAGTGGGCTATTTATTTCCCTTTTGTGACTTAGCTTTTTTTCTGTCCTCTCTCCCATAGTTACTCAGAGCTCAAATAAGAGCTAATTTTGATGTCTCTATCTACAGAGTGGCAGATAGAACACTCAATAATGACTAACAATCATCCTTCATTATTATAATATTACTCTGAGATTGTGAGCTCTTCTTTATGCCAGACACTGTGAATTAATTAATACCTTCCATGTTGTTAAATGAATCTAACCTTCAAGCCAGTCTTCTAAGATAAATCTTACTATTATATCTTTGTTATAGATGAGGAAACTTAAGTTTAGAGTGTAAAGAATTTTTTGAAATTTTGTTTGGAGCTAAAATTTGATCTGGAGCAGCTTGGTTCTGGACTCCTGTGCTTACCTGCTGTGCTTTGTTACCTTTTGCAGGGCTTTGAGGTATCAGCATCTCACCTGGCTGCATATTGTGACAATAAGATGGAGGGAGAGAAGGAATCAATGTAAAGGAGAGCAGAACTAACCCTAAATCTCAATTTCTCCATATTCAGAGCAAGGATATTATTATTGCATCCTGTATTCTGCACTGTATTATTGGAATTGTCAAAGGAAAGAGTGCATAAAGGACTGTTGTCAATGGACAGGCTTTATTATTTGTACTTTGTGTGATTTTTCTGCTTTTAAGAACTCATGAGTTGATGACTGTGGTATGTGAGCTAGATTATTGTGCTCATATATCATTTGAGCCATGAGAAAAATTTGAAATGAGTAGAAAAAAAATGAATGCATAGCAAGCCTTAAAAATGTCTCTTCCTAAGACTTGTGTACACTTTTATTATGAAAAAAGAAATGAAGGGGAAGATTCAGTGGAGTTCATGTGGGCTAGGGAGGGTACAGTGCTCCATCTCTAGGTTAAAGAGAGAACCCAGGTGCTAAAAGAGACCAAGAGGAAGCAGAACCACAAAGGGGTTTACTATGTTTCATCTTGACATTTCAGCTGACACCTGTTGAATGTGTACCTTGTCACAGGAGATGGAATTCATTTTTAAAAGTCATAATTTTGCCACTGATAACCTCTCATTGTCAAAGATGTGTGTTTTCAGCATCCAAACAGAATATTTGAAAGTTAAGAAAGCAATCTATCCATGATGCTTATAGAAAGGATTCCAGACAACCCTACAAATTGAGGGCAGGATAGTAAAATCGAGACCAATTGTGTTTTTAGCAACCAACATAGAAATCTGGCAAGAGTAGACCCAAAAAGGACAATTTTTACTTGACTCATCCAACTGATGATTAGTTACACTCATTTAACCCCACCCTTTCACTTTCAGTATAAAGGGAAGTTGAGCCTTTTACAAACACTATTCTCTTTCTAATAGAAATGAAACATTTAAAATTTCTGCTACAAACTTTGGATCAATTTGGGAAGAAAGTTGTTTTGGATTAAACTAGACATTTATACCTTGACTAATGAGTACAACCTGATGATAACCTCTGAAGCAGCAGGTTTTCAAGTGCCAGGAACCTGCTTTTTTTGTGGCAGTCATTTGCCATAAACAGGGATGTGTAAAATTCTTCTGATATCTGTCACTTTAAAAATACCGACATTTATTTGCCCAGGACATTATGTTAGAACTGACTTAAATTTGCATCTGCAAAAATGTTATCAGATGAGCAAATGGGCCTTGCAAAGGGGTAGGAGGGAGAGCACAATGAAGGGTATGCAGATTGCTGTAAATTAAACATATTGAATGCTTGGTTGTGTCTTAAACACCTGATTTTCCTGTTAAAACAAATGTAAAAAATCACAATTAACTTCCATAAGGCAGAATTTTATTGTGCATGTGTTACTTAGTTCCTAAGGGATTGATACATGGGTATAAAGGTTTACCAGTGAGTAATTGTTTAAAATATATATTAATTCTCAGTGGTAATAAATAAACATAAGGGAATGGTAACTCATCACAGACTAAACCATGCATGATAATTGAATGAGATCATTCATCTCCTTAAATTATCAAATGTGACACAACCTGTCTGTGTGGTGTCTAGAAAGCCAGCTGAGTTCCTGGGTGTAAATGACCATGACAGAGGGGCCAGTTGAGAGCTGTAAGCCTTGGATTTGGTCCTACCATTTCTGGGTCCCTGAATTTTGAATATATATTATATAATGATTTACATTTACTTGAATGACCATCAAGTATTTGAATATGTGTATTACACTAAATTTATTAAGCAAAGGGCAGAAAGTGTTGGTTTCTGTCATATTTTTAAAAAAACATCTAATGTGGAGCATTTGACCTGGAGGTTTTTCTTGTAATTCTAATCCACTCCTGGAGAAATCTATTGAGATCCTTAAGGATTATTTTTGCTAAGTAATCTTTTATGCTCTTTGTACTAAGCAGATTAGAGCACAGGGAGGAACTCTTCCTTGGAATGGGCATGGGAAGGGGGAACCAAGTCAAAAAATAAAACACCGCACCTAGTTCCTTGTTCAGTGTCTTGAAGTTCTCTTTTAGATTTCTCATGCTGTACCTCATGGCTTTTGTCTGAGGCTAAGTTGTACATCACTAGAAGAAATGGCAAGCTTCATCAGCTGCCAGTTGGATCCATAACCTCTCTGTTTACCGAATTAGAGCAGATTCCTGCCAACAGGTTTCCTGCATTTCAGTGGATCTAGATGTTGGCTCCATGCTAAATTATCATCAAAGCAGCTTTCTTATATCCTGTACCAACTACCAGCACATACTTATAATTCTAAGAAGCGGCCACATGTGGTGGTGTTGTTGCCTTTCCAGACCATAAGATAGATGGGTATTTGAGGGACTGTTTTTTCCAGTTCTCAACAGGCTTCTTAACTGGCACCATTCTAGAGGTATAGAGAAGTTAATTTCTTAGGAAGTGGAGGCTTTTGAACATCAGGATTTAATTCTCTCAGGGAATTTGGCTGGTTAGTTAACAGTGTGGATTCAAAGCTCAGCTCTGCAAAGTATTAGCTGGGTAACATGAATGAGTTTAGTTTCTCATTGATAGAATTTCATAGGGAGAGGATTAAAACTTCAAAGGATTAAAAAATGTTAGCTCAGGTCAAGCACCTGTACCTTGGAAGCACAAAACAAACATAATTTGTTTAGAAGCAGGAGAATTTAGTGGAGCCAGGTGACCTGGGTTTCTGTTTGTTACATTAAGTCCAGGTGGGACTTACCTTGGTAACAGTGTGAGGAAAAATCCCTGGCTTTAGCTATCACAGCTAATTGCTCACTTCCCAACTGTTTCTTAAAAGTGTGGTCTTAGTTGTTATATAATTGCCATTCATGTGTCTGGTGACCATGAATTAGATCATTCTTGGTACTTGAGCATCCATGTTGCTTGTGGGTATCCTACTGAAAAGGTTATTTCTCACCCCACCCCCATTTTCCTTTCCTCTCTGAAAGCCAAAATGGGGGAAATCTGATGTTTTTCTCCCTTGTAAACACTGTGTGACTACCAAATTGTATTAAGTTGTACCACAACACTGAGTTTCTTTCTGTATCTGATTGAAGGGTATATTAGGTAATATATAATGGAGTTATTGACATTAAGTAATATATAATGGAGCCGTTGACTTTGCATTCTTGTTTGTAGAAAAACAATTTTAGTTGCATATTGTCACTGATGATTTTGGTTCTGTGAAAGAGACTACATATTCTCACATTGCAGTATTTTTCTTGTAAGTGTTGAAAACTCTGAAAATGATAACATTAAAAGTATACAAGGAATAATTGTCATATTATGTATGGCTTTTCATTGTGCTGCAGGGATTACCTTTCCATCTAGAGATTAAATAGGAGGAGTTAGAAAAGGTGTTAAATACTCAACATGTGCGTGAAAGGATGTGAATCAGATCATACATATACAAAGGAAATAAAAAACTGACCACTAGTTTAAAGTTCCGTGAATCAAACTAATCAGACAGAATTGTCATGAAACATTTTATTTAAATATAGATAAAATGAATCCCATGTTTAACATCCAGTAATATACATTTATTTATTTATTATTGTTTCACATTTTCTACACTGTATAACATTATCTCAAGCATGATGGTTTAAAATATTTATCATCTCACAATTTCTGTGGTGAGAATTCATGGTGATCCCTTGTTCAGAGTCTCACAAAGGTACAATAAAATGTTGCCTCTCCTGCATTCCTTGATGAGACTACTTTCTGCTCCTCTTTCAGGCTCCTATTGTTGTTGAGGCCCTATTAAAATGTCTTCTAATAAAGCGTCAACTTATTTCTTCCAAAACTAGCAAGAAAATCTCTCATATCAGAAAGGGGAACTGGCACTTTTCAGGACTGTTAATTGATTAAGTCAGGCTACCATTATACTCTCACTTTTGATTAATTCAAATGATTTGTGATCTTACATTTGTAGAATCCCTTTGCCATTGTCACATAATATAACCTGATCATGGCACTGACCTTCTTTCTAATCACATACTGGTTTATCCAGTAGGTGAGGACATTTTAAAATTCTGCCTACCGTATGTTTGCTATTAGGCAAGCATTGTCAGTCACCAGAAACCCCTGAAAATGTGAATATTTCTTCCTTTCCCACTCACTTAGGACACACTCTGAAGCATCAGTTGACCTGTCCTCCTTTTGTCTCCAGGTAAACTGTTGTCACACTAGTTCTGATCCATTTTGGAGAAAAGTGAATTCCAGCAGGTCATTAGCTACTCATCAAGAATGCTGTCAACATTAGCTTAATGTTCCCCTTTCATAAAGAAGAATTCTCTATGTTCTGGTTTAAGCCAATTTATTCTATTCTTATCAATAGACGTTCAAGATTGTTTTACATTGGTTATGTAAAACAATTCTTCTGAAATGCCAAAGATTGAGATATTTCAAATTAAGGTTTATATGTGGGTCTCTCTTAAATTTTATGCATTTCCCTGCCTGTAAACTTAGTAACTCTTTAAAATACAATCAGAACCTATTTTTTAAATGTGTTTTATATGGAATGAGAATGTTCTCTAACTAATGCCCCACTTATAAAGTATTAATGATGTTCCTCCAGTGAATAGATGCAGGTGAATACCTGTGAATTCTGCTTTTCAAAGAAAAAAAATGATGATAATGCTTTTTTCCACAGTACTTAAGTACTGGGTGCTTTGTAAGTTAACCTAAAAAGAAGGCCCCTGCTTACAGCATACAGTGCTCCCTTGCTGCCCTGTGCATACCTAGTCCATTCATTTTCAAAGTACTGCTAGTTGTCTAATTTGTTAAGATCTGTCTTGTTATACCTTTAACACTAATTAATTTGCTAACACCAGGGGACTCTGGCCAAAGTAATTGCATGCTGTTCACATTAACTGGGCTAGAGGAGCAGTGTTGATTTATTTCGCAAATTTCATATCCATTGGTTCTTCTTTTGTTTGTTTGCTTTTGTAGTACTAAAAATTGAACTCAGGGCCTCATGCTTATAAGGCAAGTGCTCTACTTACTGAGCTACATCCCCAGCTCAATTTTATATCCATTGCAAAGGAGTGTTCTTGTGAAATGCAATGAAAATTAACTAATGGAAAAGTGAAGTTTAAAAAGATAAAATATAAATTCCATTTTTAAATAATTAGAGTGAAACTTCAAAAAATTACTTTCTTAAAAGTAAAAGTCCAATGACTCATGGACTGGCAGGATCTGTAGAACACAACCTGAATAGCTCTAGTTTAATTGATTTGGATATTAAAGATAAGTATATTTGCTAATTTCAGTTTGGAAATGGTATTAAAAAAGCTAGAACAGAAGATTGCACGTTAAACAGCTTCACATTGAAATGATATGGGGTATGCTCCACTTTTATGCTTGTCTTCTCATCTACCTGTTAGGAAGCAATGGCCTTTTTCTTGAAGTAATCATAATCATTTGGTTTGAAGGGAGCCTCCTATTTGATTGTTACATGCTGTTTCTAACCAGGATATTATGTTATTTACAAGCAAATTTGGCCTTCAGTGTATTCTCCATAGAACATTTACTATTTGCTTGAGTCCAAACACTTGCTGTTGGCAGAGCAATTATTTTGATATTGCAATAAAAGGCAGAACTGCATACTTTTTATGTGACCACTTCAGTAAATCTATTAATGTGAAGGTAGCTGTTCCTTTTTGATGGATTTCAAGATTACTTCTAAATAATAATAATAATAATAATGCAAAATTATTATTCCCAAAGCAACTTATGTCCAAGTATCAAGATGAAACCATCCTAATACATAACTGGAGCAGGTTGAATTTCCTCCACACTTTTTAAAGGTGGGTGGGGTGGGATCTATATAAAGTATATTTGGCCTATGGGACTGAAGCTACTTAGAAATATCCATTGAGGGCTGGGGTTGTGGCTCAGTGGTAGAGCACTTGCCTAGCATGTGTGAGGCACTGGGTTCGATTCTCAGCATCACATACAAATATGTGAATAAAATAAAAGTCCAACAATGTCTAAAAAATTTAAAAAAAAAGAAATATCTATTGATATCTCAGATCCCAGGGTGTCTGCCAAAGTATAAAAGTATAAATATTTTCATTGTATTAAAACACATCCAGAATAATCAAACAATATGTTCCTGCAAAAGACAAGTAAAAGTTTCAATGAGTGGAATATACCATTTATCTTTAGTTCAAATGTTTACTTAGCAAATAGTGAGAATTGCAGAGTTTTTTCATTTTGTGGACCCCTGTTTCTTCCCAAGTACCTGTGCACATTGAAATGGAAATGGGTGAAAAAATGTTTTTTTTTTTTTGACAAAACATATTTCTTTTGCTTGTACTTGTTTAGAGTTTTTTTTTTTTTTTTTGAGAGCCTATTACCAAATACATTCTTATATTGCACATATGACTTTGAGGAAATTGAGGCACATTTTGTGATATCAGTAGACTAGCAAAAGGCTATCTGTTTTCTCTTTTCTTCTCTTCTGTCTTCTCTTCTCTTAACCTCTCCTATCTTCTCCTGTCCTCTCCCTTCCCTCCCTCTCTCTTCCCCACTTCCTTCTCTCCCCCTCCCTCCCTCTCTCCCTCTCTCTCTCTCTCTCTCTCTCCTTACAACCTCCCCCCTTTCTTTCCATTGAACCCAGGAGTGCTTTACCACTGAGCACTCCTGGGTTCAATGGAAAGAAAAACGGGGGGAGGTTGTGAGGAGAGACCTTTAAAATATATTTTAAAGGGCCAGGTTGTGACCCTGGCCCTTTAAAATATATTATGTGAGATAGGGTCTTGTTGAGTTGCTCAGGGCGTCCCTAAGTTGCCAAGACTGAGTTTGAACTCAAAATCCTTCTGCCTCAGCCTCTGAGCTGCTGGGATTACAGCAGTGTGCCACTGAACCTTGCCAGTCATCTGCTTTTTAAAGGGATTTTTTTTTTTTTAAACATGCAGTCCCTTCTAAATTCTGTGTCACAATACACTTATTCCTGAACAATTGTCTCAAGGACTTTATAGAGTTTTCTGGACTATTGAGCTAAACTGGTTTCCTAGAAAATAAGATTTTATATGTTTTTAAGGCTGTCTTGAGGGGTTCTTATTCCACTCTTTAGTGGATCACTTATACCTTCTTAAATTAAATTGTTTCTTTTTATATAAATGCTGTATCTCTCCAATAATACTTAGGATGTTTGGTCAAGAAATATATTGATATTAACAGTACTACATGGACTTTTGCTAAACTTCGCAGAGTAGCTATTTTCTTCTAAGTGATTTTCAGGATAAGCTCACAAAAATACTTTATTGACAGATTGCCTTATAACTTCATGAATTTTATATAGTAAAATTTATAACTATTTCTGTGTGGTTTAAAAATCTTCAAAAAAAAAAAAAAGAAAAAGAAAAGGCAGGGGCTGGGGATGTAACTCAATGGATGTAACTCAATACTTGCTTAGCAAGTGTGAGGCCTTGGTTTTGATCCCTGGTACCAGAGAGGGAGAGAAAGAGAGGAAAAAGAGAGAGAGAGAGAGAAAGAGAAAGAGAGCGAGCACAATTTAGAATATTGCAGAGGCCATATTCCAAGAGAAATCTTCTGAAATCTTACCATTAAAAAATTGTCTGATACCTTGATAACCATTATAGTTAATTATTAATTATTATTACATTTTATATGCACATAACTTGAAGCATCTTGGAAGATGACCCTTACAAATGAATATTTTAATTTAATTGATACAATTTGACCAAAAATGTGGTGTGAGCATTTGGAGCCAGCTATTTGATAAACCACATACCTAAAAATTATTATTTGTTTTCCAGCTTTGGTTAAGGGTTGCTTAGGCCTTTTTCTTAGGGCTGTGTGCAGCAAAGTGTATTTAAAAAATAAATATGAATGAGGTTACCAAAACCTTTTCTGCATCAGGGAAGATTTATGGGACCTGGATTGTTTTTTCTAAATTGCCTATAAGATCATTCTATTGACTTTAAATAGGCTTGAAATTAGATTTTTTGGGTTATTTTTTCTCATCCCTGACAAAACTTTATTTTCAGTCATATTGTAATTAAGGAACAATGCATACATGATCTGATTAGTTTTGAGCTAGCCCTGCATCTAGTACCTCAGAAGAGAGATGGCCATTATTTTTATTAGTATAAAAGGTAATCAATCACCAACTATGCTAAAATTTGGCTTTGTGTCCATCTTTCTTTTTTCCCTTACTCTTCTACCACTGTATTTACTCCTTTTCTGTGGTATCAAGTACCAACAGATCCTCCTTGGTTGATCAAGTGTCTGCTTTTATACTCCACTATAATTTGAGCCCCATCTCCCCTAAATGAAAAATTCAAGGTAACCCTTCTTTCCCAAATTAGAAAGCAGAATCTTTCTAGAGATGTTATTTTAAAGGCAGTCTCTTATGTGTGGACTGTTTAAATACAGACCGAATTGCCAAGAGAATGTTTTCCTGTAGGTCTGTTCTGACTTGTGATTGCAGTTGCCAATCACTGTCAGTTCCTTCTGGGATATCTCCTTCTGAAGGTTGGCTCACTGATGTCTTGGCATAGAGTCGTGGAACACATTTTCAAAGAGTGCTTTCTTAGGGCTTTCCCCCTTTCTAACATCAATTACTGTCTCCTTAGAATGTCAGATTCTTTTCTGAAAAAATTCATCACTTTAGATAGATATCAGTGGCCTCTAATCAAGTGATTATGATAAAAAGCTAAGGGTTGGTAAAGAATTACTCTGAACATGTGTGGTATTTTACAATAATAAAGCAAGGATGATATTTTATAAAATTATAGATAACAATGCCAAGTGTGGTAGATTGAGAGGGGCAGACCATTAGGATAGGAAGGATAAAGATGTTTTGAAGGACATGCAATTGAAAAAGCATAAAGGATGGTTGAGTGTTAAAGAACTAAGTGACATGAACAACACTGAAAAGAAAGTGCAGCATGATTTTTTTCTACTTGCTATAATTTTTCCATTTTATGCCATTTTGAAGTGAAGATCAAAAATTTGCTCCACATAAAACACAATTCAAATTCATCAAAGGCAGGCACTCCATAAAATTGTGTTGTTTATAAAAATTGAGACAAGGACTTCAAAACACTTAAAGCAATTATTCCTAGCAAAGATACTCTAGCATTCTTTAAGAAACAACTGGATTTCTACCTCACATTGGTTAAGTGGATTTCTGGATGCTTTTCTTATGCTTTTATCTGACAGTGAGAGTTGTTCTGTTTCTGACTTTCATGGTGTGATAGGCTAAAAGCAGTGAAAGGTTTATCTTATAAAGGAGACAAAATTCTAAGTTGGTAATGGAGTGAAAACTGGAAATTAAGAGGTTTGTGGAACTCTCAATTAATATTACATGAAATTTACTTTTGTATCTTGTAGAAACCAGGAAGATAACAAGAAGGCTGGTCATTTATATTTCTGACTGATCCTTGGTTTCTCTTAAATTCAGTCAGAGCATGATGGGTGCTAGATCATTTTATTTTAAAAATATATTATATTAGTATTTTTGGTATATATTTTCATATTTATTATTTGTATATTATTATATTATTTTGACAAGGAATAAAAATCATATTAGAGAAACTTGACTGAAAATAACATGGAAGTGAATTAGAATGCACCTGTGAGAGAAAGTATTACCACATGGAATTCATTTAAAACCACTAAATTTTCCACCTGACCTAAGGTAGAATTTCTTAACCTTGGCTCTATTGACATTTTGGGTCAGACTTTTCTTTGATGTGAGTGGCTACCTGGCACATTTTAGGGTGTTTAGCAGTAACCTTGGCCTCCCAGTAAAGGCTTGTAGCAGCCCCCCCTCAGGTCATAAAAATAAAAAAAAGAAAATGTCTCTAGACATTGCCAGAAATCTCTTGGGGGTCAAAATCACCCCTGGTTGAGAACTGTTGGTCTATGGTTTTACTGTAATGTGGATATTCACGTGACTCTGCACAATTAATTGACTCATGATATGTGTTCCTATTGCCAGTGGTGTCTATTTCTGGCTCACTCCCGCAATCCTGACATGATGTTTGCATTTTGCTAATGTTTTGTCACATCAGTGAATTTTATTCATTAATCCCTTATGAGAAGTATGCTGTTAAAACAGGTAAATTGGTTAGTTCAAAATATTTTCTAGATTAAGCTGTTAAATTTAGTGCTTGGTGAAGCAGGAAGTATAATTATGTAACATATAGTCAAGTGTACAGGGGTAAAATTCCCCTGTTCCTGGAGATTTGTGAATTTCCTGAAGGAAATTTTTTCAGTGAAACATGTCTTTAGCAGAAGGGGACTGGTGTCTGTTCTTTCCTGCTGGGTCTGGAAAGGAAATGAGACAATCTATCCTGTCCTTGTGCACAGTGCATAAAATGCTTTGTAGATACCAGGAGGCTGGATCATTGCCAGGGTGGCCTGTGGGCAAACTGTCATTAACATGGACATACACTCTTGCCAAGGTATGGGTTTCATCTAGGAAAGCTACGTAACAAAATAATGAAAATTTTCTTGGCTAAAAGAACTCTGTTGTTTCAGAGGGGAACAACTACAGGGACCCCCAAACAGTAAAGCACTCTTGGGACAAACTCAGGGTACTACAAAGCTTAATTTGCAGATGTATAGTATTCTGTCTTATGTATGGCTTTGAAATTTTATAGGGCTCACCTGAATGGATATTTGCATCCTAAAATCATGTTGAGTATCAAAAGAATACTAAGAGTTTCTGCCCATCTAATTTTTTATTCTAAAAATGGAGAATGTGTGTTCTCTTTTAGGATCTGTACTAATAAGAAAGATAACAAAGTGGTGTAATATAGAAACAGTAATCCCAGAGAGCACTGCCTACATTGCTTAGCAGGGAATGATATTACATAAGGGAAAATAGAAAACCAGGATATCAGTTCCAGGGTAATATTCTTTCTTTATTCTATCAAAATATAACTTCTCTGCTGCCTTTTCTTCTGCCTACAAAGGGATAACACAATATTTCACCTCTATAGTTGATTAGGTTTAGTGGGGCTCACGAGGTGTTCAGATCCATTACACTCTGATTAACTTAGGGGAAGCTAGAAAGAGCCCCTGTTAGCTGGCGACTATCACCTCTTAGTATTGTCTTCTCTGTGTTCCACTGTCACATACATCATTTTATTTATAAAACATAAATACATTGCATTCTCACTACATGCAAAATCTAGTGCTTCTACACATTTTTCTTTTTTTAGGTACTCAATACTCATACTTTATCAGAATAATCACTGCCTTTCCCTCCTCTACCACAGACACATTTGGTAAAATTAATCTTATACGACTGGCTTTTTATTTCAGTTTGGCTCTTTCCTTTGTTTACCCTCATGTTGGATGAGACTAGGACCCTCTTAGTTTCTGCTTATTGTTAATAATTGTTGAAAATACCTTTTCAAACTCAAATGTGTCCAGGGTCAGATAACTAATTATATGGCACCCAAGGTTCAGGCTATCTCATGTAAATATAAGTTTTATTTTGTAGTCTAACATACAGTGTTACCTTAGGAAATTTAAATGGTGTATTATTAATGTATATGTTTAATACATAGTGAAAAAATCTGGGCTTATTTACTTCAATACATATGCCTGGATTATATATATATATATATATATATATATTAATTCTAGTAAACCATAATGATTGAGAAACACTCCCCGCTTCCTATCCTGGATATACTCTTTCCTTTACATGTGTTAGGAAATGAGATGATTACTGTATATCCTATTTGACAACTGGAGTTTAAGAACTTTAAACAACTGTGAGTTGCTGACTTGTGCAAACTGTTAATATCAAGAACAATCCTAATTTAGGAGTTTGCCATGAGCCTGCTTTTGAGTCCCTCCCTGTCTGGGACACTGATGGGTTGATGTGTGTTCTCCCTGAATTTGTATGTTGAGTTGTAAGCCCAGTTCATCAGAGTGTGATTTTGTTTGGAAATAGGGTCTATTGCAAATATAGTTAGGGTGCAGTAAGGTCATCCTAGAGTGGGTTGGGGCCCTAATCCAAGGTGATGCATGTCCTTTTCAAAAGGGGATAGCTGGACATAGATGCGCACATAGGCACAGTGCCATGTAAAGGTTGAAGCTGACACAGGGCAAGGATCCAGCAGCAGCTGAGGGAGCACCCTTGGATAGATCCTTCCCAAGAGCTTCCAGAGGGAGCATGGCTCTGCTAACAATGTACAGAACCTCAGACTTATAGACTTCAGAACTTAAGAAAA
The DNA here is from genome assembly GCF_021218885.2 of Marmota monax. Classification (NCBI taxonomy): domain Eukaryota; kingdom Metazoa; phylum Chordata; class Mammalia; order Rodentia; family Sciuridae; genus Marmota; species Marmota monax. The sequence goes on from NW_026694038.1 coordinate 2,558,870, forward strand.
TATATTGCTGTCATTCCAGGCCATCCCTTTTGTGGTATTTTGTTAACAGCAGTTTTAACAAACTAATCCAGACACCATAGCCTTCTCTGAGCTGCTCTGTGGAGATGGCCTTGATTTACCAGTGATTTAAGATCCGATGGGTCAATTATACTGTCATTATACACCACAGTTATTACATTGGCTTCATTTAAAATGAGATATTATTTTTAAAATAATAATTTTAGAACACTTGGTATTAGATGCTTTTTGTGTTTAAATTCCTAGTTACAATCTTTTACTGGGTATGTAAACACATACTAACCTATGTACTCTGACATCCTGCTTTTCTTGAGGGCATTTTTTTTGTCTTATAAGAAAAAAATCTAGATTTAACTAATAAGCCTTATTTTTTCCAAAAATAAGATATGGTACCTTCAAACTAGACACCGTTTCAAAATCTAATGTGGTATAATTTCATGTGACCTCTGCAGTGGTTATGACTTATCTACCTGATCAGAAGGAACATATATATGGCATAGCATGTCATTTAGGTTCTACAGGCCAAGATCCTAGATTATTTCATGCAACTTATAGGCTTCATATCTAGGGAGTTTTTGTAGCATTCTCTTACAAAGAAAGGCTTATATGTGATATATCTTCTTGTACTCTTCTCTGGCACAATGCCAGTGGATCTGCTCCAGGTTTGGAAAATCTATGATGGGTGAATAGGATGATTTTTTTCAAAACAGACTTCCCAAGAAATAAAGAGAACCCTTAGGCTTTTAAAAATTTGTATAGGGCTGGGAATGTAGTTGAGTAGTATGACAATTGCATAGTATGTGCAAAGTTCTGGGTTCAGTCTCTAGTGCTCCATCCTTCAACAAAAACTTGAAGATTTGTTTGATGAAAAAAACAAAAACAAACAAACAACGACAACAATGACAAAAACCAACAAAACAACCCAGGATAAAGGAGGCCTGGTGTGGATGTGGCTCAGTGGTAGAACAATTGCTTGGCATGCTCAAGGCCCTGGGTTCAATCCCTACCACCACAAAAAGGGGAATAAATAAGATTAAAAATAAAAAGCCTCATTCAATCAGAAAGTTTTTTTTCTTAGTCTAAAAATAAGGAAGTATGATAATAGTACCTTTTATTTGGGGACACTTTACAATTATATCAGTATGAATTTGTTAATGTGTGTACTTTTGGAATGATTATGATGTGATTATAACTGGGTGGATGTAACTGTTTCATTAAACCCTCAATTTCACATTTTCAAGGTGTGTGGTCATGCACAATCAGAGGTGAGGAACGCTTTGAGCTGTTAGTGTTAGTACTTATGTTCCACTGCTTAAAGAAAGCACTTTTGGAGTAAACATTCTGGACACGTACATCTCTTCAGAATGAATCAGAATGATCTATAGGATGAATAAATGCTGTGTTTTTACTTTCAGGACTTGACACTCTTTCCCCCCAGACTTCCTGGATGGAATTCTGGATATAAACTTTTAACACTGACTGCTGCTCTTGATTCCCACAAATTAATACTCAATATTTCACTGTCCAGAGTCATGTTAGTAGATCTTCCCATTATTTATTTTTCCTGGTTTGTCTGATGTTTCCTTTAATCAGTGTTGTAATATGTGCATAAGGGCAGATGTGATTTTGGCTTTTTGTCCTAGACATGGGTCCTTGGGGACAATACCATGTATATATCTCACTACGTATTAGTGACTATAAATCAGTACTTATGGGGCTGGGAGTGTAGCCCAGTGGCAGAGTACCTGCTTTGCATATGCAAGGCCTTGAGTTGAATGCCCAGCACCAATATACATATATACACATATACTAAATGTAATATATATTATGTATATAATGTCTATGTTCACTAACAATATATATAAACACATATATAAGATAAAATACAAATTGAATTATTAATCAAAATATAGTATCATGAAGAACATTACAATTTACTTTACATATGCCAAAACTTTAATCAATGAGCTACTAGGATAATGATCTAAGATGTAATAATAATACAGTCAAAAATTTTCTTAGTTTTCAAAACCATCAATCCAGAAGCAATTTATGGAGCAAAATCATGGAATATTATTACAGGTGTCTAAACTAGATGATGGCCTGACTGCATTTTAACACAGGATGAGCTCAGAAATATAAAATCCTAAAACACAGCCCATCCACCAACCTTAAAAACAAGTGTAATGTTATATAAATTTACCACAATGGCTTGTGAAGAAGATGAACAACCCAATAGTACATGTAAATATTGTGTGCTACAGTCTTCAAAGTATTTTCTTATATACCATCTCATTTAAATGACACAACAGCACAGGAAACTGGCTAAGACAGTGTATTTGAATGTATTTTACTGATCAGGAAGTGGCAACTCAGACATTTAGTGCTGTCTCCAAGGACCCATGTCTAGGACAAAAAGCCAAAATCATATCTGCCCTTATGCACACACATTACAACACTGAGTAAAGGAAACATCAGACAAACTAGAAAAAACATTGTGAATATCTACTAACTCTGGATAGTGAATATTGTGTAGTAATTTGTGTGAATCAAGAGCAGCAATCAGTGTTAAAAGCTTGAATCAAGAATTCCACCCTGGGAGTTAGAGTTGTGTGAAAAGAGTGTCAAGTCCTGCAAGGGAAGACAGCATTGATTTATATATAAAATATATATAATATAATATATATATATATATATATATATATATATATATATATATATATATATTTATTCACTAATAAAATAATTTAGTTTGAATTTCTAACCATAGTTGAAGCAGTATGTTAGTTCCCAAAGAAATAAAGCCAACAGAACTAGCCTGTACCCTAGTTAAGTTAAAGGATATTTAAAAAAATAATTAACAATTATTAAGTGTTTATATCAACCATCTTAAAAGATATAAGAAATTATTTTTGTTATTACATGTATTTTGACTAAGACTTTTTTAAAAATTGAGCTATTTTTGAAAGAATAGTAATATTTTAAAAAGTTTGTTATAAAATATGAATCATAGAATAAGATGTATTTAATTATCTTAGGAATAATGGGGCTTGTGAGACAAAGCCAGTGTCAGCAATGGTCCTGGTACTCCTCAGGGAGATGGTTATCAGGACGAGACACCGTGGCCAGGCAGGGGAGGGAGACCAGGCACCCCAAATGCAGACACTTTGATGCTTTGACAGAGAAATCAGGGCATGAGTAGAAATAAACTTGCTGATGACCCATTTTCCTTTGGGTAAAAGTTAGATATTAGAAAGGAGAAACAAATCAGTTGATATGAAGTTTCACAGATAAAAAAGTGGCTCCTTAGTCAAAATGTGAAAGTGGTTGACTAAGAAATAGTTCAGAGTAGCTTGGAAAAGTTATCTGAGACATTCTAATGTAGTCTATAAAAATTTATTTAATTTGTAAAGCAGATACAAATAATAGATATGGGGATTAAAGCAAATAATAATATTATTTTTCTTTGGTACTGGGGATTGAACTCAGGGGAGCTTAACCACTGAGCTACATCCCCAGCCTTTTTTTGTATTTTATTTAGAGACAGTTGATTGGGCCTGGCTAAGTTGTTGAGGCTGGCTTTGAACTTGTGATGCTCCTGCCTCAGCCTCCCAAGCTACTGGGATTATAGATGTGTGCCACCATGGCTGGCAATTTTTTTTTTCATTTTAAGATAAAATGATTATAGTTAAAATTTACAAACTAAATGCCTCACTTGCTTATTTGAATCCTGTAAAAATATTTTAGTGCTTTCTCATCAGTTTCCATCTTTGAAACAACTTGGGAAACCCTTCTGTTAATTCTGAATTGTACAAAATGTTTTCATAATCTCAAGGGAAATGTATAATTTTTCACTCTAAAATTTAACATAGATTTCATTTTCCACATTTATATCAAGAATTGATGATTTGTGGTCTAAAAAGTGAGATGAGAAGCAATTCAGTATATATATGAATTTATATATATTCAGAATATATATATATATATATATATATATATATATATATTTGCAAAAATTTGCATATATGATCTATACTTACCAAAAGATTAACAAATGAATTCTATGTTCCTTGAAAACCAAATCAAAGAAAATGGTTTAAGTAGTTACAGACATCTGTAGCTTCAAACACAAATAACAGGAAACAAAATGAAGTGCTGAAAGTAAAATCTCTGGTTAAGACAGATCAAGTGTGTAGAGGAAATGCCTGTGAGAAGACATTTGCATTTTTGATCAAAGTTTACTTTTTAAAATGACCTCTTGTATTTGGTGAAGCCTAGATAGATGGTGTTGGAGCTCATTTACATTATTTGAAATTTAAATGCCTGACTATGAGCATGAATCATTTTTTTCTTTTTGAATCCACAAATATACATGCTTTGGAGACAGAATGCTGTAATTTTAATTTGGCTTGAGGTAAGGGGCATAACATCTGGAGGTGCTCTTAATTTCAGTGAAATAATGTTTTATATATTTCAATAACTTAGACATCTCTCATGGGTGCCTATTGTAAAAATTGTACTAAAATTCATAAGTTTCTCCAATGAAGTAAGCTACTTAAAAAACAAAACAAAACAAAAAATAAACTCCTGTATTTTCTACTAGCCCCTGTGTTCTGTATGCAAGAAAAATGAAAAGGGACAAAGTATCCACATACCTGTATAGAAAAAAGGTTTTGAGACTTTGGACTCTTGGTTGTAAATATTATTCTTTTAAATTTAAAACATTAAGAACGTATCCTAAATATTACATCTTGATCTTTTAGATCATGAACTATTTTCTTGGGTAATAATTTGTTGGCAGCAATAACAATAATATCTATAGGTGGCTAGGTGCCAAGTACTATGCTTATGTTTTGCTTATATTATCTTGTTTTATTCTGACCTTAATCATATATAACAGGGGACATTATATATATATATATATACACACACACACACACACACACATATATATATATATGTATATATATATATATATATATATATATATATAAATGAAAAAATGAAGAAGCTGAATAATCTGTTCTGAACAACATATAGTAATATTCAAGTGAGGAATGCAACTCAGATCTATAGGATTCCAAATTTGCTCTCAATTGCATTATACTGTGAAACTACATTATATTGTGAAACTTCATGAGCACCAAAACACTTAAATTAATATTTAAAACAACGATAATCTTACTTGGGAGAACATTAAAGATGGTGTTAATGAGTCTATAGTTTCTCTTTCTCTACACCAGTAATTTTTAAGTGGAGTACATTTTGGCTGCTGTCTTTCTAAATAAAGGAATGGCTTTTTAAACTCTTTCTCTTGAGGTGTGATTTACCCTTGAGATGCATTCAATGGAGTAAACTTTTTTTTTTCCAAAATAATACATGTGAAAAAAATCTTCAAAGTAAAATAGGAAAATGAATATCAAAGAAGCTTATTTTAGAATGTAATCCTACGAGAGACAGAGTAGTCTTGAAAGATTAAAAAAGATTCTTTTTATGATTATGAATTTGGAACAGCTGGGATGAATTCAGTCATGAGGATCATTTCTGAAAGTGAGGGATGTAGAAAGTTAAAAGACTCATCACTCGGTGCTGAGGTCACCTGCTTCGTAACAGACTAAAATAGAAGAGTACAAGTGTTAAGAATTCATTCTGCCTTCCCAGTGCTTTTGTAGCTTTATTTTTAGAGCTTTGCCAACAGCATTGTTTGCCTGCTGCGCCTGCTTAGACTCCTCTTCCCTTGCAGCCTCTGTCTCCCTGGACAGGTGTGGGGCACTGTCTTTCTGTTGCAGGCTAGTCACTTGGTGTCAGCCATCCTCATTAAGCTTGTTCCTTCAGACCAGTGAGCTCAGAAGACATAAATTTTCTATCTGTTAACATGTGTTGCTTTTTTTCTTAAAGCTAATTGGAATGAAAGGATGTTGGACAGGTAGTGATATAGGAGTGAAAAAAATATGTAATAAGGAATGGACTAGATAAACTGCTATGAGGGACTGATTCATAAGGAAAGGATGAAAAGGTGTATTTCAGGGTCTGTCTTACACAACACAGGCTGATATCACAAAAGTCCCAAACCATATAAATCTACCAGTTAAAAAGAAATATGCGTGATAAAAGCAGAGCACATTTTTTTTTTCCGTATTAAAATTATGCACTGGAGCTAGTGATGTGACTCATTGCTAGAGCACATGCCTAGTGCTTTGTGTGTGTGTGTGTGTGTGTGTGTGTGTGTGTGGTCCCCCCCCCCATGCATTTTTTATATTTGTGAAGAAATTAGAGGAAGTATTGTTTTGAGATTTATCCAGTACATGCTGTTTACTTAGAGGAAAAGTAAGTGTAGTAATATAAAAGGTATTGTGAGGAATCACAGTTTTGATGGATACATAATCCCAGTCACTGAGGAGGTTAAGGCAGGAGGTTTCCAAGTTTGAGGCCAGCCTGGACAATTTAATGAGACCCTGTCTCTGAATAGATAGATAGATAGATAGATAGATAGATAGATAGATAGATAGATAGATAGATGATAGATAGATAGATAGGGATGGGAGTGTAGATCAGTGGCAGAAGGCTTGCTTAGTATATTTGCAAATCCTTTGGTTCAATCCCCAGTGCTGCAAAAATCAACAAAAGCACCCCAGTGCTTAACTATTTAAAACCTGGGAAACAATAGTGAGCAAAAGAGACCTTGGACAATGACTTTCTCAGGAACTGTCAGCTGTTCACTTGTGCATTGGGATTAGGAGAGGTACAGTGCTTTCATACCGCAGATACACATTTGAATTACCTGGAGAATTTTCAAAATTACCAGTTCCTTGACCCTTCCCCTAGAGATGACTGGTAATTAGCCTGGCATCAGTATTTACAAAAAAAAAAAAAAATCTCTCTGGATTACATTATTGTGTAGCCAAGGTTGAGACCCACTGACTTAGAGAAACCTGCATCATCTTGAGTACCATGTGTTGCTTCTTCATATCTCCCGAAGTGAGAGGTTTTTGAAGTAATAGCATCTTTAAATAATGGAGAACTCTGTAAGGTACATTCAGAATTACTTGTATCCAATTGTATTTGGCTTGCATGAGTTGCAGAAAATAACATTTTAAAATATACTAGCATTAATTTAAAAAAAAGTCACAGGATTTTCATTACACATAATAGTCATTCAAATATTTATTGAATACCTACAATGCAGGAGGCACTAATGGGGTAGCTGAGAGAGCTGACCTTTTATCAACTCACAAGAAATTAGTATCTGGGGGAACTAATAGATATAACTAAAGAAATAATTAACATTCCAAAGCTGTGTGTTTCATAGCAATGTACAGTACTGCTATAGCAAATTCAGAGAGAGTAACAACAACTTTGGGCTCATGTGGTTACAGGAGCTCCATAGAGGATGTGAGGTTTGCAAAGTTGCCAGGCTGTCAGTTTGGTATTCTTCCTATCACAGCTTATCTCTGAAAGCTTTGGTAGTTTTGATGTTTTGAAAATATTTATTTGGTCTTCTCCATGCACACAAATATTGAGTCACATTGTCTTGGGACCATCTTAATTAGTTGATCACCTTGTGTTTACAGCTGGTTGGTACTTGAATATGATGTTTATCTGAAACAGGGCACCTTCTGATTTGACCTTACAGAATTGGTAGGATTTAGGTGCAAGTATGGTAGGTTGATTTTCCAGCTTGAATTTAAAGTAGAAAAATATTAAAGGTAAAGAATATACAACTTTATTGAAAAAGAAAGTCATTGTAACCTAACAGTTCATGCAGTTCTTGTACTATGTGTCTGATGTACTCAGTGTGGTTTCTCTTACTCTTATCTTTACAGTTCCCTCAATGATTACCTTTTTTTTTAGTAAAAAGTGATGCTCAAACATTTTCCAGAATTATATGTTAGTGAGTTATCAAGTCAGAATTTAAACACTGTCCAGCAGCCATTCTGATCTCAAAAGCAGTGATCTTTTCAATCTGCCAGGCTGCTTGATATAAAGAAATAAGGGAGCATGCTCAAAATAGTATGAGGAACAGCCTGGGTTGTGTTGAGTCCTTGAGTGTTGCTCCAGAGAATGGATTTCATCCTGATGGGAGTGGGAACCATTGATGATTTTTTTGGGGGAGAGGGTATTGGGAATTGGACTCAGGGGCACTCTACCACTGAGCTACATCCGCAGCCCTGTTTTGTATTTTATTTAGAGACAGGATCTCACTGAGTTGCTTACTTCCTTGCTTTTGCTGAGGCTAGCTTTGAATTCGCAATCCTCCTGTCTTAGCTTCCTGAGTCACTGAAATTACAAGTGTGCACCACCGCGCCTGGCCCATTGATGATTTTAGAAAGGGGGAATATTTTAGAAGACTAATCTGACAGTAATGTATAGGCTATGTCAGTTCAATACAAATGTCTCATTCAAACATTCAAAAACTATTCACTTCATACATATTGTATTATACACAGCATGCAGTCCCTGGAAATAGCATTGTATTAATGAGAGTTTAAAATATAGAACTCCCTTTGTGTAATATGTGAGTTGCACACTTTGGGGATAGAGATGAATAAGACACAGCATTTGCCCTTTACATATCATACTGTTGAAACAGCCTGTTGGATAATTGGGTCCTTGTTGGGTCATTGCTTTGCCTGATTGTGGCAGTGATAGACTCCAAGGGGAGTGAAGACTGCAAAGTGATCACTGAGGCATCTGCAGTGTTCCAGATGGTCCCAACTAAGAGGATGAAAGAATGGAAAGGAGAATGGAAAGGAAAAAATAACAGAAAGGAAGAGTGAGCAGAATTCAGTTATATGATTAATACGAGAGAAGTAGGAACAGCGTCAAAAGTACCGATCTGAGTGTCTTCTATTTCCCATCTCTTCATATAAAACTGCCTGCATGAAGAAGGAATGATTATTTAAAATGTTTCTCTGCTATATACATCTTGTCTGTGTTCTTTGAGCATTTTTGTTTTGTTTCATACAAATCTCTTAAAACTAGTCTGTCACCATGAATTGATATATAGGAAGTTGTGAGAGCTTAGTGTTCTAAATATCATTAACTTTTACTTTGGGTGGAAATAAGTTCATGTCATAGTGAAAAGTATTCTATTTATGAATTGATAAGTAGGACTATGAAAGATACCAATTTTGGCACATTTCTTTATATCTATAAAGAATTTACATTTTGAGAGGTTATGGTAGGAGGGATTACATAAATCAAGAGAATATAATATACTAAATTGTCATATACTTTTTTGTGGTAAATAGTAATCCACTAGACTTGACTAACATGTGTTTTGAATTGTCTTTCTTGATGACTGACACTTCTTGCAGAATAATTGTCAATCATCATCAGTGTCTCAGTCATTATCAACTGACCTCATCAAGCATCAGACTTCCTTTTGGGTTTTCTTAGTGCTGTGCTGTCCCACAGTCTGTGTGTCCTGGAGCTCGAGTTGAGCAGGGCAGAGGGCTGTGACATTGTTTCCAATGGATTCTTCAAACCTTATCAGTGCCAAACCTTCTCTATCAACTTGAGACATAACTGGTCTCTATCCTAGTAATTGTTTTTGGTTTTCATCTGTATGTCAGTGCTCTTATTACTAACATATTTAGAAATCTTCATGAATTTATAATGACATTTTTATTAATATAGACCTTTTTTCAAATTTTTAAAAAGATCAAATATCATTTATTTTCAAAGAGCAATATTATATCTAAAGATCAAAATCAGTATCATTGTTAAAACGAATCTTACTCCAAAATCTTTGCAGGCTTTTCTCTTATTAGTCATTTTTTGTGGCCACTGTGCACATGATTGGGGAAAATTCAGTTAATAAGTATTAAACAGCAGTAATCTTCCAATGTTTGGGAGATACAGGAAATTAAATTTTATAGAAGTATGAAATATTATGACACATTTGATGTGCTCATATGTTACTTATCTGGTGATATGAAAATCCCTAACCCATGTTGGGGTACTAAAATGTGGTTGTCCAATTCATTAGCCATTGCCTTTGAATTTCAAATTATTTTCATAGCTCTAGCAAAGGGAGTATTCATGCTCGTAAATGCAGCTGGTCCTGTGCCCTCTGGGAATAACACTGGTTAGGTGGCATGCGGATCTGGTGAGTTCATTTGAGCAGAGTTGAAGACTCCTCTTCAGTCGTTGTTAATCAGTGCTGGAGTTTTCTGTGTCAGTTACATTCTTTGGTTGAACAGAAAACTTTCACCATCAACAGATGTTCCTTATGGGCCTGTTTAGCATAAAAGAATAGTTGATTGTTATAATAGTTCTTATATATGTAGATGTATCATTTGAAATTACTAAATCATATTGTTCATTCATTTCAATTATCAAGATTTTTTGGTAGGAACTATATGGATTAAGTTGAAAAGTAAGTGATAAATATACATTAACAAGACAATGAGACAAAAAGCCTTTCAACACTAAAATAGGTAAGGACTTACCCCTCAAAATGGCAATAAAATAAACACCAAAGCTATGATTCTTAGCCACAGCTTTTTCAAAATGTAAAATACTTTTCTTTTTGTATGTAGCACAGGCATCCAAACTATAAACCCATGGGAGGAAAGTGAATGGAAGTGGTATTCTTTGATGGTGGTTTAGAGAATATTTTTGAACAGATACTATTTAAATTATAATTCCACACTTAAAAAATAGTTCCAATTGTAATCATCATAATTTGTACAATATAAGACATAAGCACATTGTAAGTCATATTCCTTGGAATTCCTTTTTGATGTCCACAGTCAACATTTCTATTGGCCATTTGACCATAGGTTGATCCTGGACTTTGTCCTTCATTTTCTTAGTCACCAGCTCCTGTAGATCAGTACAGTTTCTTTTCTTTTCTTTTTTTTTTTTGCCAGGGATATTATAGTGACATTTCTTAAAATTAATTTCCCCTAGCTTTGGAAATATTCTGTTTGCATAAACTTAACTTATTTGCATATCTTAATTTAGATATCTATTTAAACATTTATGTCTTTTTAGACCACTCTGCTAAACTTTTAATATATTGAATAATAAATTTATGAAGAAAATGTATTAATGGTCCATTATTTTTATGCTACTGTTGTTACCTTTAGTAGGCTTAAATCTTATCTTTGACGTTGAAAGCACTTGAGGTCTTTCAAAACTGGCCATGTTTTATGTCTAGATCCTCCAAGAATAGTGACTTTTAAATAGCCAATTAAATAATTTTTAAAATGGTGAAAAAAATCAATATTAATTACTAATCTCAACAATTTTTTTACCTCAAATTATATTATAATACCAAAAGAATTTTATTTAGTCAATTTGGAAATATTCTAGTGCAATGGGAGTAACTCCTAAGACTAGTGAGGTCAGGAAAGGAAAATGACTTGAATACTTTGGATTTTTCTATTTAAATCTCCACTCACTGCCCCCAAATAAATATAGATTTAATCCTGAATGACAGCAACAAATGCTGAAATCTAATCCTAGATTCTCAGTGCTCTGATGGGCCATATTTGGCAAATCACTGCTCTCCCTGAACTCCCTGATCCAGCAAATACCTTTCCTGTTTACAACAGAGTTACACTGCATGAGACAGAGGGCACAGTCTTATGGGTTTCTTTTCTGCAATTGTAAAATTAGTATAGACTAAGGGTATGAGATAATGAGTTGGTTTAAAGATTTATCAGATGGTGCCCTGTGTGAAATTAGAGTGTTGCTTTAAGTAAAATACTGTAATATGTACTAATACAAGTATGCAAGAACTATAACTGAATTTATCCCCCCATGATTGAAATTCATTTCCATCTAGAGTCCTCATTAAGTGTGATGGTAGAAAATTCAAGCTAGTTACAATTAACATCTACCAACTTCTCTAACCCATTTAAACCAATGGTCAGAGTTGAGACCTGGGGAACGCCTGACAAGTTCGAGGCTTTGGAAAGGAAGGTTTCATCTAAGAGTCCTTGAAGCTGATCTTTCTGACCTTTGTCCCTACTGCAGATCCGTAGATATCTGGGCTCTTGCCTGATCTCTTGGCTGCACAAGTCACTCCCTGTCCTCTTCATTATAACCAAGAGGTTCCTTCAGGTCACTGACCTCCATCAGCCTCTTCCATGTCTGTCTTTTGGCCAAAGTTTCGAAAACTTAATTAGGTCTCCCATCTAAGAGTTTGACTCTTTGGTCTGTGTTTATTCATGTCTTTCTTTAGCTACTGATTCAATTGTGAGGATTGAGGATGGAAGAAAAAGGGAGGGGAAAAAGAATTCTGAGTTAACAGCTCTGGATTTTTTTCTCTCACATTTATTAAAACTATTCAGTACTTATATTTTTAATATATTTCTTTATACCTTGAATATTTATTTTGTCACTATATCTCCTAAGGAAGTGTAGGTGGATTTAGTGAATAATATTGGGAGCTAAAAAAGTTTTAAAAAGTTTAATAAATCCTAGAAGAGTACTTTATTTCCCCCAGAGAGGATATTTTAAAAACTTTCTCCTGAAAGATGATGTAACAACAAACTACTGCCAGTTTTGGAAGGATACTGGGATGGCTTACCCAGCATTCTTTCCAGTCCTCCCCACTAAGGGGCAACCATATATTTTGGACTCTGATTCCATGTCAATCTGTGTAATGTTTTCCCTCTTGACACTGGTGGAAATGACACCCAAGTTAGTCTAGAATGATATCTAAAACTATTGCTCATTAAATATGGAACAGACAATTTCTCTTCTGGATTCTGTGGGAGACAGATATATTGTTAGGGGTTGCTACATGATTTTGCTGTCCTAAATGAATCTGTGAAGACATGCTACACGGGTAAAGAGTGAAAACAATTATAGAGAAAGAGCACTGGAGTCCTAACTTAAACTGCACTTGTAAGTCCACTTTACTCTTAGAGATTTTGCAAGCAAGCCAAAAATGATACCATCAATTGTGTAACCAATTTGAACCTTTTGTCTCTTGCCACTAAAAAAACATTCTAATTAATGCAAAGGTATTTGTTAACAATTCTTCGATATATTAATTCCAGGATCTTTCTCTGGTCAGAGTCTGGTCAGCATTTCAGATGTTGACTGGGTATCTTGGCTTCAGTGTCATCAGGATTACTTAAGTTCAGAATTAAGAGCATTTGTTATCTCTGTTCTCTCTTATCCCAATCTTCTCTTCCACTTTATTTTGTTGTTGTTGTTATTATTTTGAGATGTAGTCTAACTTTGTTGCTTAGGCTGATCTTGACCTCCTGAACTCAAGTGATCCTTCATCCTCATCCTCCCATATTCTTAGCCAGCAGATGCACACCACCTAGCCTGGCTATTTATTTTATTTTTCCTAAAAGTGTTGCCCTGTAGGTGTTCTAAGTTAGAAAATTTAGAATCAACTCACCACCTCCCATTTTTGTGTGCTTCTATCCCCTTTCTATCCAAATTAATTGTCTGCCAACTATTTCCTTACCCTACTTTCTATTCCCAGTGCAATTGGTTTAGGTCAAGACTTAGCCATATCTTAACTGAATTGTGATATTTTGCTATAGTAATAATAATCTGTTAACTTTATGTCTCCTAAATCTGGTTGTCTGTCCTCCATGTTGCAGTCTAATAATCTTAAGAATTTGTAAGTATCAGCAAACTTCTGACTGTGTCCCTTCTTTATTAAAAGTATGTCGCTAACAGGATACTATTCACACATTTGATCCACAAAATATTTTTGAATTTTCTTCTGTCTTCCTTCTGGTCTTATTCTTCATTTGAAAAAAAAATGGGAATAATATTAATAAAGAGATTTTTGGAGAGGGTTAATGAAGACACACGTACAAGTATCTGAACATAGTGGAATCTGGATTAAGTGATTGTTGTGACTGTTCACTGCACAGTTTTAACTGGGAAAAAGCCTGTCGCTAAAATAATCTTTCTAAATGGAATGATGATCATCTTTACTGTGGCAAAGAAGTCCTGTCTCCATAACTTTGCATATGCTTTTCTTTTGCTATTTTTCTTTCATAATCTGGCTGATTCATCCTCTCTGGTGATTTCTCCATTAATCATAACTTGTTAATAATCTTATTAATGGTTTCTATGACATTGTATTTCCATAGTTTTAATAACAGCTTGTCTTTCTATACTGAGTTCTGTGAAAATAGAAAATAAAACCTATTTACCTATTGAAACAACTCTATGCTCATACTTCCTATACCATTTCCCAACTTTATTCTTCTCCACCACTTACAAATATCTAAGTCTTTATAGTTTACTTATTTTTTCACATTTGCCTTCTTATTTATTACTATAAATCCCCAGTCCTCAGGAGAGGTTGGTGTATTGAGGGAATGAATGAATGGATGAATATCTTATTTATCTTTTTATTTTTAATATTTAACACAGTAGCTAGCATATGGTGGGCACTAAAAAAAAAAGTTGGCTGAGTAAGTTGTACCAAATCTCCATGTCTTCTTATTTATAAAGGGAAAATATAAATCCACAGGTGTTTTATCATTGAAAAGAACATTTAAAAAAATCTTATGATCTTGTGAGATTAGTTTTTTTTCTTTCTTTTATTTTTAATTTTTTTTGGTACTGAGAATTGAACCCAAGGGTGCTTTACCTTTGAGCAATATTCCTAGACCTTTTTACTTTGAGACAGGTTCTCATTAAATTGCTGAGCTGACCGTGAACTTGAGATCCTTCTGCCTCACTCTCCTGAGTCACTGAGATTACAGGTGTGTGCCACCACTTCCAGAAAGTTCAATTTCTACATAGTTCTTAAAAACTCATAGTAGAGATAAATAGAATAGAATAGAAATATGAGTGTCTTTTAGTGCTGACTATGACTTTTATGAGATTGAAAACTTCATATCACTTCATGCTAATCACAGTTCAGCCAGATATTGGTCAGTATGTTCAGCAGGTTTGAATTGTGAACTTAAATGTGGCAGGTTCTGTGTACCATTGTCAAAAAACAAAACAAAACAAAAAAACCAACTTACAGCTTATAATGCAAAGGAAGAGTAAGGAACAAAAGGAAAAATGAAGTGAAAGAAAGAAAGAAGAAAAAAGGGTAGAAGAAAAGAAAGGGAGAAAGAACCTTCCTTGTGGCCTAAGGAGACCTCACAGTTAAATATGCATCCTTGAAATGATATTTATTGTATTTGTTGTGTCTAAATCACAGCATTTTGTTTGCTGAATATAGTAGCAGGGCTGTGCTATTCACATTCGTGCACATACACATACAGATATTTACTGAATACATAATAAATAACTATAAAATGCAAACTCCTCTTTCTCTGATTGAAAATGCTATTGTTAAAATAAGCTTTTCTAAATGGAATGATGCTTGTCTTTACTGCAGTGAAGACAGTGAAATTATAGGAGTCGTAAATTGGCTGATTTATTGCAATAAAAAGCATGAAGAGATAGCAGTCCTTCTCTTCCAGCTGTGTTCTTTCTTCCTTACTCTTTTTAAGTCTCTTAGCTACCTTTTAGGACTAGGCTCCGAGACTGGAGAACTCTTTCTTACATGTCAGAAGTTATGGGTTAACCTCAGCTCCTGCAGTCTAGAGGCTTAAGGAATGACTTTGTCTCTGGATTTTTAGGCAGAGGTGTTATTGGACACAGCCTCTCTGTGAGGCTTATCCTGGGTCACTTTCTCCACCTGTCTCATCCTGTCCCATGGGTAGTTCTCACCAGGCTTTGATATTGTCAAGGTCGTTAGCTGTTGTTTATCTTCTTTCTGCCACCTCACTTGTCCTTTTCCCTTTTATTGTCTCATAAAAGCCATTCTGTCTTTTAAGACCAAAGGTAAAGTCTTACTTAATATGCAATGAGATGCTTGACTCTACTAATGTGTTAATTTGATTAGTTATTTTTTAACCTCAGTCTCATTTTTGCAATGGTACCTATCGCAAAGCATAATAATGATTAAATGAGGTTGTAGTGCTTACCATATTAACTAATATGGCAATATATGCTCAAAAAATTTGGATGTCAGAAGGATTCAATTGCCACCTTTTACACTATTGCTTTTTGTGCAAATATGTCATCTATCCCTTATTGCATTGTATTATAGTCAAAGATTTACCTTTCATTTCTCTTAATTTGTGTGCTCTTAGAATAGATTTCGGTATTTTCAAATTCAAGGCAAAATGATTACTGTTGTTTAAGAGTAATCACTTGTAATGTAAAATTTTTTTCATAAGCACAAATGTATAAAATGTTTAAAAATAATTAGAACAGGGAGATCAAAAGAATGCTGAAGAAATAAAGTTATAAGAAGACTAATATGTAAGCATGTCAAATATAATTATATTAAAATAAAAATATGTTCTTAGATTAAGAATTTTCAATTTTTAAAATGTCAATAAAATATAGAATGATTAGGTAATCCATGAGGATAGGAAAGATAAATACCAAAAAAAAAAAAAAAAAAAAAAGACAAGGAAAATGAGATAGTAAAATAAAACCTTTCCAAATTGGATTTTGGTTTCAAGACCACATGAGGTTTGTTGGTAAATTTTTGAACAGGGAATGGAAGTTGGAAGTATCATGCCACTTCATTGAATATGGAAATTGGTGAGATACGTGAAAAAAATCAATGTGGAAATTCAAAAAGGAATGCATTTGTGTTCTTAGTATTAGACAGATGTCAGTGGAATTTAATGTCTAATTTGTAGTTTTGTTAGACTTTTGTATTTAGCTAAAGAATAAAAATTGAAAGGAATCTTAGTTTCTAACATCAGTTGAAACATCCCCCAACTTCTGTTCTAACATCCTTGTAAGGGGTCCCTCACAGTTGGCACCCTACTGATGCTTCATTTCCTTCATGTTAATTTTATATTGCCAATCTATGACCCAGACAATTATTTTGATGAGGAGTTTAGACTTTGTTTTTATTATAGATTTCCTTCATTATTTGAATACAAGGCAGTAGCAGGAGCACTCCCAGGAAGCCACACTTCAAAATGATAGCTTCACCTAAAAGGATGTAGGTAGTGGGTGGAAATGAAGGACAATATTAAAAAATGAAGAACAGCTATTTGATGGTGAAGAAGCAGTGAGTGCAGGAAGTCCTTAGGACAGACATACATTGTCTAGTCCCCAAGTAATAAATCACTCTTGAGAAATGATATTAAGAAACTCTACCTGATCTAAGATTATCCAAATACTCTTCATGTTTAAAGATCCAGATTATGGAGCATATGTGTTTATGCCTAGAACTCTGCCTTGCTTGAAAACTATACAATACTTGAAAATTGTGAAGAAAAAGTCTAGATAATAAAGGACCTCTATGACAATTGAGAAGGACATTTCAGCCAAGAAAAAATGGTTACTAAACCATTTAGGTCGGTTTCAGGAGTTAAGGCAGATTATTTTAATCTTGAATTATACATTAAAAATTTAAGTAATAATTACCCCAAATAATGAAATTATATTAGAAATGCCAAACAAATATGTAATTCTAAAATGAGGAAATGATTAACATTGCAATTTGTAATTGGCTTAATCTTTGTACGTATATAGTCTCCCTAAAGCCTATCAAATGCCAGGGTTGTGTCTTTTGCCCACTTAATTTTCTTACATACAAAGATTGAGACTCATAGTAGTAAAATGATATCTTCCTGACTCTAATTACTCTTTCCTTTCAGTTACAAATTTCTACAGGATGAGAAATTATGCATTTCTTACTAAACATTGACCACAGTCTAAGGTGTTGCAACTACAGCTAGATATTCATGCTCTTCTAATTCCTTTAGAATGTTAATTGTACCCAAATTGGCCCTTAATTGTACTTAACTGTATTCAGTTCTGTTCCTCAAACACTTTTAGAATACACATTTTATCAATAGATTTAAATAAAATAGTTTATTTAAATAAAATAGTTATGATAATTGACATGTGCTTAGACGGGTTTTAAAAAATGTATCTGTATTACATTGAATTATTATTAATATAATATGAAGTAAAAAATTTAAAACATGCAAAGAAGAATGCCATGGATAATACCAGGCAAGTATGCCTCCCTTCTATAGCAGTAGAACACCTGGTGTAATGGAAAGGATCCTAGAGTCACATGCTTAACAGTGACCTTGTGTTACCTACTGAGAGTGCAGTGCTAGGGTCAGTATTTTTTACTTCTCTCTGGCTTAGTTTACTCCACCAGCTCAAACAGACTTATCAAAGTTTTTTTTTTTTTTGCGTGTGTGTGTGTCTGTTTGTTTTATTCAATGTTGTATTCCTAGTGTCCAGAACAGTGCTCTACATGTAATAGATGCTAAGTCAATTTCTTTTGAGTAAGTCTGTGTAGTGAAATAATTGTATTTATCCCCATAGGATTCCTTAAAAGTAGACCACTTACCATAAATTCTGGCAAATATAGAAAATAGCAACTAAGAAATATAGGTGTTACTATTATAATTGTCATTGTTATTCTCTATTATTATGACTGAAAATGAAAGAGCGATAAAAAGGTAGGGACACTTGGTGATTTGGAGCTAGGACCTCTATCTGGTAGAAGTCATTAGGCTCTAAGGTCTGTGACTTTACATACTTCCTCAGGAATAAGTATTTCAACTGGCTTTGAGTCTTCCTTTCTTCCCCTGTTCTACTTAAATTTGTCTCATGCAAAATCGATTGATTTCTTTACATCTCATGTTTGGGTTTATCCTGAATTTGAGAAATCTTTTTGAAACTGGATTCTAGGAAAATAAACAAGCAAATAAACAAAACAAAAAATAAAAAATAAAAATAAAAACTCCCCCCAAATTAGTATGTTGCTCTTTGGGAATGGCCCCTTATTCTGCATCTTGTATACGAGATACACTGCTCTCAAAAAATGTCTACCAAGAAGATTAACTGGCAAGTGATTTTGTATATTGATAACCTGGATATCTATCTATCAATCTATTAATATCTGTGTACCTACTTAACTTATGTATCATATTGTAATGATGCATTTCATTTAATGTGGATAATCTATTTTTTTCCCTTTCTTCCTTGTCTTCTGCATTCCTTCTTTGCTTCCGTTTCTTCTATCCTCTCCTTTTTCCCCCTGCCTACAGCTTTCTTTGCTCCTTCCATCCCTTGCTTTCTTTCTTTTTTTTTCTTTTTGTCATTTTCTTGTAAGCTATTTAAGAGATATGGAGAGGACTGAAAATATTAAGCTAAAAATCACTGAATTCTGATTTAAATGCAGATAAATGTATCTAGAAATCTGTCCTCCTGCAGAACTCCTTCACTACCACCATCTTCTCCTCCCCGTTTACACCAGAGTTAGTGAAATCCACCCGAGTCCCATTCCAAGTTGTACTTGCCTCTGTTAGTGAACTCAGGACACCTTTTTGATATATTTCCCCTTCTTTTTGAGAGTAAGAACTGAGTCTGTTTACCTCTGTTCTTGCATTTCATACTTCTCACACAAAGGCCTCACAAATATTTATTTTTCACCCTTGACCTCTGGTAATTTTATTTTACTCCTTCTTCCTGGACCCCTCTGTTAATCCCCAACTATTTCAATAAAGCATTGTTGTTACTATTTTCTCATTAGAAATCTATGAAATATGGATGTACATATCATAAATTATATACCAATAGCTTGAATGTGTAGTAGTTATTTTATAAATGTTTTTGATTTTGCAATTTAGAAAATGAAAAGTAAATGTTTCCACAATAATACTTCTTGGTCTTCTCCTGTCTTTTTCTTTGTATCATAAAGATGCAAATGAAAAGTTTGATATAAATACTGTGCTTCATGTGGTAGCCACTTCCAAGAGAGCACTGTCACTGGCAGGGACAGATATTCTTATAAATGGATTTTTTTTTCAAATCTTAGTTTTCATTTCATTAAAATAATTGTAAGAATGTATAGAACTGCCTCTTTATGTCTATTATATTAAAATAAGTAGCTGAGAACTAAAATGTTATTTTTAATCCCATTTTCTAATTTAAATGTATATTTGATTAGCTCCTTTTTAATTTGTCTGTATTTTTTTTTAACACGGATGCATGCTATTATTGGAGCCATTGCAAAACTTGTACACATTTCTGCAGGCTTCACTGTGGGTTATATATTCATTATATCCAAGAAAATAGTGTTGTTATTTGTGTAAGAAGTCAGCATTTCCATGTTGTGAGATGACTTTCATTTGCATCAACTCATTAAAGTTATAAATGTGTGTATGGAGGTAAAAGTTTTACACATAAGTTATTTCAAGGTGATGAAAATTTAATTACCCATCTGCCTTTTCCTCCCTTCCTCCCCCTCTTCCTTTCTTTCTTCATTCCTTCATCTTTCTTACTCTATTTGTATCTTTCAGAACTAAGCCAGGAGATTTATTATCTAGAACCTCATGTTTACAAACTTCATGAAAGTTTTTGGAAGGTTAAGATGAATAAAATAACTTCTGTTTTTTTCTGATTCTAAGTAAATGCCTTACAGGGCACCTGGATATCTAAATCAAAAGGGAATTATTTTCTAATTAGGATTTTTTTTTGCATAGAACTGGGAAAAGACCCAATAATTTTCTTTTTCTTTAGCCATCTAATGCTTATATATTGTTTTCTTTATTCTCTTAACCATATTAATAAATTCATTCATATCTATTAGTGAGTTAGTTTATCACTACTTACAGGGATATTTTCTAATGAAGCAACAGTTAAGGAAAAATAATAGTTTCTATGAAGCAAGCTGGTATATATGATGGATTAAAGCTGGGAAAGACGTTCAGTCTTTTCAGTCCCCATCTTTAAATCAAATTTTGTGGAACTACCAATTTTTCTAACAGCTACATAGTGCCTAGTTTAAATCTGTGCAAAGAAAACAAAACAAGTGGGGTATGTGGGGGAGACTATTGTTAGAAAGTTTAAGAAATCTAGTAGCCAAATATAATATTTTTGTGCTACACCCTGTCTTGACTTGTCACAAAATTGGCACCCCTGCCTAGAAAAGATAATTAAATATAACTAGTTTGAATTTATAATAGGTTAATCTGGGCAATCTTTACCTTCAGAATTAGATGAATGGGCACAAAGTCAGATCAGTCAGGAAGAAGTGGAGGGGACTGTGCTTCATGAGTTGCCAGTCCTGATCAATCTCTCCTTAGAAATTATGAAGAATTTCTCTGACAAGGGAAGCATGCAGATTACATAACTTATTTCTGTGGAATTATGTTCTTAAATGGGTAATGCTTTGTCAGATTCTAAAACTGCCTTTGAATTAGCTTTTTGTTCATCTTGGTACTCTGTGCTTTTTGAGATTTTTTTATATGGTCAGATGAACTGTGAGTGAAGCTCAATATTGACACATACAGTGCAAACAGCAAGCAGATGGTAAGATATTGATGGGGACATTTGTTAATGGGCTAGTTGTCTTGCCTAGATGTATAGCTTTCTGGTAGAGTTTTGGCCTTCTTTTCTTCTTTTCCAAGCTGTGTACCTTAGGAGGAGGAAAGATCCAAAGACTGTTATGTGTTTCTTCAATGGAAAAAAAGAAATGAAAGTCAGGATAGCATGGCCCTCAAGTGAAGCCACGGTTACTAAGTGGAGGTGCTTCATTTTTACAATTATAAGTCTCTTCAGTAATTAATGTTTTCTTTATGGGACAAATAGCTTTGTACATATTAATGTTTTTTTTTTTTTTTTTGATACCGGGGACCCAAAGATGCTTAATCACTGAGCCACATCCCCAGCCCTTTTTTACATTTTATTTAGAGACAGGGTCTCACTTAATTGCTTAGGGCCTCACTAAGTTGCTGAGGCTGGCTTTGAACTCACGATCCTCCTGACTCAGCCTCCTGAGCCACTAGGATTACAGGCATGCACCACCTTGACCAGCTTATTTTTGGTGTTTGTCATCCTAAACCATAGTGACCTATAAACACCTTGAGAAATAAAGGTGTCCTATAAGTCCTTTATGTAGCAGACATGGGGCTGGGCTTCCTAGGCTCCCAGGAACCACACACATCACAGTATTTGCCCAGTACATTTCGTTTCTAAAATTAGCATTCCACATCTTTGATATTCATTTATTGTAAGTTCTTTGCTAAAGTGCAGACATTAAGGTCTACACCTATTCCAGTTTCAGATTTGCTTAATGATCTGAGAGCAGGGAGAATACTCAGCTTTCCTCAGAGACTTTTTTTTTACCCCAAAAAGGCAGGGAGCTTTGCATAGAGGCAGACTTACTTTCCTGTCTTGTGTTAGAGGACGGTTAGGACCTAGGAGAGGACTTGTTATGTCCAGTGTTATTCTTAAAAATACTTGCACTGACTTTAGAACATTCTACTGATTGTCATTCAAATCATTGCCAGGACAATGCCCTTTCTGTAAACCTTTGCCTGTTTCATTTGCTTGTTCTGTCCTATTCCCTGAAGATCCCAGAGAAGGTCCCACAAACTCTAATTGTCTTTTTCCCTGCTGCACATTGTTACAACTTAAATAACAACACAAAATAACATGCGAGATGTATTTAACTCATAGATTAACTTATAAAATACGGGAACTTTAAACACTGTAGGATTTAAACTTCAAGATAATTACTAGTAATTTTTTAGTAACACAATACATTAGATATTGCTACCTGCATTTGAAACATGGGGAAATCATTTGGGAGATTCCATCCATCAAGTAAGAGTGAGGCATCAAACCTGTATATCAGTCAGAAGGGCCAATTTCACGATTAGGAACCTGCTGGGACAGGCAAAGGAGATCAGCTATGATGACACCTCATACTGTTCTGAATCCTAAACATCTAAATGCTGTTTTATGAATTGAATACATGTATAAGAATAGAGAAGAAGTAAAACCCCAGGAAAAAATATTTTTAAAGAATCAAAGTAAACATAATATAAAATTAAAATTAAAAAGTGTTTGTTAAATATGACCAATATGAGTGTTTATAGCTTATAGATCTCTAGTGTGTATTAAGATATTTGTGAGGGTAGAAATGACAGCTAAATTGATAATTTTCTCTAAAAGAGAATATTAAGGAAGCTTTGAGAAAAAAAGGGACAAAGCAAAAAATTGTAATCCTTTGTGTCTGATTTACCTTAATTTTTTTCAATTGTACAGTTTTTTTTTTTGTACTGGAAAAAATACTTAGAGAATAAATTTTTGTTTCTGTGTATTTTCATTTTTAAATTGATTTTTTAGATTTTCTTTCTTTCTTTCTTTCTTCTTCTTCTCTCTCTCTTTTTTTTTTTTGGTACAAGACATTGAACCCAGGAGCACTTAACCACTGAGCCACATCCCTACCCCTTTTGATATTTTATTTAGAGACCAGGGTCTTGCTGAATTGTTTAATGCCTTGCTAAGTAGCTGAGGCTGGATTTGAACTCTTTATCCTCTGACTTAGCCTCCTGAGCCACTGGGATTACAGGTGTGCAACAACACACTTGGTGTGACTTTTTTAGATTTTCTTAATTTTATTTTTTTGATTGACACATTTTCATATTTTATGAGATACCAAAGTGATGTTTTTATTCTTGTGTGTGCTAGGTAATAATCAAATCAGAAATTAGCATAACTCTCACCAAAACATCATCATTTTTTCCAAGATAAGCACATTCAGATCCTCTTCTACTATTTTGAGGTAGACAGTGTATTATTGTTAACTATATTCAACCCACTGTGCCATAGCACATCAGAACTTTATTAGATACTCAAGTTTTGAGAAGAGATCTTAAACATACTGCCTTTATAGTAATTTTATGTATTTTCATTTTGTCTGCAAAAGGTGAACACTCTAAAGGACCACATCATCACGTTATGTCAGTTGCTTTTTCTCCCCTAAGTAAAGAAAATGCTACCCTGGGGAAGTGAAGGCCAAGTTGGTGCTCCTTAATGCACCTGAATTTGCATGCTGCTCCCCATGACCTTGGTTATATCCTGCTGCTACTACCTCACTTTTTCTAGAGCTGCTAGCAGAATCTTATGTGCAATGAGAATATCAGGAAAATTTTTTTTAAAAAAATCAACCTGAATTTATTTTTACATTTTGGTGTGTTTTGAAGTCTGGTGATTAAAATGTGGATTTTATTTTCTAACCTGTCTATTTTCTAGTTTGTTACATCTGCACTTAGCCACTACTATCAAAGTTAAAGAAAACAAAAATAAACCATGATTATGAAGTGTAATGAAATTTCCAGAATATTTGCTAATTTTGAAGGTGAGAGTGAATTTATAAATAGAAAGTCAGTATTACTTTTTCTGTTTTCAAATAAAAAGAAGAGAATCCTGCCAGTAGAAAGATCCAGAGATGGAGAGATTAGCTCAGGTTTATATTTGAAATGAGAAAATGTCACCATGAACCTGAGCGATTTATGAGATTCTAATGTATTTTAATTTCCTTTGCTCCTTTTCATTTGTATCTAGGTAAAAAACAAAATAACAAAACTATTACCACAGTGTTCTCAGGTATTTAGAATGGAAAATGACTGAAATAATATGAATGAGCTAGCTTTGCAAGTTATTCTTGATGATCCAAGCATCTCAGAGAATTAAGAATTCATTTAGAGTGTGAAGCGTAATATTTTCACGGTACCTTTCATTGTTGGGTCATTATGTCAGTATTTTATGACCTCATAAATGAAATTTGCTTTCCTTGGTAGTTCCCAGCATGATCAAACATTTGTAAATTTAAAGAAACATTAAACTTGGCAGTGCAAAACAAGCCAACAACATTGCTCAAGATATATGTTTTGGATTCACAATTGGTTTTTACTGATCTAGCATTGATCTTAAATATCATATGTAGAACCATATTCTTAAAAATGCCTTTTTAAAAAGGGGGCAGTGAGAATTGGATTGCAAGTAAGAATACTTTAAATTGTGAAGGGCAAGAAAGTCAGACCTATTTGGAGGAGATACATTACAAATGTGTCTGTTTTTGTTAGTACTATTTTCTATATTTATTAACCAAAAAGACAGGAAAAAAAAAAAGGAAAAAGAGTCTCCTGATCAAGCGCTAATGTTGTATATTACTTCACCAGCCATCATAGTGAAGACACATGATTTATAAAGGACATGTGCTATTGGAAATGATAAGATTATTTTTTAAAAACTTTCTTAGGTGCAATAATTAATAATTAAACGGTCACATTGATTTTTTAACCACTATATGTAATATCTTTTAATTTTCTACTTGTATATACTATGTACATTAAAATAGTGTGTGCGTGTGTTATGATAGTATTCATCTAATTACTTAACTATAATTACTTTTTTAAATTTGTTACAAACAATTTACTGTAGTATATTTTTACAATAAGACAACAAGTTAGATAGTTTTGCCTATGGATGGTGTTCGACTGGCTTTATTTTACTTTTCAAGCCTTCACTATGTGTTTCTGCAAAATTCTGGTTCTTAATGGGCTGGTTCTAAACTCCCTTGGTTTCAGGAGGTTATGATTAGTATGTTAAAATGTAATCTGAAGCCGGAGCTAATTTCTTCCCTCAATCTCATGTGTAAATGTATCTCAAAAGTATTGTATATTTTGCACTTGCTAATGATGTGCAATTGCATTGATGTGAAAGTTACCACAAGAGAATGTAGCACAAGATAAGAACTGAGAAAATGATTGATTAAAAGAGAGAATTGTACAGTCCTATGGTTCTTTGTTTGTTTGTTTGTTTGTTTGTTTTTCTTTGCAGAATGTTCTTATTCCAGTGGTTATTCCTATTTGAACAGACAAAAGCTGCTGCCACCAGAGGCTCTCCAGGGGACTTTGCAATAGATTGCAAGAATGCGTAGTGATTCCATGAACCCCAAACATTTTTAAATTATCTGAAAAAATTTCTAGGTCAGTTATTTCTAAAGTGTTTATAACCCTAAGTCTAAATGTTAATGCCAGGAGTTAGTTAATGTATGATAAAAATAAACTTAATTGCAGGATCAGAAAATGCATCCTCTATAGGTGGTATCTTGCTATAGTATTGCCAAAAGAGTATTTGTAAATGGATTATTTGCAACAGTATGTATTATCACACACACACACACAAAAAAAAAAACCCAGCAAGTTCTCAGACTGGTTGTAAAAAACCATTTAATCTACATTGTAGCAGATATAAAATTACAGTAGAACTGTGTCAACTATATTTGACACCAGGCTTTTGTGTGTCTATTCTCTTCTTGAGCTTCAGTGGGAAATATTTGTAGGTACTAGGAGTGGAGGGTGGAGGTGTGAAAGCAGTATGAAAAAGTTCCTTTCTCTAAAAAGCTCATAATTCTTTTCAGACCATAAGTAAGATGTGGTCTGTTACCATTTGAGATTCTGAATTGTCTTATTCCAGGAGTGGGAGTGAATGCTCCAAACTTTTTGGACAACCAGTAGCAAAGAGAGAAAGAGAAGGGCTAGCATGCAATATATTGAGCAAAGTGCTTTTATTCTCAAAGGGCTTGCCATCCAGAGGGAGGGCAGACAGTTCTTAAATTCCTTGTCTTGTGCAGTGAAGTTCTGCCAGTGATATTGAACAAGGAGGAGGGAGCCATTAATGTGCACAGAAGAGACAACATTTATGCCAGGCCTGTATTTTAGCAGGGGCTAAAGGGTGCAAGAGCCTTTCAGTACAGTACTGTGATTTATGTTCCATCTATATGCATTAATTGATTCTTACATCATGTCCTAAAATTTTCCCTTGTGATTTGCATCGACATTCAGTAAAGAAGAATTCTATCCCTGCTATTTTCAGAAATGTACTTTCTGTTGATTTCTGCCTTAGGTTGTGCCTTAAAGTCATGAGGAAAGTATCCTTTCTTCAGTCACTAATTTTTGTCATTTGTATGTTAGGCAAGAAATACTTTGTGCTTCATTTATCTGTAGCATTCTAATGCAAAATTTATTTCATATTTGAAAACAAATTCTGCACAAAAGCACTGTTTTTTGTTCTTCAATTGATCATCAGTGATATTTTTTTTCAAAATATTATACAAACTAATTGTATTAGTGTGTTGATTTAATAAAATGCCATAAGCTGGGTGGCTTATACAACCAGATATTTATTTCTCACAGTTGTAGAGGCTGGAAGTCCAAGGTCAAGGTTCTGACCATTTTGGTTTTCTTTGAGGGCCCTTTCCCAGATAGGGATAACCACCTCTGTGGTGTGTTCTGTCATGGGAGAGAAAGATCAATTCTTCTCTCTTCTTTTTATAAAGCCATTAATTTCATCATGAGGGACCCACCCTCATGACCTTGATTAACTTTATTTACCTCCCAAATAGCCCCAGACACAGTCAACTGGGAGTTAGGTTTTCAACATACAAATTTGTTTTTGTGTGTGGGGAGAACAGTTCAGTCTCTAACATGCAAACCCAAACCAAAATACCCCTGGAAACTGTCAGTTGTAGCACTAATTCTCTAGGGTTTTAGTCAAATTAAACTTGACTGTTGAGAAATTAAACTATATACTGTAACTGGAAAGAGGCTAATTTTTCTGTATCTTTCAACATTTCATGTTTTCAGTACTCACTTGACTATATATGGTGAATGTACACTTCATGCAGATTTACATATTTTTCTAGTAACTGCTTTGGCTTATCTGAAAAAATCATTTGGTTCTTCAAATGTCTAAATTTTTTTGTAATTTTATTATAAGTTGGTACTTTATTTATTAATTTCAACACTGGACATTTTAATTGGTAGGAAAAGAACTTGGAATTAATTAGGAATCAAGTATGTGTATATTAGAAACATTAATATCAAGCATACTTTATTCAAAATAGGGAAATTTAGGAAAATTGCTGAAAGTTCCTCTAGAGATGGGTGCAGGGCAAAGCAGAGCTCAGTTGGTAAATAAAAAAATAATAAAAATGCCGTGCTTGAACCTTTTCTGAAAGCCTCAGTTTTTCAGTGTTTCCTTGAATTGCATGCCTTTAAAAAACAACACATTTGCTACTATTTTTCAGTATGTCCATTTTAATTAAAACCCCTGAGTACATATTCTCTATCCCCTGGTTTAAATATCATTCTTCAGTGATTCATTCTCTCTCTCTCTCTCTCTCTCTCTCTCTCTCTCTCTCTCTCTCTCTTTTTAACTATTAAAAATTCTCTTCATTCTTAGGCTACAGATTTGCTGCTCCATTTCTCCTTAGTACTTTTTCTTCCCAGCAAGGCTGACTATGAATAATTGAATGGCAGGTAGTTTTAGTTCAGAGTGGCTATGGTACAGCTGGCAGTCTTGCCCGCAAACATCCATGGGTGGGAAAGTGCAGCCTCAGGGTCAGTTTTTCTCTTTTGGATAGATCAGTGGCCCAAAAGCCTCAGTAAATGAATTTTTGTGAACTACTATAGCAGAGAAAAATACTCAACATGAACTATAATTTATGTTCTGATCAGGACTGTGTTTTAACTGTTAAATATATAAATATGTCTAGTAGTTAAAATTTATAGCTTCTGGTAACTTTCATATTCCTTGATAAAATATCATTGTGGACCTTATATTAACCATGAAATTGATGATTCAGAAAAATCACAGTATTATTTCAGTAGGTGCAATGGAATGGTCGAATCTCAAATCTTAGTTGAAAAAATTATTGAGTCATATGCAAATTCTTTGTTACCTTGATATATTTTCACATATAAAAATATAATTCAAATATATTTACTTTTTTGGGGGATAAAAAGTAAATATTTATGAACACCAATCATATGATAGATTTTATACCCTTTCTAGATATCTACACACGTCACCTAATTAGTCCTAAATACCAATAAGTCATCTAATCTTTTCAGAAGCACCATTTCAGTCCTTGTAACATTTACCGCCTTACAAAGCTTATTATGGAGGAGGTGGGCCCCTTACACTTACTTAGACAACTGATGACAAATAGAAGGTCATTTTCTGATTTAAGGGGTCACTTTCCTTTCTTCTCTGGAGGGCCACCATCCCGCCCACTGCCCCTCCCCTAACAGTTCTCTGAATGGTCTCAATGAATGGGCCAGCACGCCTCTGTTTGGGCCTCAGCCCCTCTTGGTGCCACACTTGAAAAGAGCAGGTGCAGGTCAGAAGTGAATGGGGCAGCTCAGGATCACTGCTGGGAAACATGCTCCAGCAAGTCACAAACTAATCTGGGAATGACTTCAGACAAAGAAAACAAAAGGACACTTTAGAGTTGACATCACCACTTGACAGAGGAAGGCTCTAGGATGAGAAGCCCTGAAAGTTGCTTCTGGTTTTCTTTCACTTTAATTCTAGTAAATTTTAGAATTGAAGGACAAAACTCTGGCCATCAGAAAATCAGGAAATTTCCTTAAGTTTAAAAGAATTTGTATAGGCTGTTATCCATCATATATGCCAGCAAATCTCACTAGAATGTTCTGTGTATATAACCCAGCTTTAATTTGAACTTATTTTTATTAGTTTTGGGTTCACTTTATCCTTTATAATACGTAGGCTTTCTTTAATTCAGGAAGCTTTATTTCTCTGTCTGATGTATGTGTGTGTGTGTGTGTGTGTGTTTAATAGTCTCGTGGATATGGATAAAATAAATCCTTTAGGAAATAGTGTGTTTCTATGAATGTTTTGTTTTTATTTATATACTTATATAAAACAGTAGTATAGAAAGTAAAAATTATATAGCATTAAAGGTGAGAAAAATGTAAATGCAAGTAAGAGGGCAGGATATTCTGCAGACATAAAAACTAGAGGGTGTTACATAGTTAATAAAACTGACCTTCAAGTTTCATTCTTGAGTTGCCCCAAAGTCAAAGAAGGGAAATAAGTCTGATATACAGTTTATATATGGAAGTAGTGTAACAGTTGCATAGGTGAGCTCAAGTATTTTTCCTGGTTTCAAGTAATTGTTAAGTATCTTTAAGTATCTGTCCTTAGATTGAAAGTTTTCCCAGGGTTTTTTAATTCATGACTTATTGAAGAATTAATACTGTTGGACTGGACTCATAAATTTGTTCCATAATAGCCAAAGATCACATAACAAAGTCCAATTCAGTAAAATTAATTATATAGGGTTTTCACATATTGTAGTTCAAGAACATAGCTTTGGTCTACATAAAATCTGGATTCCAGAGGAATGTGTTTTAAAGTGTTTTTCATAAACATAATTTTTCTTCACTAATGATGAAAGTTGCCACAAATAATTTGAGAGTATATTCTATATAGAATCCAGGAGTCTGTGTAGTCTTGTTGTTTATCAGAATCATTTATATATGTTAACAATATGTGAGTACTTGTTGGGTTAGAGGTTTTGTGAAATTGAATTGATCTCATCCAAATGCATATTCAATGGATGTCCTTCCCTCTCATCTGCTATTTACCTCTATAAAAATGTGTACTAAAAGAGTGTATAGAGTTACAGTAGGTTTCTACTTATGTAATAGTTCAGGATCGTTCTAACACATGGAAAATTGATCAATTCTCCAAACCTACAAAATATAAAATAATGACAGGATATTTTTCCTCTATGTTTGGACTCCATGTATTGACAGAAAGTTGATATTACGAATAATTTGGAAAAACAGGGTAGCATCATTTTAGATGTATTTGACTTTTTATAGTTTTCCAATCAATTATACAACTAATTATGATATTTAAATTTTATCATTGTTTTGGGGGGTCAGAAAACATGAAATTTGAAGTTAACTACACATTCATATGAAATGGAAAGTTTCTGCTTCATGGAAAATGTGATGGGAGGCAATTATGGTTGGAGAACATAATGTACAAATAATAAACATTGACAGCTTAAACGTAATGCCACAGTAGGAAAAATAAATAAATAAAAGGATGAGGAATGTAGTTCAGTGGTAGAGTACTGAAGTATGTGCAAGACCCTGGGTTTGACTGCAAATACAAAAAAAAGACAGGAAAAAAAAGATGGGATCAATGCTTGATGCTTTCCTTTTAAAAGTAATGCTACAATAAAGAGAGTCTAGGATATGGGAGGCTGAATAAATGATGTGGCAGGGTACTAACTTTTCTTTCTCCCCCCACCATTTAAGGAGTAAGAAATATTGCCTAAAGCCTATGGATAGTGCATTAAATTCTTAATATATTTAAATTTTTAGTGAAAGATAATAGAAAAATAAAAAAATAAATTTATAACTAACAAATATTAGGAGAAGGGAGAAAGAGCAATGGATAAGTAGGGGAAGAGAGGAAAGTAGTACATGTGTGAGTTAATTTTTAGATATTTCATAGAAATATTGAGTAGGTATTGCAGCTGAAAAATCAACAAAGAGGTAAAAACAGATTAATGTGGGGCTGAGGTTGTGGCTCAGCAGTAGGGCACTTGCCTAGCACATGTGAGGCCCTGGGTTCGATCCTCGGCACCACATAAAAATAAATTAATAAAATAAAGGTATTGTGTCCAACTACAACTAAAAAATAAATATTAAAAAAAACAGATTAATGTAAATTCCGAAATAGCCCAAACAATACTAATGAAGAGGGCTGGGGTTGTTGGTCAGCACTTGTCTAGCACATGTGAGGCAATGGGTTCGATCCTCAGTACCACATTAAAATAAATAAATAAATAAATTTAAAAAATAAAGTTATAAAAAAATTTTTTAAAGAAATATGTGTAGAAACTGGAAAAAATATTTATGCCATCATGTACTGGAACTGGGTGTGGAAAAACAGGAAACTTCTACTTTTTATTTTTATGACTTTCCATACCATGTTTTACCTTTATGTTTTAAAAGAGATACAAGTGGTTCATTGGGTATATTAAATCTGATATTTCAGATAATTATCTGAGTGTGCAATGATATTTAAATGTTTTCTAGGACAACAAATACATACACACACGCACATCCATGGTTTTTAAAAGTTTTCTGAGAAGTTCAGATAAATGTAAATAAGTTAGATAAATATCATTTTTTTTTGTAAAAGCATTGCATATATTTTTAGGCTTACTTACAGTTTATTTTGCTCAATTATGATCTGAATCTTTTTTTTTTTTTTAGAGCTTTATAGTTATACATAGTAGTTGAGTTCATCCTGACAAACTCATACAAATGCACAGAATTTTTTCTAAGGGTAATAATGAGGATTATGTTTGTATTTTAAATGGTAAAAAATTTATGTTCTATTATTTATCAGGATTATCTTTGGCATGTTATTTAAGGAAGAAATAAATGCTTAATAACTTTTTGAGAAAAATTTTCATATGAATTATTATATCATCAAGTCAAGCTTTATTCAATAATTTTGTTGCCAACTTAGGTTATTTTCATGATTAATAGAGTGTTAATATATTAAAGAGTCATATTGTAGGAATAATAATAAGTTGATATTTTTAGCAAGTCCAGTTCATGACAGAATTATATTATATATCATAATACATAATATAATATATATCATATATTATTAAACATATATTAAAAAACACATGTTTTTATTAAAACATACAGGTAACACGTGATATGGAAAGTCATAAAAATAAAAGTAGAAGTTTCCTTTTGTTCCATACCCAGTTCCAGTCCATGGTGGCATAAATATTTTTTTCAGTTTCTGCACATAATATAATTATATAAAATAACTGGAATGTGTGTGTGTGTGTATATATATATATATATATATATATATATATATATATATATATTTATAAAATATATTCCAGTATATATTAGATATATACTGGAAACTTCAGAAATTCAGAGCTAATATATGAAAATCATAGAAAAACAGAACATGACTCAATAGAAAGAATTTCTAACTATAATTAAGAATACTAAAATCAGCTAAGCATGG
Organism: Marmota monax; assembly: GCF_021218885.2. Lineage (NCBI taxonomy): Eukaryota > Metazoa > Chordata > Mammalia > Rodentia > Sciuridae > Marmota > Marmota monax. The sequence goes on from NW_026694038.1 coordinate 2,591,567, forward strand.
TGGTGCATTCCTGCAATCCCAGTTCCCTGGGTGATTACACAGCAGGATTTGGGGGGCTGGGGTTGTGGCTCAGTGGTATGGAATGTGCGAAGCACTAGGTTCGATCCTCAGGACCACATAAAAATAAAATAAAGATATCATGTCCACCTGTAACTAAAAAATAAATACTAAAAAAAACAAAAAAAATAGTAGGATTTGGAGTTTGAGGCCAGCTCATACAATGTAGCGATGTATCTCTCACAAAATAAAAAAAAAGTAATGTAATTTTCAATAAACTGAATCTCCATTATCACACATAATGTTGAATACAACTATAACGTTTGATATTTATTGAGCGCTAATATAGGTGTCCCCCCTCCACATTCATGGGGTCTACATTTATAGATTCAACAACTACAAATCAAATGTACTTTTCCCCCAAACTGTGTCTATACTGAACATGTATAAATTATTTTCCTGGTCATATTTCCCTTAACAATACAATGTAGCAACAGTTTGCATAGTGTTTACAGTATACACATTATAAGTGATCTAGAGATGATTCAAAGTGTATAGTAGGATATGCATGGATTATATGTTAATACTATGTCATTTTATATAAGACACTTGAACATTCACAAATTTTGGTATCCTATTGGGGTGTAAGAGTATTCTAAATACTCTTAGGCACTTTGAATATATATTGTGTTTAATTGAATTCTCAAAACATCCTTGAGAGAAAAATAATGCTAAATAGCTTTGTTTTACATGTAAGAAAACAAAGAGTGAAGGAGATTAAGTGTTCTGCTTAGGATCACACAGGCTGTACATGATAAGGAATCCCTATTCTTCCTATTAAATCCTGAACTCTGAAGTATAAACATTAGATCAAAGTTCAATGTATTTAGAGTACATAGTTTGGATGAGAGTTTGAGATTGATGACCTTTAGGTTTTTTTTTTTTTTTGCTACAGAGGATTGAATTCAGGGGCACTGGACCACATCCCCACATCCCCTCCTTGTTTTGCATTTTATTTAGAGACAGGGTCTCATTGAGTTGCTTAGTGTCTCACTGTTGCTGAGGCTGGTTTTGAACTCATGACTTAGCCTCCCCAGCTGTTGGGATTACAGGTGTGCATCACCATGTCCAGCTGTTTTATTTGTTTTTAACACCAACCAAATGTCTTAATGGTTATCTTTTAGCTTAGATGAGTCCAAATGACTTTGACTTCCTAGTAGTCATGGTTGTATATTTAATGATATAGAGTGAGAAGATCAATCCTATTTCTCACTAATTGTACTTCAGATTTTATCTTGTTGGGGATGAGAATACAATATTTTGATCTTACATAGCAGGATATAGAAAAGTATGAGTCTCTCCCAAGCACTGCTTTTTAGACTTTGTAAAGGAGTTGTATATGCAGGTACATAGATCAGGTAATGAATTACTGATTTTATAGAAGCACCACAAATAACGAATAGCCCACTGCTTCCTTGATAGCTAATGATTTAGTGGTAGATATTCTCATGTGAATATAAATTTAGGGACTGGATGCTCAAATATTTGTGGAAATAGAATCAAAGCAATATAGAATGAGAAAGTTAGATTTAGGAGAGGACTGGATATTTTCAAATTCTTAAAACCAGGAAAAGAAGGGAAACATGAGTGCTTTAGTCTGAGGCCTGATGATCATGTGGCATTTCAGTGACTTTGGAATGCAGAGCCAAGAAGCTCCCAAGTTCAAGGCCAGCCTGGGTAAGAGTGAGACCCAGCCTTAAAATAGATAGATAGATGGCAAACAGACAGACAGACAGAAAGAAAGGGCTGAGGGTATGGCTTGGGGGAAAAAAAAAGTAGAAAGTTCAAGAAAGAGATTTTTTTCTTGTAAATGGTCATAAAGCATCCCTGGCCTTTAAATTTTTAGTGGAAAATAATGGAAAAATGAAGTCAATAAATTTATAACTAACAAAATTTGGAAGATGGGAGAGATAATGATGGTGGCTTCTGATTATTAGTATTCATGGACTATTCAGTATTTCAAATGTGAACAATTAAGATTATCAAATCCATTCTTTAGGTAGAGCAAGGTGGGCTGGGGGGTTGGGGAGTTAAGCTTTGATCCAGAAAGAAAGAGGGAAACATTTCAAGTTTCAAGAGAATGGCAAAATAATTTCTCTTTTTTACATTCTCAAGGGATTTTTTTGTGCCTGTGTGTTTTTCCCCCTTTATTTATTTAGTTATGTCATTAGTGGTGCCTAATTGTTTTTGATCATTTTCCCCCAATTACTGAACCACACTGCTGCACCATGTCTGAAAGAAAATGGGGGTCAGGGCAAGCTGACACAGAGAGCTGAATCCAACAGATGGCTACAATTGCATTGATTCTATATAATAATCCTGATCTAAGTAGAAAAGAGAACCTAATGCCTTCCAAAGCCACTCTAAAGCTTTAATCAATAACCGGAATGTTAAATTTTTGGCCAAAGAAGAGATGTTAGATTTTTAAGGCCGACTATGTGACCCCAATAACAAGGAATTGATTTTTATTGGGAATGGAACCTGGCAGTTTTATACAATTCAGCCAGTATTTCCTTGACAAAATTTAAGTAATGGATTAGCTCTAGTGGAACTTACATTATTTTTTTTGTGACTTTAACATGATGCACAAGAGGCTTCAATCAATAATATTTGCATTAGAGAACAGTTTTGAAGTAGGCAAGCAGCATGTATAATATGGCATCATGTGTATATAATTATCTCAGCATGCCAAAGGGTTGAAAACAATCTCCAAGTGGCAGAGAATTAATAACCCTTCATTTCATTGTTCAGCATTTTATTCTGAAATTGTATTGGTTTTGTTTCTGTTTTTCTCCATCGCCTGAGAGATTTGCTTAAAAGTATAAGCCAGCATTGCTCAATACAGCTCACTTTCATCAACTGTGAGTTGAAATGCTGTTGAAAGACAAATATTTTACTTGTCAGTGTCTTGAGAGAATGTGCATACCAAGGAAAAATCTAAGTGGGTTCCATACTGTGTGGAAATTTCATGCATATACAGATTGAAGGTTCTCACCCACATGGCTTTTTTAAAAATTAGATACAGAGATGTGTATTTGGGGAAAAAGTGTGAAATGGTTCTTTTCAGATGAGAAGTGTTTAACCATTACTGACCCTACTGAATAAATAAATGCCTGCTGTTTTGACCTATGTTTTGTTTACTTACTGTGAAAAGAATATACAGTTTGTATTGAAAGGTTGTATTTTAGCTCTTCTTTGTTTCTCTTTGAAGAGAACATTGTCCTGGTACTTAGAAGTAAAGCAAGAACAATATCAACTGAAATCATGAGTGTTATACAGTAATCGTCATGTTCCAGCTGTTTTATATTTATGATAACAATAGGGAAAAATGTTAAGTGTGATGCTGTGCGTAAAGGCTTATTTCATTTCCAGTATGTGAATGACAGGTATTTATTGAACTGCTTAAGACATATAGCAAGATGGAAAAATACTCATTAAATACCCATTAAAAGCTCCTAAGAATTTATAAATATATTTTGAAGTATTTAAAACTGAATTTGGTGATGTTGGGGATCTAAATAACCCCATACAGCCACCCAACCTGATGACTTGGATAATATCAGACAAATACATAATATATATATATATATATATATATATATGTATATATATATATATATATATATATATATATAAAAACAAAAGAAACAGCTTTCTCATATTTCACAAGAGGAAGGTACCCAAGGTCCTGAAGATCCCCTTTGTGACACTTATTTTCTGTGCCACTAGCTCTCACTGACACAGAAACACAGTGACACATCCTCTCATTCCAGTGATGGGCAGCCTGTGTTTTCAGTCATTAAGCTCCCTCCTGGAGCCACCAGAGCCTGAGGCGATCAGCAGTAACTGATTTTCACCCCAGAGACTTTGCAGACATGCTGTTCAGGGCTGTAGGCAATTAAGATGGTCTACAATGAAATAAATAATATTAGGGGGGCATTGAATATATTTACTAAAGAATGTGCTAAATACAAAGAAATACAGCACAGGCTCTGCCCACAAAACTCTGCATCCTTGTAGAGGGGAAAATAGACAGAAAACTCATTAACTTCATAATAATCACAATCATAATTCTCATCATCATAAAATAATAATAACCAACCCATACTGAATTGTGAGATGTGTTGAAAAGTCATGCTGGTTAGGCAGTCAGATTTGTGTTCTAGATAATGTGCTCTGAAAAGAAGGGGGCGGTATGGACCCCAGGGGCAACAAAATGGGAAGCATTTTGTATAGAGAGAGGCTGGAGCTGAGCACATATTCCCACTTCTCCATGTTGTTTTGATACTCTTATCACTGGGATGGCTGGGAGATTTGATCTGGGTACCTGTAGTTCCAATAGTAGAGATTTGATGTTGTGACTGGGAAATCTTTATAGCACTGAAAATGCCCAGGATTGAGCCATGACATTATTATCTATAAGAGCTAAAATTCAGCCATCATTGCCTTTGCATGACATAGGGTGATGGGGTCATAGTCAGGGGCTTTTGGATAATACCTCTTGTGCATGATGGGATAGGATGAATGGAATAGTGAACTATGAGAGAGAGAGAGAGAGAGAGAGAGAGAGAGAGAGAGAGAGAGAGAGAGAGAGAGAGAGAGAGAAGAAGAAGAAGAAGAAGAAGAAGAAGAAGAAGAAGAAGAAGAAGAAGAAGAGAAGAGAAGAGAGAGAGAGAGAGAGAGAGAGAGAGAGAGAGAGAGAGAGAATGTGTGTGCATGTGTGTGTGTTGGGAATAGTCAGTTTAAAAGTTGGTATTCCTATTTTGTTGTTGTTCCTCCTTTCTTCTGTCTCTGATTCCAGTTGGTAATGCCATTTTTCATTTCCATCATCCCCAGAAATTCATATTCAATGTAATATGAACATAAATCTCTTATATTCTTTCACACTAATGCCCTCAGCTTGTTGAAGATTAGAATTCAGAACATTTTACTTCTAATTTCTAAATCCGAAACCCAGCTACAAATCCAGCTGAAACTCTTACAGAAATACCTTGGTATCTGCTTTCCAAATGACATTGTTTAGACAGGTTTTTATAAGGGTAAATGGAGCCAAGCCTCTCAGCAAATACTACATACATACATACCCAGGAAGGATGTTAGTGGAAGGGACTGGAGATCTACTGTGTCAACTTTCTGGATTCTCTGCTCTGCATAATGGTGTGAGAAGTGTTGGTTGGTGCATTTCAGGATTTCTGAACTCCCTACCCATGCATCTGCAGAATTTTTAAACAAGATCCTTGCTACCAAATAAATGTTTTAGAGTAAACTACCAGGAGATACCACTCTTTAGTACCCCCCCTCACTCCCCTACCCCCTCCCTCAGCTGGGCATTTTATTTTTTTATTTACTATGCTGTATTTTCACTGACAAATGTGAATAACCACACTATGGAAAGTGCTGCTACATAGAAAATTTTACTAGGGTGTTGCTATATCTGGATTCTGTTACCTTTCATTTTGCTTTATTTTTTTCATTTATTTTTTGATCCTCCAGTACGGATTGTAGCCACCATAAATTCTCATTTGCAAAGATGGATGTAACAATGACAAAAGCTGAACAGGATTGCCAGTGTTTGTCTGTGGGGTGTGTGTGCATGTGTGAGATGTCTTGATCCATTTGTACATTTCTCTGGGGAATTCTCAGGCAATTAAGTCAACCTATTACAAATAAAGCCCTCTCTGTAAACTCTGATTTGATAGGAGAATGGGTAATTCCTGTTAATGACTAGTACATCTGTTCAATTATATTGTTTTGTATTGATGCTTAATTAGGTGTCAAGTTGGAGGAGGGAGAGATGCTGAAAACATGATTCCCTTCTAAATGTCAGGGACTCTTCGTAAATTACCTGTCTTTTTAACATACACCAAACACTTTGACAGGCATTGTGTTCTTCTGACCTTAAAACATATACGCTGTCTTGGAGAAGGAGTGTAATGTTCCCTGGGAAATGAGCTATATTGGAGCTGGTTTGCCTAGAATGTCATCCATGTCTAGTTTCCTGTGGAATGACCCTTGTCAACCTTTAGCTGTCAACCAAAGGAGGGCTTCCCATGGGTAATATAATTTTTGTTAAATAGGCTTCTTTTCTCTGGGAGTGTTTTCTTTAGGAAATATTTCTCTGATTAAAATTGAAGCTGTTTTGTTTTAGAATTATAACTTGCTTTCTCCCTAGATGTGTCTAGATAGAAGTAAACATCAGTTACATTGATTTTTATTTTTAAATGTATGATGACAGTGAACTTGTAGGATACGCCAATTCACAGACTTATTCAGTTAAAGCATATTTATAAACTTATCCCTTGAAAACAGAAAAGGAAAAGATTTGTAAAATAGTGGGAGGTAAGTGTTTTTTTTTTTTCTTAGCTAAGGAGTTCCTAGTGCCTCAGTCTAAAAGCCCTTTTAGCCTGCTTGTAGGCATACTTTTCATTTTTTTATTGATGTCAACGGGTGGGTTAAGGTCAAAGATTATTGCATTTTACTTGACAACTCATGCTATGTCACAAGGCAATACAATGAGTTTTAATAAAATTATGCATTATGTATGAGATCCTGTGACAATTAAAAAGGGGGAATTGACAGCACAGAAAATTAAGTTCTTAAAAATGAATCATAATGGTTGAGTCTTGCTGGAGGAAAAAACTGATCTTGTGTAATCACCTATTCTATAAGGATATGGAGTGTTTCTGTGGACTGTGGATTTCCTTAACAAAGCATGAGAATGATGCTACATGATATTCAAGAAATAAAGAGTTGTTGATTGTGGTAGCTTCAATTAGAAACCTCTCTCCAGTAGAGAAGGAGTTAAGTGGGTTGAGGTAGCCTAGTAAGATTATGATGATTCTCAAATCTACTCAATTCTTATTTTTTTATTGTTTTTATTTGTATTTGTGAGCTTTTTTCCCCCTTTTTTTAAAAAAAAATTATACCACAAGGTAGTAAAACATAAGACTATTTAAAGGAAACTTAAGCCATCTCTTGATTCTAAAAATGGTTAATACTTAATCACGCTTGTCTTCAGTCCTTGGCAAGTCCTCCAAAAATGTTATCAAATATTTAAGACTTTATAAACAGTTCTTAAGATCCTTCTCTGAAAATTATATTCTAATTTGAATAAAATTATCATCTTATTTTAGATAAGATTATGAAATAAAAAACTTGCTTCCTAACAGAGGTATAATTTTATAAAGAATGAGATTTTGGTTGCATTTTTGTTTCTATTTTCTTGGTGCTAATCATTTAATATAAGTTTTTCTTAGAGTGCCAATTCATGCATATCTTTTTATTTATATTTTTTGTAATAGATGGACACAATACCTTTATTTTATTTATTTTTATGTGGTGCTGAGGATTAAACCCAGTGCCTCACACGTGCTAGGCAAGCTATCTACCACTAAGCTACAACCCCAGCCCTAATGCATGTTGCATATTCCTCCCTTATCACAGTGAGGAATCTCTCATACTCATTTCCAGAGGATGGGACAGATTTTGGGGGGAATAATTATGTTAGAATTACACAGTAATTTTGAAAATGCTACAGTGAAGGTGCTTATGTTCATAGTTTTTTTGCTAATATTCATTTGGTATATTTTTATTTTTGAGACTGTTATATTGGAACAGAAGTTTTATGTAAGTTAATGATGTAGTTAAGCATACATTTTGTATTATAAAATACATATTAAAGATAATATACAAATCAGAATGTATAGTTCTAAAGGTTCTTATATGAATTTATTCAATATGAGAAATTCAAGATGAGTTAATGTTATTTTCTTTTTCTAATAATAGAATGATTATTAAATGTGAAAAAAATACTGAGGGAATTTTTAATAAAAAAGCATGAAAATGACAAACAGTTGTACATTGTCCAGGCCTATAGTTTTGTAATGAAGTTGTTCATTAAGCATTTCATAGAATTTCATTAAAGTGAAATGTATAGTTTAATCTTATCTGGAAAAAATGATTTTTCCTTGGAGTTTTATACCAATGTTACAGTTAATCTAATGTAAAAATCGTTAGTTCTTTGAAAAAATTAAGACCACAGATTAGTGATACATTTACTTCTCAACCTTAAGCTTTAGTTCTTAGTATTGTAGATTTGTAGTGTAACAATAAAAGCTTATTTATTATGTACCAGTTATTATTGCAGTCACTTTATTTGTAAGATTTATTTTTGTCCTCCCAAGAACCCTTTGAGTTATGATCATTACTAGACTCATTTTTGAGTGATGAAGTCACTATGTCACATCATCTCATAAACCACGAAGCCTGTATGAAGAGTTGCAGTGTATAGCCCCAGGCCTAAGAATTTCAACAACAGCTTTGCTGTATCACTAACTAGAAGGTGAATGCTCCAAACTCTATGGGTGAACTATTCTTCCCTATAAGTAGGTATGAATTAGCCTTTCAAATTTCTATTTTTCTTATTTATTATTTTTGAGAGACTGGAGATTGAACCCAGGGCCTTGTGCAAGCAGTGTATAATTCAGCTATATTTCCAGCCCTCAGTTTCCTATTTTTATCATTATAATATATTGTGTTGGAAACAATTTCAAGCATTAAAGAATTATATTAAAAGTGAACTATACAGGACACCTTGTATGACTCATCTCCCCATTTCTGCTTCCACTGTACTGGTAAGTTTGTGTCTTCCCAATAGTGTTCACTATTTTTAAAATTCTTCATTTAAATGCATATTGAGTCAAATAATAATAATAATTTTATATATATATATATATATATATATATATATATGGATAATTTCATACTCTGCATCAGTATTTCCACTGAAGATTTTAAAGATCATTTCCTTTATATTTTTTATTCCCTTATTTTCTATTCTATCTTTTTTTCCTATATATTTTCCATGAAATGGATATGCCATCAACTATTTAAGGAGTCTTATTACATAAAAATAAATATTTAGATTTTTTCCTTTATTTCCTATTTTATTTTATTATTAGTATTTTTTATTGGTTCTTTTTAGTTCTACATGATGGTAGAATTCACTTTGATATAATTGTACGGGTAGAAATATATCTTATAGGACCCCATTCTTATATTCATATAAGAATCCTACGTGATGGTAGGATTCACCATGGTGCATTCATATAAGTATGTAGAAATACTATTTTGGATTCATTACAGTGTCTTTCCTTTTCCTTTCTCCCCTCCTTTCCTTCATTCCTCTGTCTAATCTACTGAATATCTATTTTTTTCCCTGTTTCCCCTCATGGTGAGTTAGTTTCCACATATCAGAAAAAAAACATTTGACCTTGGTTCTTTAGAACTGGTTTATTTCACCTAGCATGATAGTCTGTCTCCAGGTCCATCCATTTACTTGCAAATGTCATAAGTCATTTTTCTTTTTGGCTGAGTAATAATTTATAGTGTATAAATACCACAATTTCTTGAACATCCTTTTTTATCCTACTTTTATTATGATGGATTGTTAGCTAGAAAATCATATTGTCTATGGACAATAAAATCTTAATTTCCCAGTGTTTATGCCTCCTTTTCCTTTTCTTATCCTAACACATTAACTATGAGTACTCTGATAACATTTCCTACCTAGGAGAGTGAAATCTTTTCTTATGTTCCTGATTTAAGTAGAATGTTTTAAGTACTTCACCAAGTATTTTATCCATTATCTATTAGATGATCTTTATTAAGTTAATAAAGTTTCTTTCTAACTTACTAATTATGTTTTAGCAAGAATTAAAATGGCATACTAACAAAAGCCTTTTGGGGGCTGTTTATTGAAATGATTAGTTGATTTTTGCCTTAAATCTTTTAATTTACTGGATTATATACAGCTTGAAAATAATGTATATTGAGCATTGTTTTATTTAGTATATTCTAGGCATCGCACTAATTGTAGTCTTGCTTAATTTAAATTTCACAACCATATGGGATGAAACAGACTCAGTTACTAATTGTCAAATTCACAGTTAATATGTGAAGCAATTTGGATATCATAATGTTGAACCATCTATTTCATTCTGGAACAAATGTTCCTTAGTCAAGATGATTATTTTTTAAAATTTTCTGTTTCCTGTTTCAATATTTATGTAGTTATTTCCCCCCCCCTCTGCTCCTAGATGAGGTCAGCTTGCATTCTCCTTTTTGTCTTAGCCTGTTTTGGTAATAGGGCAGCTTTGTGTTGCTTTCCATAATGTAGTCAACATGTACATATTAAATTTATAATCTGAAAAGAAATATTGATGAACTTTTAAAAGATCATGTGTTATTCATAATAGCTGCCATTCTGACTGGAGTGATTTGCATTTGTCTAATTGCTAGCAATGATAAACATTTGTTTCATATATTTGTTGATTGTATATCATCTTCTGAGAGGTGTCTGTTCAGGTCCTTGGCCCATTAAATTGATGCAGCCAATACGGAAGGCAGTATGGAGATTCCTTGGAAAACTGGGAATGGAACCACCATTTGACCCAGCTATTCCTCTTCTCTTCTCAGTCTATACCCAAAGGAGTTAAAAACAGCATACTACAGGGACACAGTCACATCAATGGTTATAGCAGCACAATTCACAATAGCTAAACTGTGCCCTTCAGTAGATGAATGGATTAAGAAAAATGTGGCATATATACACAATGGAATATTACTCAGCAATAAAAGAGAATAAAATCATGGCATTTGCAGATAAATGGATGAAGTTAGAGAATGCTATGTGAAGTTAGCCAATCCCCCAAAACCAAATGCTCAATATTTTCTCTGACATATCAGGCTGATTCATAGTGGGGTAGGAAAGGGGAAAAGGGAGGATTAGATGAACTCTAGATAGGGCAGAGGGGTGGGAGGGGAAAGGAGGGGGCAGGGGGTTAGAAATTATGATGGAATGGGATGTACATCATTATCCAAGTATGTGTATGAAGACATGAATTGGTGTGAATATACTTTGTATACAACCAGAGATATGAAAAATGTGTGCTCTATATGTATAATATGAATTGTAATGCATTCTGCTGTCATATATAAATTAAAAATAATAATAAAAAAAGATCATGTACTCATATTGATTCTGAAAAAAGGGTCATATAGGTACTGGAGAGAGGAAACCAGAATCATGTGGACTTCTTAGTAGCATGGTGCTGTAGTTCATGTCCTAGATGACCAAGTCTAAGAGCAGTGATTATAAGACATATAAGGAGGAGGGATGACAAAGAGATTTTTATTTAAGTAAGAGAACTAACATTGATACATTAAACATTTAATGTGTGTCAAGCATTACTCACTCTTGTTGTCCCATAGAGCTAAAGTTTAATGGAGCCGGGCACAGTGGCTCATGTCTATAATCCCAGCAGCTTGGAAGGCTGAGGTGGGAGGATTGTGAGTTCAAAGTCAGCCTCAGCAACATTAAGGCACTAAGCAACTCAGTGAGGCCTTGTCTCTAAATAAAATACAAAATAGGGCTGGGAATGTGGCTCCACAGTGGTAGAGTGACCCTTGAGTTCAATCCCTGGTACCAAAAAAAAAAAAAAAAAAAATTAATGGAGCGCTTGACAATAAAATAATTACTATGAAATCAATATGCTTTTTAATAATTGTACATAAATTGTGCAGCATCCTGGAGGGAATTATAGAGAGTGAAATATTGAATTTAGAGTAGAAATTTTCTAAGAGCACTTCAAGGAAAAGACATTTTCAGTAGAGAAATAAAAAGCAATAGTTTAATTAGGACAAGAGAGTGTGTGATGCTCTTAGTAATATCTTGTACTTGAAATATTTCAAATTTCTTAATTTTTGCACAACATGATCTTAAGATGAACTTGTGCTATTCTAGGGTCATTGTTATGTTAGGAAAAGAGACTGATAGAAGATTAAATTGGAAGTGTAGAAGGGTCTAGTTTATGGAGGATCCTTATAGAATATTGGAAATGTAAATTACTATGATATACCTGGAAATTTCTCAACAGGGAGTAAATTGATGTGTGAGAAATTCTCAGGGATTTACTTATTTATTTAAATTAGTGAGAATGCCAATCTCTTAGCAACTACCTAGAAACTGAGGCTTGGTTAAAGCATATGCATATTAGGTAACCCATTCCTTGGAATTAATAGAGAATTTAAAGTAAAATAAGATAGCACTCTATTTGTTTCAAGTCTAAAATGCAGGGATATTCTTTTCCACTTTCATTTCAAATTCTGCTTATGGTCATGAATGAAAAATCAACTTTGGTCTCATTACCTTCCTGCTTCACAGAACCTAATGAGCTTTTAGAAGTAATTTTAGTAATTGGCAAAGACCCATAATGTTAAATAGTGCATTCTGTATTTCCACACATTTTTTGGCTCTTTTTTTTGTCTAAAAAAATCTATATATTTATTCTCTTTTGCCAATACATCAACTTTATAGGAAATTACCTCTATGGTCCTTTGGGTTCAAGTTTCTGCAAGTGACCAGGACATTCTCATAACCAAAGCAAAGTAAGAAAGACCTTCTGTGCTGTTTACATTACTGGAGGAAAAAGCGACCAAAAAATGTTAATAATCAAATATAATGATTGGAAGGTTGAGAGAGAACTGCAGAAACAGGTGAAGTCTGTGTGGAGGTGGGAGGTGGCACAAAGTGATAAGGTTAGCAAGTTGAACAAGTGTGGTCAGGAATGTCCCTGTGAAATGGTGACATTGGACCTAAGGCTTAGAGGAATGAGAAGAACTGAGAAGACCCAGAGGGAAAGCATGGTTAAGGGGGGAAATCAATAGGTACTCCTAGGGAATATGCTTTCATTGATGGTGTCAAAATCCATATAGAGTGTCAAGTTCAAGATCTGAATCTCTTCCTCTTCCCCCAAATGATGATGCTTGCCCATGGGCCTCTATTCCTGTGCTGTAGCAACAAAACCACAAAGTACCATATGTTTCATCATATTTGGGTAAAAGAGTATGCTATGGGACTGTTAATTACATCCCTTAAAAATGGCAATGTGTATTTGCATTCATTAAGTAGTGGTTCATTAAAGGGCATTGCTTGTTATTTTTTTTTTTTTTTGGAAAAGCCTACTTTATTTCCAAATGTACAAAGTACATTTTCACCTTTTAAGACAAACTCCACAATCACTTTTTAAAATGTCCATTTATTTTGAGTCTTCTTTTTTTTCACTCTCCTTCCGACTCCCAACTCCTGTGTGTTCTGTGTCCTCATGCTTTCTTTTGAGTTCTTACTTTTCCTTTGGGTCCCCTGTATCTCTTTCAATTATTTCAGTTTCATTTTTCTTTCTTAAGTGTTATTTACGACCAGGTGGCTGTATTACGAATTCAGGGAGGATGATTTAGCCCAGGAGTTATTTGCCACTTGTTTATTTAGGAAAATCCCAATACTAAGATTTCCCCAAGTTACTGGTTAAGGTAGAGTGGGACATAAAGAAGCCCCCAGTCAGGATTATAGAGAGCAACAAAGACTGCTCCTTACAGTGGTTTCCTACTTAGTGTTCTTGTCTTTCTTTTTTTTTTTTTTTTTAATTTTTTATTGTGGGTTGTTCAAAACATTACAAATTTCTTGACATATCATATTCCACACTTTGATAAAATTTATTTGTATGTGGTGCTGAGAATCGAACCCAGGGCGTCACACATGCTAGGCAAGTGCTCCACCACTGAGCCACAACCCCAGCATGTTCTTGTCTTTCATCCACTGTACTAAAGAGGAAATTACTGGTAGGTTCATGCAAATGAAGCAATAGAACTTCAGCCTCTTCTTGAAACTTCCCTGTATTAGCTATGTAGACCACCTCAAGAGAATGTGAAGAGCTACTGTTTGTGGGTTAGGAGAAGCATGTGCTGTAGTGATTCAGTATTTAGACTAATTAAATAATCAAAATTGTGTGTCTCATGGAAATGCTCAGAGACAAGTATAGCTAAAATATAGAGATGCACAAATATGAAGCCCATTGCTCTGTAGGCAGCTAACCTAATGACCACTATAAATAAGTAACTATTCATTGATTGGTCTGTCATTAAGCTACAAAAAAAAAAAAAAATCAATGTTAAATAACAAAGTCCCTTGTCCACACTAAAAGAATGTATTCTTGTGCAATAAAGATTAATGGACATTACTTTTCCTAACAATAAATTGAACTTAAACAAGAAAGAAAGAAAATACATTTTGGGAGGGTTGGGTACTGGTGTTTTAACCCAGAGGTGCTTCACTACTGAGCTTATATCCCAAGCCCTTTTAATATTTCATTTTAAAACAGGGTCTTGTTAAATTTCTTAGGGCCTCACTAAGTTGCTGAGGCTGGCTTCAAATATGCAATCCTCCTACTTCAGCCTCCCAGTAGCTGTGATTATAGGTGTGGGCCACTGTGATTGCAAAATGTGTACCACTGTGCATGGAAAGTACTTTTGTCGATAAAAATGGTCTTGTAGGAGAATGGTCTTCACAATTTCATGTTAGTAAACCAAAATAAGACTAGGGGTGTGGCTCAGTTGTTGAGTTCTAGCCTAGCATGGTTAAGGCTCCCCGGTTCAATCCCCAGGATGGAAAACAGAAAACAATAGCAACAAAACCCACAAAGTACCATATGTTTCATCATATTTGGGTAAAAGGTTATGACCTTTAAATCTATGGGACTGTAATTACATCCCTTTAAAATTGTAATGTGTATTTGCATTCATCAAGTAGTGGTTCATTAAAGTGCATTGTTTGCCATTTTTTTTTAGGGGGGGAGCCTACTTTTTCCCCCAAATGTTCAAAGTACATTTTCACCTTCTAAGACAAACTCCATAATCACTTTTTAAAATGTCCATTTATTTTGAGTCTTCATTTTTTTTAATTCTCCTCCCGATTCCCAACTCCTGTGTGTCCATTATCTCATGCTGTCTTTTGATTTCTTACTTTTCCTTTGGGTCCCCTGGATCTCTTTCAATTATTTCAGTTTCATTTTCCTTTCTTAAGTGTTATCTACGACCAGGTGGCTGTATTACAAATTCAGGGAGAGCTGGTTAATCAGGAACATGTGATTTCCCCTGGGCTTCCTAGCTCTGCAGTCCCTCCATGTCTCCACTGAAGGGGAAAGACATTGCCTTGGGCCCTGTGGAGCCTCCTGCCATACTGCTTTGTCTGCCCATTCATTCCACACGCTTCCCCTTCTGTCCCATCAGAGGAGTAAACAGAGAGAACAGGACCAGTTCAGGTGGCAATTAGAAACCCTGTAGCACACTCCTGGTGGGGGTGAAGATGCACTATTCTCACATTTATCTAAAATTGTTTCCATGGGTTTTATGAAAAATCAAGCTGGGAGAATGTGATTGAGAGACTCAGAAAAAGATTCTAATTTGAGCCATTTTATTAGCATACAGGAAGGTGTATTATTCACATTTAAGCTTCAGTTCTTCAGAAATATGAACAATGCATTTTCATTTTGGTAGCATTGTCCATGAAGCACTTTGGGATCTCAGAGTAGGAAATTAAGTATGGAGTGGAGGTCTTTAAACAGACTTCTAAACTATGTCTCTCAGTTTATCAATGCTATGAGCAGCTTCCTTTGTATCAACAGGTGAACATAAGTAGAGTGACTCACAACAGGTCTTTAATCACTTTATAAACTTGGGCTAGTCTTTTGATCTATATGCTCTGCCTTTGGTATTTGCTCTGTCCTTGTTTCCAGTTGTTGTTTTTGTGCAAGACCCCTGTACTCTTCTGTCCAGTCTCTTTGAACCATTATTTCTGAGAGTTCCTTGTTTAGTTTTTGGTTTCACCTTTGCTTTTGGACACTTTAGATCCTCCTTAGATCCACAGTCTGAAGAACTTGACTGGATGCTACTCAGTCCATCTCTAAAGCCCAAAGCTAGGTCCTAGAACTCATTAGGTACGTCACTACCTGACCACCACTCGGTCAGAAAACATTTCTCTAAAACTTAGATGGCATGTTTATTAGTCATTATCACATATTTTCACCTTAGTTGCTGATTATTGTTTTTTTAAATAGCAGAATGAATATATAAAGTCTCACTTTGCCCTTTTCACACACATATTTTAATTTACTCCTTTCATTCTGTTTATGCTTAAATTATAAAATATATAATTAATATTTTATGTGTTCTTTTGGTGAGCATTAATAATTATATATGTGAAGACAATTTATTTTAACTTTTTTTATAACTTTCCTTATAAATTCAAAAATGGCAATAATCGTAAAATTCAGGCAAAAATAGGATTGTATCTAAAAAAGGTTTTATTTTTAAGTGTCTAACAATTGATAAGATAAATGTAGCATGATTTCTTATGCACCCAGCAGAACTTTTGAACAGTTTTGCCCTAAAAGAAAAGGTTGTTAGTAAGTGAATGAATGCCTCTCAAAGGTTATGTGTGGAGGAACAGGACTGGAAGACCAGGGATAATAGAAAAGATAGTTCTGCATAAGCAAAAGAAGTGGTGAGTGATAGGAGTTTTCTCTTCTTGTACTCTAGGTGACCTAAAGAAGGTAGAGTTAATTCTAACTGACTGCATGTCTTCAAGTCTTTGGGCTTTGCAAATAGTGATGAGAAGTCCATTCAGCCTCTTTTATACAGCTAGAGCACTTTGAGACAGAATATATGGGTTTTCAGGCTTGTGGGAAGCTGCTGAGTCATGAATGATTCACAGATCTAGCTTCAGAAATCTTTAGACTTCAATATTACAATACAGGGTGGTCCATTTAAATATTTCTTATTGAAATCCACATTGGCATATGCTCTAAATGGAGCATTAGGAACAGTGACAGAATGAATAATGATGAAAAAAAAATAGGAGACTACAACAAGAATGTTGATGTTTAATTCATGTTACTCCTTCATGATTCTTCCAAATTTCATAGAACTAAGTTACATGGGTGTGTCATCTTACAAGAGAGGCCTTTAGCTTCACAAAGTGCCATACTTCTTATATAAGGGCTTGTGAAACACTTCCTATCTGTTTGTTGAATGATTCAGTGTGATCCACTTTCTGGATCTTTGCACCTAATTACAGAATAATTATTTCAAATAAAAAGATATAAACATTAACACAAATGAGACCTTCTATGAGAAGATAAGCCACTGTGTTTTTAAGTGTTTACTTAATATATTATATTAAAGATTTAAATTAAAATAAATAAAAAATAAAATAGGGAAAATATACCTAACACTGATTTCTTCTATTTATTTTTGTTGGTAGTAGCAAATTATTTGATAATAAAGATTGAATTTGAAAAACAATGCTTTTCTTTTTTTTTTTAAATTTTTTATTGTGGGTTGTTCAAAACATTACAAATTTCTTGACATATCATATTCCACACTTAGATTCAAGTGGGTTATGAACTCCCACCTTCACCCCATACACAGATTGCAGAATCACATCAGTTACACATCCATTGATTTACATATTGCCATACTAGTGTCTGTTGTGCTCCACTGCCTTTCCCATCCTCCCCCCTCCCCCCTCCCCACCTCTCCCCTCCCCTCCCCTCCTCTCTCTCTACCCCCTCCACTGTATAACCCTGAGGGTCTCCTTCCATTACCATGCAATTTCCCTTCTCTCTCCCTTTCCCTCCCACCTCTCATCCCTGTTTAATGTTAATCTTCTTCTCCTGCTCTTCGTCCCTACTCTGATCTTAGTTACTCTCCTTATATCAAAGAAGACATTTGGCATTTGTTTTTTAGGGATTGGCTAGCTTCACTTAGCATAATCTGCTCTAATGCCATCCATTTCCCTGCAAATTCTATGATTTTGTCATTTTTTAATGCAGAGTAAAACTCCATTGTGTATAAATGCCACATTTTTTTTTATCCATTCATCTATTGAAGGGCATCTAGGTTGGTTCCACAGTCTTGCTATTGTGAATTGTGCTGCTATGAACATCGATGTAGCAGTGTCCCTGTAGCATGCTCTTTTTAGGTCTTTAGGGAATAGACCAAGAAGGGGAATAGCTGGGTCAAATGGTGGCTCCATTCCCAGCTTTCCAAGAAATCTCCATACTGCTTTCCAGATTGGCTGCACCAATTTGTAGTCCCACCAGCAATGTACAAGTGCCCTTTCCCCACATCCTCGCCAGCACTTGTTGTTGTTTGACTTCATAATGGCTACCAATCTTACTGGAGTGAGATGGTATCTTAGGGTGGTTTTGATTTGCATTTCTCTGACAGCTAGAGATGGTGAGCATTTTTTCATGTACTTGTTGATTGACTGTATGTCCTCCTCTGAGAAGTGTCTGTTCAGGTCCTTGGCCCATTTGTTGATTGGGTTGTTTGTTCTCTTATTGTCTAATTTTTTGAGTTCTTTGTATACTCTGGATATTAGGGCTCTATCTGAAGTGTGAGGAGTAAAGATTTGTTCCCAGGGTGTAGGCTCCCTATTTACCTCTCTTATTGTTTCTTTTGCTGAGAAAAAACTTTTTAGTTTGAGTAAGTCCCATTTGTTGATTCTAGTTATTAACTTTTGTGCTATGGGTGTCCTATTGAGGAATTTGGAGCCCGACCCCACCGAATGTAGATCGTAGCCAACTTTTTCTTCTATCAGACGGCGCGTCTCTGATTTGATATCAAGCTCCTTGATCCATTTTGAATTCACTTTTGTGCATGGCGAGAGAAAGGGATTCAGTTTCATTTTGTTGCATATGGATTTCCAGTTTTCCCAGCACCATTTGTTGAAGATGCTATCCTTCCTCCATTGCATGCTTTTAGCCCCTTTATCAAATATAAGGTAGTTGTAGTTTTGTGGATTGGTTTCTGTGTCCTCTATTCTGTACCATTGGTCCACCCGCCTGTTTTGGTACCAGTACCATGCTGTTTTTGTTACTATTGCTGTGTACTATAGTTTGAAGTCTGGTATCACTATACCGCCTGATTCACACTTCCTGCTTAGCATTGTTTTTGCTATTCTGGGTCTTTTATTTTTCCATATGAATTTCATGATTGCTTTCTCTATTTCTACAAGAAATGCCTTTGGGATTTTGATTGGCATTGCATTAAACCTATAGAGAACTTTTGGTAATATCGCCATTTTGATGATGTTAGTTCTGCCTATCCATGAATAGGGTATATTTTTCCATCTTCTAAGATCTTCTTCTATTTCTCTCTTTAGGGTTCTGTAGTTTTCATTGTATAAGTCTTTCACCTCTTTTGTTAGGTTGATTCCCAAGTATTTTATTTTTTTTGAAGATATTGTGAATGGAGTGGTTGTCCTCATTTCCATTTCAGAGGATTTGTCGCTGATATACAGGAATGCCTTTGATTTATGCGTGTTGATTTTATATCCTGCCACTTTGCTGAATTCATTTATTAGCTCTAATAGTTTCTTTGTAGAGCCTTTTGGGTCTGCTAGGTATAGAATCATATCATCTGCAAATAGTGATAATTTAAGTTCTTCTTTTCCTATTTTGATGCCTTTAATTTATTTCGTCTGTCTAATTGCTCTGGCCAGTGTTTCGAGAACTATGTTGAAGAGAAGTGGAGAGAGAGGGCATCCTTGTCTTGTTCCAGATTTTAGAGGGAATGCCTTCAGTTTTTCTCCATTCAGAATGATGCTAGCCTGAGGCTTAGCATAGATTGCTTTTACAATATTGAGGTATGTTCCTGTTATCCCTAGTTTTTCTAGAGTTTTGAACATAAAGGGATGCTGTACTTTGTCGAATGCTTTTTCCGCATCTATCGAGATGGTCATATGGTTCTTATTTTTAAGTCTATTGATGTGGTGAATAACATTTATTGATTTCCGTATATTGAACCAGCCTTGCATCCCAGGGATGAATCCTACTTGATCATGGTGTACAATTTTTTTGATATGTTTTTGTATCCAATTCGCCAGAATTTTATTGAGGATTTTTGCATCTAGGTTCATTAGAGATATTGGTCTGTAGTTTTCTTTCTTTGAAGTGTCTTTGTCTGGTTTAGGTATCAGGGTGATGTTGACCTCATAGAATGAATTTGGAAGTTCTCCCTCCTTTTCTATTTCCTGAAGTAGCTTGAAAAGTATTGGTATTAGTTCTTCTTTAAAGGTTTTGTAAAATTCTGCTGTATACCCATCCGGTCCTGGGCTTTTCTTAGTTGGTAGTCTTTTTATGGTTTCTTGTATTTCCTCCATTGATATTGGTCTGTTTAGGTTTTCTATATCCTCCTGACTCAATCTGGGCAGATCATATGACTTAAGAAATTTATCTATGCCTTCACTATCTTCTAATTTATTGGAGTATAAGGATTCAAAATAGTTTTTGATTATCTTCTGTATTTCTGAAGTGTCTGTTGTGATATTGCCTTTTTCATCCCGTATGCTAGTAATTTGAGTTCTCTCTCTTCTTCTCTTCGCTAGCATCGCTGAGGGTCTGTCGATTTTGTTTATTTTTTCAAAGAACCAACTTTTAGTTTTGTCAATTTTTTTCAATTGTTTCTTTTGTTTCGATTTCATTAATTTCAGCTCTGATTTTCATTATTTCTTGGCTTGTACTTCTTTTGCTGTTGTTTTGCTCTTCTTTTTCAAGGATTTTGAGATGAAGTATGAGATCATTTATTTGTTGTTTTTTTCTTTTTTTAAGGAATGAACTCCAAGCAATGAATTTTCCTCTTAGAACTGCTTTCAATGTGTCCCATAGATTCCAATATGTTGTGTCTGTGTTTTCATTTATCTCTAAGAATTTTTTAATTTCCTCCTTGATGTCTTCTATAACCCATTGATCATTCAGTAACCTATTGTTCATTCTCCAAGTGATGTATGCTTTTTCCTTCCTTCTTTTATCGTTGATTTTCAGTTTCATTCCATTATGATCAGATAAGATGCATGGTATTATCTCTACTCCTTTATATTGTCTAAGAGTTGCCCTGTGACATAATATGTGTTCTATTTTTGAGAAGGATCCATGTGCTGCTGAGAAAAAAGTGTAACTGCTTGATGTTGGGTGGTATACTCTATAAATGTCAATTAGGTCTAGGTTATTAATTGTGTTATTGAGTTCTATAGTTTCCTTATTCAACTTTTGTTTGGAAGATCTGTCCAGTGGCGAGAGAGGTGTGTTGAAGTCTCCCATGATTATGGTATGGTGGTCTATTAGAATCTTGAACTTGAGAAGAGTTTGTTTGACGAACATAGCTGCACCATTGTTTTGGGCATAAATATTTATGATTGTTATGTCTTGTTGGTGTATGGTTCCCTTAAGCAGTATGTAGTGTCCCTCTTTATCCCTTTTGATTAACTTTGGCTTGAAATCTATTTTATTTGATATGAGTATGGACACTCCTGCTTGTTTCCGAAGTCCATATGAGTGATATGATTTTTCCCAACCTTTCACCTTCAGCCTATGTATGTCTTTTCCTATCCAATGCGTCTCCTGTAGGCAGCATATTGTTGGGTCTTGTTTTGTGATCCATTCTACTAGCCCGTGTCTCTTAATTGGTGAGTTTAAGCCATTAACATTTAGGGTTATTATTGAGATATGGGTTGTTCTTCCAGCCATATTTGTTTATTTCTGTTACTAAACATGGTTTGTTTTCCTCTTTGATTATTTTCCCCCCCTTTACTGTCCTACCTCCCACTGTTGGTTTTCATTGTTATTTTCCATTTCCTTTTCGTGTAATGTTTTGGCGAGGATGTTTTGAAGAGATGGTTTTCTAGCTGCGAATTCTTTAAACTTTTGTTTATCGTGGAAGGTTTTAATTTCATCTTCCATCCTGAAGCTTAATTTCGCTGGATACACAATTCTTGGTTGGAACCCATTTTCTTTCAGTGTTTGAAATATGTTATTCCAGGATCTTCTAGCTTTCAGAGTCTGTGTTGAAAGATCAGCTGTTATCCTGATTGGCTTACCCCTAAATGTGATCTGCTTCCTTTCTCTTGTAGCTTTTAAAATTCTCTCCTTATTCTGTATGTTGGGCATCTTCATTATAATGTGTCTAGGTGTGGATCTCTTATGATTTTGCACATTCGGCGTCCTGTAGGCTTCTAGGATTTGGGATTCTGTCTCATTCTTCAAGTCTGGGAAGTTTTCTCGTATTATTTCATTGAATAGACTGCTCATTCCTTTGGTTTGGAGCTCTGTACCTTCCTGTATCCCAATGACTCTTAAGTTTGGTCTCTTAATGTTATCCCATATTTCTTGGATGTTCTGCTCATGGTTTCTTAACAGTCTTGCTGAGCTGTCTATGTCCTTTTCCAGTTGAAATACTTTGTCTTCATTGTCTGATGTTCTATCTTCTAAGTGTTCTACTCTGCTGGTAGTATTCTCCATTGAGTTTTTAAGTTGGTTTATTGCTTCCTGCATTTCTAGGATTTCTGTTTGTTTGTTTTTTATAACCTCTATCTCCCTGTATAGTTGATCCTTTGCTTCCTGGATTTGTTTGCGTAATTCATTGTCGAAGTGATCTTTCATTGTCTGATTTTGCTGTCTAATGTCTTCCTTGATACTCCAGGTCATCTGAAGCATGTATATCCTGAATTCTTTATCTGACATTCCATCTGCTGCAGCTGTTACCTCTTCTAAAGTTGCGTTGACCTGCATTGCTTGTGGTCCTTTCTTTCCTTGTCTTTTCATACTGCTTGCGTATCTTTCCTGCAGGCGCGGGCGGCGGCTCTGCTCTCTCCTTATTCCAATTGGGGTGTCGTGGCTACCACGCCGGCAGGTCACTGGGCCTGTTCTGGGCGCTGGCAGCGGCTCTGTTCTACCCCTACTCCAATTGGGGTGACGAGTGTACCACGCTGGCAGGCCACCGGGCCTGATCCGCCGGTCGGTTGCAGGTTTGCCTACCCTGCAGGCGCGGGCGGCGGCTCTACTCTGCCCCTACTCCAAATGGGGTGACGTGTCTGTCGTACCGGCAGGCCACTGGGCCTGTCCCGCTGGTCGGTCGCAGATCTGCCCACCTTTCGGGCACGGGTGGCGGCTCTGCTCTGCCCCTACTCCAATTGGGGTGTCGTGACTACCCCGCCTGCAGGTCGCTGGGCCTATTCCTGGCACGGGCGGCGACTCTGCTCTGCCCCTACTCCAATTAGGGTGGTGTGTGTACCACGCCGGCAAGCTCCTGGGCCTGATCCGCCGGTCTGTCGCAGGTCTGCCTACCTTGGAGGCGCGGGCGGAGGATCTGCCCTTCCCCTCCTACCACGCCTGCGGACCCCTGGGCCTGATCTGCAGGTTGGTCACAGGTCTGCTCACCCTGTGGGCACGGGTGGCGGTTCCGCTCCGCCCCCACTCCAATTGGGGTCACGTGGCCACCACACTGGCAGGGCCTGATCCGGGCGTGGGAGAAGGATCTGCTCTGCCCCTACTCCAGTTGGGGTGACGTGTGTACCACACTGGCAGGCCACTGGGCCTGACCCGCCAGGCTGTCACAGGTCTGTTTACCTTGCAAGCGCGAATGGCGGCTCTGCCCTGCCCCTCCTACCACGCCCATGTACCACTGGGTCGCGGGTCTTCCCACCTTGCGAGTGCGGGTGGTGGCTCCGCTCCGCCCCCTCTCCAATTGGGGTCACGCGGTCACCACGCTGGCGAGCCGCTGGGCCTGCTCCGGGCCCTGGCGGCGGCCTGGCTCCTCCCCTCTGGCTCGACGACAAATTGAGGAGACTCGGGTGTCTGTGCCTCATCCCCCCTACCAGGAGACCAACTGTTTCTGTCGCCGCTGGTATTGATGAAGTTCTCTCCTCCGCCACTTTCTGATGACATCAGATCTCTGCCATGTTGGTATCCTATGCGAATGGCAGCATTTCGTTCCCCTTGCCGGGCAACCAAAGCAACGGGTGAGTCCTGACCAGCCCTCAGCAGGACCCGGACCGAGAAGCAGTTTCCGCGGGCTCCTAGCCCCCGGCCAGGGAAGTTCCGGGAGCTGGAACTCGGCCGCTCCGTGCTCGGTGTAAGCTCCTATAAGGGTAGGCTTCAAGAAGCAGTCCCCGCGGG
The DNA here is from genome assembly GCF_021218885.2 of Marmota monax. Classification (NCBI taxonomy): domain Eukaryota; kingdom Metazoa; phylum Chordata; class Mammalia; order Rodentia; family Sciuridae; genus Marmota; species Marmota monax. The sequence goes on from NW_026694038.1 coordinate 2,615,473, forward strand.
CTCAGTTCCGGGAGCCGGAATTCGGCCGCTTAGTGCTTGGTGTATGCTCTGATAGGAGCAGGGTCCAAGAAGCCGCCTCCGCAGGCTCCGCAGCCCTGGGCCAGGGTGGTTCCGGGAGCCGGAACTCGGCCGCCCTGCGCTCGGTGTTCGCTCCGATAAGATCAGGTTCTAAGAAGCACCCAGGCACTGAACCCTAGCAATCTGTCTGCAAGCCGCAGGCGAATGGCAGCCTGAAATTACCTGTTCTATGGCTGAATCAATGCTTTTCATTTTGCTTTTAAAGGCCTTCTAGGTGTTCATGTCTTAGAATTTATTTTTAATATACCTAACACTGGATTTAGCTCTGTAAAATACTTTTTCTACATGATATGTGTGTGTGTGTGTATTTTTCAGTTAATTTCTTAGGTTTTGACCTACTTTTCAACATATAATGCATGAAGGATCACGGCTATGTTATTTTGTTGTTTAAAAATTAACAAATATCATATAATGAAATTTTGACTAAGAAACTAAAAATACCTTGTTTTCCTATATTTCACATTTATGTAAACCCTTCACCAATGGTTCACATTCTTTGAAAAAAATAATTTGGTAGTGTTAAAAATCAATTTTTTCGGTCATGTATGAATAAAAATTCATTTTAAAAATGAAATTTATATGTATTTGAGTTTTGTAACCTAGTGTTATGAGACACATATATACTAAACAGTCATTGAAGTATCTCACATAGTTACTTTTTGTGTTTGACAAGAGCAGGTAGAATTTACTCATTTAACATATTCTTTTTTTTTTAATTCTAATTTGTTATATATGACAACAGAATGCATTATACTAATGGAACACAATTTTTCATATCTCTGGTTGTACACAAATTATTTCACACCATTCGTGTCTTCATACATGTACTTAGGAAAATGATGTCCATCTCTTTCCACCATCTTTTGTACCCCCATTCCCCCTCCCTTTCCCTCCCACCCTTTTTCTCTATATAGAGTTATTTAACATATTCTAATTCAATACAACTTTATTAGCCTTGACCCTCATTTGTGTGTTAGATCTCTGACCTTGTTCATCCTACATATCTGCTGTTTCATATCCTTTGACAGACATCTCCCCAGGTCCTTCTCCCACACCATAGTAACTGGTGTTTCATTTTCTTGGTGTGTCTGACCTCAGTTTTTTTTTTTTTAACATAAATCATTTTATCACAGTTCTCATGGTTGGTTTCATTGTGTTTATGGGGAAAAGCAGTTTAATTTTTAAAAGATATACTTTAGGTTTTTGTTTATATTGAGCAGATAAGGAAAGGAAGCAGGTTATAATTCCTGTCCGAGCAGCAATCTTCTATTTGGAATGTTCAGTGTGCACAGACCATCAGAGGGGAGCATAAGGGTAATGTAGGTGCTGCTCAGGCAAAAAGGGTCAGAGAGAACCATGTTCTGTTGGGATAAGACAGGTTGAAAGCAATTAAATTGCAATATGTTTTCTGAGCTGGAAAGATGTTTACTGATTTATGTTGGAAGGATTCATTCCTATTTCTCTAGAACCCTATATTTATTAATAAAATATTAAAATTCTTAGAGGTAGCCTATCTTGAAATATTCCTTTCTGATGGTCTTCAGAAAGAATTATTGTCTTTCTAATTTTCAATATATTTGTGTTGACAGCTTTTTTATTGTCAAGTAAACTCTGTCTTAGAACAGCTGTCAGACAAATTACATTGTGGTGTGTTTTAAAAGAAGCATCACAAGGGTCAATCTGCACCCTTGTTTTTATATTCATACATTTGTTTGTATATTTGAACCTGCATTATGAAAACAAGGAAAGTTGGTTGAAATAGTCATGTTTATCTGTTCATATTGTAGGACTGAATGTTGCTTTTAGAATATTTTATATTTAGAAACACATCAAAGCTGACTTTACACTTAACCTGCTACTTTATGTCAAATATCTTTGCATGTGAGGAATGCAAGTCAATTGCTGTGGAACAATACTTAACATGACAATGTCATGTTATGCTAATAAAAGCAGTAAAATTTCTGGTAGCAAATAAAATAAGTAGAGCTTGTTTAATTCTGATCAAAAACTTAAATTAAAATTATGGCATTTAAGTAATCATGTGCATATTTCCACAGAAAGTTTTAAAGGAAGACAATACCCAGGTTTTCTCAATATTGAAATCTTTATTTCTCAACTATGACTAACTTTTCCACGTAAAACTAAGATTCTGTAAATTTCATTTTTGTCTCTCTATACACAAAGAGACTATGACATTCTATAAAAATCAGGAAGCATATATAAGTTATGATGACAGAAGAGTTGAGGGATTACTCTGGTAGTTTAAAGATGAAATCCAAACTATGTTTCAGATCACTGGATCAATTAGCATTTATTAAGGTAATTATACTATATTGTTTGCTGAGGGCAACTGCTCTGCCATTTACCAACTGTGACTTTACGCAATTAATCGAAACTTATTATGCCTCAGTTTCTTCATATGTAAAGTAGGACTTATAATAGATTTCTGTGAGCCTTAAAGATGTCGTTTGTATAGCTTGTTTAGAAAAGCTCTTGTCATATAATAGGTCTATAGATATTACCTATTGTTTATTGAGCATCTATTTTTATATTTAGAACTATTCTAGGTATTCTCAGGCTACACAGCCATAAGCTATGACCAATCTATTTAAGTAAGTTAAATATTGTTAGAGAAATAACAGCAACATAAGACAGTATATCAATATCAAAAAAGGAACCTGGGTGTGCAAATTTGAAGAGTGATTTTTAGGAGCTAAAGCAATTTAAGAAAGGTGATTTCAAGCTAGTAGAATATGATTAAAGAATATGACAAAACTCATATGTTTGTCAAACAATTAAATTAGCTTGACTGAAAGTACTGGTCTATGTAGAGCAATGGATTGGACATTTAGGTGAGAATCTCAATATAAGAAGCATTTGATTATTTTTTAGTATTGGAACTATTATGATTCCTCAGATAATAATCAAGACAAAAGGAAATTAGGAAAGTTTTATCATGAGAGCAAATAATGTTTATATGCTTGAATTAGGCTAAAATAAATTTTGTGAACAATTTTCAGTGACTGAGGAAAAGAGTGCAGATGAACAATGAAAGGAAGGTCTTCAATAAAATGAATGTAGGTTTTATAATGAGCAATTACAAATTCAGCTCATTGGGTTCATAGAAACCCCAGCAGCAGATTGTGTGGCCACATGGGACCTCAGTTGGCACCAGGCTAGACAGAGATTGTGGTAGAGGTTGTAAGTAACTGTGATGTGGAAGAAAAGAAAATAAAGGTCTCAGGGTGTCAGGGAACAAATCCCATGTATGAAAAGCCTCCCTGCTGTAGCTGATCTGTGAAACAACTTTAATACCAATCTGAAAGTGTATTACTGATCTGTTTGGATGATGGAAGCAAATTGCTGCAAGCCAAGGCAGAAAATAATAACTAAACAATTAAAAAAAAAGTGTGGCTAAAGCAAAAACCAATTCAACATGGTGGAAAAGTAGATCCTATGAAGAATTCTTGGCTTTTGTGAATTGTGAATATGATTATTTGTAAGGTGGATTACACACACACACACACACACACACACAGAGAGAAAAAGGCCAACAGTAAATGAAGGCAGAGAAGCATGAACTGCTCAAGAATCAGGCTTTAGTTTTACAATTTGTTTCTATTCTCAAGTTCTTTACATTTCCACTCTGATTAGTGTGATCATATTCCTTTCTGCAGCCCAGGATTACGCTAGACTAAAATGGAATACTAAAGCATTTCATAAGTTGAAACAGCTTTCTAAAAACAGAGCAATGGTGTTACTGAAAATGGTTTAAATTGAAAATAATTTCAGGAACTTATAGTCCTGGCATAATATTCGTTTTTCAAGCAATCCTATAATTTAATGTAGGTACCAAACTCTCCATTTATACCACAAAAAATAAAAGTATTTCACTATATAGTTATCCATGCTATGAAAGGGATATTAAATAAACTTGCATGTCTAGGTTATCTAAATCTTTGGCTTACTTATGTTATTTTTACCCACCTACAGGGACACTGCGGGTGGTTTATTATATAACAAAAATAGGAGCCTTTTGGCATTGGTAGAATATTTATAGCAAGTAGAACAGTTGACTTTTGAAATATATGATCTTATTACTTCACATTTGTGAATAAGCTATTTATATTCCAGCACACTTGAAATGGTCAGTTTGTTAGATCTTTTGATATTTTAATTTTTTGATATTTTAATTTTTCCCAGCTCTACAAGGCATAACTGTGTCTTTTATTGCCTTAAAAATAAGATTATTTCTTAAATATAATGGCATAGGCAGAGAACTGTCTTAGGACAAGGCCCCAATTGGCAAAAACTTCTCACCTTCTCACCACCCCTCCTGTAAATCCCTTACTGTAACAAGCCCACCTCCCTTTCTTTTTCTTGTGGTATATCTGTCTTTGTCTTTACAATAATTATAGTAGAATAAAGATGCCTATTTTAATATTCTCTCTATACAAACAGAAGCAGTTTTAAACACATTCTCCTCCCACTACACCCCACAAGACTTACCCACATAAAATATAGGATGCAAGGACAGTTAGTCTAGTTTAGGACCTATTATAACAATTCTTAGCTATCACACTGACTCCATTTTTCCAGCCAGGAAAATTTTCTTTAGCTTTTTCAAAACAATTTAATAGGAAATTATAAAGACTTGACACTTTTTTCTCAACTGTTAACACTTCACAATAGATTAAATAGGGTATAATTTGTGCTTTTCTGAATTTGATGTTCTTCAAATGTGTACAAGATGAAATGGATTATTATCTCTCTTTTTTTTTTTTGCTTTTTGAAAGTTGCTTTCTAAAGTATGCATTACTCTTTTGAAACAATATTACAGACAAATCCAGCTTTAAAAGGAACAATGTTTATTGAATGGCAAGTTTTTCTCTCAAACTTAATGCAAATATCAATATTTTGTATGTGTGCTTTTAGAATTTTGATTGTTTCTGTTCAATAAGGTGAAGTAGAGGATATAATAAGGTTATTTCAATTATGCAATGAAATACCTCAATTTTTAGTAATATCTTAGAGAATGCTACAAATTACATTCAATCTGGACACAACATCAAACTGCTGAAAATAATGTTGTTGACTATAATGAGTTGGCAAGGGACAAAGAGAGATTACAAGACTTGATTTTTCTCCTTGGCATTGAATATACTTAAAAGATTTAGAATTTCAAGAGATTTAATAATTCCTTAAAATTATTAGGTCCACATTTTGAAAATTTGCTGTTTGTCAAAAGATGGATGTTGTTTACAAAGGTGTACATCTTACAGTTGATTTTATTCTGATGTGGATTATAGGGAGAAGTTATGCTTAAAGAGAATTTGTGTGTTTGAAACAATGGAATCATTAAATATATTTGTGATTTTTAAACAATAGTAGTACAGTTGAATTTCATTTCAGTACATATCTCTATGTTCAGTCAATGCTTATGTGCCTGCTATATCCAAGGCGATTTTTCAGTAGAAAGTTTGGGGATACAGTGATAAATGAGAAAAAAAAGCATATTCATCTAATCACGGAAGTGTCAGAAAAATAAACACAAAGCACAGCTAAAGTACTTTTGGAATTCTGTGGATAGAAGTAAACATTCTTGGTTTGGGAGATTGTGAAAGGTGGTATGAAAGTATTTGGGGATTTATCAGTTTACAATTGAGGTGGAAGATTAATTCTAGGTGGAGGTTGAAGGATGAATGAGGAAAAGTACAGCCAATGCACAGTAGAAGGTCTTAGGAAATAAGAAGGGAGAGAGGGCTGGGTTGCTTAACTTCCGGAATGTTTTCTCCTGTCTACATTTTTCTAATTGGTAGTAATGCAAGGATACATATTAGATATTTTAGCATGGAGGTGGTACAAAATAAAGTCTCAATGTTTTTAGCTATCAGCTATGTATGGAGAAAAGCTGGGACATGATTATTTAACAGGATCGTAGGAGGGAAAGATGAAGAAATTGGTGCTATGATTCTTGATAATGGGGTAGATGGATTGCCAATAGAGAAAAAGGATACAAAGAGTTTGTAGTCTGCAGAGGGAAAATATTGAGTTCAATATGATACATCTTTGGACAGGAATGATGGAATGTCAAAGTGGAGCATTCAAATGGTAGTTGAGGAACAAGTGGATCTCAAATTTAGGGACTATATAAGTAAAGGTGACAGTTGAAGCATAAGATTTTGAGGAAGTACAAGTAGAAGAGAGGAAGGAGAAAAATGTATTAAAGTTGAAGATGGATGTTGAGAAATAATTGTATTTATCCTTAGGAAAATGAAAAGGAATCAGTTGATAATAATAAAGAAAACAAGAGCCAAACAAATAGGGTCATAGGAGCAAAAAGCACACAAGATTCAAGAGGGCAGTGGAACAGTGAGGGACGTGGGGTAAGAAAGGGACAAGAAATAGGATGTGCACCCCTTCTCTGCATGCCCAGACTCCAGAGCTTCTCACAGTTTTCCCCACATATACTATTCATTCTTCTTACTCTTTGACTTCCTATCATGCTCAAGTCTTTTCTGTAACATTGAAGCTTCTGGTAGCACCTGAGCCTTGAAGCCAAGGAATATGCATTTTTAACAAGAAGGGTCAAGTGTGTTCTGTCACCCTGAGCATGAAAGTCCAGTGTGTTTTCTCAAGAAAACAGCTTATCTATTATTCTAATTCTATTGTTCTTATATAACAAAATATACGCTCAATGAATTTGGTCAGACCAGAGATTGTAATATGCATTTATATCTAAAAGGCTTTTGAATCACAGTATTAAACTTTCTGAGAGCAATCTGTTTTATTTCACCATGCTTTTGGTAACTTATTATTTAAAAAATACATATATATTGTAAGTGACTTAAAATGAGATATGTGTACGCAGGTCCCTTTCTCTAAGTTGCTACATTATATTTTTTTATAAGACTGAAAATTCAAAAAATGATGACAAAGATTTGGAATTTGGCAATACAGTATTTTCACATTCTCTTGGAAATACTGTAAAAAAAGGATTTTTGGTTCTATAGAAAAAGGGTTTAGAAAACAAGCATTGTTTATGAATATATTATGACATTTTAATGAATATTTTAGTAGTCTTTGTTATGTAGAATCAGTAGAGATCTAGAAATTGTCATGACCTTCAGTTTACTTTTCTGTGCCTCCTTTCCTACCTGCTGGTGTCTGTCCCACATTCATCTGAGTGCCGTTTTTCTCTGATCTTGCCCTCCACAGCCTGGTATTGGTAAGAAATTCACACAGCTATGTTGATTAGTACCAATGGAATCCTATGACCTTCAGTATAGTGCAGATCCTTAAACATCTCCAGCCACTCTGTAAACCTCCACCTCTCTATTCTACTTCCTTACCTACTATCTCTGAACAGATGACTCTTTCTTGCTTATTACAAAGGAAATAGAGACCAATAAACTAGAACTGTCTCAACTTTTTGCACTAGTTGTTGCAGTTATTTCCACTTATCTCAAAACTTTTCCTCTTCCTTTCCAGTACCTATGGAAGAACTGTCTTCCCTTAGAGCCGCACTCTAGATTTCTCCTTTGTTTTGATTCTTTCCTCCTCATCCATTACTTTTATCCTCTCGTGTTTAGGATACAGTAAGTGAGCAAGAAAAGTGTAATGAATCTAGTGACTTTTGAAAGACCTTGCTGTGTTGTAGAGAAGATTGCTTTCCTCACATATTGCAAGGTTCAGGGCTGAGAGCCCTGTTTAAAAATTCATATTAGCAAGAGAAAAGCATATAAATTTATTGAATCTAATAAAACTTTAAAATGACTTGGGAGGCTTCAGAAAATGAAGAACCAAAGATCAAGAGATAGGTACATATTTTTATGGACAATACTGAGGAAGTACAATTGGTGAACAAAAGGACATGATCTACAAGGCCTGTTGGTTCTGATAATACTCGGTTTTCCTGTGTGCTGTTTTTTTCCCTTTGGATTTAGAGCAGGACACCTGTCACATGAGTCCACAGGGAGAAGGGCAAAGAGAGCTTTCTGCTTTTGCTGTTTTGTCAAATGTCAAAGTGCCCTATTTGGGGGTTGCATTTCCTGAATCCCACCACTGTCAATAAATTATATATTCTCTTGAATCTTTAATGTCTCCCTCCCCTCTTGTCTTTCTCCTTTTACATAGAAATATGCCCATATCTATCACATTAAAACCCAAGAGAAACCTCAGGTCCTCATTCTCCATTCCCTTCTAGTTCCCACACTGTTTCTTCCATTTTCCCAGCAAAGGTAGATTTATTTATGATACTGTAATCCCTTCCACTCTTTGGAAATATTTTTCCCCTCTGGCTTCTGACATCTCATGGTTTAGGGATTCTCCTCTCTGGTCACTACTCAGATTCCTCTGCTTGTTCCTTAAATGTTATTTTTGAGATTTTTAACTTCTGTTTATTTTTCTTCCTTCATTTACTCTCTTTTGGAAGTTGTACTTTGATTTTTACATGCTCTTTATATATGTTGTAACCACCAAATTCTTAAATTCTATGGAGAATTCTTTTCTAGAACTGTAAACCTTTGTATATTCAACTATTACATGTCTATTCTGTTCTCTTAAAAAAAAAAAAAAAAAAAAAAAACACCTTTAATTAAATCCCAAAACAGAAACTCATGGGTTGGGGCTGTAGCTCAGTCAGTGGCAGAGTGCTTGCTTAAGCATGTGTGGGGTCCTGGGTTCAATCCCCAACACAGCAAGCAAAACTTATCAATGTCCCTCCAAATTGGTCTTCCCCCATACTTTCTATATTAAAATGCCCTATCATAATCTAATTGAGGAACTCCCTGAATCATTTCCCAATTTTTCTTCCCAATCATTTTCTTTTTTTTAATATTTATTTTTTAGTTGTAGAGGGACACAATACATTTATTTTATTTATTTTTTATTTTTATATGGTGCTGAGGATCAAACCCAGGGCCTCACATGTGCTAGGCTAGCACTCTACCGCTGAGCCACAACTCTAGCCCCCCAATCATTTTCTTTATCTAACAGTACAAGAAATCTTGTGATGCATACTTAGGAATTTCTGTTGGATTGTTTATTTCTACTTGTCTTCTTTCTTTCTGGCTTCTCATTTTCTACTGTTCGTCCATTATTTTGAGAAAACCATCTAAATGCTTCAAAAGGTTATTTCAGATTCTTGGTCTGGACCATCTTTCTGGATGAATTTTGCCCTTCCATTCCTGCCTCAATTTCATATCATTTGCCAAGCTTGGACTTCTTGAAGTTGTTAAATAAGCTATGCTTTGTATTCTCTTTGGCTTCACTCTGACTTTGTTCAATTTTGTAATTTTAAATAGCTACTTCTCCAGAAAGCCTTGAAGGAATTAATGATATGCCATTCCAAAATATTCCCAGTTGGTATATTGATTATTTCAGACTGGTCACTTGAGGAGCTAGAACTTCAGAAAGAGCCATTTATCCTGTGTTTCCTACCTGCAGCAAGCCCTGGAGGTTCTTTTGAGAGGGATGCCCTTTACATACCAAGAATGAAAACTAGCTCTGACCACCAGAGACTGGAAATTAGGGCTACAGTGAATATGAATAAATAAATCCTGAAGTAACTCTAATTTTTCACTAGCTTCTATGCCTTCCATATATTTCTTAGTAACATTCCTAGAATTAACTACCTTAATCTCTATATTTATTTGTTCCATCATCCCTTCACAAATTAATCATTCTTTGCCTCAAAAGTATATAAACTCCATGCTTTGGTCATTTTTTTTTTTAGTACTTGAATCTCTTGTGAATATCTCCATGTAGTTATAAAATTAATAAAAAATTATGCTTTTCTCTTTTTAATGCAGGATCCTAGAGCAAGGCAAAGGCTGACATAAGAAAGGCGGGGGCCATATACTGAGCATTTCTTTGTTGCCTATAGCCTCTTCTACCAGCCTCCCCATACCACTATGAATAAGCATTAAGTGACTCCCTCCTGGTAGCTGAACAATGTCAAGAGTGAACAATAAATTCTTCCTGGTGGAGTGCCATGTTCCTTTCTTATTATGTGAAAATTTTGTTTCTCCCATTATTTCCCCAAAATTTTATAGTTCCATCTGGATAAATTTAATAAAATGATTATACATATGTGCTTGATGATTTACCAAGTAAGAAAAAGATTGATAAATATTTGCACATGAGTATTATCTATTTTGTAATTTTCCACTTTTGAAGTAAATGTGACCTTTCCTTATTTCCTGGTCTTTATCACCTTGTAATTCAATGGTGAAAGTAGACTGCTTATATAATATTTTAGGAAAATCAGCTAACACTTTATATCTGTACAATAATTCGTGCTCCTGTAAAGTGTTCTTGACAGCTTGTCAGTGGGGCAGAGAAGACTGGACATGTCCTAAAGTGCTTTGCAGTGCAAAAAAGTTCACCTCAGTGAACATTGGTAGTGACAGTGCCCACAGGTGTCAGGAGAGAGTGCATATTTTAGCTTAGTTGGGCATAAATCAGAATTCAGTCATTAGATATATTCGTCTCTCAGTTTCCCAGCTAAAGGGATGTATAACACTTCTTGCTTTTTGTCAGTGTTGATAGTTTATTTGAGAAGAGATGATTCAGTTTTTCCATATTCCATGACTTACTCAGTAACTGCTTAGAGCAACAAGATAGTCTGATCTGAATTAGAAAATAGTACTAATGTTCTTTGCTCTTCCTATACTCTACTGTATTTTGTTTGTTTGTTTTCAATGTAAAACTGGGGCATAATTGTAATTCTCTAATAGCAATACTAAGAATATTGATTGGTTGTTGCTTATAATGTTGTTCAGATGTATGCACCAGCTCATAAATAGCACAAACTGTACTATCAGGATGACATTATGTGCACCGTTCATTTTAATAGCCCTATAAATTTCTATTTGATTTTGTTTCTTGATATTCATTTACCTTTCTTCTATCCTATTCATAAAGCATGGTTCAATAAATGTTATCCTTTATTTTTGTTTGTGCTAAAGTGTTCCTAGTGCTAATTTATTTACTAAGTTTGTTTTACACATAAATCATGCCTCCGTATTTTACTCTCTGGCACTTCATCCATTTTTATGACTGACTTTCTAGTTTCCCTTCTTCCTCTTTAGTTTGTCAGCTTATTATTCTTTTATATGTTCTCTTAAACCTCATTTAAATCCCTTTCCCATGTTATATTTTTATTTCACATTTATTGTTTATTATATTACATATGAGTTTAGCTGAAAAAAAAATTGGTGACCATGATGTACTACTGGAACTCTTCTGTGTTATCTAAGGAAGAAAAGACATCTAAAGCTAAGTTTCCATGATTTAGATCGTACGTACGTAGAGTAAAGCTCATATTCAAAGTAAACATCTCATCATTTTATCAGATTACTTATGTTTCCGTATAATTGCCTGGAGAGAAAAGAACATAAATTATTTATTTATTTACTTATTTATTTATTATTTATTTATTTTACTGCTGAGCTACGTCTCCAGCCCTTCTGTTTTTATTGCTTTTGAGACATAGTTGCACTAAGGTGTCCAGCTAGCCTTGAACTTGTGATCCTTCCGCCTCAACTTCCTGGGTAGATGTGATTTCAGGCCACTGTGACTGTGAGGATGAATAAATGAAATAGATGAGGAAATTGAAAATTAAATTATATTGACATGAATCAGAAAAATTGTGTGGTATTTGGTACTGTTTCGAATGCCAGAAATAACTGAGATAGAAGATGTATTTAGGTTTTCCTAAAATGCCCTGAAACCATAGCTTATACTTTAAGATTTTCTTTGCATTGATCTAAAGAAAGGACTTGAACTTAAATCTTTGGATCATAATTTTAATGATCAAGACCATTGCTTTAAAATTTAAACTTTGATCCAGAATTCATATCTAAGTGTCTAGCTAAAGAAATAAAGTGCATTTAAAATTGTCCACTAAAATATTGCAGTATGATTTGTAGTGGTTAAAAACAGATGATTTTTTTTTTAAAGAATGGTAGTATAGAATGTGGAGATAATGGAATATTAAGTAGTCATTAAAAAGGATATGTTTATAGAATATTTGTGTCAGCATATGTTTGTATTTATCATATGGTATAAATGAAATAACTAAATAAAAGAATTAGAGCAAATATCTGAATGGTAGGATTATTCTTCCATTTTTCAAATAGTCTGCATTTATTGTACTCTCACTATTATATTCAGAGGACTTGTATGCAAAAATACAGCATTTGTAATTTAGAATGTTCTACTTAGTAATATATTTATTACATTTTAAGAAAAATAAGCAAATGTTTGCCTTCGTATCATAGAAGACATCCATGTAATTTTTTCTCTTTTGGATTTGTGGATGTTTTAGCATCCTAAACATTTGTATCTAAAGGTTGACTGCTTTGAAATTGGAAGGTGGAATGGGAGGGTGGACATGTGGGAGCTAGGAGGAAGAAGAAAGATCTAAGGACAATTTATGAATTATCTGAAGCATGGATATAAAATGTCACCATGTGACCTTTATTTGTCAAAGATGTGATAGAATATTTTTCTTTCTGATTTCTACAGTATCAAGTCATGGGTTGATAAGATGCAGGAAGACCTTGTCACACTGGCAAAAACAGCAAGTGGAGTCAATCAGCTTGTTGATGTGAGTAAAATCCATCAAAGGAACTTGATAATTTGAATGTCCTTCTGTTTTGTAAGAAAGTGTGTATCTATGTTATAGATAGAATGTGATTTTTCCTGTGGATGTAGAAGTGACATTCTGAGAGAAACCCTTGCTACTGCTAGTTATTGTGAACAAGAGTACCACCCCTAGCAGTTAATGAAACTCACCATGCTTTACAGTTTATACTACTTTACAGTTTACACCAGCTCTCAGATGAGTCCCTGATCTGTGTATGTCCCAGTATTCACAGTTGGGTGCCATGTGCATGTTACCACAGTGTTTCCATTCCTCAGAATATATTTCTTAGGTAGTGATGACTTCCAAGTCTATAATGGTTCTTTTTAATATCCTCAATGGAAACTCATCTTTGTTCTTTGAGGATAGATTTTATTTAAAAAAAAATTTGAAAAGTATTTATAACAATGTCCAGAGATTGGAATGATCAATTGAGATTGCTAATAAAGATTTTGGTGCAAGAAATGGAAATACAATAAAAGATGATTTTTTTCTTATGATTTCTAAATTGGTTGTGAAAGTTACTTTAAATTTTTTTTGAAAAGGACATTAATATGTGATATAAATATTTTATAGAATCTTAGATTATTTTTCATGGGTTAGAGCATTTATATATATATTCTGTAAGATTAATCAAAGTTAAATGTCATTTGTATGGGGTCTCACAACTTCAATTTCAGTGTAAGTCATGTAATAACTTTTTGTTACATGTACTCTCACCTTGTGTTCTTAGTGATACAAGGACCCTGTTTATATTTTAATATGTGGTGGGTTGATTAAGTGAAATGGTATATGTTTTGACTGTGACCTAGCTCATGGTGTCAAGTGTGGAATTTTATATTTGTAGCATTATTGGGTAATCAGAAAGTTTCCAATTTTGGAGCATTTTGGATTTCACGTTTTTAGATTAGGAACATTCACCTTGCATGTGAATATTCCTCTCTGAGAGAAATGGAAACATATTGATAAGTTAAGTATAAGACTTTAAAATTTCTTCTGAACCTCTTTATGAAACAATTATAGAATTAAAAACAGAAGAGTTTTTTTTATTTGTTCCAATTAGTTATACGTGATAACAGAATGAATTTTGATTCATTGTACACAAATGGAGCACAACTTTTCATTTCTCTGGTTGTACTTGATGTAGAGTCCCACTATATGTGCGGTCATACATGTACCTAGGGTAATGATGTTCATGTCATTCCACCATCTTTCCTACCTCCATACCTCCACCCCTTTCTTCCCTCCCTTTTGCCCAAAGTTCCTCCATTCTCCCCACGCCCGCCCACCCTTTATGGGTTAGCATCCACTTATCAGAGAGAATATTTGACCTTTGTTTTTTTTTTGGGGGGGAGGGTTGGCTTACTTTGCTTAGCATGATATTCTTCAACTCCATCCATTTATTGCAAATGCCATAATTTTATTCTACAAGAGAGTTTTGAGTAAAACTAATATTAGGTTGAGCATATTTAGACTTGGGTCTCATTCCCGAGACATCTCGTGTGTGTGTGTGTGTGTGTGTGTGTGTGTGTGTATATATATATATATATATATATATATATATATATAATGTAAGCAAATGGTTCAGAAGAGATTTGAAATCTGAAGAATTTCTGGTCCCAAATCTTTTACATAAGGGTACTAAATCTGTATCTGTGAGATAAGGAATACATTTGGAAATGAAGGGTATTTCTTATGAACACCAGTGATGAGATTTAATTCTAATCCATCCTCATTGAGCACATAATGTGTTCCAGGCACTGTGCAGGCTACCAAGAGTAGACAAACAGTTTCTTTTCTCAGAGAACTGACACAGCTCATCAAAAATCCCCAGTGCTTGGGGTGAAAAGATGCCTGAAAGCTATTGTAAATTGACAGTAGGAATCTGTAGTGATTCCCTGGGGAAGATATGTTACACTGAGAAAGTGTGCAGCATATAAGTGAGACTGAGCAACGGTATTTGTGGATGTTCCAGCAAATATTATTTATTAATTTTCATTTAAATACTGTTTAAATTGACTAAGGGCTTTCATTCAACCACAAGGAGAAAAAAAATGACAAATGACAGATTCTGGTTTTAAGTTACATGATACTTTTTATTGACAGATTGAGATTAAAAATAAGCTCTTGGAAACCTTTTCAGTGCCTCTCTAGCCTCAAAAACCACTTGCTTGGCTGACCTCGTTATTTTATTTCATGTTATGATATGAATCTTCTATTGCCAAATCTGTGTTTTGCAATAAAACATTAAGTAAAAAAAATTTCACCGAGTTTCCATTTGGTCTTAGGAAGTATAGATGGCTTAGAAGACTGTAAAATTGTATGAATTAATGACTTTGACTGAATTAGGATAAAAAAGTAGATGGAAAAGATGAAAATCCCCATAATTTTTTGTTTATGAGGAACGTACCTCAATATAGTGACAGATGTATTATGTGTAAGAGAATGACATGTTAGGGAAGCTCTCTCTCTCTTCCTCTCTCTCTCTCTCTCTCTCTCTGTGTGTGTGTGTGTGTGTGTGTGTGTCTGCATTGGAGACTGAGCAGAATTCGCTACAGGAAAAATAATTCAGGTATTAGGGCACATGGAGAACATCCTCTTACAGGATAAGTGATCCCATTGCTTCCTAACTTTTCCTAGACAGAAGGTCCAGGATTTGGGCAAAAGGAATACATTTTTTTAAGCCATGTAAACTTGAGGCAAAAACCGCTTGAAAAATAACATTGTTGAGAATGAACTTTGAGCTAAGTTTGGGGGCATTGTTGTGGGTTTTTGTTTATTTGTTTTTGAAGTGCTGGAGACCAAACTTGGGTTCTCATGTATGACAGACACTGACACTGAGTGACAGACATCAGAAGTGTTGAATGCATGCTGAGGACCAGAAGTTGAAGGAGGGGAGGAATTAAATAGGTCCCTGGACCGAAGTTAATATTGTAGAAATTTGGTTTCTTCACAAATCAATTAACGTAATTAATTTTACTTGCTTCACAGGTAAAGCCAGTTTTACATGAAGGCCAAGAACCAATGTAATGAGCCACATTGCTAAAATAATACATCCTTGTAGTTTTATGAAAATTGCTTAATGGGGTCATAAAACATCAGTCTAGGGAAAGTTGATTAATGTTATTGAATGCATTCAATACTCTTAACAGATGTGGATTTTACGTAGGTTTCTTGCCTATCTTCTGTTAGAAATCAAGAGTGAGGAGGTTTAAGAAGTATTGCTGACCCTAATACATTAAAGTTTTAAAATATCTCTTATTGAATTATTATTCCATTATGTAATCATTTGGAGCACATATGTCCATCAATTGGTTCTGTCAATTGTTAGCTCTATAATTTGGCCAAGGTAATGTTATGGAGTTGTTGGAATGATGATACAATCCATATAAACTACATATTGACATATAAACATAACTCTGCAAATATCATTCATTTGTTGAATTAGTTAAATGTATCATATTGTACTAGTGGGATACAGGCTGAGTTGATGTGACACAGACAAGATCAGAACACACTTTTCTCCCACATTGCAGTCTAGAGGTGAGCAGAGTATGGTTAGCTGGGAGTCCCTGAGATCCTCTCAGCTTGGGGTTTCCATTTCTAGTTTAAGGTGATCCCTTCAGTTGCTCTTATTTCCCAGCCATCAGGTAAAGGAAGACAGAGTAGGAGAGCAGATACCCAGGCAGTATAAAATGTTTACACACATTGCAGTAATGAGAGCTTAGTCACATGGTCTCACAAACCTAAACAGGTTACAAAGAAGGAAGGTCTTTACAGTAATGTGCCCAATGAAAATTCTACCACAATGGAAGGGGCAGAACAAATAGTGGGGAGATTAAGCAATCATCTTCCATTGATTCGTATTGTTATCTGAATATTACTTTTGTGTGAGTGCTGTATCTAAAATGTATTAGTGCTTTGTTAATATAGAATTGAAGCTTTATTTATAAATTTTAAACATTATAGATCAAGAAAAAATTGAGTGACTGGGGTTGCGGCTCAGTGGCAGAGCGCTTACCTAGCATGTGTAAGGCACTGGGGTTTGATTCTCAGTACCACATATAAATAAGTAAAATAAAAGTCCACCAGTAACTAAAATAATATTTAAAAAAAGAAAAAAAATTGAAGTGTATCTCCAGATTTTGGAAAACGTTTTTAAACAATCTGAGTTATAGGATATTTTGTTATTTCTACACACACACACACACACACACACACAGATCCTTGTAGCTCCCATGCTAGTAAGTGGAGAGGGAGAGGCCAATATCATGTTTATAAATAAATAACATTTTAAATATTAAAGTGTTTGTAATATTCTTGAAAACAATGGTTTTAGTGGTTGGCCATCAACTAGTGTTTAATTTGTTGAGAAAATATATCCCCTTAAAAATATAACCAAATTTTGACCAATATCAAATTCATCAAATATTCTAAACTAGTGGGTACTATATAGTAATGAGAATTTGCTTCAGAAAAAGATTTTCAAACAAAAAGTTGATGAGTAGAAACGATTGTCTTTTTCTGGGCAATGTACTTTTTCTTTTTTTTTTTAAATGTTTTTTTAGTTGTCAATGAGCCTTTATTTTATTTATTGATACGTGGTGCTGAGAATCGAACCCAGTGCCTCACACGTGCTAGGCAAGTGCTCTGCCACTGAGCCACAATCCTAGCCCTGTGCAATGTACTTCTGAATCTAACAGAACTCTGCATATTCGTCAAAATCCTCAGTCACTACATTTGATTGGCCCTGCCCTGGGGACAAGTAACTGCAACAATGTAAGCATACTATAAGGACCTCAGGCCCCTTCAGGACTTCTCTCCTAGCCTTCTCTTTATTACAGAAGGAAGGCTTCCGTAATTGTCATTGCATTTGATCAATTAACTCTTACTAACTCTTTCATCTCTAAGGGGAACGTGTTTGGTATTAGGAAACAGGAATGAAGGCTTTATTTTTAAAGAGGTCAAGTTTCTCTTCATTCCAAATAGGCTTGTTTTCCCTGCAGGGAAAGGTAGGGAGGGAGTCCCAGCAGGATCTGTATTACCTGAGCTAAGTGAAGTGACTGGAGTACAAAATTTGGAGAGGCATTTGCTCTGAAGCTCATTAACTTGCCTGATCCAGAATGAGTAAGTACCTGCTTACATTTTGTGCCATTGGCAACTCACTTCTTCTCCCTAGCCCTGGCCCTGGAGATAGGGACAGCGAAGGCCTTAAAAGCTCTGTGTCTTCTATACTTCCTTGTGGGATCCACAGCTATTTGTACTCTTTGGCCCTCTACTCAGTGGGCCTCTATGCTACATTTTCCTCCCTGATCCTTTTCTTGTCTTCTCTTTCAGATCCTTCTAGGCTTTTCCTTTTGGGTTGTAGGACTTTGGACTCAGACTGTGGTGTGTGTGTGTGTGTGTGTGTGTACATGTATTCTTCTAGTGGTAGAAGAATATGCATTTTGAAGTATTTACCCACAATGTCTGATATTGCTCCCTACTTCCCTTCTGTAACATTTAGAATGCTGTGTTCTCTTCTGACAATGAAGTGTTTTTGGGGAATCGCAATTTTTTTTTTACTAACATATTATTGTGTCCCCCTAATTATCTAAGAAACTCAAAATAATCCATGTCTCATTGTTGTTATAAGTCTTACTTCTTAAATTTAAATTTTACCTGAATTTCTAAAACTTTAGTATAAAATATGCAAATATATTTTTTAAATATGTAGATTATTATTATTTTTGAATTTGATTTTTATAGATGGAACTATTCTACAATGGCACCTCCACAGAACTTTGATTCATTGTTATGATTTCCTAAGTTAAAATTATGTCAAAATCAGTACTTTATATTTTAATATGCTACTCAGAGATATAAATGCAGAATGTGTCTAAATATTGAACATTCATTAGTATTCTTAAATAAGTTAGTATTTATTTATTTATATTTTTATTTTTTAGAGAGAGAGAGAGAGAAAAGAGAGCGCATAGAGAGAGAGAATTTTTTAATATTTATTTTTCAGTTTTCGGTGGACACAACATCTTTATTTTTTTTTTTAAAATTTTTATGTGGTGCTGAGGATCGAACCCAGCGCCCCGCGCATGCCAGGCGAGCACGTTACCACTTGAGCCACATCCCTAGTATTTAGATAAATAGTTTAAGTTAGTATTTAGATAAATAGTTTGAGTTATGATAGTTTCTAACTAACCCTGATGCTTTTTCTTTGAAATTGTGGGCACATTATCTTATGTAAATAGAGTATTCATTTTCTAGGTGATAGTTAAATATACTAGTATATTTACAAAAGAAGACACTCAAATGCAGAACATAATTAATTTG
Source organism: Marmota monax (assembly GCF_021218885.2). Taxonomy (NCBI): domain Eukaryota; kingdom Metazoa; phylum Chordata; class Mammalia; order Rodentia; family Sciuridae; genus Marmota; species Marmota monax. The sequence continues at coordinate 2,634,527 of NW_026694038.1, forward strand.
TGATTTTGATTAGGGAATCAGCACAGCAACAAGCAAGATGAGGAATCTTCCAGTCCCAGGAAAGTTACTAAATAGCTACATGATATTAGAATTTCCTTTATCTGCTCTTCACATGAGATCAACAGCAACACTGCCTTCCTCACAGAAATGTTTTAAGGGTATAAGGAAAGAAAAGATAAAATGGGGAAGCATTAATAGATGCTTTGGAAAAGTTACATGCTTTTACTTCTGATAAACAAATATTGCTATTTATGATATTTTCGTTTTTCATTCTTTTTTAGAATTGCCTTGCTTTCCTCAACAATGAAATGTTGTAACTCCATCACCATAATTACATAGGCAATTTGTGATCATCTCACCCTTTTGATCTCTTTCTGTCTCTTTGAAGTAAAAGGAAATCTATTTTGATTGCAAAAATGTACTTTCAGTAAAGAATATGTATTTTTTTCACTTCCCTCCCCATAAGAGAGATTTGAGAAGCTTTTTTTTTTTTTTTTTTTTTTAATAGTGGTAAATTCTGTTCATTTTCAAAGACACAGATTGAACTTTAAGGGCAATTGTCATTTTACTGGCTACTTTCAACATTTTATTAACAGATATTAAAAATTTTTATTTTTACCTTCCCATTCTGTTCTATTATCAAACATTAATTTATATTTTCTTAAGTTGTGCTAGTAGTTGAACATGGAATTCTTATTTATTAGTATTGCAAATATATATCTAGCACAGTGGTTCCAAGCCAGTGATTTTTGCTCTTTGGAAGATGTTGGGCAGTGCTGGGAAGCATTTATGACAGTTATAATGTGGGGAAGAGGGCTTGCTATGTGGGTCTACTTGGTACAAAGGACAGTGGTGCTGTTAGATGTCCTGCAGTGCACAGGACATTCCCCCATAACAAAGTCTGATCTGGTAAAAAGTGTCAATGGCACTGAAGATGAACAACTGTTTTAGAAGGATCCAAGGGTTTGAAGTAAGAATAAGCATGTTATTATGTATCAGCATCGATAGTCCTGTGTTAATAAGGTATGATAGTGAAGGGCAAATTAAACAGGATTGCTTTTTTTTTTTTTTTTTTTTTTTTTTTTTTTTTTTTTTTTTTTTTTTTTTTTCTTTTTAAATTTTTTATTGTGGGTTGTTCAAAACATTACAAATTTCTTGACATATCATATTCCACACTTTGATTCAAGTGGGTTATGAACTCCCACCTTCACCCCATACACAGATTGCTTTTTAAAATTCTTTTATTGGCAAGAAAATGAATTTAGGTCATTTAGGGTTAAAATATAACTAATTATAGGCTTACTCAGTCTATAGTTAGTTATATTTTAATTTAATTTTGATAGAATATAGTGTGATCTCTTCCACTTTTCATTGCATATAGATTTTCTGGTTAAAATACATACTCAATTCACAATTTGTATATGGGTTTAGATATGGACAGGGAAAGAGAGTGGGTTAATAAATTTTCTCTGGAATTAAAAAAGCAAATAGCTTTTATTATATATATATATATATATATATATGTCTGTGTGTGTGTGTGTGTGTGTGTATAATAAGTATATATATTTATATAATTTTTTTCTTTTCTTGAATCTTAGTGTTATTAAAATGAACTTACAGGGGCTGGGGATATAGCTCAGTTGGAAGAGTGCCTGCCTTGCATACTCAAAGCCCTGGGTTTGATCCCCAGCACTGAAAAACAACTGCAAAACAACTTACAGTTTACTTTATATGTGAAATTTCCCCATCCTCCAAACTGAGAAATTCTTGCTATGAATAATTTTTGTAGTTAGTCTTTGTTGTAGTTTAATTTTTTTATTCCAGGAACAACCTGCTTTTCTGGTTCAATGTAATCATCTGTTGTTTTGCATTAACAAGCACTTTTACAATAGTCATTTATCCTTTTCCTTCATATATCTCTAATATATTGCTTATGAGTGTCACCATTATGTTCTTATTAGTAGGAACTTGGGCAACTGGCAACTGGCAAGAGGTTCACCAGCTTTGACTTCATTCTTCCTGAATCTTTTCTAAAGATAATGTCCCATTTGAAGTGTGATGACCCCATCCCAACTATGAAGCTGTAGCATATCAAATAGATAAAAGGGAATGGCTAGGAGAATGACAGTGTGAAGTCATCATTGGAAAAGTATGCACTATAAACATGATGACATGATGAAGTTATGTATGTACTCTTGGGTGCATATAATTGTGTGTGTGTATTTTATATTTTATAGTTTGTATTTTGAGTTCTTCCTATGTACACACCACTGTGATAGGCTCTAGAAATTCTGGGCTAGGTATTATTAACCTAAAATATTTTAAGTTGACTACAGATTAAGGTATAAACCAATATCCTAACTTCCATAGCTCTCCGTAATCATGCTCCAATTTGTTTTTCAGTTTTCATTTTCTAATAATTCCTTGTATCATGCATACTGTGATCTCTTTCATCCCTTATTTAAGCACACATTTCCTCCAAAGTGGAGGAAATAATCCCATCTTTTGACTTTCATAGCCTATATGATTTGTACCTTTTCTGAATTATGAGATTATAACTTTCTGTATCTCTATATTGGAACAATAATATCCTTTTTTGTATGTATATATTCCATTATTTTAATTTTTGTTTAAGTATTGTATTTGTATTCCATTATATAAGTGCATAGCACATTACTTATCCTTGCTATTATTTTTAGGTTCATTTTGATTATAAATTATAAGGAAGTTGTTATAAGTCAGTATTCACATTCCCAGTGAAACCTGACATAGTACCCAGTATCAATATCTATTCACTAATTTATACAATCAATATTTATTATGCCACGTACTGTACATGTACCAAGAACAGAACAAAATCTTTTCCTCTTGAAATTTGATTCTGATTAAGAGCAATAAAAATATATAATAAATATAACACTTACATAACTTAGATTAGATTATATTTGAAAATGCTTAAGAATAGCAAAATTGAAAATTTCAAATCATAAAAATCCCATAGGTTGAAACGGGTTCTAATTTATGTAAAAGAAGTGAATCAGATATACCCTTTTAAAACTGATATTAACGAAAGGCCATGGTTTTTTAAAAGGAATATGTATAGCTTCATAAATTTTAAAAAATCTATGTTGCTTAAATGTATTTCACCAGTTGATATTTACCTTAGTTCTTTACCCAGTGGAGATTATCCCAACAGACAATATACCAAAGAGTACTAAAGAGTAAGATGTTTTAAAAGCTTGACTTTTGTTTCTGGGGTTGCATTATTTTCTCTTTTAATCAGAGGGGAAGATGGGAAAGGTTGATGAGATCAGGGATTACTTCGAGTATATTGTGTGATTTTTAAACTCAGCTAATTTTTATAAAAGGAAAGAGGTGTTTTTTTATTAAATTGTTTGTTGTTTGTAAAATATATTATATCATCAATTCAAATATGCAGTCACTGGCTACTCTACTTAGATGAGGGAATATTCACCTATTTCAACATCTCCCTAAGTTGTCCATCTTTGACTATGATGAGACTCAGGATAAATATAATGAAAATTTTTATTCTATTTTGACCAATTGTAAAATTTCTTCAGTCAAGGGACGTGTTATCCTTGATAGTAATCAAGAAAGAACATTATATTATTCTTTTGTGTTAATATACCTTTTAGAAATAAGATATTCTCAGTTTACAGGGAACAAGTAGTTCAAAGAGTACTTAATAAAAACAAAAACAAAAGCCCTAACATGATCTACCAGCCATCTCACATTGTAAAATTCAATTCAAATTAATGAAACTTATTTCATGGGTGTCTAAAGCAGTCAAGGAGACAATGCACCTCTTTCCCTGCTTGAGTTAGTATTAAAGATTCTTACATTCAGTCCTATTAGCCAGTCAAGATTGTGAAGTAAGAATGGTGGGGGTAGGGTGAGGTCATGTAACACTTTCTCTTTATCCCACTCTGATTATTGTGAGGTGAAACCGTATTTACTTATCTGGTTCATCTATAATTTTATACAACATATGCATGTCCATTTAAGTATTTTTAGGTTTCCTGTCTAGACTTTCTTCTTAGAACTTCACACAATAATGAAGGTCATAATGTGTGTCCATGAACTAATTTCATTACTGCCTAAAGCCTAAAGGAAAATGAACATTTCTCACAATAGAGCTCATCTTTCACGTTCATCAGAATCTGATGACTAATGAAATAAAATTGCACAGTAACACTACTGTTAGTCACAATTTGGAAATATGGGGTCTTTCTTAAGTTTCTAATTTAAGGCACAGTGAATCACTCAGGAAGTTTATTGTAGAAATACTTCAAAAATGTAGGAAATTTAAGTCAAGAACTCAAGAGTATTTTCATCATAGTTCGGTTAGTGGAAGGATGTCCAGAGCAAGGCAGCCCCAGAGGCGGATTTTTATTGTGGACTCTGAGCAGGGAGCTCCTGGCTATGACTAATTCATTGTGTTAGAATTCTATTGCTACTGTGACAAATTACCATAAATTTCTTGGCTTAAACAAGCAGATCCATTATTTTACAATTTTCAGATGTCTTTTCCTTGGCTTATTACTCTTCCATCTTCAAAGCCAGCAGTGTTAGGGAGACTTCTTCTCATGCTTCCATGTCTGGTTTCCTTCCTTAGTCACACCTTCCTCTTCCATTTTTAAGGATCTTTTGGATTCATCTGACTAGCAAACTTAATCCATCAGCAAATTGAGTTCTCTTTTGTGGTATAACAACATATTCACTCAAGTTCTGAGGATTAGGATCTTTGGGAGGCTATTGTTTTGCTGACCACAGCCATAATTTCTGTTGCTCAATATATCTGAAAACTCTTTTCCTCCAGATAATCTTTTCATTGCTGTTAATGCCCTGGATCTACACTATTCTGTACAACTGCTGTCCTATGGTGAGAAATCTGTTTGGCTCAGTGTGATATTATTGTTCATACAAATCTTTTTTCTTTAGCTTCTCATAAGCTATTGACTTAGTAGTCAGCATCTCCTAGGTCTGTTATAAGTTCTGGCAATTAGTTAGGGACCAACTGGCAAGGCTACACATCAGAATATCATGAAGTATGTGTAAGGAAGTTCTTGGGCCCCTTTTTCGCTGGGGACTCCCTGAGGGGAAACTTCCCAAAATAAGATGGCTGGGCATGAAAGAAATCCTAATTGCCTGTCCAGGACAGGTTCCTTGAAAGGGAAAGAAACACACACATATTGATTTAGGGTTGTTAAAGTTTATATGCCTAAGATATAATATGTATAAACTAGAGTGTATCTCTTTAGGGAACTTCACTTGCTTATAAGGTGCCATTATCTCTCACAAAAAGGTGAGGGGGGTGATTAATCTTACTACTTGATGGTTGATCTTTTCCAGTCCAAAACAACCTTTTATGGTAATTTAATAAATTCCAAGTTCCAACCACTGTGCAATATTCTCTAATGTTCTTGACTTTGCTCCTTGAGGTCTAGATGTGAGGGGAAGTAAGCTACATAGAGTCCCTCTGCTCTAGGTGGTTCACCATCATCCTTCGGCTGGACCTTTTCTTCCCATCAACCTCTGCATTGGAGTTCCCTTGATTCTGCACTGAGACTATCTTTACAAAGGTGTTCACTCTTAACTCTCAGGGATTTTCTCACTTATGTTAAGGGGTTTTCCTCTGAAATTACATCTGATGAGTCAATGGAGATCCAGAGTGTAGAGTGGCTTTTCAGACTCACTTCTCCTAATTCATGCCAGGTTACCTTTCATCTTCTGCTGCTCTGGGCAGTGGTTTTGCTCTTTTAGGGACTCAAACTCCCCCCCTCTGATATTCCAAAATTATAACTAACCTAATGTGTTGGTTAGCTAATTCTTTTAATTTTTTTAAAATTTTAAATTATTTTTAGCTTTCTGAAAGGGAATAATAGAATAAAACACCTAGAAATGGTATAAACTGGGTGCCTAAAATTAGTTGCTAATAATAATCTAGTGAGCCATCTAAAACTTGGAGACATATTTAGGTTTTCAGTTAGTATCTTTGGGAAAGTTTTATAGTTCTTAAAATGATTCTTTATGAATTTTGTTAAGCAATTATATCAATGACTGGTGTCACTTTGTAGTTAGTACATTTGAGGTTATTTTTAAGTGTATTATTTTGAAGATTATCTGGGAACTATGGACTTAATTTAGAGGAAAGTGATTTGAAAGAAGTTATCTGTGAAAAAGGCAAGAACTATAATGTGTTCTGTTTTCAGTGAAACGATCTTTGAATGTAGCAGTGGAAGATCAATCATTAAAGTCAGTTAAGATTCTGAGAGAATGTACAGGTGACAAGCATTCTTTTTTGTGAAGACTGTGTGTAGAATAATAGTAAGACTCACATTGGAGAAAAACTAAAGCACATTAGTGTATCAGTCAGTAGGGAAAATATCTCATCTTGAATTTTGTCTTTATGCCACATTCTTTTTAGTAGAAAGGCCAAAATCATGTAGCATGTGAGAAGCTGAAATGATTTGAATGGTGTGCTGTCTGGTGCTGAAAACTCATATTACTTCTAACATGCTATTTTTCCTCACGAAAGAATTGGGTAAAAATACAAAGCAGGTAATCACACAAAAAAAGATACTTTAGACTGTGCTTTTTAATATTAATATGCTAATATATTAAATATTGTGGAATTGTGGCTTATTTCAGTTATGAAATTGAAGTATATTTATGTTATGAAATGTATCATCATATTAAAAATCTATGTGAAAATTTCTACTTTGAAAATTGTTTACTAAGTATTTATCTGAAAACTTTTTAAGAGACTTCATAAGGCTCATACAACAACAAAGAATATTGTGTTTTTTAAAGCCAGAAAGTGAGAGCTAGTTCTTTTGGTGAGGTGGGTACATAGTTTTAACTCATTTTTCTTATCAAATAAAACATTCCAATTGCAGTTTTATATATGAAAGAATATAGCCAGATATTTATTCTTGAGTTCTAGACTTTCTTGACTTCATCTGTTTAGGACTTATTTGTGAGACAGAGTTTATATTTCTCTCTTTTTGTTAGTCAGTTTTCTATCATTATAGTGAAATAGTTGTGATGAGTAACTTATAAAGAGAAAAGGTTTGTATTTTGACTTACAGATGTGGAGGTTCCAGCCCATGATCAATTGGCCCCATAGCTTGGGCCTATGGTCAGGCAATACATCAAGATGGTAGTGTGTGGTAGAGCAAAACTGCTAAACTAATTACCAAGAAGCAAAAGAAAAAAAGAGGCAGGGCATCATGGTCCCACAATACCCTTTGAGGGCACATTTCCAATGATCTGAGGACCTTCCACTAGGCTCCATTTTCCAAAGCTTTCACCACCCTGGGGACCTAGCTTTTAGCATATTTGGGGGATATTCAAAATCACACCTCAGTATTTGTTAATTATTTTAAAATTATAATGGAAATATAATTTGAGGGAACATTTTGTATATATTCTAGTGGATATGTATATACTTGAGATAAATTGATTTACACTCCATTCATTTTTAAACCACTTAGTAATGTGTTTGGCACCTGTAGTGACTTAATAACTGACATTATCTGTAGTCTGTAATGTGAAGTATGTATTGTACATCTGAAATAATCTTCACCAGCTATGAAGCACACTGTTCTCTCTGTACCACAGGAAGGAGGTTAGACCGTGTAGAGAAATGAACAAGGTATTAATGGTACAAAGCACAGTACATTTCCCATCAATTATTTCTATTGGTTTTACTGCAAAGAACTAAATATCCTGAATCAAATTCAAGTGATGTTGAGGTTTATCTACTTGTAACCCAAATCATTTAATCAATTCAAGAATTCTCATTCCTGAATCTCATCTGAGGCTGAAAAAAGAGCTTCTCCTTGGAGGGATTTCTTCATGGGTAAGCTTGGTATGGAAAAGAGGACCCCCATATCCACCTGGTGAAAGCATAAGCAATCCATTGATATGCACTGGAAACCAAACATAGGATCTTTATGTCATTAAATTGATGTGCCTTGGATAATTCAAATGAATAAGGCCAGTGTTCAAATGACTATGGGGAAAATCTCAGAGTTTAAATTAATCAATCAATTTTAGGAGTAAAATGTGATTGAGGTCTTTTTAAATGCCAATTAACTATAACTCCCTTTAAAAAGTTTTAAGTCCATGGAAAACTAATGTACTATATGATGGATGAATGTTAGTATAGGCATTTGTGTATGCCTGAAGCCAGTGTTCACCAGCAGCATCATGCTCCCCTGGGACCCAGCTGTAGAACCTGTTGGTAGTAAAGCAGATTGCTGGAGCTATGCCAGAAAAAAAGCAGGGTTGAACTGGCTTTGGTGTGTGCCTGGATTCTCTTCTCATAAGACAGTAAAAACCTGCCAGGTCCTGGCTTTCAAAGATGGTTTAGTCATGCATGTGCACCCCATCTGTTCCATGCATAAGGGATTTCCTTCTCAGCTCAACACTCCAGCCACAAACACTGCCACTGCTCCCTGCCTCCTTACCAGCTTTAATTCCTCCTCTCCTGCTGGGAGTGTACAGGCTGTGTAAACCAGGCGCAGCTTATGCCACTCTAGGGAAATCCTAGAGATGAACGAGAAATAAAGTTGAGTTTTTCTCTGTCACTTAGCTTAATTTTGGTATAGTTTGATTCAGTGATTTCAAAAAACATATGAAAACATTTAATTTGATAAAAAATTGAAGATATTATTACAGTTCTAACCAAACATTTACTGTAGATTTTAATAACCTTCAACTTGTCTACATGTAAATTGTCCCTGAAATTCCTTGTGTTACCTGGCTGAATCTCAGCAGGGGCTTCTAATTCCTTCATTCCCCTCTCTCTCTCCATAAGGTTTAGCAGCATGGTTTAGCCTCCTCCATTACAGGGAGGGACCTTCTCTATGATATAACCCTTTTTTCTTTCTTTGTTACCACACACTCCTTCCAGGTTTGACCCATGGGCTGCATCTCTCCCTCTATTTTCTACCATGACCACCCTTTTTTGTAAAAGGTGATTGACAGTTAATACCAGGTTGTGATGCTGGGGTGGGCACGTACAGCTTGAAGCCTCAAAGTTGCAAATGCAAACTATTGTGATACAAGCTGTTTTACAACCTATGACATAAACTACTATTTTAGCAAGCTGGTAGTCTGATAGCAAATTTATATTTACGTTTTCCTCTTTTACCGAAACTTCAAAATCATCCATATGAAGAAAGAGAAGGGTAGATCTTTTTAATCATTTGTTTATAGTTTTAAATACCTTCTAATGGGAATTTATGAGCTCAAGAGGCAATTATTATTCTTATTAACTTCCTTTTCCTTTCACTCAGATTTATGAGAAATACCAGGATTTGTATACTGTGGAACCAAATAATGCACGCCAGCTGGTGGAAATTGCAGCCAGGGATATTGAGAAACTTCTAAGCAACAGATCTAAAGCCCTGGTGGTGAGTTTAATTTGGATCTGCTCCTTCTGTTATTTACTATCACTTACCTATTATTTATTTTTCATGCTTTATTCGGAGGTTTTGTTTGGTGTGCTTTCTTTACTTTAGTAATTGTGCTCATGTGATGCATTCATAAAACAGTGAAAGACCATGATTTCATTAGGAACCTAGAATAATCAGGTAACTTTTATCTAAATAGTGGTTTATTTTTATAATAGTACTATGTGTTTAATAACATCTGAAAAGTATATTCAATTCATATGTGTATGTATATATGCATATGTAAGTCATTATGCATAATAATGAACACATTTAAATTTTATTATAGGACATAAAACCAAGGATATTATTAGCACTCTTAAATTCTAGTACTCTCCCATTGCATCATCCTCCTTCCCGATCAGATGTGGCCAATATACTAGATAATTGACTGATCATTTCTTTGTTTTATAAAAATAGCTGTACCTCACATAACTTCTTTGCTAAACAAGATATATTTTATTTGCTTACTTTTGAGCTTTGTAGACATTGTATCATTTTGTAAGCAGTCTTTGGCAACTTTTCTTTACCAACATTATGTTTGTATGATTTATCTGTATTCTTGCATTTAGCTTTAATTAATTTTATGGTAATCCTATTTTATTTGCTGGGGGTCTTGGAATAGACCCCCAGTGGATGTCTGAAATCAAATATAGTATTGAACCCTTCATAGTCATCTATCATTATGCATGGAGGATGCAGAACCTGTGGATGTGGAGGTCTGACTGTACTGTTTTTTTCCTATATATACCTATTTATGACAATATTTGGAAGAGAAAGAAATTAACAATAAATAATATTAAATAGGAAAATGATAACAATATATTGTAATAAAGGTTATGTGACTATCCTTTCTCTCTGCACAAATATCCTATTATTCTGTGTTTACACTCCTTCTTGTGATGTCGGATGATGTAATATCAAGGGGATAAAATGAAGTAGGCATTGTTGATGTAGCAGTAGGCTACCTCATAAAGGTCAATTGAACAAAAGCTTTGCAGTACTTTGACAGTTGACTTGATACCTGACTTGGCACCATAGTAAGTGACAGGGAGATAATATATACAGTGTGGATATGCTGGGCAAAGGAGTAATTTGTGACGTGAGCAGAATAGGGCAAGATTTTATCATGCTACTCAGACTGGCATGCAATTTAAAATTTATGAATCACTTATTAATGGAATTTTTCCATTTAATATTTTCAGACTATGCTTAAACATGTGTAATTGAAGCTATGGAAAACAAAACCATGTCTAAAAGATATGTCTAACAAAACCATGTCTATCATATTTACAGGTATATATTATTTTATGAGGATGTAGCTCAATTTATGTACTTATATATTGTTTGGGTTGCTTCCAGAGAGATGCTATTATGAATAGTGCTGCTGAATTTTCTTCAACAGTGTCTTGCTACACATGTGCAAGAATACAGGACAGTGGAATTATTAGTTTATAGGGAATTAACAAAGTCAGCTTTAAAAAGTGTGATAATTGTTTTCAAAAATAGTTGTATCAATTTAGATTTCTACTAGAAATACATGAGTTTCCAGTAGTCCATATTCTGGACAAATGTTAAAATGTCAGACTTATTAATTATAGGCAAACATATAAAATGGTACCTCTGTTAATTGCTAATAAGGAAATCATCCTGTGATGTGATCATCTTTCTCTTCATCTTCAGTGAAATATCTTTTCATATCTTTTGCATATTTTTATTATTATAATTGATTTGTAGGTTATGAGTTATTAGTTTTAACTCATTTTAGTTATATACAAAGCAAATATGTTTTCCTAATTTTGGCTATTTCACTATCTTTATCATGTATTTTAATAAGTTCTTATTTTTAATGCAGTCAAAGCCAACTTTTCCTTAATTATTAGTATTTTGGGGATATTATATCTAAAAATATAATTTTAATCCTTTCCTACGCTTATTTAATTATTAATTATAATTAATAATTATTGACTACACAATTAGAAATATTTTATTCTCAATGGTTCTAAGTTTTATCTTTCATATTTAAGTATTTGATCCACTTTCAACTGTTATTTTTTTATAGTTTTTTTTGGATGTAGATGGACACAATACCTTTATTTCTTTATTTCTATGTGGTGCTGAGGATTAAACCCAGTGACTCACAGATGCTAGACAAGTGCTCTACCACTGAGCTGTGACTCCAGCCCCTCTTGCCTATTCTTGAATCTTTACATTTTATCTTTATTATAGATTGAGCCTGAAAATCTGGGAAAATCTCCATTGGGGTTTTGATTGGTATCATACTAAATCAGACCAAATTGGGAAGAATTGTTATCTTTATTACATTTTGTCTTTCTATTTATAAGCAGGATATTCTTTCCATTAAGCAATTTTTTAGGTCATTCAACAAAGTTTTAATTTTTTTTCATAAAAATTTCACATATGTTTTGTTAGCTACAATGCTGGAGTTATTCTTTAGACCTCAGCACTGTGACAGATCTTTCTTCCAAGACTACCCTTTGTTTACTGTTTGTTTTTCACTCACAGTTCAGAGTTTTAGCTTGTTACATTTTATACATATCTTGGCCCTCAAAAATTTCCTTGCTGTTTTAGGCAATTATGATTATTTTATAATGATTGTTAAAGTGTCCAGGGTTTTGTAATGTAGCAGCACTCTCTGTTGGAATATTTGGCATGTTGTATTGCAAAAATTTGAAACATTGTATCTAAAAAATACACAATTGAGTAAGATAAAATTTCCATAACTAGTCAATTAAAAGCATTATTATCTTCAATTTTAGGAATGTGAATATTATTTTAAAACTCTTAGAGATATGTATGTTTGCAATGAAAATTACTTAATAAAAATAAGGTGCTTTATATTTAGCTGAAAATATTTTTATGTATATTACTTTTTATCAGCTTAAATTATTTTTAAGCTGATGATAGCTGAAAATATTTCTATGTATATTACTTTTTATCAGCTTAAATTATTTTTTTCTCTAGACACAGGAAGCAGGTAATCTGGACATCATAATCTCTTGGAAAAGGTTGTAAATAGCAGGTATTTTGTCACAACTGGATTATAAGGGAACCTTTTGTGACTTTTGTCATTTGTAGTTGAAGCTCAAGACATGTGCATTATTTGAAATCTGTGGGGGATCAGTGACTATCCTAAGTTCATTATGGCAGAATACAGAAGGTATAAAGGTTAAGTAATGTAGAATTTGTTAAGTTTTATGTCTGGGAGAAAGACTCATGTTTGTTTTCAAACTGAATTCTTTATTTAACTTCTTTGATTCCACAAAAATAGAAAACACATTATTTAGTAGGGAAACATTTTGAGGCCAATTGTAAAACAGGTGCTACATTATATTGTAAATGAATGCAAGATGGCATTATTAATTTAGTTTTATTTTTGCTGTAGGCTTACATTCAGGAAGACACCTGGATTCAAGGAGCTTTAATTTATCTTGATTTTGTACCTGTGTAATTTTATATATTAAATATAGTGAAAAATCATGAGTATACAAATCCGAGCTAGATGCTAGAATTTTAATATTAATTTGATTTTACTAAGTGTTTATTATTAAGAAACATTATCTAATTACTTTTCACACTAATATTATAGTCTAGATAACTATTATCAGCTTCATTTTTTGATGAGTAAATAGGGCCTTTGAGGGTTCCTGAAACGTGCCCAAGGAAATGTGTCTAATAAGTAATGTATGACAGCACTTCACAAACTTTAATGGGCATGCTGATCACCTGTGGCTCCTGTTAAAATGCAGATTTTTATTCAACAGACTGTACCAGAGATACAGTTCTAATAAGCTCCCAGGTGATGCTGATGTGCCTGCTACAAAGACGATCTTTTGAGCAGTAAGAATTCAGATGTTTCTGACTCCAAGATCTGCATTATTACTTATTATACAAATATGTCTTTTGGCCTGAGCAAGTGTATGATCATAACAAGGAAGAAATTTTGTCCAAGCATTCTGTAAACTACTGTTTATCCATAGGATTAGGAATCAGCTCTTCCAGTTAATAGAATATTCTCAATGCTATGAAATTTTCATGAAATCCTACATCAATTAACCATTTAAAAAATTCTATGAAATAAAATATTTGATGTAGCAATAATTGTCATTTTTGAGTTTGAATATTTTTAAAGTTTTAATATTCTTTGTGTCAAGGTTATTAACATGATACTTTCAAAAAATAAATGTAAAATCTGTGGGAAAAAAAGCAAATTGAATGGTTTATTATGTTACATGTTTTCAAAGAAATTACTTAACAGTTTATAGTTAATTGAGGGTTCATTTTAAAAAAAGGAAGTGAACAACTTCTGTGTTTTTCTTTTCTTTTTTTAGTGTGATTTTTGCTTTTCAATATTTGTAGTAAATGTTATTGTGCAACTGAGCATACAAATTTTTACATAGTTGAACATTAAAATTTTAATTCTTTTATAACCTGTTGATTAAAAACTCAAATATAACTTACTTTATTGCTTTATGTTTTATGTATTTTATCTAAACTATTTCTCCCAAATATTTTCTGTTTTCAATTTCAGCATTTATTTAAATTTTTTATTTATGTTGTTAAGATTTTTTAATCTGCTTCATCAACTAACCTTAGGAAGAGTTGAGAGATCAATACAAAAAATTATAGCTGCTTTTCTCTTACAACCATCTCTTTGATAGTAAAACAGACTTTTGTACTTATAGAGTTGTAATTTGGTATTTTTTTTTGGGGGGGAGAGGTGAACTCTATAAAACTAAAATATGTTAGGATTCTGATAATCTTTCACATTAGGTCCTTATAGAAGTCCTATGAAGTAGACACATTAAATGTTTATTCATATTTTATAAATTAAGAATTCAGAGGTCAAAGTTTCTTGTCTAACACTATATGTATAGCATGAGGTAGTGGTAGAATTCAGTTTTAGGCATTCTGTCTTCAAATGCTTTTAGGTATCTTATTATCTTATTTTAGGATCTATCTGCTAAATGATTTTTTTTTTTTTTTTTTTTTTTACATTTGCTGTAGTTAGGTCTCAGAAACTGGTTCCATATGATGATTATCTTGCTAACATTGTTGGATTATTCATAAAGCAATCTGAAACCAAACAATATTTTAGAAGCAAAAGATAAACATTCATTTAACATTGCTATTAGCATTCATTTCAGCCTGTAGCGGGCTGAAATATGTGCAAGTGTTAATGAACATTTCAGGGAGAAACCTTTTTAACCAAAAAACTCAACCACCCATGGTGCCTCTTGAAATCAGTGGTCTCCTTGTTCCCCAACCTGCCCAGCCAAGGGGATCTGCTCAGTAAATGAAGGTCCCTGGACATTTTGCTCAGAGAAAATAGGATCAAGGTTATAATAAACAAAATTTTCTAGTGGTATTTTTTCTATTATGGCATATTCTGTCTCCCTCTGATTGTCCTGGTAAGTTTAATTAAAACTACTCCAATCTATTAAGATGCTTTAAATACTGTAATATGCCCTAACTCTTAATTCAACCTTGATATTCAGCATATGATTAGATAATGAAAAGAGGAAATTGGCAAATGTTTTCAAATGAATATTAAGATTTTATTTATTTGTTTCTAGAAGGACTAGATTATTGTTATTTAAACAAATGTTATTTAAACAAATTCCTATGTTTCTTTAGCTCTTAGGCCAGTGGTTCTGTATCTTTCGATGTGTTAGCAGTGTAGAATTTTCTAAAAAATGCAGACTTATACTCTTCATCTCAGGGGATGTTAATGCAGAAATACAGAAAGAAGTCCAAGAAAAATTAAGTCCAAATAAGTGAGAAAGGGGTCCAAGGAATAACAGTGAAATTATTTAGAGACTCCAAGATGAAGTAAAAATTTATTGTATTTGTCCATTAGGACTCATTGGTTTACTTTAAAAAAATTATATATATATATATATAGATAGATAGATAGATAGATAGATAGATATAGATATAGATGGAGAGAATATCTTTATTTTGTTTACTTATTTTTAATATGGTGCTGAGGATTGAACACCGTGCCTCACATATGCAAGGCAAGCACTCTGCCACTGAGCCACAACCCCAGCCCTCACTGGGTTACTTTCGTGAGAATAGATTCAGCAAGATGAACTAGAATGGAGTAATGACTGTAGTGTTTCAGAGTAATTGGGAGTGAAGTATTGGGAAGAAATTTGTCTGGATTTTCATGAAGTGTGGTAGGATAGCAAAAGAGAAATGTGAATTACTACTGAAGACTGTTTTTTTTTTTTTTTCTGTTTGTTTTTGAGAATGGAGGATAGATAAGCCAGCCTGTAGTCAGAGGGGAAGCCATCCATGAAATTTGAAAAAAAAAAAAAAAGGTGGGGGCATTCTCATTGTTGAAACATAATTCCAGAAAAAGAAGAGAGAAGGGTGGGGTTATAGAATTTATCTTTGTTGGGGCTGGGATATAGCTCAGTTGGCAAAGTGCTTGCCTCACATGCACAAGTCCCTGGGTTCAATCCCCAGCACCAAAAAAAAAAAAAATTATCTTTAAAAAGACAATGAGATCTTTTACTTGGGCCATAGGAGATACTATTAAATAGAAATAAAGACATTGAAGTTTTCAGAGAGAGACAAGTTGAAAGTCATTTTGTATGACCACTTTTTTCTTGGTCAAATAGAAGTGATATCATATTGTTACAATTGGAATATGGGAATCTTGGATACTGATGTTTTGTGTGAAATCAAGTAAAAAGGTGAATGGAGTCTACTACGGGTAATTAAAATGACATATGGATAAAATCTAGAACCTTCCTCACATTGAAAAAAGACAGAAGATATAAAATGTCCTGATGTCTTAAAAGTGTTTCAGAGTTGGAACATAGGAATTTTAGAGCTGTCTAAAAATTCTGTGTATGTGAGTATATGTAAGTGTGTGCATTTTGATCATTAGTCCAGAATCTGACCTCGGGGTCTAAACTTATCCAAATTGAAGTGATCAAGAGAAAAATTACTCTGAAAAAATAAGTGAAATGTTGTGTTATTTCTTTCCTCCCAGAAGAAAGTGTGCATACCCTTCTCTTTAATCTTAGTGCAAATGTCTTTGGTAAGATTATTCAAAAAGCTAAGGTATTTCTGTCTGTGACAGAGTGGTAAAGGGACTAGCTGTTGCACTATTTGTTTTGTATAGTTGAGATTATTTTTATTTATTTGGATTAAGTACATGCCTGTGCATGCTAAAAGTGAAATGCTGAGGCTAGGGATGCTTGCCTGGTGGCAGAGCAATGAGAAGTGGTTCATTGGGCACAAGTTTACAGGTAAACCTCTGCAGATGTACACCTTATGGAATGGATCTGGTCTTAGGGTCCAACAGGGCTTCCTGCTAGGGGCAAAGTCAGTGTAGTAGAAAGAAAGTAGATAAATCCTGTCAGGTTAGAACTGAGAGGTTAAGGTGTAAATGATGGCCACAGTGTGGCAGTTCAATTTCTGAAATATTGCATTGCCAGTTCTCTTAGTGTCTGTCATTGCTAAAATCATTCTTTGTGAGCTGAAAAGTGGGGTCAAAATAGAATCAGGAGAAACTCAAAGGGTAGACAGAGAAGTTTACTATGCTTTCCTTAGAAGTTTCTCAGTCAGAAACAGTAACAAGCTAGAAAGGAGTTCTTAAATGAATTTTATTTATTTTATTATTATTATTTTTTTAAGAGGTAGAGTCTCACTGTGTTGCCCAGGTTGGCCCTGAACTCCTGAGCTCAAGTGATCCTCCTGCCTCTGGGTCTATAGTTGAGTGTCACTTTTCTTGGCTTAAATTAATTTTAAACTAAACTTAGCCTTTTGATTGTAGCTCAGATTAAATATTTTAATTGGTTAACTGGGACAGTTTTAGAAACAAATCTTTTGTGTATAATGGCAAATAAAAAAGTTATGGAGACTGTAAGAATTAATGCTATGTTCAAATGTGATTTAATAGACAAGCCTACTAATGGGTGATTTAAACAGATTATTAATATATTTTTCTTCATGTGAGAAGAAATCTGTAGGTACATTGCTCAAGAGATTCTCAGAAGACCCATTCTATTATGTTTGTGTCCATCTCACTAGACAAGTTTTAGTTGCACAAGAGGACCAGGGGAAGTCCTTTGGGGTAAAGATGTAGTGTTTAGCTGTCTGTACAAAATCGGAGTACTCTTACTTAAAATATATAGCTAACCACATGGTGTCTATATCAAGACTTTCTCCAGATTTACTGTGCGTTTTAGGGAAGAGAGTCTTGAGAAAATTCATTTTAAAGAAGCAGAGGGGAGAAAAGAAAATTTTTCTTTCTGTTACCTTTTTTTTTAGTAGAGGCTCAACCTTTGATACATAATGGTTACATTCATAAACAAATAGATTTTCTCTAACAAGGTTTGGCGCAATATCAATAGTAGTTGCATGAAAAGACTATTGAATTCATCTAAGATGGAGGATTGGCAGAGGAAATTTTGTAAGATCAAGGGTTTTGAAGATTTGGTAATCAATAATTGAAGTATTTGAAAACACAGACCATGTTAGTAGGGCCTAATAATGGTCAAAACGAAGAGTTTGAGAGTAAATTTAAATGGGTAAGTTTTAAGTTTGTAAGGAAAACTGGAGAAATAAGAAGTTGTGGTAAAGGAAATTAGGAAATATGAGAAATTAAGTGAGAAGTTAAATTAAGAGTAAATGATCTGGATGCTTAAATGGAGAAGGTTAGATGTTTCTGGAACTTTAATAGTAAGGAGCATATTAATAATTAGCATTTATTGAATGCTGCGGTTCTGACACTTTTCCTGTGATCTTTTCATATAGTTCTGACACCACTTTTATTCTGCAAATAGGTCTAATTCATCACATTTCATAGATGAGAAAGAGAAAGCTCAGGAATTTCAGTAATATGCCCAACTTTACACAGATAGCAAAAAATTTACACCCAGATATGTGTACCTATAGAAATACTTGGTATTCCATTGTATGCCCTCTTATTAATTGAAACGTTTACAACATTAACTCATTTAATTTTTAGTGTATCACCTGAAACTGAGAAAGATTAAATGTCTCCAGATCTTTTTTTTTTTTTTTTTTAATTTTTTATTGTGGGTTGTTCAAAACATTACAAATTTCTTGACATATCATATTCCACACTTTGATTCTAGTGGGTTATGAACTCCCACCTTCACCCCATACACAGATTGCGGATTCACATCAGTTACACATCCATTGATTTACAAATTGCCATACTAGTGTCTGTTGTGCTCCGCTGCCTTTCCCATCATCCACCCTCCCCCCTCCCCACCTCTCCCCTCCCCTCCCCTCCTCTCTCTCTACCCCCTCCACTGTATAACCCTGAGGGTCTCCTTCCATTACCGTGCAATTTACCTTCTCTCTCCCTTTCCCTCCCACCTCTCATCCCTGTTAAATGTTAATCTTCTTCTCCTGTTCTTCATCCCTACTCTGTTCTTAGTTACTTTCCTTATATCAAAGAAGACATTTGGCATTTGTTTTTTAGGGATTGGCTAGCTTCACTTAGCATAATCTGCTCTAATGCCATCCATTTCCCTGTAAATTCTATGATTTTGTCATTTTTTAATGCAGAGTAATACTCCATTGTGTATAAATGCCACATTTTTTTTATCCATTCGTCTATTGAAGGGCATCTAGGTTGGTTCCACAGTCTTGCTATTGTGAACTGTGCTGCTATGAACATCGATGTAGCAGTGTCCCTGTAGCATGCTCTTTTTAGGTCTTTAGGGAATAGACCAAGAAGGGGAATAGCTGGGTCAAATGGTGGCTCCATTCCCAGCTTTCCAAGAAATCTCCATACTGCTTTCCAAATTGGCTGCACCAATCTGCAGTCCCACCAGCAATGTACAAGTGTACCCTTTTCCCCACATCCTCGCCAGCACTTGTTGTTGTTTGACTTCCTAATGGCTGCCAATCTTACTGGAGTGAGATGGTATCTTAGGGTGGTTTTGATTTGCATTTCTCTGACAGCTAGAGATGTTGAGCATTTTTTCATGTACTTGTTGATTGACTGTATGTCCTCCTCTGTGAAGTGTCTGTTCAGGTCCTTGGCCCATTTGTTGATTGGGTTGTTTGTTCTCTTATTGTCTAATTTTTTGAGTTCTTTGTATACTCTGGATATTAGGGCTCTATCTGAAGTGTGAGGAGTAAAGATTTGTTCCCAGGATGTAGGCTCCCTATTTACCTCTCTTATTGTTTCTTTTGCTGAGAAAAAACTTCTTAGTTTGAGTAAGTCCCATTTGTTGATTCTAGTTATTAACTTTTGTGCTATGGGTGTCCTATTGAGGAATTTGGAGCCCGACCCCACCGACTGTAGATCGTAGCCAACTTTTTCTTCTATCAGACGGCGCGTCTCTGATTTGATATCAAGTTCCTTGATCCATTTTGAATTCACTTTTGTGCATGGCGAGAGAAAGGGATTCAGTTTCATTTTGTTGCATATGGATTTCCAGTTTTCCCAGCACCATTTGTTGAAGATGCTATCCTTCCTCCATTGCATGCTTTTAGCCCCTTTATCAAATATAAGATAGTTGTAGTTTTGTGGATTGGTTTCTGTGTCCTCTATTCTGTACCATTGGTCCACACGCCTGTTTTGGTACCAGTACCATGCTGTTTTTTGTTACTATTGCTCTGTAGTATAGTTTGAAGTCTGGTATCGCTATACCGCCTGATTCACACTTCTTGCTTAGCATTGTTTTTGCTATTCTGGGTCTTTTATTTTTCCATATGAATTTCATGATTGCTTTCTCTATTTCTACAAGAAATGCCATTGGGATTTTGATTGGCATTGCATTAAACCTATAGAGAACTTTTGGTAATATCGCCATTTTGATGATGTTAGTTCTGCCTATCCATGAACAGGGTATATTTTTCCATCTTCTAAGATCTTCTTCTATTTCTCTCTTTAGGGTTCTGTAGTTTTCATTGTATAAGTCTTTCACCTCTTTTGTTAGGTTGATTCCCAAGTATTTTATTTTTTTTGAAGATATTTTGAATGGAGTGGTTGTCCTCATTTCCATTTCAGAGGATTTGTCGCTGATATACAGGAATGCCTTTGATTTATGCGTGTTGATTTTAAATCCTGCCACTTTGCTGAATTCATTTATTAGCTCTAATAGTTTCTTTGTAGAGCCTTTTGGGTCTGCTAGATATAGAATCATATCATCTGCAAATAGTGATAATTTAATTTCTTCTTTTCCTATTTTTATGCCTTTAATTTCTTTCGTCTGTCTAATTGCTCTGGCCAGTGTTTCGAGAACTATGTTGAAGAGAAGTGGAGAGAGAGGGCATCCCTGTCTGGTTCCAGATTTTAGAGGGAATGCCTTCAGTTTTTCTCCATTCAGAATAATGCTAGCCTGAGGCTTAGCATAGATTGCTTTTACAATATTGAGGTATGTTCCTGTTATCCCTAGTTTTTCTAGAGTTTTGAACATAAAGGGATGCTGTACTTTGTCAAATGCTTTTTCCGCATCTATCGAGATGATCATATGGTTCTTATTTTTAAGTCTATTGATGTGGTGAATAACATTTATTGATTTCCGTATATTGAACCAGCCTTGCATCCCAGGGATGAATCCTACTTGATCATGGTGTACAATTTTTTTTATATGTTTTTGTATCCGATTCGCCAGAATTTTATTGAGGATTTTTGCATCTAGGTTCATTAGAGATATTGGTCTGTAGTTTTCTTTCTTTGAAGTGTCTTTGTCTGGTTTAGGTATCAGGGTGATGTTGGCCTCATAGAATGAATTTGGAAGTTCTCCCTCCTTTTCTATTTCCTGAAGTAGCTTGAAAAGTATTGGTATTAGTTCTTCTTTAAAGGTTTTGTAAAATTCTGCTGTATACCCATCGGGACCTGGGCTTTTCTTAGTTGGTAGTCTTTTGATGGTTTCTTCTATCTCCTCAATTGATATTGGTCTGTTTAGGTTTTCTATATCCTCCTGACTCAATCTGGGCAGATCATATGACTTAAGAAATTTATCTATGCCTTCACTATCTTCTAATTTATTGGAGTATAAGGATTCAAAATAGTTTTTGATTATCTTCTGTATTTCTGAAGTGTCTGTTGTGATATTGCCTTTTTCATCCCGTATGCTAGTAATTTGAGTTCTCTCTCTTCTTCTCTTCACTAGCATCGCTAAGGGTCTGTCGATTTTGTTTATTTTTTCAAAGAACCAACTTTTAGTTTTGTCAATTTTTTCAATTGTTTCTTTTGTTTCGATTTCATTAATTTCAGCTCTGATTTTAATTATTTCTTGCCTTCTACTTCTTTTGCTGTTGTTTTGCTCTTCTTTTTCAAGGATTTTGAGATGAAGTATGAGATCATTTATTTGTTGGTTTTTTCTTTTTTTAAGGAATGAACTCCAAGCAATGAATTTTCCTCTTAGAACTGCTTTCAATGTGTCCCATAGATTCCGATATGTTGTGTCTGTGTTTTCATTTATCTCTAAGAATTTTTTAATTTCCTCCTTGATGTCTTCTATAACCCATTGATCATTCAGTAACCTATTGTTCATTCTCCAATTGATGTATGCTTTTTCCTTCCTTCTTTTATCGTTGATTTTCAGTTTCATTCCATTATGATCAGATAAGATGCATGGTAATATCTCTACTCCTTTATATTGTCTAAGAGTTGCCCTGTGACATAATATATGATCTATTTTTGAGAAGGATCCATGTGCTGCTGAGAAAAAAGTGTAACTGCTTGATGTTGGGTGGTATACTCTATATATGTCAATTAGGTCTAGGTTATTAATAGTGTTATTGAGTTCTATAGTTTCCTTATTCAACTTTTGTTTGGAAGATCTGTCCAGTGGCGAGAGAGGTGTGTTGAAGTCTCCCATGATTATGGTGTGGTGGTCTATTAGACTCTTGAACTTGAGAAGAGTTTGTTTGACGAACATAGCTGCACCATTGTTTGGGGCATAAATATTTATGATTGTTATGTCTTGTTGGTGTATGGTTCCCTTAAGCAGTATGTAGTGTCCCTCTTTATCTCTTTTGATTAACTTTGGCTTGAAATCTATTTTATTTGATATGAGTATGGACACGCCTGCTTGTTTCCGAAGTCCATATGAGTGATATGATTTTTCCCAACCTTTCACCTTCAGCCTATGTATGTCTTTTCCTATCAAATGCGTCTCCTGTAGGCAGCATATTGTTGGGTCTTGTTTTGTGATCCATTCTACTAGCCTGTGTCTCTTAATTGGTGAGTTTAAGCCATTAACATTTAGGGTTATTATTGAGATATGGGTTGTTCTTCCAGCCATATTTGTTTATTTCTGTTACTAAACATTGTTTGTTTTCCTCTTTGATTGTTTCCCCCCCCCCTTTACTGTCCTACCTCCCACTGTTGGTTTTCATTGTTATTTTCCATTTCCTCTTCCTGTAATACTTTGGCTAGTATGTTTTGAAGAGATGGTTTTCTAGCTGCGAATTCTTTAAACTTTTGTTTATCGTGGAAGGTTTTAATTTCATTCTCCATCCTGAAGCTTAATTTCGCTGGATACACAATTCTTGGTTGGAACCCATTATCTTTCAGTGTTTGAAATATGTTATTCCAGGATCTTCTAGCTTTCAGAGTCTGTGTTGAAAGATCAGCTGTTATCCTGATTGGCTTGCCCCTAAATGTAATCTGCTTCCTTTCTCTTGTAGCTTTTAAAATTCTCTCCTTATTCTGTATGTTGGGCATCTTCATTATAATGTGTCTAGGTGTGGATCTCTTATGATTTTGCACATTCGGCGTCCTGTAGGCTTCTAGGATTTTGGATTCTGTCTCATTCTTCAAGTCTGGGAAGTTTTCTTGTATTATTTCATTGAATAGACTGCTCATTCCTTTGGTTTGGAGCTCTGTACCTTCCTGTATCCCAATGACTCTTAAGTTTGGTCTCTTAATGTTATCCCATATTTCTTGGATGTTCTGCTCATGGTTTCTTAACAGTCTTGCTGAGCTGTCTATGTTCTTTTCCAGTTGAAATACTTTGTCTTCATTGTCTGATGTTCTATCTTCTAAGTGTTCTACTCTGTTGGTAGTATTCTCCATTGAGTTTTTAAGTTGGTTTATTGCTTCCTGCATTTCTAGGATTTCTGATTGCTTGTTTTTTATAACCTCTATCTCCCTGTATAGTTGATCCTTTGCTTCCTGGATTTGTTTGCGTAATTCGTTGTCGAAGTGATCTTTCATTGTCTGATTTTGCTGTTTAATGTCTTCCTTGATACTCCAGATCATCTGAAGCATGTATATCCTGAATTCTTTATCTGACATTCCATCTGCTGCAGCTGTTACCTCTTCTAAAGTTGCGTTGACCTGCATTGCTTGTGGTCCTTTCTTTCCTTGTCTTTTCATACTGCTTGCGTATCTTTCCTGCAGGTGCGGGCGGCGTCTCTGCTCTCTCCTTATTCCAATTGGGGTGTCGTGGCTACCACGCCGGCAGGTCACTGGGCCTGTTCTGGGAGCTGGTGGCGGCTCTGTTCTGCCCCTACTCCAATTGGGGTGTCGTGTCTGTCGTACCAGCAGGCCACTGGGCCTGTCCTGCTGGTCGGTCGCAGATCTGCCCACCTTTCGGGCACGAGTGGAGGCTCTGCTTTGCCCCTACTCCAATTGGGGTGTCGTGACTACCCCGCCTGCAGGATGCTGGGTCTGTTCCTGGCAAGGGAGGCGACTCTGCTCTGTCCCTACTCCAATTAGGGTGGTGTTTGTACCCCGCCGGCAGGCTCCTGGGCCTGATCCGCCGGTCTGTTGTAGGTCTGCCTACCTTGAAGGCGCTGGCGGCGGATCTGCCCTGCCCCTCCTACCACGCCTGCGGACCCCTGGGCCTGATCTGCAGGTTGATCACTGGTCTGCTCACCCTGCGGGCACGGGTGGCGGTTCCGCTCCACCCCCACTCCAATTGGGGTCACGTGACCACCACACCGGCAGGGCCTGATCCGGGCGTGGGATAAGGATCTGCTCTGCCCCTACTCGAGTTGGGGTGACGTGTGTACCACACTGGCAGGCCACTGGGCCTGACCCGCCAGGCTGTCACAGGTCTGTTTACCTTGCAAGCGCGAAGGGCGGCTCTGCCCTGCCCCTCCTACCACGCCCATGTACTACTGGGTCGTGGGTCTGCCCACCTGGCGGGTGTGGGTGGCGGCTCCGCTCCGCCCCCTCTCCAATTGGGGTCACGCGGTCACCACGCTGGCGTCACCACGCTGGCGAGCCGCTGGGCCTGCTCCGGGGGCTGGCGGTGGCCCGGCTCCTTCCCTCTGGCTCGAGGACAAATTGAGGAGACTCGGGTGACTGAGCCTCACCCCCCTTACCAGGAGACCAACTGCTTATGTCACCGCTGGTATTGATGAAGATCTCTCCTCCACCGCTTTCTGCTGACATCAGATCTCTGCCATGTTGGTATCCTATGCGAATGGCAGCATTTCGTTCCCCTTGCCTGGCAACCCAAGCAATGGGTGAGTCCTGACCTGCCCTCAGCAGGACCCGGACCGAGACACAGTTTCCGCGGGCTCCTAGCCCCGGTCCAGGGAAGTTCCGGCAGCCGGAACTCGGCCGCTCCGTGCTCGGTGTAAGCTCCTATAAGTGTAGGCTCCAAGAAGCAGCCCCCGCGGGCTCAGTTCCGGGAGCCGGAATTCGGCCGCTTAGTGTTTGGTGTATGCTCTGATAGTAGCAGGGTCCAAGAAGCAGCCTCCGCGGGCTCCGCAGCCCTGAGCCAGGGCGGTTCCGGGACGGTTCCGGGAGCCGGAACTCGGCCGCTCTGTGCTCGGTGTAAGCTCCTATAAGTGTAAGCTCCAAGAAGCAGTCCCCGCGGGCTCAGTTCCGGGAGCTGGAATTCGGCTTCTTGGTGTTTCGTGTTTGCTCTGATATTAGCAGGGTCCAAGAAGCAGCCTCCGCAGGCTCCGCAGCCCGGAGCCAGGGCGGTTCCGGGACGGTTCCGGGAGCCGGGACTCGGCCGCCCCGCGCTCCGTGTTCACTCCGATAAGATCAGATTTTAAGAAGCCCCCAGGCGCTGAACCCTAGCAATCTGTCTGCAAGCCGCAGGCGAATTGCAGCCTGAAATTACCTGTTCTATGGCTGAATGAGCTGCGGTCAGTCAAAAACAGGTGTGGTGACGTCAGTTTACCAACATGGTGGCTGCTGGCCTCCTCTGTGGTCTGACCGGTGTGGAGAACCGAGATGGACCGCTTCCTTCCCCGTCTCGAACCCAGAATTCAGCCCTGAGTGCGGTGCTTGCGCGTCTGGCAGAAACTGCAGCGCTGTAACCCTGCGTCTCTATCCCAGCGCGCCTTGCAGACTCTAGCCGCGGGGCGATTTGCTGAATAAGCAGTGTTACCCTCCGTGCGACAAACCTCTCGCGTTTGAGTCCCCGTAGCCGATCCTCATGCGATGGAAATCCTTCCTCCAGGTTCCGGCGCACCCCACTATTGCTGGAAATTCCTAACAAGATATCCTTTAGCCGTCCTGACTTGTCATACTCCCACACAGTGAAGCAGCACACGGGGGTAATGCACTCCCCTCGCCGCCATCTTCCCTCCTCTCCAGATCTTTTATAGAGTAATATTTGGGCTAGAATTCTTTTATTTGGGTTATCAAAATTTCAGCATATGCACTGTTTCTCGCCTTTATGACATCTCAATGATTTTACCCCCCCCCCAATTTTAATCTGTCATTTGTCCAGTAAAATCAAAGCACTCTGTGCATGTGGCTTGTGGTTCTTATACTATGAAAATCATATAATGAGGCCTTGAAAGGGTCTCATCCTTTAAAGTCCGCATCTTCTTCTATTTTGTTTGCCCTGTACCACAAAACACCTATCTAGAGCATTGTCAGCCAACTGTGATATAGACATCATCTGCAGACTCTTTCCAGTTAGTGGTTTTGAGTAAAATGCCTTTTGATTTTTGAAATCCAGTTTTTACAGAGTAGATAGAGCTCTCAATAAGAGATTTTTGTTCCTTGGTTTGTTTTTGCTGGTGGTTAAAGGGCAATTATTTACTTGTACATTTTCCAAACTCAATATTTTAACAATATGGTACATGAAAAGGGTCTCCGTTTGCATTCCAAGTACAATTACTAAAGCACCCGGATTGGAGATGTTTTTGAGATATATGTCAGTTGCCAACAAAGGAGATATGCATGTGTTTTCCCTAGTGCTGAGAGGCCAAGCAGTTCTACAAATACCTGGCTGCTGTTTATAGTCCTATTCATTGTTTGATCAGAAAGGGATGTTTGTAGCAGTTTACACTATAATGCAGTTTATTACGTTTAACAATGTACCTTGGCTGGTTTTTTTTTTTTTTTTTGTACTGGGGATTTAATCTAGGCGATTTACTATTGAACCACATCCCTAGCCCTTTTTATTTATTTATTTTTTATTTTGAGGCAGGGTTTCCCTAAGGTTTAGGGCCTCACTACATTGCTGAGGCTGACCTAAAATTTGCCTTCCTCCTGTCTACCTCCTGAGCCACTGGGATTAGAGGTGTGTGCTCCTGTTCCTAGAGCACCTTGGCTTTTGATAAGTGTATATTTTACTGTTTATTTAGGTTTTAAAAAGTTGGTTGGGGGGTTGGCTGGATATAAATAGGCTATTTTTTTTTTTGCTATTTGGAATAATAAATAGTAGTTTAATAGAATTTTCACTGAGAACATCAGATTTTTCTGAAGCAGAATCCAGGCTTAACCGGGGAGGAACCTGTATTTCTTAATACCATTTGTTAATGTATTAAATGGAATTCTCCAGATATACCACCACATTTCCTCTATTAGGTTATGTACTTGAGCAGCATCTTTATGGATTTTGAAATCTAAAGTGATTATAGTGATAGGAATTTGGGGCTAAACTGAAGAGATGGTGGAACACTAAATTGTGTTTAGGACATCTGGAATTATAGTGAGAAGAAAACAGATCCATATGCTTTTAACAGTGTTGCTACTCTCTATGACACTCAGCATTTTAATTTTTACCACATTTTCTTTTGATTAGTATATTATTTAAAGGTTAGCATTGAACTGTTTTTAAACAACACTTTCTATTGTAAAATTGTTCAGTGCTAGAGAGGGCACTCTGCCTCCCCTGTTCCATGAAGTGGTGTCAGCACTAAATGGCTGTTTGAACAAAGGCACTTTGGAAAAAAACAGTGGATGTCAAATATACTGTCAAGACAGAAAGCACAATTAATGGTATAGTGCACCTAATTCTTTAATGGAAGCCTCAGACAAGGAATGGTTCCCACTAAAAGAAATCTCTTTTGAAAATATAATTCACATAGCCTTAAATTGGCCTTAGGATCAGAAAGTAATGTTTAAAGTAACAACAAGAGCATTGCTGTATTGACAACTTGACACCCATAATATGTGTTCTGATAACACAGCACTTACAAAAATGAAGGAGAAAAGGAGTAGTGGGTTTGTTGATTACATTGAGGAAAATGAGAATTTGGTGAATGACTTGTAAAGCCCATGTGGGAAAGTGCTGCATAATTTGTGGGGTCTAGTAAAACCTGTAAATGTGAGGCCCATGTTAACAAGTTATTAAGAATTTCAACATGGGATTTATGGAAGATGGATGATGGCCAGTGTCTCTTTGTGGGGTTCTTTCTGCCCAAGGGAATTCAAGCCACCCTAAAACTATAATCTCAGATTATTAGCAAATAATAAAACAAAAATACTCAGAAATATATTTACACAAGATGAAGCCCATGGTAGGTCTAGTCTACATGGGTTATGGAACTAGAGAAAGGGAAAATGGGAAAATTTATTTAAGGCATTACATCAAAGGCAGAGATAAAATGTCAAGGGTGGGGTCTTGCTTTGTGATGTCTTGCATTCAGCAGGTTGATTGACATCTTGGCAGGTCACACCTATCTCAGGTGCCATATGGGCCATGGCAGAGCGGGAAAGAGATTCACATTGTCCCTGGTTAGTTGACCAGAGGAAATGTCCACTGGACATTCCTAGACACCAGATATCTCTATCTATGAGGCTTACATGAGCAGTGATTCACAAGTAACCCACAGATGGCTGGTGACATGGGTGGTAGTGGAAGATTGATGCAATCATGGGGTCTTCCTGAGTGTGGGCACATTCAGACTACACGAATTTCACACCCATGAATTTGGCCAGTCCTTGCACACAGTGGTAGAGCTGGACCTGGGATTTGGGATTCTTAAGTACTAATACTTAATTGATGATGATAGTCAAACTTTACCTGGTAACTTGAGAGTCTATGAAATTCATGATGATTGGTGAAAGATAATCCCAGATTTAGGCAAAAATAAAAGAAAGAGAAAGAAAGGAAGAAGGGGGTTAGAGAAAGAAAAGAAAGATCCATGCATCAATCTAATTGTAGTTTTACAAAATAACAAATTATTTCAAAAGAAATTTTCTGATCTGGACTAGTTAGTAGCATTTTATATAAAATTAAATGTGTATAAACATAACATTGTTAATCCAAGATTACCCTCTTTGATTCACATAATGGAATCTTTAAATAAAAATTCATGACATCCCATAAATTCAGACAGTCTTATCAAGTAAAATTTCCTGATATTAAATATCATTTGGATATTTATAATGTTGAACTTAAAATGATGTTCTGATTCCTAAATTTGTTAACTTCATCTTCCTATCTATTGAGGTTTTGTTTGCCCTTTAACCCTTTATTATCCTCCCTCTGAATTACCTGAATTATGACCTTGCATTTATAAAGGGCAGAAGCTCTTTGTGACATGCCCAACACCAGTCTGGCTTCTAAAAATATACACAGGAGTTCTTTTGAACCTATTCTTCATAAGTTTTCAGAGCCTGTGTAATCAGAATAGCATTTGCAAAAATAAGTTGTCTGTGCTTTCGTCAAAATCCCTGGACATAATTTACTATTAGCATGATGAAATGTTCTGCTAATTTAATTAAAGTATGATAGAATCATCAATCTTGAATGAAATTTCGGTATTCAATTTTAGGCCTTTTCCTTTCAGGCAAGTGAATGTGTGCATCACCAAGGTTAAGGACTTGGCTGTTCTGTATTCAAATATTATTAATGATTAAGCTTTCGCCATTGTAAAATCCGATTATTGTTGCTTAGCTTGGTTTTTGAGAAATTATTTCTAACATACATATCTGTGTCCAAATTTAAACCTCTTTCATTTTCTGTCCCCCATATGTTATACTGATTGACATTCTCCTAGATCTCAGTTCCTGTTGGGGGTGTTGGTGGATGGTAGGAGCTATTATCAACTCATCAGAGCTATGTTCTTGGCAAGTTATCATGGCTCTCAGTTGATGAACAGTCATTATTGCCAGACACTTTGTTAAAAACTTTCCAGCATATTAGCAAATTTAATCTTTGTAACATTATGAGGTAGATGTGTTATTGTGTCTGTCTGAAGATCAGACACAATCTTCTTACAATCTTTGTAATCAATCTTCTGTTGCATATGAATCCATGCCATCCAGATCTTAAGTGTCAGGTAAGGAAGTTTTAAACCCCAGTAGTTCTGACTTTAGTCTGTTTTTCTGCAATGTGATGTAGCTTCATAGCCTAATGAGTCCTGATTTCTTCTTAAAACTTTCCTTTATAGACATATTTTCTTTTTTCATTTTGCACTAGCTTCTGGAAATGATTAAATATTTATTATCTAATTTTCTTGAAGTATAGAAGCCAGAACCCATGGTTTGACTTTTGTAAGGGAGTAAGTATTATGAGGAAGCCACGTCTGACTGCATGTTAGCAGTGTTTCATTTGCACATGATCTAGTTTCAGCAAAAATGACTTTATTCTCTGTGGGTCCTAATGACAATGTACATTAGATGATTTTGAAAAATTTCATAGATATGTTTATGGATATACAAGTATGTTCTTATAGTATATCATTCAAACAATAAAAATGTCTAGTGTTAAGGCTGGGGGTATAGCTCAGAGAGAGAAAATGAGTACAAAATGAAAGCAAACATTCTCTAGGAGTTCATCATCCAGAGAGAAACTATTAATGATTCAGATAACAAATCTGCCAACTCCTTGATCTTGTACCTCCACCATCCAGAATCAAGAAGTTTGTGTTATTTATACTAAATAATAAGAAAAATTTTGGTAATTCCTAGTTAGGAAAAGTGTGTGTGTGTGTGTGTGTATGTGTGTGTGTATGTGAGAGAGATAGTGAGATCAGTATTGCATGAAGATTTTAGTGTGATTGAGCAATAAATCATCTTTTTTATAGCCTTCTAGTACTCCATTATATACATATATCATTATTTTACATTCTATTGGTTAATGTTTATTTTTGATATAGAAACATTGTAGATAGCACATATTTACATATATGAGGGAAACATTTTTATTAGTTTGTTAGAGTCAAGTCATTTAAGTGGAATAGTTGAGTCGAAGCAGATGGAGTACTATTTATGTTTTTCTTTTAAGAAAATGGAAATTTTTAATCCTTCCCTTAATAAGTTCTCTATGAGTTTTTCTTTTCTTTTTTTAAAATACAGGGTTTCTGATAGACTTAGGTAGAAGTGAACAAAATATTTTACTGTAAGTAGGACTTAATTTTAAGCAATAGATATATCTTAATTATTATCATAATGTCAAAAAAACTCATACTCTTCTCTGCAGATTAGTGTCCTTGTTGTTAGCAACACAATCAGCTCAAAATTAACAGACTGGTTGGATCTTAACATCTGTCTTCCAGATTTATTAAAAAAAAATATTCAGCCTCAGAGTTGCAGTTACTAATTGCAGATACCAGCTCATTTGCTGTCTTGCATGTGTCACCCTAGCCGTAGGCAACGTGCCAGCACACCACACTGTGGATGAGCGACCCTGCTGTTGGCAGTCAGTCCTTGTATTCTAGGGCAGCTGACACTGTCCAGGCCCAGGAAGAGCAAAAATCAAGTTGTATCTTGACAGCCGAGGCATCAGTCACAAAGACTGTCTACTTCTTTTCTGGTTAATTTATTCATTTTGTCCTAGGACTCATTACTCTCCAATTACAGGTCCTCCTCTAAATGTGCATCTGTTGTAAAGCAATCAACCCTGCTTGTTGATGCTTTTCTGGGGTAGTCTAGTCTGCTGATTCAAAGGACCAATAATAAATAATATGACTCAGTTTCTACAGAACAGTTTAGAAAGAATTTATTGCCCTATGCATTACTGCCTATATCATTTTTTTTAAGCACAACAACATAATGTGCCCTCTTAAACAGGAAAATGATTAAATAAACTACCAACTACAATATTTACTCCCTTGAATATGTCTTTAAATTGTGGATGTTCAAATATCCATTTCTGCTTGCAGTTCATCCAAACAAATTTAACTCTTTCAGAAATATATATTTTCATTGAACTGTTTTACACACACCATCTTTACTCTCTCAAATGAGATTTTTAAACTGATATGATCAGAACAAACTAATATGTAATTTCTGACATGTTCATTAGTAGCTATATTTTGACTCAGTATTATATTCAGTAAAATGAAATTAATTATACTCAACAAAATGAAATTAATCCTGACAAATTTCTAAATTTTCAAATGCTTCGAAATATTCAATATCTTCCACATGACCTAACAAAAGAAGGATAATTAAAATAAAAATTTTATTAAGTGCTTATGATATACTAGACACTGTGTTAAAGATTTTATTTCCATTTACTTATTTTACCCTTACAATATACTTCCAGAGTTAGTATTCATATTCTCTATTTTATTGAGATATGTTGCCCAAGGATTTATATCTACGGACATTTAATTTCCAAGCTTTACAGTGTTTCTGCTTACTGTGTGTTGAATTTATCATGTGTCTGATACTCTTGATGAGTGCTTTACACATATGCTATTTAGTTCTGTATTCTTTAGTTCTCCTGCTCCTTCCTTTCCTTATCCTTTTGCTCCTTTCCCTCTTTTTCTATTCTTCTTTCACCTCCTCTTCTTATTACACAGTGTAATAAGTTGGGGAAATAAGTACAAAATTAGGAAGTTCTGTCTATACTATCCAAGGTCATGAAGTTCCAGGTTATACTTTTTTTCAAAATAAGATTATATGTTATTGTGTTTTGTTTTATATCAGTGTGCTAAACAAAAGAAGTAATAATGATCATTTATTTTAATTTAATTATAGTGTACTAAAGGATTGAAAGGGAAGAAGTGATGGAGATAATAAAGAACAGCTAGCCTATTTTCTAGTCTTACTTTTATTAAGTATTTATATAAAAACTTGTGGGGATCTTTCTGGTGATGGAAATAGGGATCACAAATCCTACAAATTTATATGAAGCTCAGTGTAAAAACTTAATATGAAAACCATCAGTATTAGCCCCACACTGTGCTGGGACTGTTACACCAGTAAGTAAATAGGTTTTGGGAAAACTCTAGTCTAGATGTTAAAGCTTATGCAATCATGGTATAAAGATAAAAATTAATTAACGTTTTTCTTCTGAACTTGTTCTTAGATACCATGGAGATCTTCACTTTAATTATAATCAGTGAGCCTAGCAACTTAAAAAAAAATATTATGCTGCTCAGTTAGTTGATATTTCAAAGAAGTGAATTTTAGTAGCTCTTCTAAAGCATTGATGTAGCCAAAGATGCACTCCTAAGAAATCATTTGCAGTTCTAAGCATATGTACAACATGCTTAATTAACCAACTTTTAATTACAAATAATGAGAATGCAGGGCATATATATAGTTGAAAGGCAAGACCTCGTTCTTTATTAAAGGAGAAAGAAGAGAGACATCATGGGAATGGGAGAGGAGAAACATGGAGGCTGATGAGTTAACCTTAAAAAAAAATTTTTTTTTAGTTGTAGATGGACAAGATATCTTTATTTTTTATTTATTTATGTGGTGCTGAGATTCAAACCCAGGGCCTCATACATGTGAGGCAAGCACTCTGCCACTGATCTACAACCCCAGCCTTGATGAGTTTATCTTTAGGGTATGAAGAACTAGGGATAATGGTCTTAGGGTTTTCATTCTTTGTTAAATTTATACATGTTTGATGTATTTCACTGTTATTCTTTTGCCCCATATAATTGCTTACTGGAGCTATGTCATTTTGCAAATGTTGCTCTCTTTTGGAAATTGTTCTTTAATTTCATTGATGCCAAATGTGTGCTAGACATCAGGCCAGGAAAATCAGGGCTGTTTAATGTTGCTGCGCTTCCATGATCAAATTTCTCTACTAAATGGTAGTCTCTAGTCCTTAGCTGACATTTCACACCAGTTGCCCTATCACTGTTGGAAGCTAAATCAGCATATTAAGAAGCAGGAAGTGGCACCTAATGCCTGCCCTGAGAAAAGTTACTACATCTTAGTTAATGCACAGATTTTCAGCTGCTCTCCCTTAAGTATCCAGACATGCTCCCTGAATTGAAGCAACATTTCTCAGCTGCGTAGAAAGTACACTGAATAAATACTGAAGGAGGACAGTTTAAAGACTTAAAAGCAGTTCCTGTCAAGGCAGGCCATACTTTTCCTCTCAGCCATGCACACACAGGGGAATTATCCCTGTGATCTGCCTGTGTTTTATTGCCACATAAGTAGGCGTCCATTACAGAGGGAGCTAGCAGTGTACATTTTTGTTGTGTTTGTGTGACAATAGTAATTTCCCACTTCTCTACTTAGTGACGGCGTTTAAAAAGGAAAATAATGTATGCATTTTAAGAAGGAGTGAGCCTCAAAAGACTTCTGGGTATTCTTGGTAGCTGGTGTAAATGCAGAATTGTATATATGGTACAATTAGTCTTTAAAATAACTGGATAATGTGCAATTAACATTAACCAATGAAAGACTGGGGACTGTTTAATGTGCTTTGATGACATTAGTACATCCTTTTCTGATTCACTTTGTAAAGTTTACATATTGCTGAATCAGATATTTTGATTTATATTGTAACAGATATAAGTGCTTAAGTTTTCTGTTAAAATAGAATGTGCATTCTAGTGTGTTAGGTTCTCTAATGAAAGGGGAAAAAAATTATAGGCATGTGTCTTTTTAAGGCATTGGATTATTCCCATTGTGAGAAGTTGGGAGTAGTGAGGGAAAGTAGAATGTTAGTAATTACTAACAACCAAGGTCAGAATATTTGTTATTATGTTTACAGTTTGAATGAGAAGAAATAGTTTGATTAACATTTATGAAATCAATTAGTAATGAACAAAGATAATTGGGAGTTACCAAGGACATGTCTGAATACAAGTGAGGAAAATTCATGAGAAACATTACTTAAGGAATAGTTCTGCCCTGTGGGTGATTAGAAGAGTGTTAGATATTCTTAAGATAGTCATTTTTAGTTCTTAACTAAGTACTAAATAAGATAATTTAAAGCTACCGTGGTTACTATATACTGCCTTTACATTTTTAGTAATTATTTTAAATTTATTAGTATAGATTTTGAAGTTTATTATTTGTCAAGTTCTATTACATATTGTAATTTTGACTTTTGGGCTTTGTTGTTGTTGTTCCATTTTTTTGATAGCTGGATTTCCCTTACAACAAAGCAAATATTATTTAAAAAAAATACTTCTCTCTTTGTGACATTGATCTAAGTAACTAAAATTTCTACCCAGTATTTGCAAAATGTAACCAGTGATAAACCAGACTTCTTAAGGAAAAAAAGATGGAATCAAATCTTATTTTAATTAATTCTCATGTTTGTGGACATTATTTGATTTACATATGCAATTAGCTATGTGGTGAAATAGAATGATTTTTTCATATCTTCAGGATTTAATTTCCTGTAATCTTAGTTTCCTCACATTTTTTATGTTATCAATAGAGGATGACATTTTAATTTGAATTAAAGAGTTGATTTCTAAGAATCCGTTTTGTTTTTTATCATTGTCTCATATTTTTAAGAATATGTATCTTTCCCTTTTCTTACACTATTTTTAACCTTCTTATAGTAATGTTTCTTTGACACAATATACAATATATACAATATACATGAGTTTATCTTTAGGGTATGAAGAACTAGGGATAATGATCTTAGGGTTTTCATTCTTGGTTAAATTTATACATGTTTGATGTATTTCACTATTATTTTTTTGCCCCAAATAATTGTTTACTGGAGCTATGTCATTTTGAAAATGTTGCTATCTTTTGGAAATTTCTTAATTTTTGATCAATGTGGTAATTTTTGTCTTTTATAGGAGAATTTGTTTCATCCATATTTAGGTTAGTGGCTGAAATACTTGATTTATTTCTATATTCCTCTGTGTTAATTTGGAAATTCTGTTGCATTTATAGAATCCATTCATGAAATCTGCCCCTTGACCTAATCCTTTAACTTTTTTTTTTGTTTTAATTAGTTATACATGACAGTAGAATGCACTTTGATACATCATATGTAATGGAGTATAATTTCTCATTCTTTTGGTTGTACATGATGTAGATTTACACTGGCCGTATAGTTATATATGTACCTAGGGTAATAATGTCTGATACATTCTACTATCCTTCCTACTCCCATAATGACTCTAGTATTAAACAAGGTTCCAGCTATTTTGTTTTAAGACGTTCTGTTTCTCTATATTGATGCTCATTTTTACCTACTTTACTACCTGCCTTAATCTAGGTGATAAGATAGATTATTAGGATTTCTCTGATAGCTTCTTTCTTCTGCTTCAAGAGAAGGAAATCATTGTAAGCATTTATATTTTGCATTATCATGTAGTGTGCCTTTATCTTAAACTGCAGTCTTATAGTCCAGTACTTTGTGGATGTTATTCTGCATTCTAAGATTCTGAAGAGATGTGGAGGGCCAATGTCATTGTGTTTGTCCATCAGTACAGCACATTCATTATGTCTCAATATTTGCAAGAACTTGATTTGTTATTGGGACTCAAGGTTGTTACCATGTACAACAGGTGAGGACCATTTCTAATCTTTTCACCTTACAACTCTTATTCATTCTGATCATCAAACTCAGATCTTACTCCAGCTCCCTTCTTTCAAATCTGTTTTTATTTAGCATCTTTCCTTCTGGAATATGTTGCCATGTACCTTGTATGCTGGGTTCCTAAGTTCCTTCCACATTTTTTAGCTTTTCATTTATTATTTTCTTCAGTTTGAATTTCTTACATTTGAGATTCTAGGCCAGTAATTAATTATCTTCTCATTTAATTGATCTGCTTACTTTAAAAAATTCTGAAACCCAAGATTTCATTTGAATTTTTCTCCCTATATTTTTTTCCATGAATTCACCTCTCCTTTAAATGCTCTATTTCACTGAAATATATTTGATTATTCTATTCTACTTGATCTTCTATTTTCCAAACTTATGATGTTGTCTGTTCCTCCTGGGGCTATACTCTGGCTATTGAAATATGCCAAATGCAGCAGTCCTGCAGGGATCAAAAGGGAAAAATTGGTTGCATATTGTAACAAAGATTGAGGTAGGTCTTTCTCTACCAGAGCCTCTGAACATTCTGAAATTCAAAAGTAGTTAAGGCCCCCACCACTTCCTTAACTCCTTTTTGTATGCTCCCCCCCCCCCATATTGGTATTATTTGAAAAAAAAATTGTAAACTTACAAAAAAGTCACAGATTAGAAAGAAATTGCTATGTCATATTGACCCATACTCCCCCAAAGTTTGACATACATGCTCCATCATTGTCCTGCCACACATGCACTCACACATATAAATACAGACGCATACACACACACACACACACACACACACATACTATTTTATGGCTCAGTTGAGAAGAAACTACAGAAATCATCCTTCTTGGCTTTCTGATATCAGAAGACTCTCCTAAGACTGTATCCAAATCAGGATGGGAGTGGAGGCAACAGATTGGGTGCTATCTTATTCTTTTTTCTATTGCCATAACAAAATTTATGAGACTAAATAACTTATAGAGTGGAGAGATTACTTTTCTCATGTTTCTATTAATCAGAGGCCAAATAGGATGACACTGGACCCTGGCAATGCCCTCCTGTCTATATTACAAAATGGTGGAGGAGCAGAAGGATATTTTTAATAACCTATGTTCATAAGAAGAAATCCAGTCATATAAGTTCTTACCTTTCCTAGCGTTAGCATTAATCCATCATGACCTTATTACCATCCACTGGGCTTCAATCTCAACACTACCACATTGGGGACCAGTCTTCCAACCCACAATCTTTTGGGGAAACAGCCATATCTAAACAATAGCACCAACTCTTCTGGTCCCAATACTGGATTTCCACACAAGTTCCAATTAATGTTTTGCCTCTTTGGGGAAATAAGTCCTATAAGAATTTTTTACCCTTAGATCCTATTACAAGCTGAATTGTATCCCTAAGTTCATGCACTGGGCTCCCAACTTCTCAGAAAGTCATCATATTTGGAGACAGGATCTTTAAAGAGGCAATTAAGTTATTGCTAGGTCATTAGGGTGGGCTCTCAGTCAACATGACTGTTGTCCTTTAAAATGAAATGATGGATATGGACACACAGAGGGAAGACTATGTGAAGACCTGGGGTCAAGCCAAAAATAGAGTTCCTGAATGTAGGATGTAAAGACAACACTGATGACAACTTTACCTTGGATATCTAGCTTTTAGTATAGTAAAACTATAAAAAAAAAAAAACCCAAATTAACTTTACTGTTTAAGGCACCTTGTATGTGATAGTTTGTCATGGCAGCCCTCAACAAATTGATACAAA
This sequence comes from Marmota monax, assembly GCF_021218885.2. Classification (NCBI taxonomy): domain Eukaryota; kingdom Metazoa; phylum Chordata; class Mammalia; order Rodentia; family Sciuridae; genus Marmota; species Marmota monax. The sequence goes on from NW_026694038.1 coordinate 2,672,659, forward strand.
TCTCCATAAAACCAGTTGTCCAAAGGTTCTAGGAGGTGATTCATTTAGCAAAAGCAAATGGCTTGCTGGCTTACTTAAGAGAAAATAAGGATATAAGAGCAGAAGGCAAGGGAGACATATTCAAGTCACTATGCTTCCAGAATCTCTTCCTACCAAGTGAAATTCTAGTCATTAAATAGCCAAATGGTAGATAATTATTATTTTGCATTTCAACCATGAGGAAAATACTAGAATGTAATGTTTAGGTTTTTTATAGCAAATAAATCTTTCTTGAATTTCAATTATAAATATGTATTTTCAATTATATTACGTAGTTTTTTTAAATTACACAAAATTCTTGAAATATCATTAGTTCATTAGTCAGTAGGAAAGCATTGCCTTAAGGTAAGTGTAGGGAAAATCCAAAATTTTGTTACTTTCAATATCTGACACAATTTCCTGTAGGAAAACATAAATTTATATTCGCATTTATTTATGGACAATTCTTTCACCATTGATTATCCTCCACTGACTACCTTATATAAGAAAACTATATGCTTAAAACTGTAGAGCAGGAGAGACAAAATTATTATTTTCCCCATATCAAAATATTATATGAATTGGTAAAACGCAGGTTGCTGAACCCATTATAATATCAGTCATATTTGCATTGAATCATCACATTCTCATTGGTATAAATGCTGGACAGATAAGGTTATCTCATTCATTTCCATGCCATATTTTAGTAAAATTACTACTGCTACTCTGTACATTTTTTTGAGTCAAGAGAAAATAGCTGCTATTTAAAATGACAAATTAAAATTGATAAAAGTTTATTTTCATAACAAAATTTGAAACAAATGCATTAAGTAAGGTTCTAATATTTTTTAATGGAAAAGTAACATATAAGGGTTTAAGCAAAATAATTCTCTCAGGAGCTGTAAGACTGCTGATGGTCAGTTAGTATACTTACTAATGTTACCTTTTTCTTGTAATTCTTCCCACATATTGTTGATATGTGCTACATTTATTTAGTATGCTGACTACAGAAACAACTAAGAATACTATTTGTGCCAAAAGTCTCATTATCCTGGTATTCCGAAGAATTAGACAAAAACAATTTTCTCTGACTTTCTCATATTCTTTAATGACCAGTACATACAGCTGTCTGGAAGAATAGGTGCTTTTAGCATTTTAAACACAAGTACAGTTCTTTTAGTGTCTGTAAAAAATTAATGAAGACAAATATAACCATTTTTCCCCTTCAGTTTTCAACTGAGCTAAGATGGTAAGCATAGCTAATGCAGAAAAAAATAATGAAGTAAACAAAGTATTTACCTGTCTGCCTGGCAACATTTAGTCCTTTTAAATTCAGATATAAAATAATTCCAAGCATTATTAAGATGGAAGAGGTAAACTTCTTAAGCATTATTTATTCATTTAATTCTTTTAGAAATTTAGGTGTGATTCAATAGAAATACAAGATATTAATATAGACAAAAATAATGTATGTGAGTTTGCTTTAAAGAATAAACATATGTGTGTATGTGTATAAAATTATACAGAATTTGACATAGTACATACTATGAATTTATTTTTAGTATTTAAAGTAACATTTTAAAAATTACAAAACATACATGTTCAATGTAGGACATATGAAGAAGAGAAACATTTTAAGTTCTATTACCCAAAGGTAATTATGATTTGTACATTTTATATATATCATTGTATTATTTGCATGCAGATAGTTCCTTCAGAAGCCAAGCTGTATTTATGTACATGCATGCATCAGACTCTCTCTAAATACATTAACGCAATCCAAATGCAGTATCTCAGTTCATCCATACAGTTGCCATTTCAGAGAGAGGTATCTACAAGTTAGATACATTAAATTTCTAAAGATCACAAAATTAATTAGTGGTAGTCAAGATGGTTTGAAATGAATAGCAATGTTTTCATTATAGGCTAGGGCAAAATACTTTTTATGTACTATCTATAAAATATTTTTATATTTGCATTTATTAAATTTGTATGTGAAAAATGTTCATCAAGATATTTTAGAACATTTGATAACCTTATTAGAATATCAAATCCTTAGGCATCACTTTCTTATCATCTCAATTTTGACACAAATGAAATTAAAGTGTAATATGTAAATTGAATTGCAGTGTTTACATTTGGATATAATCAATTCATTATCTTCTTTTTTAAAATTTAAATTGGGAAGTTATCACCAGCTGCTTCATTATAATCACTAACAGCATTAATCCAGATACTAGTACCAGATGAGGACATTGAAATATTTAGATTGTGTTTTGAAGGATGAGATTGTATTCCATAGCATGAATATTTCAACTTTAAGAAGTTAGATAAATACATATATACAGATAAATATATAGGTAAATATATCTGTTATAATATTTGTGATATTTTAGGCTATTAATATTTAGTTAAATATTTCTATTCAATATAGATGATATATTAATTATGAATTATTAGTATATTGATTGCTTTAACATTGGTCTAAATAAGAGGCTTTTCTTTGTTTGACTTTCATTTAATAATATCCCTTCATTGTAAAAATGTATTTTTTGCATGTTCAAACTTTAGGAAATGAAAATAATTTCTGCTAATATATACTCTTTATTGACTATTTATGATAAAAACACTGAGATGTTTATATATTTTTTGAATGAAACTCTAGTTTTATATGAATTACTTGTGCTTCCTAATTTTGTTTTACATGAACAATGTGTTTTGTAGGTTACACAATAGAAGAACTTTTCAGATTCTCATTATTTTCCATTTGAAGTTATATTCGTTTGGAATAACACTTGCACTCCTATGAACGCCTTTCAAGCCCCTTTATGATGTGTTTTTTTCCTTTCCTCTCTGACTTGATTTCCTTTTTCGTGACCTCTCACAGTGCTTCCATGGTCCATGGGTCTCTTTTTTCTTCATTACTACCTAAAAGCATCTGCATTTTGTATTCCCTTTACTTAGAAAAATCTTCTCAAGTTTTGTGCTTTATCTGCTTTATGCTTAGGTCTCAGAATGAAGGTCAATGGATCAAAATAGTCAATTTTGACTACATTGTTTAAATTAGACACCCTACCCCAAATTGTTACTCTGAATCACAGACAACCATCTACATCCTCTTCAGAGCAATGATCACAAATTGATGATTAAAAAAGATTTTGCTTGTGTGTTTCATTGTTCCCATTAGGGGCAAAGTCCAGAAGGGCCCATTTTGATTCTTATTTAATCTTCACATCTACTCTTGTTTCTACGAATAGGATGATTGCACAAAACATTAGATTTAGATTATAAATAAGAAAAAAATATTATAATGTGACCCTTAGATTGAAATGTGTAAAATGTGTTATGTTATATGTCTTTTAGTGGCAATTACAGTCCTTTTCTCTAATATATGTTAGTAAATTTGGAAATTGAATAGATAGTAGTCTATGGAAATATATAGATAAATATATTACCTAATATATAATAAATATAAAATAGATAGTAGTCTATGGAAATGTTTCTATTGTTCTTAAAATTTCAGTTTCTGAAGAAAATTTATGTGATACTCTTCTTTAGGGTCAATACTCCTGAAGCACTAATTATTACTTAGTAATTATAATTGATATTTTGATAGCTGCAAACACTTCTTTGTGGTGAATTGATATGAATTTTTTTGCAATAAAATGTACTAATTAGTGATGTATTTTGTAACACTTTTGTTTTAATATACTTAATAAGTTTTTTTTTCTTTTTTTATTAAAGTCTCAATGGTACCCTACTTGATTTTAATAAAAAGTACCCCTTGGGGTTGGGGTTGTGGCTCAGTGGCGCAGTACTTGCTTGGCATGTGTGAGGCACTGTGTTTGATCCGCAGCACCACATAAAAATAAATGAATAAAATAAAGTGTTGTGTCTATCTACAACGAAAAAGAAATTTTAAAAATATACTCCTTGGCAATAAATTCTGCTTCTGATATATCCATATCACAAGAATAATAGTAGAAAATATGCTTGGGTCTCATTTGGTTATAAGGTTGTTTAGAAGGTAGGTGAATTTGTAGGTATTTTTAAGATTGCTCATTACTTGTTTTGTTTGATAGCAAAGTCTTTATTACTGGCTTCCAGCACCTGAAATATAATACATTCCAGGGAGGATGTGCTGAATAACTGAATTGAATGATGCCATTAAACACATTAGATGACATTAATATGTGAAAGGCAGTTTCCAGAATAAACATAGCTACTTTATTCTGGGAGTACTTGTTTGTGTGTTTGTTTGTTTAGTAGGGACCCTCTGTACTACATAATTATGAATAAGACATTGAATAGCTAATGCAATTTATGAAATTATGAAACTCTATGTAATTTCTTTTGAAAGGGAATATTGACCCTGCTTGAGGTTTGCTAATGTACAAAATTCTGTATATTTTTTTCTATTATGCTGTAGCATTTACAATGAAATTAGGAAAATACACATCTAATTAAAGTTACCCATAGAGGAAAATAGTATATTATCTTTCAACATCCTCTCCAACCCCCTAAAATTAAGAAGGTAATATCTGTATTCAGTATTATATGTGAGGAGATATTTATTTCTTATATAAACCATCAATATTGTTTTTTATATTATTGAATGGGATAGTTCCTATGGCTTACTTTTTTAGGGGGGATAATCCCCCCCCCTTTTTTTTGGTACTGAGGATTGAACTTAGGGGCACTTGACCACTGAGCCCCATCCTCAGCCCTTTTTTGTATTTTATTTAGAGACAAGGTCTCAATGAGTTGCTTAGGGCTTTGCTTTTACTGACACTGGCTTTGAATTCACCATCCTCCTCTGCCTTATCCTCGTAAGCTGCTGGAATTACATGCATGCACTACCATGGAAGGCAAGGGAATCCCCTTTAAAATAGGAGCTTGAAGAAAAAAACGAAGATCATATCATCTATCATAGACCCTTAAATTTATAAAAATCATTACAGATATGTAGACAGTTTCTAACCACATACATAAATCATTTTAAAATAATGTATAATATATTAGAATCCTAGTGATTATAGGCTGAAATATAAGCCAGGTACATACATGTTGAGATGTTAAGAATTTCTTCACATGCATACATGATTAATAAAAAGCATCTATATAAGTGTGTGTGTGTGTGTGTGTGTGTTTATTGGAGTATCATGTTCGAAGGGAAATCATTATAAAGGTACAGTGGTAATACACAGGGGAGAGAATGAATTCTTACCTATTTGAGGGGTTGGGGTGGGGTCAAAAAATGCTATAGGTACTTTGTATATCAATATATATTGAAGTGAATAGGAGTTGGATAGGTGGCTTAAAAAGAGACAAGCATGTAAAAATATAATGTGTAATTAAGTCTAAATTTCTCTAAATTCGCCAAAATCCTTCTTGCTATTTTAAGAAGGTTTCTAATTATGTGTCTTTCTTCTAATTAATTGTGAGAGGATAAAACTTCAGTTACTTATAATAGTTGAGTTGCTTAAGGCTGTGAAATTTTAGCTTAACACATTAAGTTAACTGATTCAGATGTCAGAAATGCTCTGAGATGCTAACCCCATTTTCAAAGGGCCATTCATAGAGACAGCTTTTTCTGTTCAATATGTACATGTTAATCTTGTATCCTCATATTTTTTTTTACCCTTTGCTCCTTATTTCTGTCACAAAGTGGTCTTGTATTATACAGCAATAGTGACTCATTGATGTTCATACACTGTAAATCACTAAACCATCTGTCCTGCTAAAATTTGAAACTGTCCTCCTTGAGTAAAATATCTGAGTCAGAGTATAGTTGGAAGATTATTTGCTTTTTCTGGACATGCTTGATAATAGGTGGCCTGGGCATTCTTTAAATATTTTTTTTGCTCCATTTTTATTTATCTAGCAACTTTGAATTTTAGTTGACAAAATTGTATCATAATATGATGTTTTGAAATATGATTCATTGTAGAATGCTAATCCAAGCTCATTAACATATGAATTACCTCACATACTTATCATTTATTTCTAGTGAAGACACTTAAAATCTACTCTCAACAATTAAAGAAAAATACAATACTGTGGGGCTGGGATTGTGGCTCAGTGGTAGAGCACTTGCCTAGCATATATGAGGCACTGGGTTCGTGTCTCAGCACCACATACAAATAAATAAATAAATAAGTAAAATTCATCAGCAACTAATAAAAATATTTTTTAAAAACCCACAATACTGTTATTAAGTATAGCCACTATTTTGAACAATAAATCTTTTGCATTCCTTCTTCTCTAACTGAAATTTTATACTTTTGACAAACATTTCCCTGATACTGAAATTTAACTATTGAATCTTTAATCCTTATACATGTTATTTTACTGTATTAAACAGTCTACATTATCTTTGAAGTTTAAGATATTCTTACCTCTCTAAAGTAATTGAAGAGATGGACAATATTGAGTTTGGGAAATATGTGTTTTCTCCAAAAGTGATGTCTCAAGTTTTACTTCCAGTCCTGAAAGATATTGTGTAACTTATAATTAGATGGTCACTATTTCTTGTGGAATTCAGCATGTAAAAATATTGACAAAGTATAAATATAGATAATGTCATATGCAATTTTGATAAACTTGGACTGATTTAGTTTTTTATAAAGTTAAATCATCTTTTAAAAATAAAGTTAAGCAATCTTAACATAAAATGTAGGTGGAAAAATACAAATTAAAAGCATCAGCTCTTAAATTTATTAGCATATTCAATGATCTTATTTCAGAATATGATACTTCATTTGTAGATTGTTGGTTTACATTTTGTTGTACATGTTTGAGCTTTGGTGATACAACTTCTCCAAATCTTGGTAATCATCTGTTTAGTTACAAGGGATTCCTTTATAATTAATTCATGCTTGATAGATTCCCTGACTCATGAAATATGTTTTTAACATTAGGAGATAGTTAGTGCTATGATGTATTAGTCAATTTAATTTTATCTTAAAATATATTTCTCTCCCAAGAATAAAATATCTCATCTCAGAGTACAAAAAATCTTATTTTTGTTTCACCAGAAAACCCAATTATTGTAAAAACAAATGATGAGTCAAGCTACCATATGGAAACTTCAAGTGCAAACAACTCTGAATCCTGGGATTTAAGAGATGACTTGTGATGAAAAGGGGTTGAAATCATGTCCAAATTTTCCTTATTCTTCTATTCTATAGATGATTTTTACATAAAAACATTTTTGGATATAGTTTCATAAAATCACTCATACTGCAACTAGCATTAAGAAGAAATTACTAGATATTTAACCATAGCAAAATGTAGCTGATTCAGTTTACATTACTATAAAATCAATATTTACCAGAGTTTTGATTAAGCATGATGATTTGAACTGGTATATTTATCTCTGCTTTCTCCCAAACTCTCCATTAAAATATCCTAAAAGAATAAAAAGGCTTGAATCTGTGAGTACAAATATTATGTGAGAGAAATGTTAGATAAAGCTTTCTAATAGAATTTTAGAACTAAAAGGATGGTCATTGACTTAGAGAGCTGAGATGGCATCAAAGCCAAGTGTGTACATTGAACAAAATATAATAAAAGCAGTCTATCTTAAGAAGTAATCCTATTTATACCTCATGACTTTGAAAGAATTTAGAAGTTGGGAACACAAGGTGTCTGTGAAAGATGGCTTACAAAATAAGGCTAAGGACATAAAGATTGGTTGAAAGTCCTTAAAAGGAGCTGTGTGTCCAGACCTGCCTTGAGATGAGCCCCAAGTTGAACCTAGAGAGTTCTGCACTCAACCGGAGATAAGAGACCTATGAGTCATCACTCTAAAAGAAGAAATTCTGAGAAGAAAGTCTGTTAGTATTAAAGGAAGTCTGTACTTTGAACTGAGAGATTCCAACTACCTTCTGATTGAATTCCTGAATTAGAGAGGAATTTGGAGACTTAAATTTTATTTGTTCAATAGATGTAATCTATAGAGACTGACATTTTGGGATTCAACAGAAGAGTGACCAGGATATTGTCAACCGAACTCTGTGGTACAGCCCACAAATCAGCAAACTTGTCCATGCACAAAAGACCTTAATTTAGTATTCAATGTCTTATTTTTAAATATGGATAAACAGAGATTACTTGAAAAAAAGAGAAAGTCACAAGGGTAGATGTAATGAAAAGGACAAAAACGAAAACAGAGGCAATTGATGAAATGCAGGAAACAGAGCAAGTCTTAGAAATACTATAATCCTAAAATAAATATCCTTATGTTGATGTTTGGAACAAGATTAGAGTGATGTGATATATATATATATAATATCAAATGCCTTCTAAATTCTAAGGGATGATAATTTCCAAACTAGAATTACATGTCCATTCAAACTATCCATTATTTATAAGGTAGGACAAGCAAACTCTCAGAAAATTATTTTCCCAAGACTTTTTTCTAATGAAGCTACTAGAGGAAGTACTCCAACAAAATGAGACCACAAACAATAAAGGACTATATAGATTATTATTTAAAAAAAAAAAAAACTAAGGAATTGAAAACAGAAAGGGGTGACAGAGTTGCACAGATGTTAGGAGAGCAGCAGGCCAGGAGCTTAATCACACCATGAAGGTATCCAGGATGTCTCCAAGGAAGCAAATGGATTTCTCAATGTATTGGACCCACTGCAGGGACTGAATTTTCCTTTAGTGGGCCCTTGTAATCCCTGGAAAATCAAAAAGTTATTAGAAGAAGAAAAAAAAAAAGATTATCACCAGACACTGCATTGCTTAGCTATGAGTGATGTATGTCTATTATCATAATTATATCAGCACTGAATATTGAACTTCCTAAAAATTGTGATTACTTGCATTAGAAAAGTTGAGGGGAACAAATGTATATGTGTGTGAGAGTCTGCGTGTTTGTAAGTCTGTGTACATGTGTAGTGGAGAAGTGAAAGTGACATAAGAAATTGAAATACTTGGGACTGGAAATGTGGCTCAATGGTAGAGCTCTTGCCTAGCTTGTGTGAGGTACTGGGTTCAATTCTCAGTACCACTTTAAACAAACAAAAAAATAAAAAACAAATAAAATAAAGGTATTGTGTCCATCCACATGTAAAAGAAAATTTAAAAAAAAGAAATTGCAATACTCTTGAAATACTTGTTTTCATAGGAGGAATGTTATGGCTATTATCTAAATTAAAATAATTATATAGCAAATTTAGCCTGTTACGTTTAAAAACCGAAGAATTTGACAAAACTGACATGTTTGAAAATGGTTGTCTTTGAGGTGAATTGAGAGTGGGAAGGGTATAGCAAGATTCTAAAACATCATTCCCTTTTCTTATAAGACTTGTAGTACTAATTGACCTTTAAGTATCTATATTATATAGGAAAATAAAATGAATCCATTGTGTGCAATTAGTATTTGGAAATAATGTATTACATTTATATTGCTTTTATAAAATGTTGCATTATCCCTGAAACCAAGCTTGGATTTTATGTCTTACATTTTGCAACAACTACTGAAAGGTGTATCTGTTTTTCTCTTGAATTATTTATTTTTGCAGTACCTGAAATTGAAATAGTAACAATTTATAATGCAAATACCTCAACATGTAAATATGTGTGTCCTCCTCTTCCTTCTCCCTATGTTATGTGGGCTTCTGTTGCTTAGTCTTTCTTTACTCGCTTATTCTAGAATATCAACAGCTTTTATCTGGAATATGGCAATGATATTGAAATGGTATTCCAACTTCTAGTCAATCTGCTTTCATTTGATCTAAAGTGCTTGCAGGTTAAATTTCAGAAACAACAGTAATGTAAGTTCTATTTTAAATGAACATAAAAGAATTGAGGTGGAGATAAGGCCAGATCTTTTCAGTGGATAACAATTGTCTTGAGGAGATGGGTCTTGACCCTATATTCAGTACCATTTTAAGGCTATGTACTCCACAGTACTCACTTATCACTGATACATGCCAGCCTCTCTGTCATCTACTAGAGTTATAAGTATTTCAGGCAATTTTGTCCCTTTCAAGTCAAAATAATAAATAGTATGTGGATATTGGAGTTTTCACAGAGATTGGTAAAATTTTAGAGGTACAATTGGCCAAATATCTTTTGATAGAGGTCAGGATAAATTAATTGTATTTCAGTTGTGTTCAGTTAAATGGTGGTTCTTTTTCACTCTGTGCCTTCACTTAGAATACTATTCAATTGTTTTAATTAAAGATTTTAATTTATTTCAAAGTTAGACATTAATTATATAGCTGATTACATTCTCTGGTGAGTCCTGTTTATCTGTGTCCATTTCTATCCCATTTTTACCTACCTTTTTATTCTGAGCATCTGCAAACTTAACCACAAACAAAGGCAACTTCATAATGAATAATTCATCTAGTTCATTGTATCCTGAATTGGCATATCTGAGAGCAAATATAATACTGTGTGTTCATACAGGAAGCTTTTTGTTCTTTTGCAAAGGAAAAAAAAAATATGTGAGGTGTCAAAGATGTTTGTGCTAAATTATGCATATGTTGGGCCCTTGATTTCTATAGTCATGCTAGGGGATATATTTAGATATGGGGATTATAACTAGATTTCATTGTACTTTGTGTATTTGACATATTCAAATAATATCATTTTGATGTTCAATTCATCATAAACAAATAACATTCATCTTCTCCTTTAGAAAGGACAAATAGATAAGTATTTCATTTGGCTCCCATTGAGATACACAACTGTGTAGAACTAAATATTTGCAGTATGTGGTCATGGTGACTTTCTGCTAGGTAGTGGTTGTTGCAGTCTGGCTACATGACTGTGATTTATTATTTAACTATTGGCTGTGTTCATTGCAGCAGGGAACCTCTCTTCCTGCAGCTCCTTTGAGATCTATGACTGTCATAATACTTTGCACAGTGGCATGGACATCATTCTCAGTTGCAGGTTCCCTCTGAACTCCTCCAAAAGGGTTCATTTTCATAACCTCAATGGAACACACAGAGAATTCATGCCTAAGCTTATTGACTCTCTGATTTCCAGTGTGTTCATAAGAGCATAAAACCATAGGCAGCTGTTCTTTTGGGTCCCAGTTGTCAGGTGGGAAATTACGAGGAGCTTCCTGCTGCTCTGAATAATTAAAATTAATACTGGAAGAAAACCTGCCCAATTAGCATCAGCTTCCTTACAGATACAGATTATTAAACTGGTGTCTCTGTGAAATAGATGTGTATTTGTGGGATACAAATATTTAATCAGGAATAATTTCTAATCCACCTAGAGTACTCAATAAAATATATCAATTTAATAACTCCTAATAAAGAAGCTAATCATTCAGATTCCTGTGTGTATTTATTAGTTAGAGAAAGGCAGGGAAGACAGCTTGGACTGTCAAGAAGACAACTGGAGAAATGTTGACTCTGGCACCTCAAGACCTATTATAAAATTTTGGGGAAGATTGTACCTCAAGCAATCATAACATTTCCTACTTCAGACACATAGCAAGCACTCAGTAGCCAATGCAGCAGATAAGATGCTGAGAACAGTGCAGTTGTGAATACTGAAATAGTGAGAGACTGTAAACCAGTGAAAGTAAGACTATAAACAAGCTCTGCTCTTAGTCATTTGACTCTCAGGGGTTTATCCTTTTATATTTGTCATTAGATAGTCACAAGTTTGTTTTCTCATTATTTTGATTGTCTGCATCCTTTTTAAAAAGCCTGTCAAAGATTGCTGGCTAAAGTACATGACATTTGAATCATTAACAAATCAAATCATGATACCCTAGATCTGAAAGTGGAGAATGCATTTTAATACTATCATTTGAGAATTTGGGTCAGCTCTCCTGGGAGCTCTGGATTTGATATTCATTTTCTTTCTCAGCTGCATTTTCTTTACTGACGAGACAGTGCAGTGAAGCATATAGGACAGATGTTGTGTATGAGAAAGAAGACTGAAAACAGACACAACTGTGCATTGGGGTGCAATTGGGAGGAAATGTAACAGAATTCAAAATGATTATTTCTCTTCAACCTCCTGACCATGTACAATATCCATTTTTGAGGCCAGTGACCTTACTGCTAAAACAGCATGTTTAAATATAATTAAATTAGCAAGAAATTTGCTCTTGAAAATAAGAGGTTTTCTAGTGTGCAAAAAGAGAAGCAAAAGTCCAGGCTAAATTTACCATGTGCTGATTGATTTGTGTGTCAGTGACTGGGCAATAGATCTTGAAGCTGTTTTCTGGAAATCTACTAAAAAGAAAACAGCAACAAAACCCCCACATTTTTTGCTAATTTGACAATCCTGGCTTGAAGATATGTTAGGAAAGGGTATTTAAAGGGCAGTAATAGCAAGTAATAAATGAACTGTAAATTAAATCAGTTGATGATTATGAAATTACTCTTTAAATCTGTGTGTGCTTGTTAAAGGGTACCAGATGCAAAGAGTACCTGCCTGACTGCCATGTATTAAGCATGCTGTGCTTTTGAAACCTATAGACAAGTAAAATACATTCCCAGTAGACCATGTAGCCCATTTCACTTTTATAAACAGAACCCTCTCTGCCAACACACACTTAATATTAAGGAAAACAAATAATTTTCCAAGCAAATAAAAACGAATTGGGGATTTTATTTAATAAAACATGTTTCTATTTGCTTCCTTCTTCCTTTTCTGTCAGAATAACTACAGCTTTCTAAGGCCAGATGAGGTATTGAGACATGATCTAATCTGTTTTCCCCCAACAGGCCATGCTTCATCAATAATCAGAGTCAATGACTCAGAATATGAAAGTTGAGAAACTGGGACATTATCAAAACTAGAAAATAGGACTTTGATAAAATCATCTTGGGAAGTTTCTCTATCTTTGTATTTTATGTAGATTCTAAGAAGCTACCAAATACCTGTATATCTTTTTAAAAAACTTTTATCTGAATTAGAAATTTATATATCCTTCAATGAAGCATTCTATTGTTTGGATAGACAATTTGGGTATGCATATGTTTTAGTAAATACTTGAATAAATTTTCCTGTGAGTGGTTTAAACCAATTTCTTCTTCAAAAAAGTGCAGGGCAAAACCAAAGATTGTGAGGGTAAGAAAGCAAAGGACTAGTATAAATAGGGGTAGAGAAGAGAAAGGAAAAACAGTGACTTCAGACTTGAGAGAGATGTTATTAAACTGGGACCAAAAACGGATGCTATTCAATTGCTGGGGACAATTTCTCTTAAACAGTTTCACATTTTGCTGTGAGTCATTAGAACTACTGGTTAGTGAATTACCTCTGTGGATGCTATCGGCAGACACATAAATGCTATAGAAGTAAATAAGCAAAGAAGAAGAAAAAAAAGCAATGGCATTATATAAGGGGTCACGGCATAGCAGAGACAAGGGAGAAGTAAGACAATGGAGAAAAAAGCAAGACATAATTATTGTTGGGTAGCCTGAGAAAATCCTGTTACTTTCTAAGGTATAATTCTGTGGAATCCATCTGTGCCTTCTTAATCATTGATCTACAAATAATAGAACTATCCATTCAAATATATAGTCCTAATTGTATTTTATCAGCAGTGCCTATGTTCTGTACTTAACCCAATCCATTACTACATAGGAAATGTTCTTCCTATTTTAGCTTCTTCATATAAGGTACATGTTAGCTCTAGTCCCTGACTGTGCATTATGTCATTCCAAAATGATTAGGGTAACCGTATGTTCCTTTCTACCAGGGAAAGTCCTGGTTTTCCCTGTCATCTTATGTATTTATACATGCCACTCACTTTTAGTCCCCAAAGGGTTTTATTTCAATCATTTATTATATGGACCACTAATCATAGCAGATCCAGTCAATGTACTGCAAGCCAAAGCTGTCACAATATATCTGTAGTCCTCCTGTCTCTGACACCTTCTCGTCTCTTATATGCAACCTCTAATTTTTTTTTTGTGTGTGTGGTAATTATATCATTTTCCAAAAATGGAATGATTAGTAAATATTCAAAGATCTTATATTATACAAGTGAATAAACAACATTTTCAGGCTACATGTTGCATACAATGACACATTTTGATCTGTGGAAGATACCTGGTTAGGGTATTACTCAGAGTTTGGCTTATAGGAAGGCCTAGGGATTTGGGCTAATCAAGAAAAAACTTATGACTATGGGAGGCAATTCAACAAACTGCACAGTAATAAGTTTAATTGAGCAGCACTTGGTTAAAACCACATGAGAGGTCAAACCTCTCAAAGCCTAAGATCATCCAGAACCTCAAGACTCCAGCCATCATCCAAAAGGGATGAAAGACAAGGGAACTCCCTGGGGAGAGGAAAATTGGACAGGAAGCATATGTATCTGGGTGCTGTCATTCAGCAGTACTCAGGAGGGGTCTGAGTCAAGAGTGCTGCATGGCAACAGTGGCTTGATGTCCTCATGGACCACAGTTTGTTTGTTCTTTTTGGTAGGGTGGTGTGTTAAAAACAATATCATGTATAATATTTGATTTAAAAAATCCCAAGCAACTTACATACTATTGCTATAGCCTAAATGTCTGTTTCTTCAAAATATTCATGTTGGAATTTATCCCCAAAGCTGATAAATTATTAAAAGATCGGGTCTTTGGGAAGTAATTAGGACATGAGGGCCAAAACCAGATGGATAGAATTATTACCCTTATAAATTAGCTTAAGGAACCCAAGTTCACTATCTTCTCCTTTTCTTCTATCCCTTTTATCATGTGAGAGTGCAGGAAGAGGTAACATATTGAAGGGCTGAAGGAATCCTTACCAAACACATCTTCATCTTGGACTTCCCAGCTTTTCAGAACTGTGAGAAATAAATTTCTGTTGTCAATAAGTTATGTAGGCCAAGGTATTTTTTAATAGCAGACTAAATAAGCTAAGACAATCATATTAACCCTCACAGCAGGAGGGAAAATAACCAATACCTGGACCAACTCCAGAGGCTCTTTATTTATCAAGCCTCTGGAAATATTCTCTGCAGAAGCCTTTATGTCTTCACCCATTGAACTATCATTCATGATGCTCTTCCTTGGTAGTCTACTTATGTATTTCAGTTGTTAAAATTAGTATAGATTGATCCATCTTTATACTTTCTATCTTTGCTGTTTTTCCTAGAAAGCTCACTGTTTCAGGATTATTTCCCCATTTTATTTAAAAAAATGTATAATATGTCTGCAACTTTGTTTTTAGACTTTCAGTTATGTCCCATTAATTTGTCTTTACATTATTATGCTATTAACATACATCATTATTTTTATCTTTCTTATGCTATCTAATATCTGAAAGTCCATGTGTTATCTTTTTATATTTAAAAAGCAGAAGTTCTTCATGTTTTTCTAATTTTAGTTTTATCAAAACCTTCTCCTTTATCCCATTTCTTCCCTAATTTGTCATATTGACATATAATGGTCATGTCCTGTGTGATGGTTTATTCAGGTGAAACTGAAAGGATTAGGAAATAGACAAACAGACACAAAAGTAGAGGAAAAGCCAACAAGCTCAGCATGTTTATTATATAGGTTTAAAGATCAGAAGGATTTATTGTGAGAAAGTTTCTTCAAGATAAACACAGCCAAATCTGAGAGTAAAAGCAGCTCATATGGGGCTTAGCAGCTTGCACCTGTAATTCTCTACCTTTGGGCAGCAGACAGTTGAACCCAAGGTTATTAACTAATAAAATTTCTTGGCCAGCGGAGAATTCCCCTTTGAACAGGATGTCACCATACAAGAGGGCTGTTTTCTCTGTGCCTTTGCACAGAGAAATTCCCAAGAGTGGTGTCACCTCTGTCTCTGGGCAGTTCAAAGACCCATGATTAATTTACTGCTCCTGACACATGATTTTTTATAAGTTTGCTCTCATATTCACAGATATTGTTGTCTTAAAAGTCTCTATTAATGTCTTAATCCCCATTATGTAATTGCTTGTTAGCTGAGTTGTCAACATTTATAACATTTTCTTGTGAATTATCATACTTGAATATATATTTATTTTCTTCTTGTGAATTTTAAGGTTCTATAAAATAATAAACTGTTCATCCTTCCTGAATTATGTATTTTTAATCCACTCTGCCCAGTTTTACATAGAGTGAGCATTGAACTGTCTTTTTTTTTTCCTGTAAGAAGGACACTTTGGGGGAAGGTATCCTTGCAAATGTATCATAAAACATTAAACACTTTGAGGAAGATGAGGTTGAATTCTGAAACACAGACTACAGAAGAATGTGCACTATTTGTTTATTTTCTGAAATAAATTTTTTTCTATCTTCAATTCTTTTTATAACAGCAGGTAGATTGATACTCTTTGGGGGGAAGGTGTATTATGGTCAAAACAATTGTAGGAACAAGTTTCCTGCAATAGTTTACAAGAAGTGTGGGAGTCAAAAATTTCTCAAATGTTGAAATTAAAGTTGTGTTTTAAAGTTAAAGTAATTGAAAAATCCTGAAAACACAATCACTATTACCCTAGATAGCTGTGACACTTTTATTAAATTTGATTCCATACACTCCCTCTGTGCCCATCCCCACACAATGGTGCTGGAGCTGAAACTCAGACAGGGCCTTGTGCATGTTAGTTAGTCATGTATTCTACCACTGAGATGCACCTGTAACACTACATTTGATTCTCGTACTGGGTAAATTGCAGTGTTTGGATGTATGATATATTGTAGAATGAGCATGGAGTGCCTGAGAGCCTCCCCCACTGACTCCACCACACATACAAAATGGATTTCAATTTCAGGAAAAAGAAATCAGCAATAATCTAAAAGATGTGTTCTCACCTTAAAGTCCATTTAATTATTCTAGATAAACTTTGTTAGGTAACTGAGTTTCCTCCTATTTTCAGTTTTATTTAAATTGTATTATCTTTAATAAAATGGAATTACTAAAAACATTTGTTGATGATATGAGAATTAGTTATAAATATAATAAAATGGGGTAATCATTTAAACTAAGTATACTGAGAGAATCAGGTATGATGTTTTCCGGCCAAGTGTTTTTCTCACAGCTCCTTAGTAACCCCTGTCCCCACAACTCTCTCCTATCTCCCAGGGGTTAACAAATGGGTTCCTAGGGGAAGGTCACAACTGTTGCTCAGATATTTCTATCTGGAATATGTGGGAGCATGACTATTTTTCTTTTTAAGATATATGCCAACTTTCATAAATCTCTTAGTGGGTCTGGACAAATCTGCAACAACAGATTAGATGCAGCTTTGGTGCATGTTTTCTTGATATTTAAAATATGATGAAAGATTTTGAGATCACAGTTATTAAAACAAAACAAAAAAATCTCCATAAATCATTGCAGGAGGTAAGAATACATTAATAGGCGAAAGTGCTATTTTAAAATGGAATTGTGAAGTTTCCAATTAGATGCTCTTTTAATTTATAAATCATTTTTAAATTATTTACTTAAAGATAATAATGCTATATATGCATTTTTACTTATATTTATACATTTATTGTATTGATAAACACTATATTCAAAATCAATATATCTTTTTATATTAATCTGTTATATACAGTCATTTGAATTACCCTTCCTTTGTATGAGGGGAGGTTTGTGCAAATATAATGAAAGGCAAGTCACAACTCTAACTTTTATATAAAGTACATATTTTAGATAATAGAAAGTGGGGATAATACTGCTTTGTAAATCTATGTTAAAATCAATATGATTTAAAGTATTCACTTTCTAAGGGATGACAGCTGGTAGATAGATATTTATGTGAAAATGTTATGTCCTCACATTATCTTATAGAGGACTTTTGGCAGGCTCTTCAACTAGTTCACTACTGTCCTTTGTGTACCATCCATTCGGTTTGGATGATACTGGCCAGATTGTGATGTGGTGTGGTGTCTCTTGACATAAGTGACTACTTCTTGTTACAACCCTTAACATACGGCCTTTCATCTTCCAAAGGACTGGCTCACAGGTAGTCTAGTCATTGCAACATCAAGTCTCTTCTTCTCTACTGCGTGAAGATGAGAAACTTCTCTTCCCCCAGTTCTGGCCAGGCTGCCTGACACCAAGAGGGGATCCTGCAGATCATGGGTCATTTGACTCTTTGATGATGATACCCAGGTAGACAGTCAATGCAGAATCATATCTTACATTTGGACTTCCATGCTTTATAATCTAGTAATTCCTTATTGATTCAGACAGTTTGCATTGGATTTTCAGCTCCTTACAACTGAAGAAAGAGTTGATACACCTGGTGCCCTAGAAATACACTGAACTGGATTCCAAATCAGGAGGCTGGATTCTTGTCTTACTTCTTTGATTTATTTGCAGTTTGACTTGAGACAAACTATTTCTATATAAAAGGGGTAGGATGAAATGACAGAAAAGGATCCTTCTGGCTTTAAAATTCTAGAATCCTATGATCCTAAACTGGTTTCTGAATTAAAACTAAGGGGGGACCTAATATCTGAATTTCAGTTAATGATGAAAATCATTAGTTTCTTCCAGAACTAAACAAGTCCTCTAGGCATTTATGAGGAAAAAACCACAGACATAGAGAAGATGGACAGACTGTTGTATTATTTGGTTATACAAAGATGACACACATCATTTGGGAAGATATTAACATGAGCAAAACATGCCACAGAACTCCCTTATTAGTTAACTGAGTTTCCATTCTCTGAGCTATTTTGTCCCTGAGATTTAAAAAATTGTAATTTCTCAGTATTTTTGTCAATCATAATTTTGGTTTCCTTATAAGAGATACATTTGTTCATTTATGTGATCATGCACAAAGACACTATTTTAACATATTCACTAGTGCCTCCAAATTGAAGCTAGCCAGAGCCCAATAGTCAAGAATATTGTAAGTAGCATTTTCAATTGTTCATATTTTCATATTCATAAAATGTTCATATTTTTAATTACTGTCTTTTCATTTCTTTTTTTTTTGGAGGGTGGGGGTGGGTGGGGTACCAGGGATCGAACTCAGAGGCACTTGGCCATTGAACCACATACTTTGCCCTATTTTGTATTTTATTTAGAGACAGTGTTTCACTGAGTTACTTAGTGCCTCACTTTTGCTGAAGCTGGCTTTGAACTTGGGATCCTCCTGTTTCAGCCTCCCAAGGAGCTGGGATTACAAGCATGCACCACTGTGCCTGGATACTGTCTTTTTCTTATTCACAAGATTTACTTTTATTTTAATAATCAAATACCAGGTTTTGTTAAGTTTAATTTTTTTCCAGTCACTACGTCTTTTCTTCATGTTCCTTCAGTGTGAAATCTCAGAAAATGACATGGTTTTTATGTTTTTTAATTATTTTTTTAAAATTTATATACGACAGTGGAATGCACTTTTTACAATTCATATTACACACATAGAGCACAAAGTTTTCATATCTTTGGTTGCATACAAAGTACATTCACACCAATTTGTGTCTTCATACATGCACTTTGGATAATGATGTTCATCACATTCCATCATCATTTCTAACCCATTACCCCCTCTCTTCCCCTCCCACTCCTCTGTCCTATCTAGAGTTCATCTATCCTCCCATGCTCCCCCTCCCTACCCCACTATGAATCAGACTCCTTATATCAGAGAAAACGTTTGGCATTTGTTTTTGGGGGACTGGCTAATTTCACTTAGCATTATCTTCTCTAACTTTATCCATTTACCTGCAAATGCCATGATTTTATTCTCTTTTATTGATGAGTAATATTCCATTGTGTTTGTATGCACATTTTTTTATTCATTCATCAGTGACAAATCCTCAGAAAGGGAAATGAGGAAAACTATCCCATTTACAATAGCCTCAAAAAAAAAAACAACACACACACACACAAAAAAAAAAAAAAAAACTTGGGAATCAACTTAACGAAAGAGGTGAAAGATCTATATAATGAAGACTACAGAACCATAAAGAAAGAAATCAAAGAAGACCTTAGAAGATGGGAAAATCTACCTTGCTCTTGGATAGGCAGAATTAATATTATCAAAATGACCATACTACCAAAAGCACTATACAGATTTAATGCAATTCCAATCAAAATCCCAATGACATTCCTCATAGAAATAGAAAAAGCAGTTATGAAATTTATCTGGTAAAATGAGACCCAGAATAGCTAAAGCAATCTTTAGCAGAAAGAGTGAAGCAGGTGACATCAGCATAACTATACCAGACCTTAAACTATACTACAGAGCAATAGTAACAAAACCAGCATGGTATTGGCACCAAAACAGACTGGGAGACCAATGGTACAGAATAAAGTTTTTGTGGTTGAGATAACCAATCCCATTTTACCTTTGATCATTTAGGCTGTGATCAGAGAGCAGATCACATGAAATCACCTGAACTAAGGATAGTCTTATTATAAGATACAACCTAATTATATTTTAGGTTCTTCCTTTTTCTTTTTTTGTGCTGGGGATTGAACCCAGAGGTTCACACATGGCTAAAGCTAATTGAGTGCTCTAACACTGAAGTACATCTCTGCTGCATATTTTAGGTTTTTTTTTTTTTTCAAAATAATTGTAAAGCTGCTTTGGTACAAACAATAAGTATTTTATATCAGAGTTATTATTTTTTTCAGGGAAATTTAATTTTTCCTGATCCTAACAATTTTGAAAGGCAATTATTAAAGGATCAAAATGTTATGGGAAACCGAAGCCTCAGAAGAAAGCAACTATGGCAAGTTATGTGAGAAGAAGAGAGTAGATATTCTTTAAGGAATGTTTTTAGGTTCAATTCCATATACATTTATTTACATTCAGATCAGAATATACTTGGGTAAAAGGGTTTTATCTCTTCATGTTCTCTCAAGGTTAGAATTATTAATGGTCAATAATGAGACCTATCTCAGAGAGAACATTATTGGCCATTCATTTGGTTTCTAAGAAATAGAACCTATTTGGTTAATAATCAGATTCTATGTGTGGCATATTAATCTAAAAAATATGTATTTTCTTGGGCTGGGGATGAGGCTCAAGTGGTAGCGTGCTCGCCTAGCATGCGTGAGGCACTGGGTTCGATTCTCAGCACCATGTAAAAATAAAAATAAAATTAAAGATATTGTGTCCACCTAAAAATATGTATTTTCTTAAAGTTTGATTAGCAAATTTTCAGCAGTGAGCTATACCACAGGCAATGCATGTTACTGCTAGAAATGGGTAAATTGCAACCCTGAATGAAAAGAGGGGCAGAAAGGATCCTGTGGTCACCTGTGTCTGCAGAGCATATCGATTTCAGTTTATTGTTGCTCTTTGAAAATGCAGACACTTCCTGGACCAGGTAAACCTATCAATTATAAGTGAATTACCTTAAGAAGAAAATTCTATTTTTTTCTGCAAATATTGATTATGTATTAGGCCTGTAAAATGCAATGAAATTCTTTTTATGGAAGAGGGAAGGAAATCGTGGAACTGATTTCTTCAGTGTTTCCCTGAAGAAAATGCTGAGGTTGGTGACTGAGTGTAGGTAGGTGGCTTTATGGATGCCAGGACCTGGAAGAGAAATTGAGTGGTTTATGCCTAAATTCCCAGAAAACGTTGCAAGTACTGAGAACCCACTGGCATTGTAAGGACACCTGCACAGGAACCTCTGTGCTGATTAGGCAGTGCCTGCTGCTGCTTGCCTCTGAATTCCATCATCCTGTATCTGCTGCCAGTAAGATTTGATTTAAGATTCAGATGGCACTAGTGAAACTTTCAATGTGGAGATTTATTGCTGCCTGTGTGATGTTTCTTCATTTTTCCAAATGGGACTATAAGAGGATTGGAACAAAGGACAGACAGACATAAATATAGAGAAAGTAGGTCTTGGTGGACCAACCAAACTCCTGATGGGAGAGATACTGGCCACGAGCAGACTCTGTACATTTATTATATAGGTTTCAATATCAAAGTGATTCATTGTAAGAAAGTTACTTTAAAACAGAACCAAGGTCAAAAGTTTGAATAGTCCAGTTTCAGTCATCAGCTTGTACCCACAATCCCCCCACCTCCCCAACTCCCCAACCCCCTCCACCCCACCCCCTACCCCTGACGCAAGAAGCTGGTGTTTGAATCTTAAGGTCATGAACTGATAAACTCCCTGGTAACCACAGGAACAGGCTAGCACCATACAACTGGGCAGTTTTCTTGGCCTTTTCATAGAGATATTCCTAATAGAGGTATCACCTCTGTCTCTGGGCAGTGCATGGACATAATTCATTCACCACTCTAGACAGGGATTGAAATATGGGATTTTAGATTACCACTTTGTGGGGTTATCATTAATGTTTGTTTGATTGTTACATTGCTAACTCCAAAGAAATAAGAGAGTAGGATTTATGATTTTATAACAGATAATTTTTGAAACTTACTTGATTTGACCTCAAGGATGGCTCTTTATTTTTTTTAGATATATAGTTTTATTTGTTAATATCTATGTGTTAGGGAATTAATGATAATTGAAAAATGTGTACATTACCTTCTGTGTATTATATAAAGCATATTGATATGTAATCATAGGTGGGCACTCTCCTGTTTTTTTATGTAACAAATTGCTAAAAGTTGAATATCTGAGGTAGAAAATATGAGTTGAACATATAAACACATGTTAGCAAGACCTAAAAATTATAAGATTCAGTTTTATATGTTTATGGCACTATCTTCAATGGTATATTTTCCCTATATTTTGTATGTATATGAACACAATTACGTATCAGCTACATATAATTGATATGCAGTTCCAGTAGAGGTTGGAGATTGGTCAATTTTATTAGGTTTGATTCTACCATTGTCATTATTCTATTAACGCAGTCATACTTATGCTTCTGTCCTCAGAATTAGCAATATTACTTTTCCAATCTACAATCATTTGATAAGATAAAAATGGCAAAATGTAATTGAATATTCAGTACAGAATTGTACTGACACTGCTATACAGATAAATATGAAATTGCTCTCTGATTAAACAACTGCCTCTTAGATAGTAGCATTTTAAATTGGCTCAAAATGGCCAACTATCAGTTGGTGTTAAAAAAGGGGGGATGGATATCAAATAATTTATCAAAGTATCCAATACTAAGAAGTTGTCCTAATAAGGTTTATAGTTACAAATAACAGATTATGACAACCTAATTTCAATAGCAGATATATTTATTAAAGGAGTACCTTGTGTCATCTACAAAATTAAGAACCAAATTTAAATTCATGTTAGAAGCCATGCTAGAGAGGACATACATGCCAGCACCCCTGAATATGAATATCATGATTTACATTGTTGCTGTCAGCACTGGACACCTGAAACAGCTGTTACTGTACCCAAGACTAGTTGTTATTCCTGTTGCCAGGATGGAAATGTCACTGTACTGCTTCTCTGGGTCACTGAAAAAGAGCAAGTCCATCTGATTGGCTGAGTCAAAGTGTTCGGCCAAGTCACAGGTACAAAGGAGGTAGGAAAATAAGCTTTGATTTCTGTACTTGGATGTAAGCACAACCTCTCAACATAATTAACATCTTGGGATATTCTTCAAACATAAAAAGATGTTTAAATGTTCCACAACAGATAAGTAAAAATGGAGACAAATGTTCAATATAAAGTTTAACTAACTGGCCAGGTGTGATGTGGAATGCCTATAATTACAGCAGCTTGGGAGGTTGATGCAGGAGGACTGCAAACTTGAGGCCAGCCTCAGCAACCAAGCAAGGGCTGTAAGGACTTTGTGAGACTCTGTCTCCAAAAATAAACAAACAAAAAAAGCAAAGGGGGCTGGGGATGTAGTGGTAAGATGCCCCTGGGTTCAACCCCGAGTACCAAAAGAAAAGAAAAAAAAAAGTTTAACATACTGTAGTTAAGGATATTTTCTCTAAACAATCTTTCAAAACTGATCTCTCTAATCAGCAAAAGTAAATAACTCAATTCAGTTAAGGAATATGATATAGTAAAACTACCTATTTGATTTATTTCCTCGTCAAGAAATGAGAATAGTTAAGTGAGTACTTAATTGGTGTAAATGTAAATGAGGTGAGAATGGAGACCTTGGAATGGTATATCGTTTATAGTGGGATATCTTTAATAAGTGATGCTATAAAAGTCTATTGGGATCTGCTCAATTCACTCTTTAATAGTCTATCATGTTTCACAAGAGAATCATTAATTTTATTGTCCATCAACAAGCAATTCTGAAGTCATCTAAAAACAAGTATTTAGTGCTTACTGTGTACATGCCACTGTCCTCTCGCTTACTAGATAAACACTTTGATGTCTGAGCAATGCCTCTCTTTGCCTTCCAGGGTGTATCACCTTTAATCAACTTGGCAGGGTGAAGTGCTGCTTGTAAAAAGTAATTACAGGTTTTCATTGGAAATGACAGTGTAAAGCCAGTTAGATGGTATTTGTCCCTCTGGAGGGTGTATGAAAAGCATACACAAACTATGGGCTCTTTGCAGAAAGACCCCTTCCAGAGATAATGATATAGCTGCTTTTGGGGACTGATAGAATCAGAGCGCAACCTGATAGGGGGCTTCCACATCACCTTGGGTGAACAGCTGTGCTATCTATTCAAAAAGATCAGAGAAGTTAAAAAGAAAATGTCAAATAATTGGCAAATACTGCTCTGAGATGGGTTTGAATTTTAAGAAGTAATTATAAGAGGGGAGCGATATTGAAATTTTGATTATTTGGGAAAACAGTTCAATGTGGCATGGTTTCCAGCCCTTTTCAGAGAACTACACGACAGAGCCAAGGATCCTGCTGTAGAGTCTAAGTAAATTTTGATGTTTAATTGAAGTAATAAATTTATGCTGTGATTTAATTGGCAGCACCAGAAAGCTGGCTGCTTGATGGAAAAAGTCATGCATTTGTGCAGCTGTGTATATATTTCATATCAAATTTACTTAATGCTTGCGGGTGAGATTGGTTCATGGGCAAGTGATTTTCATTTAGTGCACTTTTATTGCTACACGTTTTAGGTCACAGTATGTGTCCTTGCACAGAATTACATTTGATTTTTTCCCTTCCCCTTAAATTATGTTATTTTTATGAAAACATAGAACAAAATACATTGACTATTTCCTCAGTAAGTCATTCATAAATACATATATTCAATAATTATTTATTTATTGAGTGCCTAATATATGTCAGGTCCTGATTAGGGACTGGAAGCAGCAAAGGACAAATCATTGCCTCCCTCATGGAGTTAGCTTTTTAGTACCAAGCAGCGTGAAAGTGTACAGAATTTGTATAAGCCTTCCCTCATTGTTCAGTGAGTCCCCACTTTGCATGATCTTTTGCTGTAGTTAAGGGTAATTATGTTAGTCAGCTTTTCTTCCCTGTGACCAGAAGACTTGACAAGATCAACTTAGAGGAGGAAAAATTTATTGTGGCTTCCCTGTTCAGAGGTTTGGTCCATGCACTACCTACTCCATTGTTCTGGGCCCAAATTGAGGCACACCCTCCTAGGGAAACAGAACTGCTTCTCTCTTGGTCGCCAGGAAGCAGAGAGACAGGGAGAGACGGAGAAGAGGGGAAGGGATTCCAGGGGAGATCTCTACATCTCACCTGCTTTCACTGGCTATCCAGTTAGTCCATCAAACTAGAAATGGACAATGTAGGTTCTAGCTCTCATGCTCTAATCATTTTACCTATAAGTATTTATGCATTAACATGGGAGTTTTGTGGGGACACTTTACATCCAAACCATAATAGTAACCTATCGGTGATAGACTCTAGTGAATGAGAAATTCACTGATTTCCTAAGTGTAGGAAGAAAAATTAAAAAGTACAGTAGCCATAAGCCAAGAGGGGAGATAGTATAAAGGCTGGATGATGGCTAATAATCCTAATGATGGTGTTCATTCTAACATTCACTCATTCAGAAAACATTTCCTGAGTTCTTATTATTTGTTAGGCATTTTTAGGGAGTAGGAAGACAACAGCTATCAAGACAGGCAGGTTTTCTAACTCTAATTTTATAGTTTATGAGTTAAGGGAGATAATACAGTAAACAAGCAAGAAAATAAAATATAGAGACTTAATAGTAAAAAGAGCTCTGAAGACCAGAAATCTGAGGAACAGAATTTGTTCATTGACTGCTTTGAATTCCATGGTCAATAATGTCCCTCTGGGCTGAGGTGAGGGGGAAGCTCAGGGACTGAAGCAGCCCTGCTCAGATGTGAACACCCCATTCCAGGAGGAAAGAGAGTTAGTGAATAGGAAGAAGGTAGAGGAGCTTTCAGGTCAGTAAATTCAATGTTGCTGGAATCCTAAGGAGCAAGGGAGGATGTTTAAGAAGAGTCTGGACATGGTCACCAGGGGTCAGATGACATAAGGTCTTCCAGGAGAGCATTTACAATGTCTTATAATAATTGGCATTATTTTCTCTACTAGAAAAATTGCATTGTCAATGTTAGGAAATTGATAATGTAGATAAGTAGAAAAAAAATAAAACAAAAGACTCTTAATTCTTTACCCAGGTACATATTAACTTTGTGGTGTTTCTATTTCTAGTCTTCTTTCAATACTCATATACCCATATGCATGCAGAAATTCATATGTACACACATACAACTTTTCATTAAATTAAAATTATACTCTTCATTTTTTTCAAAGTGAAATATTTATACTTATTGACAATGTTTTCCTATATCATCAAATGTAAAAACAAAATAAAATTGAACATGCACCAAATTCATGCAATAATGCATGACTAAATAATAATGTATAAAATAAATTTTAAGGGCAACATCATGTAGATCTATCAATATTGATCACTAGTTTAGAAGAGCTCCAAGTTTTTAGAATCACATATATCCATCTCATAAATACTTTTATATGTAAATATATGTACAAATCTTATTTCCTTAGCACAAATTCCCAAGGTAGAGCCATATCAAAAAGTCATGTTGTTATTATTTTAAAGATATGAATACAGCTTGCCAAATTTTATACAGCTGAATATATTAAAGATATGATTACAGCTTGCCAAACTTTTATACCTGAAATTGTAAATAATATCTGAAAGTGTATGTCTCTACGTCTTCTTCATTATCAGATATTATTATATTTTGAACAACTAAGTTGGTAAATAATATGTGATGTCTAGGTTTTATTTTTATTTTAAATTTTGTGGTTTTATTTAGTTCAGGATGTCAAGTTTGTTATATGTAGTTGTATTAGTTCCCTCTTGCTGCATAATAAACTACACCAAAGCACAGTGGCTTAAAACAATAAATACTTTTTGTCTTAGTTTTCATGACACAGGAATTTAGGAGTTGCTTACCTGACTGATTTTTGTCTGTGAATCTGCAGGCTTAACTGGTGCTAGAGGATCTGTTTCTAACATCTTTGTTCACACGGCTCCTGGCAGGAGACTTTAGTTCCTTGCCACATGCATCTGGTGTACCACTTAATATGGTTCCTAGCTTTCCACGTGGTGAACAGTCTAAGACAGTATGAGAAGCTCACAGTACCTTTTATGACCTTGTCTGTTAAGTAGCACACTGTCACCTCTACTTTTTGCTATTGATTAGAAGTGAGTCACTGAGTCCAGCCTACCTCTTGAAGAAAGTCATTTTGTAATATGTGGGCTGGCAGTGAATCTCACCATTAAGTCCATACACATGGCACTAATCTTCAAAAAAAAAAAAAAAAAAAGCTATAACCTAATAGCAGAAAGATCACTGAGGAGGTGAGAAGAAGAGGAAGTACTGGGGACTTAATTAGAACACATTATATTCCATGCTATTGTAATTATGTCAAAATGAATTATATCATGTGTATAACTGAAAAAAAAAAACAATTAAAAAAATAAAGAAAGTGTGGACTGGGGCTGTAGGTCAATTACAGAGTACTTGCCTAGCATGCATTAGTCCCTGGGTCTGAAAGCCAGCACTAGAGGAAGGAAGGAAGGAAGGAAGGAAGGAAGGAAGGAAGGAAGGAAGGAAGGAAGGAGCGAGGGAGGGAGGGAGGGAGGGAGGGAAGGAATGTGGCATTTTAAAAAGCCACCACAGTATTTTTTTAATATTTTTGATCAGCACATTTTTAAGGCATCAACCATATTACTATCACTGTCATTATTATTGGATGTCTAATGCCACCACCCTATCTGTACCACAAATTTCCTCCTAAGAGTTCTACATTGCCATTTCCTTGACATCAAAATTGTTCCTGTCTAAAATATGGACTACAGCAATTTATGTTGCATTCATACTTCATAGAGTGCTTTTCTATTAGAGATTATATTGAGAGAAAATTTCTGTTTTAAGTTCTCTCTCATAAATCAGTATGAGTTTCTGTTTGAATGAATTTTGATTTCTGTAAATTTACTTTTTGTGCCTATATTGTTGGAATCATTAGTTCATATTCTATTGTTCAGACTTATAAAATAATGTTTATTTTGGAAATGTTAAAATAGATTCAGGAAAGAAAAAAAATGATTGTCTGAGTTTTATATTGTAACTGCTTTCCTAGTCTGTCGCTTATCTTATACTCCTGATATCTTTTTATCTCCTCAGCTTTAATTACTATCCAAAGAGGGATAATAAAAGAACCTAGTATTTGCCCTGCTTAAGAGAGTGCCTGTGTCTATTCAAATCTGGGATGTCATAGTTCTGGCTTTGGCAGTGGTGATGGTAGTGCTGACAGTCTGAAGACAAAGATGAGCAAACAGAAAATTAAATATTAGAAATATGAATAATTAGAATAAATCCATTGATGAATGGTAGAAGATATATAAATTTATCATTGCAAATTTCAATTTTAATGGGATAAAGATGAGAAATAAAATTTGATAAAGAATCAAGAGAATCCAATCATTTACTACATAGAGGGTGAAAGAAACAAAATAATATGTGATTTAAGATTTTTAAGATTGAATGACCAGGTCAGATTTGGTTTCCTTCTTCTGGGGAAACCTAAGCAGGCAGCGAAGGCCTAGAAAAGAAACAGTGACTTTATTTTCTACATGGTGAATTTGAGGTGATGGTGAACTTTCTTGCTGTAGCTGTCTAACATCAAATAGAATGAAAGAATTAATGCTACAGAGGGAGGATGCTCCTGAGGGAGGATTGCTATGTAGTTTCATTCAGGTGACAGCTGACATGAAAAAGTATGAGCAGAGAGCTGAATCTGTGATTAGCACTAAACTTATATGGTAGAAAGAGGACATAGAACCAGAGACTCCAGGGAATTGTTACATTAACTTGCCATCTAATGCACTAAAAGAAAGAGTTTGGATGAAGAAATAGTTTGTAGTTAAGTAAGGAATATTGATGAATATGGAGAAAATATAGCTGGATCTAAAATGGTGAATATTAGCATAGTTAGGCAAAGGCTTAGCTAAAGAGTGAGTCAGTCCTAAAGGAGCAGTTAATAGGGGTTTAGTAATAAAGACATTAAGGGAGTCTGTGTTCAATTTTAAGAGATTGGGCAAAATTTTAAAAAGACTAGTTATTTGTTGGCTATTATATGGAGCAAATGTAACTTAAATACATTGGACATGATTATATCCATTGCAAACCAGTTTTTTAGAAGACTTCTTGGTAATACTTATTCTATGTTCCAGAAATGTTTGGAACATACCCAACAGAAATGAGTGCATGTGTCTTCCCCAAAATGTATATTATTTGTCACTATAATTGGTAAACCAGAGTAATTCAAATTCACAAAATATTGGATAAAAATTGTGGCACATTCAGATATTTCAATACTGTGCAGCAATAAAAAGACTACTACATCTGAAACTAGTTAACAAATTTCACAGCTACACTGAAGAGCTAAAAAAGACAGAAAAGAATACATATTATATGACTCAATATATTTATAAAATACAAGAACTGACCAAACTAATCGACAGTAACAGAAGTCAGAATCATGGGCAGATATTGGGATGGGGCCTACCTATAGACTCGAGTGCATAAAGATGTTGGATAAAGACTAACAAAATAAAATAAATAATAGGGGACATCAGAAATAGCTGAGAGAGTACCAGCTTAAGTACATAATTAGGTGGGAAGCCAAATCATGGGCACAAAAAGTTGAACTCAAGAGAAAGAGACAGGATAATGTTGACTTACATAAGATAATAAGGCAATATACTGTATCTTGTTTGATGTTTGTGTTTTATCTGTCTCAGCCTCCAATGGTGGTTACTGTTACTGAATAAAGGAACATTATTTGAATGTTTTAAAGAGAATTTTATTTGTGATATCTTGGTAAAGTTTGTGTGGATTGCTGATGATATTGTATATCTACTGAAGCATTTTAATAAAAAAAAGAAAACTAAACTGAAGGTAGAAAAACTATTCTAAGAATTTGGAAGAGGGTATCATATAAATAAAGGAATGAATTTCTGCTACTTTCTTCCTAGTATCTCTTATGCTTCAATTATCTTCTTGGAAAATGTTTACTAACTACCTCTTATGTTCCAGACATTGAACTAGGTGTAAAGCTATATATAGAGTTGAGAGAGTGTCTAGGATTGTCAAATGAACAAAATATTCTTAGTCATGGATACATAAGTACCATGGAAGATACAGAAGAATTCTCAAGCTCTTGAAGAGAAGGTCTAAGAGAATTTCAGATGGTTCAAAATACAAAATTGTGGTGCATGAAGGAAATGGTTGCATATGAGGCCAGAAATATAGACAGGTCAGTAAAGAAAGGTCTTGTGTGGTATGTTCCCTGAGAACCCTTTACACTTCAAAGTGGCTATACTAGATTTAAATTGTACAACTTGTCTGTAAAGGGGAGAAATTGTGTCTACTTCATAGTGTTGTAAGAATTGAAGTCATAAAGACCCACTTGCTGTTGTTTTAAAGAAGTTGACCTTTTTATTGTGGGGAAGGTCTTAAAAGGATAAAAGAAGATAAGAATTAATATTTTTTAAATCAATGTTGGGTGTATTTAGTGGAGTCATGACTTGTAGGAATTGAAAATTAGTTTCAGGAAGACACTGAGGAGGGAGCTGCAGAAATTCAGGGAAGCCAAGTCAGGCTGGCAGGAGACAATTCTGGAAAGGGAAGAGATTGGAAAGGTGAACCATTAGGTCATGCTGAATTCCTGAGTGTGAGCCTTGAGAGAAAAGAGGATGTTAAAGTTTGTTTGGATAATCAAGTGTAGTCTCTGGTCTTTTTCACTAAGAAAAAGCATACACCTCAGACACCCACTTTTCTATTTGTAACTGCTTGCACTCTGGCAGTTTTCCACGCTGTTTTGTCTGGTGCTCCAACTCTGACCAGAGGAGATACTTTCTTTTCAATTTCCTCCCCAGTTTCCCTTATAGATTGGGAGCTCTGGAGTCAAGCTTCCTGGATACCTGTTCTTCTTTGTCTTTTTCCTGTCTTAGGCTATTTATCAGGCTCTTCAGGTTGACTGTTTTGGAAAGACTCCTGGTCATTGTGTTCTTGCCACCATCCTTAATTGTATAATCTTATCTTTGTCTCAGTGTCTCTTTTCATTCCGGTTTCTTCCAAAACCCATTTTAGCATTTCATTATTGTATTTATTATGCAAGATACTGGGCTCAAGTGGCCCAACTCTTTTTATTATCATTTTTTCCAGCCATGGTCTATATGGTCCCAATAATTGACTCTTTTTTTGGGGTGTTTCTAGATTTGGTAGGAGGGAGAATGGATAACTTGGTTATTATGTTAATATATTTTTATGATTAAATAAACAGCACATAGTGTGGTCTCAGGTTCTATTCATATTAACTTAACTGGCTGTTTCATCTGTGTATGTAAAATAACCTCTAGCAATTCATTTCATATCTATGATATTTTATGAACTTTTTATTTAAAGCACTTACTGAGTATTTATAGAGATAATATCTGAAACATTAAATCCTAGCCATTTACCACAAAATTTCCTTTTAAGAAGACAAATTTTAACTTTGGAGCAATCATTACTCTCTTTTTTCCTTAGATCAATTTTAATCTTTCCAAAGTCCACTTATAGTTCACCAAAACTTTTCTTTTTGTAAGAAAAATAAAAAATGAAATTTTTTGCCCAAAGTAGATTTTACCTCTGGACATATAAAATGTTTACATGTCTTAATTCAGCAGAAGTAAAATAATTCTCACTTATTGTTGAATTTATTTTGATGCATAATGGCAGCTTGTATATGAGATGCAATATATGGAATAAAGGAAAGATACCTTATATGAGAAAACGTGTGAGGTGAGAGAAAAAATGGCTCTATTTAGTACATTTATTAGCTAATAGAAGAAACTGACAAGCACCCAATAATATTATACTGTATGACCATAGTGTATTTAGGTACTATAACTGAATGTCTTAGAATGAATTAATTGTTAGCACACAATTTTCCTGAACTGATTTCCGGATTTGGATTTAATTTCAATTTGTGCTAAGGCATAAATAATTGTGACACTCAAGAATGGTATCATAGTATCTTTATCAAAAAGTCAGACCGTCTCAAGATTAATAGGTGAAAAGTTAACAATCCAAAGAAAAATGGATGAAGTATAAGAAAAGGCATTTTGAGTATGTGCACATATGTACTTCTGCATGCATGTGCATGACTACACACACACATACACACTCACATTCATACATATAAACATACTAAAATAGATTATCCTCATTCTAGAGAATTGCAAGGCAAAATATTGCAGTAGTCTTTTACAAGGCTGTTTAGTGGGAGCAGGGGTTTAATGTGTGGGGTGTTGATATTTGCCTTTAATGTTATTGAATGAATTGATTTGCCATCTGGGAGGGTAGATACTATATATATTCATGGGAATTTCTAGCTGATGAATTTGTTGGACAACAGTGTATTTCAGAAGTAGTCTATCCTACTACTATGGTTGAAGTATATGTGTAGAAAGAATCAAGTTCTTTCTGAATTCAGAGTTTTTAGGGTAATAGAGTTTTTCTTACAGTTTATCCAGGCATGGAAAGTGACCAAACACATTTCTGTTAAGAATTAGTTGAAGATTTTTTTTCTGACACAAAGAAATTAATGTTCTAACCTGCAATATTTGGGATCTCATAAAATATTTCTTACATTTATTTCTGCAAATGTTATGGTTTACTTTACATCTAAATGGCAGCAAATTCACAAGCACTTTCACAAAACCTTTTTTTTGTGTGTGTGTGTCTCAGAATTAATGTGCATATTTGGATAATTACATTTTTATTTAAATTGGTAGAAACACAAATGTATTTTAACATCACTAACTCATGAAGGAGTGTGTCCATTGAAAACCTGTTCTATCCTCTACTTATAAATTTTTATATTAAAACCTGGATTTCAAATAGACAAAGGAGATGTATCTTATTGTTATCTAAAGGCCAGGCATTTTTTCTTTTATTTTCCAAATTGGCTTCTGAAATAGAAATGCTTTTGTGCCTTTTTTTTTTCTAGGTAATTGAATGGCTCATGTAATATGGTCTCAAAATAATTTTATAAGAAATGGTACATTGGATGCACACATACAAATAAAAATGCTCTTTTGTAGATCAAATAGATGATTTAGTGAGCTAGAATATATATCTGTTTTATCATCTAGACGGAGTTAGAACCATTAAAATGGGCTACCAGATATATAATTGTAAGATGCTACATTGCCTGTCTTTTCTCACAATCAAATCCTGGATAAGGGAGAAGGAAAACATGAGAATGATTGGAAAATCAAAAGTTTAAAGTATAAGGAAATGGAAAATAGGCTGCAAATAATGGCAGGCGTTTGAAGAATAAGATATAGTTTTAAGATAAATTCATCCTTGAGACAGCTGCATAATACTTGTGCATAGAGTCTAATACATCCCCAAATCTTTCATAATGGTTTGCAATAAAAGGCAGAAAAGGAACCCAGAGCAGATAAAATTATCTTTTGGAGATGTATCTGTGGGTCCTCAAAATAAGCCCAAAGAACCTATTGCAAATGGGAGTTGGGGATGTCTTAAATGTAATCCAAATGTGGATCAAAAACTATACAGACTCAAAAACAAAAAACAAAAAAAAAAAAAAAAAAAAGAAAGAAAGGAAGGAAGGAAGGAAGACATAATTGTTAATATGCATGGGTTTTATTTGGCCCCAGAGATATTAGATCAAATATAACTGGGTTTACATTGCTTTAGGAAAATTGTAAAGAGAATATTTAGAAAAAAATATACACTGAGATTTAGCATTTCAATTCGGGAAATAGTGCTTTAGTTCTAATGAGCAGATGCTCAACTGTGGATTGAGAGACCTAATGCAATTAAAAGATGTTTTTTTAGGTGGGAGGAGATCATTCAGCCATGTATTGCCTGTCAGATCTACCTTGGCCAGCTTTCTCTGTGACAGATGCAGTTAGATTTTCCTAAGTCTATTGAGCCAGCCATTAATTTGGCAACAGCCCCTTCAACAATAACTTACAAGATCTGGGTTTGGAGAAAGATTCTTATGTGTCTATTTTTTAATATAGCAGAGATCTGATATGTCACTACTGTGATGCAAACATGTCTGATGTTAGGGTGAACCTTAATGACTTTTCTGGAGAGAAGGTAGAACTGGAAGATAGGGGAGTCTGCTATAATCTGGGTATATATTTTGATCTGTAAGTGTATATACTTAGACATGGAACAATAATGCACTTTAAAATAAGGGCAACATTCTCTTTTTAGAGTAAACGATTCATTGTCAGTGGTGTATCTTGAATGACAATAATATTAGTTAAAAAAATCGTAGATGAGGAAGCAGGTGCATCTCAAGCAGTAAAGTGGAGCTTTGAGACACTAAGTCATTTACTGGAGGCACAATTTGATTCAACTGATGTGCTCTCCCTGGTCTATTCTTTTCTTTTTCTTTCTTCATTTCTCTTCAGGTCAGAGGCTGGCAGCATAATTAAAATTTGAATTATTTATGAAGAGCCATTAAAGAGGGTGGCTTGCAGATTAGTCAAAGACAGCATAGCTGACACTAAGCTGCATTTCTTTTGCTCTTTTACAATAAATGATACCTTGACTGTATGCCTTGAAAATAACATAGGGCATTAGAGCTTTTAAAAGAAAATCATGTAAAACATTGTGAACATTATATTGAAGCAATTATGTATATATATGATTTTCATGATATACAAAAACTGATCTTTTGTGTGTGCAAGTAAACATAAAAGATGCACTCTGCCAATAATCCATTAATATTGAATAGAAATATAATTACCAAAGGGAACAATTTTTTGCAGATATATAAAGACATGACTAGAACCATAAATATACACACATGGGTATCATTAAGTGTGCATTTTCTATTTGGACAGGGACATTGAATAGTTCAGAATCTGCCACCAGCAGGAGATTTTGGGAAGCAAAAGAAATGGAAATGGATGTCTGTTTCCTCAAAAGCATTAGGATCTGTAAACATAAGCACTATTTTAAAAATCTGCCAATTAGAGTGACTTTTTAGGCCTAATGCATTTTTTTGAAAACAGTGAAAGCCTACATAATAATGTTAAACTAGAATATTCTCCACATTTTCAGAAGAAAAAAGCCTCATATTATGTATTTAACCACTCTTGGGGTGGGACAAATGGCATATTGTGACATGTTTCATTTCATGCAGAGTCTGGTAAACCTTTCTCTCTTTTGCTTGCCATGTCCATGTAGATTTTATTCATATCATTCAGAGGAAAGTCAAACATACCATTGTTTTCTCTGCCTTTTTTCTTCCTTTCCATGATAAATGGTCAATAATGATGGATAATAGTTCTGATGGTTCTAACCCTAAAAAAGTTAAATATATCTATACCTTTATTTTTATTTTAAAATATGCCTATTTTAGGATATCTCTAAGCCGATTTTATTACTGCTGTATTGAAATAATCATTATCTAATTTTTATAATTGTGTTATAGTTAGTTGTATGGATAAGATGGATCAATCTCAGTTTTTTGTTTTGTTTTGTTTTTCTTTTACCTAAATATCACAGTGAGTATGTTTTGAGTTGGTGGCAATGCTTTGAAAATAACTTTACTCAGATTTAATCATTTGAGTTAATATAAAGTTCTTTCTATTCATCCAAATAACCAAAGCCACCTTCTCCTTCTCCTTGTGTTTTCTTTTTCATGTGCGACTTCCAATATCCTCTGGCAGATTTTTATATGTAAGTCAATGGGTGTGACATGATAAAGCAGTAATGATTGCACAGCAATAACAATGATAAATATTTATTGCTTCTTGTCAGTTGTTGGTATGGAAATAGCTCATGTTTGGCCATTTTCAGAAAAAGGATAGTTTGGTTGACTTCTACCTTTGAAATTGTTGTAAACTCTCCATTATTCATTGAGTAAGTAAAGATGAACCTATTTTTAAAGTCAAGGTCATTGAAAATAAAGACCAGTAAGACACCAGCCTTCACCAACACTTATAAACCATTATCCAAATTTTGCACTTAGAATACAAATTCTAACATTCCCTACTCCTAATAAGGAGCTTGTAATCTGTGTGCTATGGTTGCTTATGTTTGATTATGAATGATTGAAAATACTATTCTTTCATATAGGTGAAGTGACTACCTTTATGATTGAAAGACAGTGTTTCTTCTCTGTACTTATCCCATTGATCAGTACCTGAAAGGAAACTTCATCAGGCATATTAAAAGGGAGGCCCCATGACAGTGGGATACACTTTAGATTGGCCCTAGTAACACTTGACTTTCTGAGAAAAATAATGGAAGGCACAGTAGAATGAGAAGTCTGGGGATTAGATTCTTCATGCCAAACATACATGCTTTTGCCAGTGTCTTTTCTTTATTCAGATTCTGATACATATGCTATAAAGTGGTCCAACAATTTTATATACACTTTATAATATTTATCTCTCTTCATAAATCCATTGAGTTCTGAGGTACCTAAAAATATGTTAAGGTCTGATATTTAGGAAACCTATTTACACTTATGTAGTCCTGTATTTCATATGTACTATTATTTACAGCTAACACTGCTTGACACACTTTGGGAGATTCTAATAGAGGAGTACAAAAATCGACTTTTAATGTAGAACATAACATTTATATCAATTGAGCAACCCTGGGATATTTTTGTGCTATAAACTGTTGCAAATAGTTTGTATCTAAATGACTGTATTAAGGATGAAGTGTCATACTATGTGTATAGCTCTTGGTGAAGTTTTACCATATGAGCATTAGATAATAAGCTTAAAAGGTCAATAACTTGAAGTCATATTTCCTAAATTTGCTTAGGATTAACTTAATGTAATTGAGTCTTGCTTGTATTATTTTCTTATTTCAGAGATAGGTATAACATTAGCTCTCAAGAAATGGAGTGAATATCTGTTGTTTTTACCTTTTGTATTTCTTTTTACTCTTATGGGAAAAAAATGTATTTCATATCCTAATGGAGTTGCCAATAATGATGTCAATGATGTCGATCATATCATTAATAGTGATCAGACATGGCTATTTATGACTGTCAGATACTATTCTAAATGTTTTGAATTTATGAATTCGTACATCAACCCTACGACATACCTACTGTAATTATCTCAACTTGATAGACAAAAAAAAAAAAAAAAAAGTCCCCCAAACAAAACAGAAGTTCATACAGTTAGTAAGTGGTAGAGTCAGTAGTCAAACCATAAGTAAGCAATGGAGCTCCAGAGTCTGGGCTCTTTACCATTTCAGTCTGGACTGTGATGGGCCTTTGAAAAGAGTTCTGTTCTTCTGTTTTCACCTGCATGAGCATTTGACCCAAGCCTGAATTTTGAGTTCTGTGTCATTCTAATATTCTTTTCCTAGATGGTTATACTTAATGTGTGTCAGCTTAGTTTTTAAACCCTGCATCATTTCTGAGTGAAAGTAGTGTA
Source organism: Marmota monax (assembly GCF_021218885.2). NCBI lineage: Eukaryota > Metazoa > Chordata > Mammalia > Rodentia > Sciuridae > Marmota > Marmota monax. Next base: position 2,710,441 of record NW_026694038.1, read on the forward strand.
TCTCAATAAATAAATACTTAATCAAAGAGTTCTGATAATCATTTCACCCTGAATTACCAATAAGCAAGCACCTTATGTCTAGATGTTGTCTGCACTTGAAATAGAATTATTGGCTAAATAGTTCACAGAGCTGTGCTGCTACCAATTATGTTATTTTCCAGTATATCTTTTTGGGAAAGGACTAATTTTATTTTTTTGCTCTGAAAAGTTCCTAAAACACTCTAAATGTTTATTAAAATGATTTTCATTAGTTCTTTGACAATCAAAATGTCTTTATATCTGGAGACCATTTGGACTCTCCAAATTTGTAGATTATTCTGATTTTAGTCTCTGCCTGTTCCCATTCTCAAAGAAGAGTCAATGATATCTACCTCGCAAGACATAGAGACTGTGGCAGTAAGTATAAGAAGGAGATTGAAGTTAGACTCAGTACCTGAATAATTCACTTTAAAATTCAGGCTCATTGCCTTCATACCTCAAGTGTATATCACAGAAAAATTACAGTTTCACATTGAAGGTTTGGGTTGCTCAGTACTATTCCAAACACCAAATATGATGTGAATGTTGTATACATAGTTATAAAAGGACACTGAGCTATGTATAATTTAAAATAAAAACTAAAAACTACAATTTACCTTCTCACCACATAAACTGTTTAGACTGAGGCCATATATAATGATGCTCCTTTCTTGAATAGAAAATGATACTCAATCCCATGTGGGCCCTTCATAGTCCAAGCATCTATGTCTATTTGTTTCTCGGTCTGCCTGCCTGTGGTTTATCTTTTATGTATCTACCTATCTTTTCCTGTGTATCTCACCGTTTATTCACAAAACACATACAATTTTATTTTCTAAAGAAATTATTATAAATAGAAATATGATTTTAATAAGTGCAAATTGTACTTTCGAGAGTTTTGGCTTCTGTATTCCTCTGTTAGGTCAGATGATGGGTTACTGAATGAAAAGGAGAACATCATCTTTGGAAGATAGGGATGTGATTAATATTTAAAGGCCCTGAACCTTGCTTTCTTGATGGTGTAGTCTATTTCATCCATAATGTTTTAGAGGCACCACTGGTCTTAATCTAGAGATTCAGTTTTTCAGAGCATTCGTGGTTATGGACTGAGAACTTGAATTCTGTAAGCCCTGCCGATCCATGAAGTTCATATAAGACTAGAGTACTGTGATGGTGGCCTACCAGGAAGGCTCAAGAGAAGACACACTTCTTCAGGAAAATGATGTCTACATGAGTCCATTGAAGTCTTAACACGTTTTTAGATTGGCTAAGGAACTATTTGTTTGAAATTCACAGAAACATCATTTTCCTGCCTTCTCGCTGGGAAAGAGTAGTAAACAAAAACAGAAAAATTATAGATGATGAGGAAAATGGGGAGGAGGGAAAGAAAATCTGAGTGTGTATTCTTTAGAATGAAGACTATGTGATATGTTAGTTACAAGAGGGGAGTGCTGGATTCCCTCCTCTTTCAACTCCAGTATTTCCAGACTTTATCTACTTCCACTTGAACCTCTTTCCCTCTAGTCTCGAAAAAAATTTCCTTTCTCCAACTAGAAGTTAATGCTTTCCCTGCTTTCAAAAGCATTTGCCTCTTGGATGTGCCTACACAGGGATCTCCCTGCCCACACAGGGGTCTCCCTGCCAGAGCTGTTACTGCTGTATTTTTAACCTTCCACTTTGCTGACTGCTTCCTCAAAGTGCATGATCTTATAAGTATTGCAGTCTCCCCAATTTTTATAAGACAAGCCTGTAAACAAACGAATATTCTTAAACTCCACATTCTTCTTTAGCTAATGCATTTCTTTTTTCTTTTCTATTTCTAAGCTCATGCCAGATACTTAACAGATTTTCAGATTTCATAAACCCGTGTGTTTTTAAATGTGTAAGCCAGTTCAGATCACTAACAATCACTGTAGCTCACCAACTTTGTTTCATAAAAGGGAAGATAACACCATAAAATAAGAACATTTTTTATGATTATTCTGTTCTAACATCCTGTCTTAGGTATACATAGTGCTAGACAGTTGGAGTCTTACTTTCATTAATGCCTTATACATATATATTTTAATTTTGAACTCTTGTTTCAACCTAGTGCTTATATTCACATTTTAGGCATTACCACATTGGTTTTGAATCAAAACGAGGAGTGTGATTTAATTCAGTAGATTGAATTGCTAGTTGTAAATGGAAATCAAGACGCATATTCATTGTCCCCGAAAATAGATGACTGGCACTGAATGTGTGTTTTCAGTGTCAAGTCAGGGGTAATGTATATGATTGGTGGTAAAAATATAGACAGTCAGGGGCTTGATGCCAGCCCTTTCCAGGAGCAGAGCCACCTACAGCTAGCTGATCTGCTCAGCTGAGATGCTTATGTAAGCTACCATCCTGAGTCTCACCACAGAGGGAAAAATGAAGCATTTACTTGACTGAAGCTCACAGGAGCCTTATCCTTCTTGGTAATGAAAAGAACCAAGAATTGACACATGTACAAAAATGAGGACAATGTAGTCTAATCTGGATAGCACTGGGGTGCAAAGACAACCCTTCCCCATTGTAGTAATTCAGGTCAGGTTCCTTGCTATCAATTTTATCAATTCCATCACCAGTGAAATCTCAGTACATATTTTGAATAAGATATTTGAAACTTGTAATAATATCTATTGTTTGCAGTGATGATAGTATAATAAGAGCATTTGCCAAGTAAGTCATCCTTTTATGCAATATCTCTGATTTAATTTTTTATTTCAAATTTTAAATGCCCTAGGCATTTAGAGTATTTCATTTCTTTGTGCCTTTTGTTTGTCAAAATAATATGGTTGTAATATCTTCTAATAGATAGTTTGATGAAGGATCTTCATCCTCAAGCTTTAATTATTAAGTGAAAGGGTTTCTGAAGAGGACAATAAGCTCATTTTGAAAGATTTAACTGTTCTTTAAAAACAGCTCTCATACTTCTATACTACTACTCTTTACTCCTTCTTTTGATATATACACTATATGTGTAAAATATCATTATATGCCTCATTTTCTTGTACCCATATGGGCATACAATGACAACATACTCTATATAATTAGTTTACTTTATGGCCAAGGTTAATGTAATCTGTTTCAAAATGAATAATATGCATAGTGAATTGCATAAGATTAGAATTAATGTATTGTATAGTATAGTCAGTACTAGGCAGCTAAAGTTGACTCCTTCCACAACAGCTTGGGAAGCAGATTGAACTCTTGAGAGTCAAGCTTTAATTCATATTTGCAGGTACATATACACATTGAAATACTGAACCAGGATTTCAAGTAATCTAGAATGACTGCTTGAGTCACTTGAATGAATGTATTTATTTACTCAAAGTGTGAAAGTACCAAACTGAAGGGCAGTTGTCTGTAGTTTAAGTGAAGAAGTAAGGTCACAGAGAAAACTGTTGTCAGGGAATGATCAAGCTTTACCTCCAGTGGGGTATTTGGCTATTGGTCTGACTTTTCCTGCCATCAGTGTATTGCAGTTGTTTCCAATCATCATCATCATCATCATCATCATCATCATCATCATCATCCTGTCCACCCCCCCATCCTTCTTCATACTGGGTTGGAATCCAGGGTTCCCTGCATTCTAGGCAAGTGCTCTGTCACTGTCCTACATGCCCAATCCTGTGTTAACTCTTTGATTCATATATGGCCCCTTATTCCAATTGCATCTTCAAAAACAATTTTCAGTTTATAATTTGATCATGCCATCTTATGATAATCAAGAAATTGAATTTTCTCATAAATAATTGACAGCTTGAATCATACCAAAGTCTTGGTTAACTTTTTCCAGCATGAAATATTGATGAAAATTCTACTTTTGAGAAATGCTTTATTTTGTAGTGTGAAGATGCATCAATGAACAAACAGGGAAGTTGCTTGTTCTCAAAAGGCTTATATTCTAGAGTTGAGAAACAGACAAGATACATTTACACTAGGAGGCAAATAAACAGTGATAAGACACACAGTGACTGTTGAGAGAGGGAAAGAGTAATTTACAGAGGGAGTCAGTAGATGACATTTGAGCTAGAACTAAAGGGTAGGAACATTTATTTAGCAAGTGAGAGGACAGTTTCTCAAGCAGAGAAAAGCAGATGTTCTGAGCGGGCCCACTGTAATATAGAAAAGAAGATAGTAGGAAAAGAAGAAGATGAAGAGCTACGGAAGTTCAGACTAAATAAACCTTGTAGATCAGTGATTTGGATTTTTTCAAATACAATGAATGGAAAGTTTTGTATCAGCACCTTTGAGATGGCTCTATGACAAGGGGACCAATGAAACCAGTACTGTAAATCTAGAAACTGCAGGTCAAATTTTGGAATGCAGGAAATTAAACAAGGTCTAAATTCTATTCTAAGTCATTCAAAACCAGCTTTCTTACAGATTGTACTATAGAATTTCTCTATTCTTGCTAGCAAAGACATGAACAATAGCATAACATTACATACATTAGCAGTGTTACAGAGGATGTTATACTTCTGATAATTATTGTTTTAAAACATATGAACTGGTATCATATTGCTAGCCCTGAAAAATGATGTACTCATTTAGGCAAAGATAGGGCGTACAACCTGAAGGGATGTAAATGATTTTACTGCTGGATTTTAAATATGGAGTTTCTACCATAAAGCTCTTTTAGAATTAGGAACAGAAATAACAGGGTGACATTTCAAACCTGTTAATGGGAACTATGGGTGATGATGGATGTGTTAATTAATGTGATTATGTTAATCATTGCACAATGTATATTACATCAAATTTTCACACATGTACCTTGAATATATGCAATTTTTATTTGTCAGTTAGGCCTTGATAAAGTTGGAAGAAAAAAAAAACCAAAATGATAGGGCAAAACAAATTAAAGTTTAAAGAAAAATGAGCCGATAAAAGGCTCATGAAACAAGCAACCTTTTATGGCTCTTTTTTCCCCCAGTTACAAACATAAGATATTATATTTTTTCCCTTTTGTATACATTTCTGGAAAACAGAAGATATCCAAGGGATTTATGCTCAATGTTAAGTTGTTTTGTTTGTGTTCACTTTTGGAAGAACAGAATAAGAATTAACCAAATTAAATGGCATAGATAGAACTGGTCAGAGGAGAAAAAGAATATGATCTTTTTAAACTTTTAGTGATGTATAATTTTAATGGTCTCCTATTTAATAGGAGGCCAAAATATACTAGTATATTTTGTATTTTTTTGCTAATAAATTAGAATAAGAGTTGGTTGAATAATTTATTGGTGGCATTATTATTATTTTTTAATCAGAATGAAAATACTCCTCAAGCACAGAGTCAAGGGTCAGTGAAATCACTCATCAAATTGAGTTGTTATGGAAAAATAGGTCTTCATTCCAAAAAATCTGCCGCTTAAAAATATTTTGAACTCATGTTTCTTATTCACGTGGGAACAAGCTAAATTCAAGTTTCTTTTTCTTCAGGGAATCTGTTATAAAATCTTGTAAGATCCCAGATAATAAATATTTTATTTCAAATGTAAAAACCACATGAAGGAGTATAGTACATGGGACCACAAAATTTAAGTAACATTTACAACATTAATGTATATTTGTGTGTATTTATTTTGTATGCAAGTATTTTAAGTCTTATCAGATTCTTTTGTGTTATCTCAGTTTGGTGTGGTTAAGATATTTATTAATCTCTTTTAGGTTTCCTTTTGTTATAAAACCGTATTCCAGAGCCAATAATTTTTATCATGATGCTCTTGACTAATGTTCTTTTTATTTTTTCAATATATATCTATATATTTTTAGTTGTAGATGGACAACACAATACCTTTATTTATCTTTTATGTATGTTGTGCTGAGGATCAAACCCAGGGCCTCACAAGTGCTAGGCAAGTGTTCAACCACTGTGATACAACCCCAGCCCCTTGACTAGTGTTCTTGAACATTGTGTTATACATGATATATAATAGTGCCATATTTTTCTCTCATATGGATTCTCCTTTTAAGTGAATCTAAGAGGCCTCCCCTGGCTCCCAAACCTCCCACAGTTGATGTGTTTGTCATTTCTGACCTGTGTTTCTAACTCTCCTCTTGCTTTAGGTTCTCATAATCCCTTGATTGAATACATCTTTTATATCATTTCCAGTTATTTTTTTCCGAATTCAAAACTTAATTCATTGTTTTATCCCTGATTGCATCATTGCCATTCCCTTAATTAGGAAATCCAAATGATTTTGAAAGGCAAACAGAGACTACATTTCAGCATACATTTTTCTTTTCCAGCCATTTCTTTCCCTTTTTCTATAATCTACTCATATTTCCATTTCATGGAATGACCATACTCTGTGCCAGATTTTTAAGCACAATTTCATTTTTTAGCTGCTTTATTTCTCATCTTTAGATTTGGGCTTTTTAAATAAAGTCTTTCTTTATTTGAGTCTTCTTTAGCTGTTCCCTGACTCACCTGTCCAGCTATTATAGTTTGTATGTGAGTTAAACATTTCATTTTGCTTAAACAGTTTAGTTCTTAACACAGTGCAGTGACATTTTCTAATGCTCTAACAACTATTATGTTATAACTTTGTGAAGTCAGGAACTCTATTTCCATTGATGAGCGTAGTAGACATTCAAAAAGTATATGCTTAGTGGATGGGTATTAAATATGTGTTTAATTAAGGCAATGAGTATATGGACAATGGAGTTGTGAGAAGGCTACCTTGCTTTACTATCCTGATTGGAAAAAACAAGTGTTATGAGAATGACTACCTCAGAGCATAGTTCTCAGGACCACAGAAAGCTGTTTTCAAAATGCTTGGCACATCATTAGTGTTCAGATAAATGTAGATGGTTATTATTATTACAAAGAGGATAAGTTTATCAAGCTTCTTTATCTTTTTTGCCCTTCCCCCCAAATATTTACATTCTTATTTTAGAAAAATAAAAACAGGGTAAGGTATACCTGGAAAACAGTTACTGCTATACTATCTAAGAAGTAAACTCCAGGTAATGACAGAAAAAAAATGAAAGACTTTCAAATCCAGATAATGAAAAGTACATAAATCAGAGAGGAATAAAATAATGATTTGCTAGATTTTTTTTTAAAAAAATTTTTCCTAGTTTCCAATATCCTTTGTAGTTCTACAGATAATTTTTTGTTGATTAAAAAAAAAATCCTAAAAGTCATCCTCAGGAAGCAAGGGATTTGGTATCATGCCCAGGTTTGCATCTATCCCATCTCTTCTAAACTGTGTAAATGCTCATGGACAACTTGGTATTTTCTAAGGGGAATTATTTAACTTAATTTTTTTAACCAATTTTTTTGGGTGTCAGTACTGGGGGTTTAACTCAAGAGTACTCAACTGCTGAGCCACATTCCCAGACCTCTTTATTTTTTATTTAGAGACAGAGTCTCACTGAGTTGCTTAGGGCCTCACTAAGTTGCTGAGCGTGGTCTTGAACTCATGATCCTCCTGCCTCAGCCTCCTGAATTGCTGGGATTACAGGTGTGTACCACTGAGCCCTGGCTGGGAATTGTTTTAATGTATCAAATGTATGGCAAGTAAAAGACTGGAAAAATGTGTCAAATGTATAGTTCTGGAATAGAAAAGAACACAAGGCCTTGCAACAGCAAATCACTTACTTACCTAGAAATACAATTGTGAAAAAAATTGCAGCTTGACCATTTTGTACCATATAATCCTTGATGAAATAATAGATGTATTGCCTTATGAGGATTTTTATTCTTTATTTTTAATTTTTCATTTTACAATTATGCTTTATATTTTCAGTATTCTTTCTGATGTATAATACAATGAAATGCACACATTTTTACTGTGAAATTCAGTGAGTTTTGACAGATGCTTCAGTGAAGTAAGCCATAATCCTATCAAAATATAGACAATTCTAATACCCAAAACATTTGTGCTCCATTTTGTGAGTGTTTTTAGAGCAGGATTTAAAATCTATTTGTTTTCTGATATCACAGTAACAACTTATTTTAAATTAAAGTAAGATGATAATTATATAATGCCTTTTAAAATATGGAAATCATGCAGGTGGAAGAAGCAGGTGGTTTCTGTCTTTGATTAATATTGTTTAGTAACTTTTTATTACATCGTGGCATTGAGAGATGAAATATATGGGAGAAAATAAGGGACCAACATTATTGTATTCCCTGCCTTAATGATTTTTGAATTCATATAGAGATATTTGACTTGTTTCTTATGACTATTATTCTTGGATTTGCTTGTTTAAATAAATAGATAAGTATTTACAATAATATCTCTTCATATTTGAAAATATCTGCAAAAGGGTTATTAAAAATATACAAGTCAAATCTTGAGATAGTGTGGCAAAGTATAAGTGATTTTTGATTTCTTATTGCCTTTGAAAAAGTGATAGTGATATAAAGCAATATTTATGACAGGCATTTGAAATCACTGGTGAAACAAAACACTCATAAAATCTTCTCAAGAAAAAGGGAACACACCAAGGAGCAATATTTAATTTCTTGGAAGAATGTTATGTCCTGAAAGCAGAATGATAAATAAAAAATAAATTAAAAATAAAATGTCTTATTATATAATGGTTAGTGAAAAGTTGACAGTTGTTAAATTTTAAGAACTATTTCACATTAAATTATTTCTTGAGTAATTATAATGAACACTTAGATCGTTCCTGGAATAGTGATCACTCTCAGAAGATAATTAATGCCACTTGCTGTGACCCCCCTGAGACTGCCTTTCTGAACTGAGTTACATGAGGAAATAAAAACAAAAATAATCTTCAGGTTATATCAGTAGGAAATTATGTAAGTTCTCACTTAGGTGGTATTTAAGAAACAAAACACTTTCCCACAATGAAAATTTATTATTATAGGTTCAGTTCTAGGTTGAAGGATTGACCCAAGACCCAGCTTCAGGCCTGAGTTCTGATTTTTCTAATCCAGTTTGGGTTAGGATTGAGATAGACTGTCCAGGCCAATTAGCATATGATGCTATTTTCCCACTATAGCTGTTTTGCAGTTCTGAGTTTAGCACAGATGACAGTACATACAAGAGGAAGTGAGGGGAAGGGGAAAAATAATATAAGGGGGACAAACGAATGTCAGTAGAGGGAGCAGAGAGAGAAGAGGGGAGGGGAGGGGAGGGGAGGGGAGGGGGGATAGTAGAGGATAGGAAAGGCAGCAGAATACAACAGACACTAGTATGGCAATATGTAAATCAATGGATGTGTAACTGATGTGATTCTGCAATCTGTATATGGGGTAAAAATGGGAGCTCATAACCCACTTGAATCAAATTGTGAAATATGATATATCAAGAACTATGTAATGTTTTGAACAGCCAACAATAAAAAATTAAAAAAAAAAAAAAGATTGCACTGACATATGGAAGAGGCCAGTCAAGGAAATGGCTTTTCTTTTTAGCAAGGCAAAATTGTTTTTTCATAATCCAGCTCTTGCACACCTTTTCATTATCATCTTCATTCTGTTTTTCATATTTGTTGTTTAGCTAAGCCATATGATTACGCAGAGAGTTCCCAGATAATCACATACTAAGTTATTTCCACCAAATTCTTTTTTCCTGCAAGTCCTACTACCTAGAATCTGCACTTATTTTCCTTGAATGCCTAACCATCATTCATTCTTTATCACTCTACTCTAAGGTAACTGTATCTTTGATGTATTTCCCAGTATCTTTTACCTCTCTTGTACCTACAGTGTTGCTTCTCTTTTGTCAAGACACTTGGGGGAAAGCCTCCACATTGAATTTTAAGGAACATTTTTTTTTGGCTCCTCTAGAGCATTTATGAGATAGGTGTTTATTCATCACTGTGTCCAAAGAACAGACCATTAGTACTGTAGGAGGATTTTGATACACTGTATCCCTTATAATTGAAATGCAGCTTTTCTCTAATATTGTGTTCAACATAGGAAATTGACACCCCCCCCCCAAAAAAAAATCATGCTTTAAATGCATTAGGTGAAGGAAAAATACTTGAATTCACTGTGTCACCTTCAATTATTTGAAAATAAATCACTTGGTTATTCAGCATATTAGCTGTGAAAAAGAAAATGTGTATTCTATCTAACATTACCTTTCCCACTTTCACAATTATCTAGATCCCAGTTTCAATGAATATGTGAGACAAAGTACTTGGGAAAATAAACAGCCCAATTCAAGGAAGGTCAACCTGAATTTATTGTGTGTGGAACAGAGGGCTTCTCTCTTCTCGGGTCACCAGAAGTGCCCTGACCCCAATTATCAGTCTTCCAAAAGGAGGGCCATTAGAGAAGAGAACTCTCATGGGAGACACGGGAGGATCTGTGGAAATCCATCAACAGTTTAGAAAATCAGTCACAATGAATGTGAGACTGCTGAGTGGGCATTACTACTTTGATGCATGGAATACTTTGTTTTTATATTATTGTGGTTATTTTTATTTCCACACATGTTGTGACCTATGGCAACTCAGAATCTACAATAGAGTTACCCCTGGACTCATCTATGTAATACAGGCATTCTTTGCTGGCCTCCTCAGTGTTTAAAGGTGTTAGATGGATGGCCTTATAAGCTGCTATTTAGTGCACCCATTTCTTAAACCTGTACCTTTTCACACATTTTTATTACTTCCGGATTTAATCTCTCTAAAATAGGAAGAATTTGGCTTCTTAACAGATACTGAAGTGGATTTTTGAAGAACTGAGGGCCTCTTCCTCTTTTCTATTTCATAGGATTTATTCTCCATATAATATTTATCCCTTTCCATGTTTCAGGTTTTTTGAACAGTACATTTATAATGATAAAGCTCACCAACTTCCCAGTGGCTTGGGAAGCTGAGGAAGGAGGTTTGGGAGTTAAAAGCTATCCTCAATATTTAGTGAGGCCCTAACCAACTCAGCGAGACCCTGTCTCTAAATAAAATATTAAAAAAGGGGCTGGAGATGTGGCTCAGTGGTTAAGCACCCCAGGTTCAATCCCCAGTACCAAAAAACAAAAACAAAAATACCAGTTTTATTTATCTCCAAGAAAACTTGCAAACTAGATGAAAATGATTTGGAGTTCCTCTTTGTATAGTTAAAATACATTAAAGAGTAGTTTTGTCTACAACTATCTTATATTTGATAAAGGGGCTAAAAGCATGCAATGGAGGAAGGATAGCATCTTCAACAAATGGTGCTGGGAAAACTGGAAATCCATATGCAACAAAATGAAACTGAATCCCTTTCTCTCGCCATGCACAAAAGTGAATTCAAAATGGATCAAGGAGCTTGATATCAAATCAGAGACGCGCCGTCTGATAGAAGAAAAAGTTGGCTACGATCTACAGTCGGTGGGGTCGGGCTCCAAATTCCTCAATAGGACACCCATAGCACAAAAGTTAATAACTAGAATCAACAAATGGGACTTACTCAAACTAAAAAGTTTTTTCTCAGCAAAAGAAACAATAAGAGAGGTAAATAGGGAGCCTACACCCTGGGAACAAATCTTTACTCCTCACACTTCAGATAGAGCCCTAATATCCAGAGTATACAAAGAACTCCAAAAATTAGACAATAAGAGAACAAACAACCCAATCAACAAATGGGCCAAGGACCTGAACAGACACTTCTCAGAGGAGGACATACAGTCAATCAACAAGTACATGAAAAAATGCTCACCATCTCTAGCTGTCAGAGAAATGCAAATCAAAACCACCCTAAGATACCATCTCACTCCAGTGAGATTGGTAGCCATTATGAAGTCAAACAACAACAAGTGCTGGCAAGGATGTGGGGAAAAGGGTACACTTGTTCATTGCTGGTGGGACTGCAAATTGGTGCAGCCAATTTGGAAAGCAGTATGGAGATTTCTTGGAAAGCTGGGAATGGAGCCACCATTTGACCCAGCTATTCCCCTTCTTGGTCTATTCCCTAAAGACCTAAAAAGAGCATGCTACAGGGACACTGCTACATCGATGTTCATAGCAGCACAGTTCACAATAGCAAGACTGTGGAACCAACCTAGATGCCCTTCAATAGACGAATGGATAAAAAAAATGTGGCATTTATACACAATGGAGTATTACTCTGCATTAAAAAATGACAAAATCATAGAATTTACAGGGAAATGGATGGCATTAGAGCAGATTATGCTAAGTGAAGCTTGCCAATCCCTAAAAAACAAATGCCAAATGTCTTCTTTGATATAAGGAGAGTAACTAAGATCAGAGTAGGGACGAAGAGCAGGAGAAGAAGATTAACATTTAACAGGGATGAGAGGTGGGAGGGAAAGGGAGAGAGAAGGGAAATTGCATGGTAATGGAAGGAGACCCTCAGGGTTATACAGTGGAGGGGGTAGAGAGAGAGGAGGGGAGGGGAGGGGAGAGGTGGGGAGGGGGGAGGATGGGAAAGGCAGTGGAGCACAACAGACACTAGTATGGCAATATGTAAATCAATGGATGTGTAACTGATGTGATTCTGCAATCTGTGTATGGGGTGAAGGTGGGAGTTCATAACCCACTTGAATCAAAGTGTGGAATATGATATGTCAAGAAATTTGTAATGTTTTGAACAACCCACAATAAAAAATTAAAAATATAAAAAAAAAGAGTAGTTTTGTCACCCTGTTGTCATGAAATCAAGCCAAGCCATGTATCTGTGGCAAAGCCATGACCAATGCAGCAATGAGGACTCAGGGCAAAGTTTGATGGGCCCTGGTCAGAGGGTTAGAACTTTCCACTGTGAATTCCAGAGTCACTCCTTCTAAATGTAGCTTTACAAAGGTTAGATATAGTTAGTTTAATTCCCAGTGAGTTAGTTATTGAAACATATTTTCCTATGCTAAAATCATAATCTCTATTGAAAAAGTCCCCAAGAGACTAGGAAAAAAAAAAAAAACCTAGAAAGGATTAATGGCTGGGAGTCATAAAACGTCTACTCACACTATGTTCAGAACATCTTGTCTCCCTGGCTTCTTGAAGCTGGTGCCAACAATGGATCAGCAACAGACAGAAGAGAAATGGTTTTCATGGAGTTCACAGGTATCTGAGTATTCCCTAAGACAGTTCAAAACAATTTTATAGATCAGCTGATAATTGGATGCACCATGTATGCATCTCAACTATCTGGTATCTGATCTAAGAAGCAAGTCTCTTCTCTCAGTTCCCCTCCCTACTACCATTCTCCCACCCTGACAACTTACACATTCACAGGGTTTTTACCAGAGACTTGCTCCATTTGTCCTCATACAATAATTTGAAAAAAAGAATGCTTCTTATGCATTACCAAAAATATTCTATTATGTTTCTTAGGTTTAGTTATCCAATAATATAATATTGGTAATTAAATATGATGCGTGCTTGTGATATCAGTTATGTTATTTGTGTACTGACATGACTATTATACTCACATTGCATTATCCTCTGAGAAAGAGCAAATCACACAAAGTTTTTTCTTTCCTTTTTTTCATTGTTGAGGTTTGAACTCAGGGTCTTGCCCTTGCTAGGCAAGTGCTCTACCACTGAGCTTCAGCCGCAGCCCCACAAGTGAAATTTTAATGTGGTAAGATAGTTATAAATTAAATGGATACATTTATATTTCTACACATGGGTCAAATATGGAGGAAATGCATTGCAGAATATTTGCTTATTGGGATTTTCTAGTTTTTTTCACAATGATTATGAGACACTAATAGAATAAATAAATCTTTTTTCAGTGTCCTTTAAAAACCTAATGATAAAGGTTCTTGTTCCAAGAGTAATTTGAAGGGGTTCTGGTATTCTGCATGAAATTTACCCTGAATGCAAGTGATCTAGTATACATAAATCACACAAGAGCTGATTTGATTCGATGATATCATAAATATATAAACAATTATGTAGATCAAATTTAAGCAAAATTCTTAAAAACTAAGAACTATCATAGAGAAGATTTTAAATATAAACCAGTAGATTATGCTGTGTCAGAGGCAAAACTACAAGGATTGTTATGAAAAAAAAGGAATAAACAAGTATCATATTTTTTAATGTTACAAATTTCTCATCAGTGAAAATAGACACTTGGCATCCTGGTCTTTAAAGTAAATTTTTCAAAACTAAAGAGATTTCTAAATTTGTGTGCATGTATATGTATGTATGTATGTATATGTTTGTAATGTTTTAAATTACTGAATATTTTAGAATACTTGCTTTTTTCCAGAATTAGGGTTTAATTTTTGTTCACAAAATGAATATTAGGTTCAACACACACACACACACACACACACACACACACCACGTTTGCTGTGTTTGGTTCTTTCATTGCTAGAGATTTCTTGCATCTTTGGATATACCAAACTAAAGGGCTTTATTCCCCTTGGAAGCCATTTAAGGTGAATTTCAAAAGTGTGGTGAAGACGTCTGCAAGAATAGATAATTATCCAGGGTATTATTCAAGACAAAAACAAATTATACATCAGCTCAGGGCTGAGTAAGTTGTAAGCCCAAGGGATTCAGAGAATTTTCCCTCACTTGTGATGATGGTTATTTGAGTAAGACTGTAGTCATGGACACTGAGAACCCTAAATGGTCCATTGCTAGTGTAAAGTTTACTATGCATCTGCTGTGCAGGTAATATGGATTTCTGGTTTGGTGTCAATGCTGAGCCAATTTTAGTGGACTTGCTGGAGGATGCTCTATGCCTAGAAAATCAGTTCTAAGCCATTGCTACATTTTCTGTTTAATTTCTCTCTTCCCAAGAGTGGGCAGTAATGATCCAAGATTTTTTTTTCTGATGTATAATTCATATGATTTGGATGGAAAGCACATTGCAATTGTCTGTTGAAGTAGAATATAGTAAAATCATACATTTTAAAATGATGCTAGTAATTGTGTTTATATTTGTGTCAGAATTGCAGAGTTGGGACTGGTAGAAAAAGATTGTGGAAAGATAGATTTTTAAATGGCCTTAGTGACTTGATCTTTAGCTACTCTTTAATATAGACCTCTAGGGTACACTTCATCAGACTGTCAATAGATGCCCTATGCACATTACTAAAGATGAAATTCATGGAACACTGGGGTTTGCACTTATGAGTCAGTTAAACTCATCACAGCTTTTAAGCTACTTGGTAAATGAGGCCTTGCCTCTTTAGTTAAGCAAGTCATTAATCTAGACCCACATATAAATAATATTTGTAAATTAAAAATCTCTATTATTTAGTCTTGTGCTTTCATTATCTGTATTTCTCAGCATTTTTTTAAGTTACTCTGACACTTGAAATTTGCTAAATACTTTTCCTCCCAATTTCCTATCAGATTTTCAAAGAAAGTTTAAAGAGACAAGACACAAAGAAGTTTTATGTAAAGGAATAAATGCATAATAACAAGACCTTGTTTTCAACATACCCATTATATAAAGGAAGTGCACTTCAAAACATCAAATTAATAAGGTGATTGATCACTGGTTCGATTTCTGCCATCCTGTTGCATAAGTGATATTTTGTAAAAGTAAGTTCCTTTTGAATGACAGGAGGGAGATATATGGAAGCTGCTCACAGCTTGTGAATATCAAATAAGATGAAGGGATATGACAATACATTAAAATAATTTAAACATTGTTATCCATGGAATATATTTGAAAAAAGACACTTGATCAGAAATTCCTAAATAATCAGCAACTTGATTCTTATTAAGGATGATGCTCCTTCCTGTGATCTTCTTTTTCCTGTAATTATTACAATTGTGTTATTTTTCTTGTTCCCCCTTTTTTCTTTTTAATTTCATTTTCCTATATTTCAACTGATGTTAAAACATTCATTTGTAGTATTTTTTCAGTTCTACGTAGGCTTTATGTACATCTCTTAGAAGTTATTACTGGATTTAATTTAACACAGGTTAGGGCAATTTGAAATTGAATAAAACTGAAACTAAATATTCAATGCCTATGAAGAACACTTTAAAATGCAATTATGATTAATATTTTAGATTTCTTTCTTTCTCAAGCTCACTTCCTTTTGTCTTCTGGTATTATAGGAATGTCTTTGATAAATAAAAAGATTTATGGGTGGGTTTGGATACTTCATCCTTCAGTGTCTTGAAGGATTTGTTACTTAAAGCTGATTAAAATTCTCATCTGCATATATATATATATATATATATATATATATATATATATATATATGAAGTTTGCATTTAACTATTGATATAGAAATGGCAATTTTAATGACAAGAACACAGTTTGTTTCTAGAAACTTTTTCCCTTGAGAAACTAACTTAGTGCCTTTGAAAAAATAATAAAACCGAGAAATAATCTCATTAAAATGTACATTAATTAATGAGTGAAATCTTTTTCCCCTCTCATTTAAAGATACAAATCAAAGTGAAGTTTGAAAAAGGGCTTCTACCTGTAAATTAGTCTGTTAAAGAAACATTGAGAGAAGCCCAGAAAATTCTTAAAAGTCTTTGGTCCTAGTTCCATGTAAGAAGCCAGTATGAAATTACAGATCACCTTTGAAAATGGAAATTTTGACCTTTAAATACAAGAACCACAACCATTTTTAAAAATTCAAAAGCTGGAGCTGAATGTAAATATCTCTGTGATTTCTCTATTTGATGCTCTGTAGAATAAAGGTGAAAAGTTTGAGGTTAGAGTCTGATTATGGGAGTTTCTTCTGGCTGCACCCATGTATTGGGGTGAGAGAGTGAGTAAGCTCTCTGTACTCAAGCCTTATTGCCTGTGAAGAGGGATCATGACAACACCTAGTTCATGGTTTGCTGTGGGAATTAAAAAAGATAATGTTGGTAAAACACTTACCATATGGCTTGTCAAGTAGCAGTAATCATTGACTATTTTTATAATAATTTGATAATAATAACTGCTGATGATAACAAGAACGTACATGGATGGCAAATCAGATCTTCTAATTGAGGATTTTGTTTTACTATTATAGAAAAAGATATGAATCATATGTAAAGATCTGTTTAAAAAGGTTGACAAGGGTGGGGCTGGGGTTGTGGCTCAGTGGTAGAGCACACTCCTAGCACGTGTGAGATTCTATCCTCAGCACCCCATGAAAATAAATAAATAAAATAAATTTAATACAAGTAAAAATTAAAAACAAACAAAAAAGTTGACAAATCTTGAACTCTGACAGAATTGAATTTTTTAAAGGATCACTAAAGTCAGTTAGAAATATTATCTTCTTCAGAAAGCTGTATAATAAATAAAAATCAATTTTTCATGGTGAAGGGGGATTAATGGAGAGTGGGGTAGATTGATGAGGAGAATTTGAAAAAAAAAAGAGGTAAGAATTCAAGATGTCTGTTGCATATACTGTCTTTAAAGACTTGATTTCATCATAAAGAAAAATATCAAAACATCACAGTTTAAAATGGTTTGATGCATTTTAATCATATTGACATTTGGAATATAAATATCTATTTAACAAATAGATACACCAAAATATTTTGGTATTATAACTATCCAGAGTTAAAATGTTGAACACTTCAAATTTCTTCAATATTTTTGATTTGTGATTCTAAAACACAAGAAATACATTTTGTGGTATAATGATTATTTCCTAAATATGATTTTAATGTACACTCTTGACTTTAATTAAATATGAGCAAAATACATTTTTGCTGTTTTTACAGTTGTTTTTCTGTAACAAATTCAGAATGAGCCTGACTTATAAAATTCAAGATATGTGGATGTGCAAAATATAGAACAAACCTATCAAGGAAAAATAAGCAGTGCAGTGATTATTTGGAGAAAAAAAAATATTTGTACTATTTTAAAATCCCTTTTGAGGTTTGGTTTTGTCTGAATATGAGCTTTTATTTTGACAGTTGATTGGTCTTTAATACTATTGTACACAACTGAATGCCAGTGTATGAAGGTAAAAAAGTGGACTTTATTTGAAAATATGCAACTAGAAACTGTTTCTAATAGAAGTTCATATAAATTTACTTAAAATATGCAAGTGAAATTCTTTATTTAAAAGAAAATTGAAATAGTTTTATTTGAATATATGACATCCATCATGTCAATTCTCATGTCTTGGGAATTGCTTTAAAAAATCTATGATTCTGAATATAGTTGGCTTGTTTTTAAATTTCTCTTGTTTTATATCTTAGAATTCTGTTGAAGAAATCACTGTCTGAGATATGATAGATAATTGATTAAAACATTTTATATTAGTGATTATTTTAGACTAGTATGTGTTACCCTCTCCAGCTATTTTTCTATTGTTTGGCAATAAAATTTTTTTTCTGTCACTTTTGTGATATTCATATTCACATAATATCAGTTAACCCCTACTCTTAATTAATGCATTAGGCATTTTCACCTATTTCTTATGAAGTCTCATAGCATTTTTTGATGCCAAATTTTATACTTTTTATTCCGGTAAAGCAATTGAGGAAGTTGTTTGAGAATGCTTTTAAAAGCTTAATATTGGAATGATTAAATGTTTGAGGAGGTGTGGTCGTAATTCTGTTCTGCAGCATAGAATGTTACCTTTCTCCTGTACTTGGGTTTCCAGTAGGACAATGCTGTGAATAGCAAGGCAAATTTAGTCCTATAGGTATTAAAAATAGGAACGTGTATTTCTGTTATTACTTTGCCATCATATTAAATTCATACTCTTGATATAGTCCGGTTTTCTCTGAACATTGAAATTAATTCCACATGTATAATTTGGTTCAGCACTAGCCCTTAGGACCTGATTTCTCCCTTCAATCATCCTTAGCACCAAGCCTGCTCTTCAGCAAGCACTCCAGAATGATTAGGAGATTAGGATCAGAAAAGTAATGTTGTGATGGTATAAATTGATCTCTGGGGGCCCCTTTTGTCAAGAATACCCAAATTGATCCCACATATTCAAAGCCAGTATTCCCAAGATGTTTTTAAATTTCATTATACGGTATTGGCTTTTCTTCAGCTGCCTGACCTTAAGCAGGTCTGAAAAGCCAAAGTTCGAGAAGCCCCTGAATTCATGCAAAATATAGTCGAGATGAATATCATTCTCTCTGCAGCTATCTTTTTGTAAAGAGAGTAAAATATGGTGTATAGAAGCAAACACTTTTGAAGTCAAATATTGAAATATGAAGGCATAGTTTATGTGATTATTAATTTAAATCATTGATAAATCTTACAAAAGTGTATGATTCATAATCAGGGAAGTTGCTACTGAGAAAATTGGATTTGAAAAACATTTTTAATGCACATATGAGTTATGGTAGTTCTACTATACTATTGGTAGAATTGTTAACTCCAAGAACTGAGACCAACTTAAAAGATGTTTTAAGGACTGACTTACATCATTAGGTTTGTGTACTCTCAATTCCATATGAATCAGAAATTTTTCCATAACTATACTATAAACACCTATAAAGTAAAGTCAGTAAAATCTAAGTGGATAGTTGTTTGAGAATTTAATAGAATAAGGTGGATGCAATGGCACATGCCTCTACTCCCAGTGACTTGGGAGGATGTGGCAGGAGGATCTCAAATACTAGGTCAGTTTCAGCCACTTAGCAATGCCATAAGCAATTTAGCAAGACCCTGTCTCAAACTAAAAGTGGGAGGATAAAGTGGTCGTGATTGTGGCAGGTATTTATACACATCAAATTCACATAGGCAAGTTCAAATACATCCTGAAGATAAACTAGTTATTTCCAAAGGATTAAATAAAGGGGAATGAAGGGCGGGGAGGGAGGACAGAAAAAAGAAAGACAGTTGAAAGGATCAGATAACTTTCCTGTGTTCATATATGAATACCGGACCAGTGTAACTCCACATCTTGTACAACTGCAAGAATGGGAAGTTATACTCCATGTATGTATAATATGTCAAAATACATTCTGCTGTCATGTATAACTAAAAAGAACAAATAAAAAAAGGAAAAGAAAGGGCTGGGGATGTGGCTTAGTCATCAAAGAGCCCCTGGGTTCAATTCCTGGAACCTACAAAATAATAATGATAATTTAATAGAATATATAAATTAAAAGATCATTGATATATAAAGCAACAAAAAGTAAAAGATATGGATTGTGAGAAATTTTTGATCTATAATTTATAATTTCAGGCCAGTAATTACACATATATTTGCCTCTAAAATTGGAAATTTTAAAATTCATTCTATGTTCTGTGTTCTTTTGAAAGGATGTTAATAGTTATAGTTTGGTCTACAACCAAAATGTAAAAAGAGATTACATATCAGGGAGAAAATTCAGGTCCTCCTGAGGTTTATCTATACTCAATTAGGAGAATTCATAAGGTAAGTGGATGTAACACGGATTGAGAGCCTGTTGCTTTTAATAACCAAAGTAAACCTATGAAGTCAGAGGTGGTGTTCCAGTTTTGTAGAGGAAGAAACAAAAACTCACTGGCATTAATTAATTTCACTGAGTTTTACAACTGATGGGCAAATGCCAGAAAAGGGATTTAAATATGATTCTGTAAGACCACAAAGACCATGATCTTTCTCTTAGTCTGTAGGTTGCTTGCAGTATCTAAAATGATTCTTTGTATTCATACTTCAGCACAATTGGCTTTTTTTTTAGTTGTGAATGGACTATTTATTTATTTATTTATTTATATGTAGTTCTGAGAATCGAACCCAGTGTCTCAAACACACTAGGCAGGCGGTCTACCACTGAGCTACAACTGCAGCTCCTATGTTCCTTTCTTATGCATCAATTCTTAGCTAAGCAGGCAACATATATACTAGTTACTGCTTCTTTATTCTGTAAGGTCTTTGTCTTTTTACATGGAAAGGACAAGAAGGGAGGCTGAGATTTTATAAGTGCATAAAGAAACTGGAAACTAGTCTAATGGTGGTGGTAGTGTTTGTGGCAGGTGTTTATACACATTAAATTCACATAGGCAAGTTCAAATACATCCTGCAGATAAACTGGTTATTTCCAATGGCATCTTTCTATCTACCAAAGTAATTTATTAGGAAGGAAAATGCAATATGCTTCTCATATATTGTAAGAAAAAAGAGACAATTAAAGCTATATAATTGCTTTAGGCTTCTGCTATATTATTGCTATGGAAAACTAGCACTTACTTCAGTGATATGGACTTTGATATTTTTCCTATGGATGCTGGGAATATTATCTTTTGTTACTTCAGTGAGAAGTTTTGGGGCTACATAAGGGTTCCTCAAAGAGAGTAATAAATTTACTACAGTAAATACACCAGAGAGCATAATTATTTTTAGCTACTAACAATTATGCTATAATTACTAATAAGAAGAATCTTGAAGGAACTAAGAGGGGAATTATTATAGCATGATGGTTTTGGGGAGAAATGCAATCTACTAGTATTAAAAAAATAGTTAATATAAAATGATTATGTTGAGTTAAAGTTCTAATTCCCTTGTGGAGTTTTCATGTAGGCTTGATCTTTTTTCAGAACAGCAATCTAAATATATCAGAAGTTTTGACATTACTCTAATTTCATCATATTTGTCCTACTTATAGCTTTCTTTGACTAGGGTTATTGTGATTTAGGGATAATAAGATGTAGCTGTTTACTAAACCCAGAAAGGCTGTGCTCCTGAGTAGCAGTGAGTTAAGGATCCCTCCCAGCCCCACTCCCCAAGATTGGATTTCTTGGGAAGCTCCTGAGAACCAGACCCGCAGAAGAAATACACTACTCTCTAGCCCTAGAGGCAGGTGGATCTAATCTTGCCAAAGCAGACACCACCCAACAAAGCACCAATCCTTGGAGCCTTGATTATACCTAAGCTCCACCTGCTGGAACACCTCTCAAAGAACTCTGTAGAAGGTGTACCTGAGAGTGCACTGAACTGGTCTGAATGAACAAAATGCCAGCTGATAGTACTTCCTAATTCAGCCCACCTCATACTGGTAAGAAGGGAAGCTGCTGAGTCTTATATAAAACAGCTTTAACCTTAGACTGCTCCAACTGGTAGCCCAGAGAACAACACAAAAACAGAAGAGGTTAACAAGCCCCACTCCTTGGTCTTTCTAGCAGTACATAGCTCCAGAAGGATTGGAAAGAAAGACTGCTAGACATGGACACCGACCACCCAATCTGGTCAACTATTTCGACAACCTCAGTGGAGAAATTTCCTTTATTCTTTATTTTAAATGTTTTTTTAATTTTAATTTTTATTTCTGTGTGTGTGTGTGTGTGCACCTCTATGCTTGCATGTTTATGTGTGCATAAATTCTTGCTGTGCTGATTGGTTCAGGAACATATATACATTTATTTGTTTCCTTTTCTCTCATTTTTAACATTTTCTAAATGTAATTATGTTTTCCTAGACTCCTCTTTTGAGGGTTAAAGTGTGTATACACACACACATATATACACACATACATACATACATACATATACATACACACAGTATTATTTCAGTTTGTTTATTTCTCTTGTTTCTCTTTCTCTCTTCTCCTTCTAATGGTCAGATTCTATTGTTCTCTTCCTCTTAATATTTTGCTTCTTCTATTTTTTTCTCCTCCATGTTACTATAGCCTACTACATCTCTTCATTATCTCTGTTTACTTTTTGAAATTGCAAACCCTTTTCTAACTTTCTAACACATTTTATTTTCCCCTAATGAATTGTATTTTTACCATATTTCAGAAATAATTGACTTATGTAACTCCAGTCCCCACCATTAATGCTGATACAATCCTTACTGCTATGGATGATATAATTGCAACCTGATGTTTGTTTTAAAGCCAGATCTAGTTCATGGTTATTGTTTTTACTGTCGACAATGGCTGAGTCCACTGTTCCTCTTTTTTGGTGTAATTAATGTTGAAGACATCATATAGGAACTGGATATTTCCTTTAATGTTGTGTATTGTTTGAAAAGATTGTTACTATTGCTTCTTTTGCCCTATTCTATGAAATGTTTTCTGGGAACATACAGGGACGCTAAAAGTTCACAGGTTAGAGACTCTGCTGCTGAACTCAATCCATTCAAAACACAGTGCACCTTGCTTCACACATAAATTAATGAAACTTAATCTTCAGCTATACTTGCTTTTTTTTTTTTTGGTACCAGGGATTGAACCCACATTCCTAGCCCTCTTTTTAAATTTTTATTTTTATTTTGAGACAAGTTCTTGCTAAGTTGCTTAGGGCCTTGCTGAATTACAGAGGCTGTCCTTAAATTTGCAATCCTCCTGCCTCAGCCTCCTGAGCCACTGGGAAATCTGTAGTTATATTTTAATACAAAGAAGAGAAGAGACAAAAACCAATACTAATGATTCTACTATGTAATTCCTACTCCATTCAAGTTGAGGTGATCATTAATATACCAGATAGCACAGTAGACATTTGCTGTCAAATTTCTGATCTAGTCCACATTTTTCTTTTATTGATACTGTTGGTAATGCTGATCCCGTTATTCCTATACAGGTAGCATGCAGTATGATAGATATTAAAGTAGACAGTAAAGCTGTACATTTGTTGCTGACATTAGTGCCATGCTGGCTCCCCCCTTCCTCTACAAGGGGCCAGAAAGAGATCTTCAAGTAGATCTCTTGAAGATCTACTTGAAGATCACAGAGTAGAGATCCTGCAGCTCAGAAACGCTCACTTCTCAACCAAGCAACAGTGAATCTCACTTCATACACAGTCTGCTCTACTTAGCCCTGACAACTCAAAGAAGCAAGGAGACAAAAGCTTAAAACTAACAATAAGGACCCAAGGAGGAACAATCAAAGAGGACCCGGGTCTACTCTTTGGCATCTACTCATACATCAAAAACAGAGGGAAGTCCCAGAACAAATAAGGTAATTACACACAAAGGGACACATGTAAAAAAAGGAGAGGATTCCTCTTCAATTGATGTGCAAGTCCAAGACCTCTGAAAACTTGAAAAAACAGGCAAATAAATCTACCCCCAAAACCCACAATGCTCCAACCAAGGATCCCACTGATAGTGAAGGGGATGAAAGCCCAGAAAAAGATTATTAAATTGTTCAATCTATTAAAAGAAGATCTAAGGAAGGAATTAAGAGAGCAATTATAGGAAATAAAAGACCTCTCTCATAAAGCAATAGAAATAGTGAAAAGCAACCAAGCAGAACTCTGAGAAATAAAAGACACAAACAATCAGATTAAAAACTCACTTAAAGGCATCACTAATATATTACATTGCATAGAAAATAGAACCTCAACTCCTCAAAAGAAGAAACACAAATAGCCAACAAATACATGAAAAAATCTTCAACACCTCTAGTAATCAGGGATATGCACATTAAAACTACACTAAAATGTCATCTCACTGCACTCAGAACAGCAATGACCAATAATACCAACAACAACAAATGCTGGTGAGGTTTTTGAGGAAAACAACTCATATGTTGTTAGTGGGACTGCAGACTAGTACAATCACTCTGGAAAGCAGTATGAAGATTCCTTAAAGTAGGAAAGCAACCATCATATGGCCTGGCTATTTCACTCCTTTGTATTTTCTCCAAGGATTTAAAATTGGTGTACTGCAGTGATATAACCACTTCAATGTTTATAGCAGTGCAATGGACAGTCTCTAAATTATGAAATCAATTCAGATTCCTTTCAGTAGATGAATGGATTCAGAAATTGTTTTTTATACACACACACACACACACACACACACACACAATGGAGTTCTACTCAGCCATAAAACAATGAATAAAATTATGGCATTTGCTGGTAAATGGATGGAAATAGAGATTATCATGCTAAGTGAAATAAGCCCTACACAGAAACTCAAAAGTCAAATGTGTAAAAAAGTCAAATAGCTTCTCTCATATGTGAATGCTATGATAAATGAAAGGGAGGGAAGGATGGAGTAATATAAAAACCAATCAACTATAAATTAATAGGCCAGTGAAAGGAAGTCTAGTAGAGTAGAGAAAGGGAATGGGAAAAGGGAGGGAACATAGGAGGGAAAAGGCCAGTGTGGGGGTGGGGTGGATCGTGATCTGAAATCAATTTCCATGCATGTATATCTTTGTTGGGATGAACCCAACTACTATGTATAAGTATAAATATCTAAATAACAATAATAACTACAACCCAAAAACAAACAAATAAAAAAACATAGCCACTGGCTCTTTTTTGATAATTGGCAGATTATTTGTTCAAAAAAATTCCTCAAGTACCTATAATTTTCTGGGCCCTGTGTTGTGATCTGAGAACAAAAAGACACTTTTAACATGGGAACTTATCATGGACATTTTCTTGTAGACAAGTAAAAATAATGATTTTTAGTAACTCTTCCTAAAGTAGTTAGCAATGGCCTTTATCTATATTGAACTTCTTTAGGACTTTCCTCAATTTGCCCTAAATATATATTTTTTCAATTAAATTCAACTTAATTCAGACCTCCTTTGATTTGTAGTTAATGGACACCCAAAATTGACATGTCATATTCTCAGTGATCAACAGATCATAGAAGATAGGCTATATGAAAAAAATGAAATATATGAAAAATTAGTGAGCCCATGAGCCTTGGACTATTGAAAATGGCTCACTTGCACCATGGAAGAAAAATAGAACAGATGACACACACCTATGTTTGCCACTGCATTTTGTATGTGTGTTACTATCTGATAAATAATAACGAAAATAATTTTTAAGATTTATTGATTTTATAGTAGGTTGTTATTTATTTTGTCAATCCACACATACTAACTTCTCTACCATGGGCAGATACCATGAATTTAAATGATAAAAAATATTTGCAAAGGTTTTGGAAATCACCCTAGAAGACTCACTAATGTGCCCATACTTGGTTACCAGTTGGTTTCTCATAGACTTGTGATGGTTTTAGGAAGGTCCTGGCCTGTAGTCCAATTGTATTGAATGAAGCCTGGAGAATCTTAGGCATCTGCAATTCCTATGGCTTTGGCTATGAGGATTTCCCTTGGAACTTAATCTGCTCAGGACCATCTTTAATGTGACTGAATAATATGATGTGATGTGATTTTGCTATAATGAAGTTGGGGATGATTCATTTACTTCAAGATTGGACTTAGGTGACTTGAGGCTTCTAAAATAAGATCATATTAAGAGGTTAGCATAAGTCCCCATGTTGGTGACATCGTGGGAAAGCATGGGTCTGTCCCACATCACATTGTAGTTGGATACTGGTCTAGAACACAGGCAACTTGAATACTATCTTTTCTCAGCATGAAATTCGTTGTGTGATTTTCTGTATGACAAACTTTAGGGCCTCTGCCTTGAAATTTCCTCATCCATGAAAGAAGGCTAATGCCTATTCTACTTAAGATATAAGATGGATGGTTGAAGGAAAAAAAAAATCAGATTACATATGATGTAGTATGTGAAAAAATATTAGTAAATAAGCATAAAAACTGTATCAGTAATGATAAGAAATGTTTTCATCATCTTCTACCATGCTTTCTATTTCCTTATATTTTGGTTGGCATCTTTAATTTCAGTTTGAGCCACCAGTTGTACACATGTAACTGGGGCTGTGTTTTAGATTTAATGCTTGTGTGTCTGATTCCCCTTAACAAATTGACAGAGCATCTAGAATAGTGTCTAATACATGTTACTAAGAGGAATTGAGCACATATTTGAGTAAGTTGTATCAGCATACTATTGTTTGTATCATGTTGAAATTTAGCTCTTTTTAGGCTATCTGCCATGTGTTTGTAAATGTTTTATACTTAATGTTTGTTTTAGTTTGCTGTTTGCACTTTAAATTCAAAAAATAATTCCATCAGGTTTTTAACATGAGATTTTAAATTGTTCATATTTGAATGTAATAAATAAAGTATTGAAATGAGTCAGGGTTGAGGCAATTTAGTCAAATCTGATGGTGCTGCAGAATAGAATCACAGAAGACTAGGGGTGGAGGAACCACTTAGAAGGGAAGAAAGGATTACCTTCCTTTGTTTTGTACATAGATATGTTTTGTCATTAACATATAACTGATACCCTGTGGTTAGTAAAAATTCACTGAGCTAGCTTTAGAAATGTCAATTATTAGATTTTCTATTTCTTGGTTTTATTCCAAATTGTAAAAATTAGGGGAAAAGGATTATCATTAGTATTAGGATTTTGAATTTTACAAGAGAGGTCTTTCAAATTTGTTTTTAGGTTTTAGAATACATTTTTTTCCTGGGTTTTTACATAATTTCTATTAGAAAAAGGCCCTTTAAAATATGTTCATTATAAACATAGTGCCATAGAATTAGTGCAGTAATTTTTTATTCTGACCAGTGATAGTATATGATTTAAGTGGACCCATTAAAGTAAAGAACATTTTTGTTTCTATTTGGATTAAAATGCCCAGGTTGAAATGTAAATGGATTAAACCAATGGGGAAGAAACATCTACTTTAACAGTTTCATGCTAATTGGATTATTTGTTCTATCTTTTCAATATAAAAAAAATTTAAATTTAGAATGAAATTCTCCAAAGTAGATGATAATTTTATGGCATCAAACTCTCTGATAAGTGAGGAAAGTCATTTTTAAGAATTTATCAATCAAATGAAGTCAAAACTACTGCTTTTTTCCTTTATTTTTAATATCCTCAAATTGCATACTTCAGAAAAAAGCTCACTGTATCAAACTACTAAAAAGCAAGGGACAAAAGCTTTTAAGAGGTCTGGTTGAACTCCCTATTCTAATTTAAATCAGCGAAGAAAATCCTTACTCTAAGTCAATTTTGCTGATATGCTATTGGGTAGTGAAGAGATTAAATTATGAATGTCACTTTTAATTTAAAACTAAAGAGAGAAATAGCATTATCACAGAGAATGTTCTCTTTTGTGAATGTCAAGTGCAACTTGTTGAAGGTCTTTTGAAAAACAAGTAGGGAAGCTGCTGAGCATTAGTTATGCATGCCTCCTGCATCCACCAGTTTGGAGTGCAGAGGCCACAGTATGCTATTGATCCCCACTGATTTTAATGCAGACTGTCTCTTGGAATGACCTGTCTCCATTTTCGGTTGGGAGGGAATAAACCTACATGTAACAAAGAAGAGACCCAAAGCCTCTAAAAGTCTGTGAAAATAAAATTTGCCAAGGAAGTTGAGATTCACAGTCTATAATGCTATGTTTATTGGTTCCTTGTTAGGAGTTTCTAGAGAGGCCTCTCCCCCTTGTGCTTCTCTCTTCTCACATACTGGTTTCCCTTAATAAGCCAAAGTCTTTTGTTAGCCTGGTGCTACCTGTGAATGTCTCCTAGTTCTTCTGCTCACTTCGTCTTTCACATAGGGCTGTTGGTTGGGTTAATGGGTTTAATTCAAGTAAAGGTCTCCCACAGTTCCTGGCACCTAATTAGTCATCGATGATGCATAGGGAAGGTGGCCAGTCCAGCTCCATTAGATAGATGGAGGGGGATGAGCTATGGAAATGTCACTTCCTTTAGTACAAAGACATCCTTGAGGCTTACACACAGCAAGATTTTAGAAAAACAGAAAACATCCAGGCCATTGTTTTGCCCTCAAGCACTGCTCCTTGACTTTGTTCAAACATTATCCCTTTAAATCTGACAACACAAACACCACAGTATTCAGTTAGTCAGTGGTACTTGGCATTTGAGGCAAACTCCAGAAAGAAATGAGTAAAGTCTAGACATGATGAAATCATGAGAATAAATATATAAGTTGTGGTATGAAATTTTAAAAGAAGAGGAATCCATCAACTTATTGTATTACATTATCAACCATTTACTTCTTTGGCATAATAAAAGTTCAGGTGGTATGTGAGAATGACTAACTGGCAAGGTGACAGTATCCTCAGGTGTAGTGAGTGATCCTCATGTTCCCAGTGCTTTGGAATGGGCTGTCCTCCCCTCTATGAAAGGCTACTTGCCTGTGGCCAGTGTGCTGGATGATGGTTTTGAAGGCTCTCATTAAAGTACTACATAGGGCCTTTGTTGGGACACTTGGCTGAGTTCCACTTTACACTAGCACTAGTGTGGAATATTTTGGGAGACAAACATTTTACAATTTTTTATCTGCATAGAGAAGAGTGGATTTTGCCCATTATACCATAGAGAATATTGGAGCAGAATGTTTAGTTGCTTTATATAGCTTACCACTCCATCTGTTTTATAGTTTTAATTAAAAAAACAACAACAAAGGAACAGAATTTAAACATCCCCCTGTTGAAAATTATTTTCCTCTTTTAGTTTGTTCACTTAGCCTGGGGAACAGGTTTTGGTAATCTTACTCATTTTCAAGCTTCACCTCTGGTCACTGGGTTAGTTTAGCATAGGCTAGAGATGCTTCTATTATTTGTCAAGTGATAAGTTTCAACACTTGAACAAAAATGGCTTTGTTAGTAAATCCTTCTAACCATCTTATTAAAACCTTTTTCTATTTAAAGTAACAGTCTGTTTGGACTCCAAAGTACAGGGGTATGCTGGTTTTAAGAGGCCTAAGTAGGAAAAAGTAACTTTTTGCAAATGTGTAACATGTGTGGGATAAGCCAATGTGTTTCGTGTTCATTTCACTTTCAAAAAAATGAGTTTTATGTTCATAAACAGAACCTCATGTTAACTAATTAATTTTCAAGAATTGATTGATTCCATTTTTGGTGTCTGCTACTTGGTTTGTCTAAAAAATTCGAAGATAGTTATGGCCCCCTTGTGGTCAAATAGTGTAAAATTCTCAAGATTGAAGAACAGCTGTCTTTTTTCTAATATGATATTTTTGAAGATTCTAAAGCTATGGTCTCAAAATGATGAAATATTGTGGTGAATAACAAAGACATCACTTGCCTGAATATTTAATTAACATAAGATCAAACATCCAGTATTTTATGTAAATAGGTAACTGTTCAGGCTTATGTGAACAATCTGGATAATTATATTCTGTACCCTACCTTTGATGGCATTTTAGTTTGGGGCTATCATCAAGGCAGTAAAAAGAAAGTGTGTTGTTTTATGATGCTGAATATTAATTTTAGATAACCTAATACTTAAAACCTTTTTCGATAGGAAGATATGAAATAGCATATATTATGTATGCATTTTGGGTAGTTAAAGCTTAATATTTTAATTAAAATAGTTATCTAGTTCCTTACATAATTCATTTTATTCTCCATTAGGGGAAGCATCTTCAGCCATTTCACAGAAATTAAATATTAATGAAAATAAAAATTTAAATTTTTTCCCTTTGTTCTCTGTATGTTTTATGTTCTTCTTAAGAATTAAAGAATTTGATACCAGGAGGTATATATCTGAATACATGTTTCAATTAATAATTTATTACAGGAGGGAGGAATGGGAAAAAGTTAATCAATATGTACGAGGTTACTATTATGTAGGAGTAAGAAGTTCTGCTGTGCTATTGCACAGTGACTATAGAGCAGTAATATGCTGTATGTTTCTAAAAGCTAGAAGAAAGGATTTTAAATGCTTTCACTGTAATAAAGAAATGACAAATGTTTAAGAATCTAGATCAGTATGTCTAATCTAATTTAAACATTACAGAATGTGCACATATATCAAAACATCTCATAGTACTATACAATTTTCATGTCTTTATGTATCTGTTAAAATAAATTAAATTTAAAAAATTTCAAATTAATTATAAATGGAACAAACAGCCATTCTTGTCAGTAGCTCCATTGTAATACAATTTTGAATGATTTATACTGAAAAAATTGTTGGATTTGAGGGTTTGTATCTTACCTTTTTGACATCCTTATATACTTAGAAGAGATAACCAGCATTTGGGTTAATTGCTCTCTAAAGTATCATGTGAAAAGTTATAGAAGATTGTTTTATGTATAAACCTTTCTACTTAAATCTGAAAACAGATGGCAGTGAACTAAGCAGGAATAAATCCTGTTATGAAAATATAACTACTCTCTGGGAGTTGTTTCAGAGAAACATAATCTTTTGGTTTTGATGTGACTGTAAGAGTGCAGAAGAAAAAAAAGTTCCTGTGAATACAGTAGGTGTCAGTGATGGGTTCTCAAAGTCTGTTTCAATCAGTGCCCATTTGACATTACTGTTTTCCCCAGGTCCACTATACTTGATCTTATGGAATTAACTTCTATTGTCAGGAAAACAATTTTTTAAAAAATAGAAGAGTTGCCAGAAATTAAATGAATACTTCAATAAAGGTCACAATTAACTTATCAGAACTTTGCTAGATTAAAAAAAAAAAATCTGTAAAGAAGAACCAGTCTCTATTGTTAGAAGTTTAGGCACCAGGGATATTTCTGGGATACTGGTAATTTTTGTTGATGTGACTGCATCATACGAATATGTTAGTTGTGAAAATTGATTATTATTTATGTACTTTTCTGCATGTATGTATTTTTCATTGACCGACTTTTTACTTTTCAAATAGGGAAGGACAGTATTTGTGAATACCTCTACAACAAGATTGAAATAATTATGTTGTGGAAATATTGATATATAAAAAATAAAATAAGGTTCTCTATAATATGTTTTTTTATGCCAAAGCAGTTTAAGATACTTTATAATTAATTTTTCACTTAAAACAAGTTTTATGAAGTGTTTCTTCTTTATGGTTAGCTAAATGTTCAGAAAAAAAGGTGATATTTCTAAATGATCAATAAATTGCTTGCATGAAATAAAGAGTCAGCTACCTGATTTTACATATTTGAACACCTTTGCTTGAAGCAATTCTGCAGTATCTGTATAATTAAAGTATTAATTTTTTTCTTGTGTATTTGGAGTGCTGCTATGTGACCTTGATCCAGTTTTAATGTTAGGTTCTAAATTTGTGCAAATGGGGGTGATTACTGTGTACTTCATAGCACTAAAATACATGACATATAAGAATGGCATGACGTATGGCACAAGATAGATTTTCTATAAAAATAACCTTTTCCCTTTCCCTGGTTGAGGGGTTTCCCCTCAGTGTACTGTTGAGAATTAAAAGGATTCCTGACTTCCTAGCAAAATGAAAAAGTGAACATGTGTTACTTTAAAATATTCATCATTTTATGAAAGCTTTAGCCAGATGACTATTTTGTAGATAGCATTTATCAATGTGATATAGTCAAATGAGGATAGTATCCTATTTTAGGGCACTGTTTGGTTTTAAATTTTAGTACTGTGAAAAATTTAAATTTGTACACCTGGAAATATTTTGAACAGTAATTTGTTTCATAAACATTAACTATTACATACTATTTGCCTCCATACTCTTATTGCTAAGTGCATATCCTCAGAAGATAGTTTTAAAAGTAGGAAAACTATTAAAAAGCCAAAACAGGAAGTAAAAAAATTATTTGTAGTCTAAAGGTCACACAGTACATTTCAAAAAGCTAGAAGGAGAGATTTTGAAGGTTTTCACAGTAAAGAAATAATAAATGTTTGAGGAGACGCACATATTTGTTGTGATGTAAACATTACACAGTATATGCATGTGTCAAATCATTACATGGTACCCCATTAGTATGTACAACTTTATATTTTTATGTATCAGTTAAAATAAATTTAAATAACAATAAAGTAACAATAAAGGACACACAATTATATGATTGTTAGAATTATAATTAATCTATTAATTAATTATAATTAATATAATTATAATGATAGATTTATAATTAATCTAGAAGCTATAGTATTATATAATTTAAACCCTAGTATTTTGAAAACTTTTTTTATATTTCAGATAGTGGTTCATGGGGACAAGTAAAGTTTTAAAAATCTGTGCATGCTGTGTATATTATTATAAGTACACATTCAAACAAAGACTGTAAGCATTAGGAAAAATGTAAACATCCCTTGAGCTAAGATGGTAGAAT
The DNA here is from genome assembly GCF_021218885.2 of Marmota monax. Lineage (NCBI taxonomy): Eukaryota > Metazoa > Chordata > Mammalia > Rodentia > Sciuridae > Marmota > Marmota monax. The sequence goes on from NW_026694038.1 coordinate 2,743,167, forward strand.
TTTGTGTAATAATATTTCTTTAATTTTCCTATAATTTTGTTCTTATCACTAGGAAAAGGAGAATACATAATATATGTATATGAGAAGTTGCCCTTTTGATTACCCATAGAATATTTTTCCTCTTAGTGTGATTCGTACTTACCAAACAATGTGATTTTTTTGTGTGTATGTCTATACATTAAAATTTTACAAAATTGAGGTGCTTTTCCTTGGAGTTCTGTTTGGTTCTCTCCAAAACATACTACGGAAATTGACCTTAGGTAATTTAAAAGGTGACTATAAGTCATTGAACAAGCACATTTAATGTAACTGCAAATAAAATTGTGCTGAGGCCTCTGGAAGCTTCTGGGTTTGACAGTTTACCTGTATTTCCTATTGCTGCTTCTTGTGCCCTACTTTAGTGCATTCATTATAGAGCAGAATTTTTCTCCATCCCACCTTGGAGTTGAAGGGCATTTTGTCAATGCCTAGATGAGCAATCTGTGTTCCCAGGGCAAAATGTAAACATTTGCTTTCTTTTTTACTTCAAGCCCTTTAAACCTCCCATGGAGGGGCAGGACCTTTGGGCAGGTTCTCTGCTGAGTTCTAAAACGAGAACTAGAGACAACAAAAGGAAGGCTCACAAGTCTGATTTGATGGATTTTTTTCAAGTGTCCTACCAACCCAGTAAAAAAAAACCAACAAAAAAAAAACACACATTTCTGGAGGAACATTTGCTGACATGGCTTTTTTGAGGATTCATTTATTCCACAACATTTAGCCAGAGGTACAGATGTAGGGGATATATAGAAGAGTCTGACCTGGCCCCTGCCTCAAGCAGCTTATATAAGGGAGAAACTTGTCCTGCTTATTTAAAACTTTCCTAAAATGCCAGCTTCTTCTTTTTTAAACTATGCAAAAAGAAAGTTAGGGATGCTTTTCTTATACTGGTATTCTCAGATATAGATATATATAATTTCCAGTAGATGTAAATTAATTCACATATACGAGACTGTATATTTCTAGAAGAAAAAAAACTGGTATAACATCTGCAGTGTTGTTTTCTTTCATACAATAAAGATTTAAATACAATCTTTGAAATAGCATTAGCCTAAAAGAAAATATAAGATTTGGTTTGTACATATTTGGCCACTAAATTCCTTTTTTAGTAGTGGGCACCTTACATGGTTTCCTGGTGTTTGTTTTTAGATTAAAGAGTAATTTTTAATCTTTGAAGTGCAATATATGCATATACTATTGATACCACAGGTTACTGGTGAGGAGTCCTGCTTCTTCAAGACATGTGGAAGTGTAACATTAGAGAAGTGTGCCTAGGCAGGTATATAAAGCAGGGTTTATTTAAAAGGGGGTAACATAGACTTCTCCCCAGGAAGAGAAGGGTGCCATAGCTGGGGTAACCTGGTATCCAAAGAAGGGAGGTGTTCTGCCTTTTTATATGTCTTAGGCTTCCTTTGTTGTCTTGCCCTCTTCCCCTTATCTTTCTCCTTCAGGCCTATGTGACTAGGCCCAGGAAATGCTCAGTGGGATGGCTAAACAGGTGAGCTGAAGGAGGGAGGGCAGGATGGAGCAGTCCAGGACACATTAATTAACAACTTTATAACTCCCTATAGGGAGGGGCAATTCCTGGGACAGATTACATTAGCAACAGAATGGAGCTGGGGCAGGTTCTTCATAAGGGTGGAGGAAGGGCTCTGAAGGAATTAACACTTCAATCCATCAGGGGGCAGTTGACCTGATTGCATTTAGATTGACTTATTTATACTGAGTGCCTGTCTAATTCTGGCTTTACTCTGATACTGCAGTTCCCTGCATAGGTACATGTCCAGCAGAAATAAGGAAGTTGTCAAAAGACATGCACTAGAACATTCATAGTAACACTTGTTTTTATTCGTTCCAAATGAAACACAGTACTGACTTGGCTTCCCAGATTAGTTGCTACAGAGTTGAGTGTGGGTCAGTTTTATTGTCATGTCTGGTCATGGTTCTTTGGTGTATTCAGTCTCATCTTCATAGGAACCATGTGGAAGTGGAGTCATCATACAGCGTAAAGGAAAGTGATGTGCTCTGCAAGAGCCTCACATAGGGTGCACTTGGGATCTAGTGTTGGGTCTCTTGTATTTCATGGGCTATACCTGTGATTTGTCATTTCTCCCAAGATTAATTAGACTATAAGAAACTACCTACCAGATTAAGCCCACACCTGCTGAACCAATCTACGAGGAATTTATAATGGAAAGACAATTTGTTTATGTAAAGGAGGTATATCTAGTTCAACAACAGGACATTCTCTACCTGATGATGAATTTTCATTCAGAACACTCTTCCCCTCAAAAAATTAGCCAGGATTTTCTGTGACATTGTATTTGGGAATAATAATTCTCTGTTTGAGTTTCTTTAGGCTTTTAAAACTCCATGGGACTGGATTTACCAAAAGAGGTCTCAATATTAGTGATATGGAGTAGGGCCTAGGCCTTGCTAGCTTTTGAAGCTCCATTGGGAATTTAATGTATGGCTATTATTGAGATTAACTGGTTTAGGAAAAGGGCATAAAATTGATACTAATCCCAAGTTTGTTCAGTGATGGCAGTTCCTATTATTATTTCAAGTAAACTGGTAAATAACTGTTTTGTTAAAGTCTCACTAACATCCTTTGAGGTAGGTATCACTGTTATCTTAGTGGAGGAAACTGCATTTCATAGCAATTAAATAACCTGTTCACAGTATCTGATTTGTTTCCTGGTTTATCTAATATCATACTATAGGTACAGAAATCCTTGTTTACAATTCCCAAATTCAGAAATATCTAAGACCTAAATTATAATTATTAGTAATTGTTGACAAACTCAATCTGACCTTAGATTGGTTTTCTATGATGTATTACCAAGTACCCTAATCTTGTAGGCTTTAAACAATATATGTTTATTACCTAATAATTTCTGTAGGCCAGAATCTGGTGTGACCTAGTTGGGGCTTCTGCTTAGTATCTCATTAGACTACATCTTTTCATCTCATCAAGATCGTGGCCGTATAACCAATGTGATCCTGAAACCTGTGCATGTGGAAAAATGAGAATTCATACCCCATTTGAATCAAATGTATGATATGTCAAGATCATTGTATTGTCATGAGCAACTAATTAAAAAAGAATCTAAATTTAAAAAAAAAGATTTGAGGTCTTCTTCCAAGTTCATATGTTGGCAGAATTCATGTCCTCATAGCCGTGAAGCTTATGTGGCATGCTTCTTGCAAGTCAGTACAAGAAAGTGTGGGCTTTAGGTCTTTTTCTGATGAGTAGGCCCACTTTCAAAGGTCTCGCAGGATTAGGCCAGGCCCACCTAACAGTCCCTTCACCTTTGCCATTTACACAAGTCTCTCTAATGTGCAGTTTTGCTTTCTGTGGGTTCAGTATCCTCCTGGTCAACTGTGGTCCAGAAATATTAAAGGGAAAATTTCAGAAATAAACAATTCACATGTTTAAGTTTTATGCTGTTAATTTTGATGAAATCTCATGCTGTCCTGCCCCATCCTGACTGAGATAGGACTTGTCCCTTTGTCAAGCATATATATGTTCCTAGCTATCCAGATTATCAAATCAACTGTCATGTTGTCACAGTGCTTGTGTTTAGATAACCTAGATTTTATATAATAATGACTCCAAAGCATAAGAGTAATGCTAGCAATTTTATCACAGTGCACTGTTATAATTGTTCTACTTTATTGTTAGTTATCGATGATCTCTTACTGTGCCTAATTTATAAATTCAACTTTATAATAAGTATGCATGCATAGGGAAAAACCTTAGTATATATGGAATTCAGTACTATCTCTTATTTCACATATATACTGGGGGTCTTGGTACATATCCCCCTGTAACAAACCATCAGTGATATTTATCATATTAACTGGCCCTACCTACATTCTATGGGAAAGGATTACAGGTGTGAATCCCGGGGCCTATTCCAGAAATCTGCCTTACATAGACCTCTATTCTAGCAGAAACAAAAAATCTTACTTTACATATATATCTATCTATAGATATATATTTATATAGGTAGATAGATATGTAATGTAGAGGCCTCTTCCTTTTCTCTGTGTCTCTCTGAACCATTTAAGACCATGATATAAATATATGTAAAAGTAAAGTAGACGTATATCTGTCTATATATCTCTTCCCCTCCATTCTTTCCCACTTAGTTTGAATGTTCACTATCAAAATAATGGATTTGAGCACTGGGTACTGAACATATTAATATACAGAATATTCACCATAGTTTTTTTTTTTTCCTAAACTGAAAAAAATATATCAGTGGCAGAATGTGTCCTTGACATGTGTAAGGTCATGGATTTGGTTCCCAGTGGCACCCAAAAAGACAAAATAAATAAATAAATTTATATTTTAAAAAAATCTAAGTTCCAAAAACTCTCTCTGGCTTTAAGTTTCAAAGAAAGGATTTTGAACCTGAAATGGGATAGGTAGCAGAGCAGAAGTAGTTCTAATCATATCTAAAATAACTGCCCTTAAGCACTAGTCTGAATTGCTATCCAGTGATATTTTTGTTAAACTATGTTAGTCTAATGCATTTCCTTTCTATATTGTAGGAACATATTTATCCAAAGAGCCCAAACTAGTCACTATTTTTCATACTTTTGTATGAAACATTATGAATTGGAAGAGATTTTAATAACTTGCCAAAAAAATACTGGTCTGATACGTGGATGAATTTCATCTTCTAAGGGCTCAAAACCCATATTAGAATCAATAACACACTCTGAACTTTATCATTTACATGATTTCTCTTATTTTTGGAAGATCAGTTGCACTTCTGTCTCTTGGCTCTTGACGGCCTCTTCCTGTTCTCTGTGAACCATTTAAGACCATGAGAATATTTTCGGCTGGCTCATTTTCAACTTCTCCCTGCCTGTGTCATGTTCTTTCAGGCAGAGAGACCTGAGCTAATTTGGAATGAATAAATTTGCTCTTACTTGCAGTGTGGAGAATAGATATAGTTTTATTATTTTTTTCAACTTTTTACATCCTGTAGTCCATATTGCCTTCTTTTATGACAACTTTCAATTTTACTAATCTGTGTTCAACATTTTTAAAGAAGATATTTTAAGTCATTAAAATGAATATGGAGAAGTAACAAGTAACAATGTAATACAAATTAGTTCATTGTCCTTGTGCAAATATGAATTCTAATATTTCATGTATTTTATATAATGCAAGAAGGCAACTGAAAACAGTTTTTATGCTATAAATTAAACTGGGATCAGTGCCTGACTCAACTGATTCTTCTTTAAAAAGGAAATGTTGAAGATATCTAGTATATAAGAAGGTATACAAGTATGTAATCTGGCCTTTGAGGGGTGCATGAAAAGCAGTCAGCTAAGATATTTTCTAGCTCTAACATTAGAGGATTCAGCTCTTCTGAATTCCACAGTATTCATTTCTTCTTCCTTTAGATTTTAATGCTTTTTTCATCCATGAATCTGTTCTAATTTCTAATGTAATGGATGACTGAATGAGCTCCTTCATCTTCCGTACTCAGGAAGCCTACTCCTGTGGTTGTATAGTTCAATTGCTTTTTAATCGATCCCCACGAAGAGCCAGTGTGCTAGCAGAATGACAGAATGTCTCAGAGCCTGTGCATCTGCCTGAGAAGTTAAATCAGTTCTTCCCTTTCCCTGAAAAGGATGGGTAATAGGAAAAGCGTTCATACCAGAAAGGAGGGCTAGGTAATAATTGCTCACCTCATCTGAAATGCAGCTTCTGTTCAATCTTTTTTCTGAAGGGTTGTTGTGAGGAAAATGAGAAAATATATGTGAAATGCCTAGCATGGGGTGAGTCAGCCCTCACAAGATAAATGGGGCCTTGGAACAGCAGAGGTGGCCTTGCTGGGGATGGGGTACCTTTTATGCTGTTAGTAGTTTTGTAAATCAAGGAGAATCAATCAATACACCTTTGGTTTAAGAATGTTGCTTTGCCACAAATGAAATTTTCACCTTTGCTTTGCAAAAGATGGGTAAGAAGTAATGAGAACATTGCACAGTTACCTGGGACACAATTTTAAAGATGATTTTATATTTGATATTTAAGAAAACATGGAAATAAAATCGTTAGGGTTTCCAACATGGAATATACATTCTTTGAATTGATTTTATTAATTGAATAAAAAATTGATTACTATGATCATTGTAGCATTCAGTGTCCCTATATACATTTGTCCTATCCTAAGTCTACATTTGCATTGAAAAACATGATTAATATGCATTGATAGTTAATGGGTCATTGACACCATTTTAGATTATTTTTATTTTAAAAGAAAATAAAAATCAGAAGTCTTATCTCTCTTCACTTAACACATTACCAAAGCCAGCAATTTTAAGAATGTCTTCTAGATGGATACACATACCTTTGTGTAGTAAGATGGCTGTGTCCCAAAAAGAAAAGACTTCATCCTGTGTCTTTCAAGCTTTTAGTCCATGCAAATGTATGTGTATGTGTCCATATGTATAAGATCCAAATGTCAAAGACAACTATTCATACAATTATATTAAACAGGGTTTTGTAAATCTGTGGTCATAGATTCCTTTAAAAATTGTAAGATAAGGAATTTTCCCAACAAAAACTAATATTAAATTTCTACACAATTTTTGTGTACCATATCTAGTGGAGCTCCCAAATTCTGTCCTGGTGCATGCTTCAAAGGCAGCGGAGCACAACAGACACTAGTATGGCAATTTGTAAATCAATGGATGTGTAACTGATGTGAATCTGCAATCTGTGTATGGGGTGAAGGTGGGAGTTCATAACCCACTAGAATCAAAGTGTGGAATATGATATGTCAAGAAATTTGTAATGTTTTGAACAACCCACAATAAAAAATTAAAAAAAAAAAAAAAAAAAAAAAAAAAAAAATAAGAACCTAAAAAAAAAAAAAAAAAAAAAAAAAAAAAAAAAAAAAAATCTAAGTTAACATCATAGTTCATTGGACTCAGGTTGAAAGGCAGATGGAAGTGATTAGATTAATTTTACAATGAGTCTTTTGAAATAGAGTAGCCATTCAGCTAATGCTATCAGTGAAATAAAGCTAGTTTTAAAACTAATTCCTATTTTTCTACTTTATCTCCTGATTTTCTTGCTGTATCTAGAGTAATTTAATTCCATGTTCAGCAAAGCCTGTAGCATGTATGGTTTGTTAAATAAATGTGTCTATTCAGAATTCTTGCTCTTACTTTCATTTTTTCCTGATATTTCTGTCATTTTAGCTTATTTTATGTATTTGGTCCTTTTTTTAAATCAAAAATGTAGTAAGATCACTTGGAGAAAAATTAATGTGTAAATGAGATAAAGTTAAGAGCTAATGAGACCAATGTTTATGCAGTTTTAAATATAATCTTTATGTCATGACCATTAAATAGTTGAATGTGTCTTTGGACAATTGAATGAATTAATCAGGTATAAAACTTAAGCCTCATTAGTGATCTAAGTTTGTTTTCCAACAGTGTGATGTTCCAACTTAGGTTTGAATTTCACATCCAAGTCGAAGCAGAAATTTCATCTGTCATTGCACATTTTAGCTTCGCTGAGGGGAAGACCTAGATGCCATGTGGAGAGAAATGTGGCCTGGGGATGAGTGCACAGCCACTCTATGATTGATGAACAGGAACACTTCACACAGTTTCTGCCAAGACAGGAGCTGTATCTCCTCAGACCCACATGAACATCAAGCCTGGGCTGATGCAGAAATAGGCTCTGTCTTATTTCTTACCCTTCCTAACATGACAGGAAAAAAGTGCTCTTCGAATCATAACAAATCATTTGACACATTGCAACAGTAGATCAAAATGATTTTATGAACCCTACAAGAAAATGAATGTTGTGAGAACAGAGTATTTTAGTTGTGCAGTTGTTTTTGGAAATTAACTTGTTGATTCAGAGAGATGCTGGAACCAGAGGCTGAGTTCAATATCCGACCACTTGATCAGTTACTAATTGGGCTGCCTTGAGTTAGTTACTTAACTATGCTGAACCTCAACCTTTTTAACTGACAAATGGGTACTATGATCATACTTATATTATGTGTTTTGTGTAAGAACCAAATCACTGACTGTACAGTCTGTAAACATTCAATAAATTCTAGCTATTCTTAGTTTTTAATTTGAGGTCATAAAATGTATTTCCCCATGATTTTATAATTCTGCTGTTGGCTCTTAAGACTTTCAGGGATTATTGTCAATAATATAGTTATCCCATTACTCAGCAGATATTTATGAGGGTGTACTGTGTCCCAGGAACCACTCTCTCTTCCGGGAAAATACCATGAAGGAAGTAGAGTGTTCAGGGGTAAGCCTGATAGAGGTTGCTGGGGTTAATAAGAGCGATTGATAAGGGAACACTTGAGCTATGACTTGGTGAGGGAAAGGAAGGGGAGAGCATTTCAGGCAGAGCATCTTTAGATGCAGCAAGGCTCTGAGCCTTTTTAAGGAACCGCAAGGATGCTAGTGAGGTTGTTCAGAAACATGGTGGTATCAGGAGATGAAGTTGGGATAGAAATGGGGTGTGATAGAAGCCCTAACAGATCATTTAAGACAAGCCATCAGAAGAGTGGAAGGTCTGATTTACATTTTAAGAATGCACATTTCATTGTAGCTACTGTGTGGAGAATGGTGTGCTAAGTGTGGAAACAGAATGGCCAATTAAAAGCTATTCCAGAGGTTGGATTTAGAAATGATTCTTGGACTAGCCAGAGAGTGGTGAAGGTGTAAATAAAAAAGAAAAGAAAAAGGCCTGATAATATTCTGAACCATGAGCCAGATGCTTCACATGAATTTTTTATAATCCACATGACAGGCTTAAAAGCATTAGTGTTATTAGTGTTTAGAGATATGACTTGCCCAAGGTCATCACCTGAAATGCAAGGGCACCCTGATGCTCTCTGTGCTCCCTATTTTCTATTGTCAACAGTAAAAGAGAAAAGAAAAACGACATACATATCAATCACTTTGCTAGGCAAAGTATACTCTTTTAAAGTATTCTATTAGAAAATAAAAAGCAATAAGCAGATGTTTCCTGAGTATGGCAAGGGAGTCTTCAGAGAGGAGAAAGAATTTTTGATGGGTCATTTCTGTGGGTACAGTTAAAAAGTTTATTTGATCGATGGAGTAAACCAGCCTTCTTTCTTTTTGCACTACAAATACCATTGAACTTAGTAAGTATTATTTTTGGGGACTCAAACTAGAGCTGATATTCTCTCCTGAATCTCTGTATATTCTGACGGCATGGAGTGTAGAAAATTCACTGTAGACACAGGAACAAATGACTAGCACAGTTGCAGGTATATCTGTATCTGTAGTCTTGGGTAGTTCTCCCTAGCCACTTATTGCCACCCACTCCACCCACTGTGGCTCAGATTAGCTTTTGATCATTATTCCCTTAGAAATTCCTTCTGGGGTCTCCTTACTGGCAGAGTGTCTGCTGCATCCCTGCTCTGCAGTTGAAGACACCATCATTGGCCATTCTACTGTCCACTCTCCTCACTTTGAACTCTTTCAGTTGCTTCTTTTGATTTTACAATGAATCCATCCTGCTCCTACCTCCCACAGAATCCCCAATTTGCTCATTTTTTAAAAACAACCTTCTGCTCACTACTAAAAGAATATGCCCTACTTTTGAGTAGAGGCTGGGGTTCCTCATATAAATGCTAAAAATCTTTGGTGAAATGGATAGATTAGGAGGGACCTTTATTTTCAGTTCTGTTACAGCCGATCTGTCTTTCACAACTCAAACCACTCAGCTTTTTGGACTGTAGGAGTTTTGCCTTTATTTCACAATCAGATTATTTACTGGAAAAACAACATCATAGAAAATATCCTATAAAAAGTCTTGAAATCCTTTTAGAGTGCTTTCAAAATTTGCAATAAACTGATGTTCTTTTGTAGCAGTGAACTGTGTTAGCAATTTATCAACAGGATAAGGTTGCCTCACTTTGAGTTTTTAAATCCAAGTCACTGTCATGGCTCTTGAGAGTCTATTGTTGAAATTATGTTTGAGTGAGTATGAGATATGTGTTATATATATAGATGTAGATATAGATATAGATAGATATAGATATAGATATACATATAGATATAGATATAGTAAAATTTAGGTGTTTTAGAAATTGTCTGTGTTAGAGCAGAGTAATACAGTGGTTCTCAAAGTGTGGTTCAGGGACATCTGGGAGTCCCCCAAACCACCTCAGCATGTCTGCAAGGTAAATCATGCATTGGTATTAGAAATACTTCATGTGGAAGGTAGACCATGAGTTTCCATGTAACAAAGAATGGCTAGTTCATTTATAGGATTTTAAAAGTTCCCTTGTGCACACTTCCATTTGTTGATATTGTAGGATCACAAAAGATTATCACAATTATTTATAAAGGCTATTGAAATATTTCTTTGTTTCCAAGTTGCACATCTCTGCCACTCTTCTCAGTACCTTTTAAATCTAATTTTTTTTCATTAAAATTTGTCATTAACTATGTAACTGGGTTATTTTTATTAAATTAATTATTAAATATTGATTTAAAAATTCCTCAGTTTAAATTCTAGTTTATGAATTGATATAAGCTAAACATGCAGAAGATTTTAGGATTCTCAGTAATTAAGAAAGTAAATGGGTCATGAGACTAAAACATTTGAGAAATGCTGGTGGAACAAAATTTTCACTCATGACATTAAGATTCATATTGACTTCAACCAAACACAATAAAGATCCATCTGAATCCAGGCAATTAATATTTTGAAATAGAGCCACATTGGTATTTGATTACATAATCTCCATATTGTGGATTTGAAAAAAATAATTACTGTCTTTCTATTGATTTCCATCAGACCAGTGTGATGAAATTCTCAAAAGTATTTTACTTTCAGACTCTTCTTTGTATTGATTAACAACAGATGCCTGGAGTTTTTCCAGGTGTTAACAGATATTGACAAGATTAATGATATGCTCTGGTCCTTCTATTTGAAGGGGAAACAAAGTGTTGTTATTCCTAATCTTAGGCAGTGTTTTTATTAGTGGCTGTGATTTCTGCTATTCTCAAAACTTTCTGTTTTTGGAGAAAAAAAAATCCTATAATAATCTTTATATCATAAAAAGGGAAAATAATAATTGCCTAAAGATTCTACAAAGGAACATTCATATATTTTCTTCCTCTAAAATATTTTGCATGTATCTTGTTTTCTTTGGTAGGTAGGATTAACTATTGGCATATAAATGTTCTTTTCATCAGAATGAGATACAATTAAATGAAATGCCTTACATGAGCAAATTGTTTAGATACACTTTAATTAAAATGTACTTGGAATGTAAGGATTAAGCTTGTTATTACTTTTAATCATGCATAGATTTCAAGTTAGTTTGTTTACCTTTCTGATAGTTTTCTTTCATTAAAAATTTTTCAGCAGAGCACCCAAAACCAGGTATTTGTTTTCAAAGGATATATGAATATATCCTTTGAAAATATTTCTAAAATGATTAATGTCATCCAAACTTCTAGCTGTAGTTCTTGCTTCAAAAGTAAATACAACAAATAGTATATAGTCTTTTAAGTGGTTTTATTTTTTTTAGAGAGAGAGAATTTTTTTTTTAATATTTATTTTTTAGTTTTTGGTGGACACAACATCTTTGTTTGTATGTGGTGCTGAGGATTGAACCCGGGCCGCACGCATGCCAGGCTAGTGCGCTACCACTTGAGCCACATCCCCAGCCCCTTTTAAGTGTTATATATTAAAATTTGCATATAGACAGCAAGAATTGAAATTTATGATTGAACAGAATGGAGAGATTGAAATTTACGATTCTTTGTCAATATTGGTATCAGAATTTCAGAGTTACAAAGACCATGAAGTTTTTATTTGTCATATAGAAATTAAAAAACAGTTGTATACAGCAATAATAATGCTGAATTGAAAATTTTAAAATGTATACAATATTTTTATGACATACACTATATTGTAATATGATTGTCAACATAAAATCTTCTAAATTACTTCTTACTTAATCACAAAGATTTGATGTGTATTACTTTTGTGCACATGAGTAAAGACTGTATAGGTCTCATAAAACTTCAATCATCAAAACACTTCTAATATCTTTTCCACAAGTATTCATTAGGTAACTATCTCAGATAATTATAAATTTCTTCTGCTGCATCATTATCATTCACAAGTGAATACATCTTGATAGTACATTGTTTGATGAATATTTATAGTTTGTTATTACTATTTGTGTCACAGAATAGGGAAAAGAAGCTACACTAAAATGGAGGATCCCTTGGAGAATGTTTAGTCAAAACTTGGCTGCTCATGCTCCTTTCTCTTACATATAGTTTGATGGCATAGAAATATTTTTAAAAGTAATTCAAAATACATTACTGCTCAAGAATTTTATTGTTTCATGGCATAATATAAACTATGTGGACTGTCCAAAATTTCTTGAGAAAATGCATCCCATTCTATCATCGGAAACTGAGATGGATATGTTTTTTGACTATTTCTCTGCTCCTATAGAGAAAAAGAAATTTTGCATTGGTATCAAAGATTAGATTCCTCTTCTCTGGTCTGTTTTTCTTACTTGGTAATTAATAAATTCATAACTAAAAATCTCTATGTGGTATAAATCCTACTATTTTATTTCACAGTAAGGCATCATTATTTTTAGCATGAAATGCAATCAAGTAGAAAACAATCTGGAATAAATTCTGTAGATGACTTTACTGTTTACTAGAGAAGCAGTATTTTCAGGCTTAATAATTCTACATTGAAAGGAAAACTAACTTCATTGATTCTAGGTTCACTACTACTTATTGGTTGTATGAACTTGAATAAGAGAGTAAGCCTCCCTTAGCGTCAGTTTTCTTATATCTTAAGTAAGGATCAAAATAGTACTTATATGAAAGGGTTATTATGATAATTAAATGATCTGTTCTTGGCTAGGCCTAGGGTAGTGTCTCTAACATTAGGAAGATCTCAATACATGTTAGCCATTTGTTGATGATAACAGCAGGATAATGAGGAAAGAGCTGAAAAGTAATTTTCAAATGAAATACTACTGATATTTTTGTCCCTAAAACAATTCTGAGTTTTAATAGCTTTAAATTTAATTTTTGTCTTATTTTGTTTTAAATTAATAAGCTAGACCTAGGCTTATTATGCTGTTTTTTTTTTTGTTGTTGTTGTTGTTGTTCACCAAGAATATTCATAGATCTTGTGTTTGGGGCAGTATTATAATAATTACAGTAAGACTATTGAAATTCTAGTTCTACTTAAAATGAAATTTTTTGTCTCCTTTTCATTAAAAAAATTTTTTTAAGTAGACATTGGTAATATATTGAATTTATTTGAGCCTTGATATGAAACATCTTTATAGCAAAGACATTTTCAGTCTTTTTATTGTATTAAAAAAATTACAGGATGTAAAAGATATCAGTGTACCTTGAAATAAAAATTCTGCTTTCTACTTATTCTGGCGAACTTCCTATTTTAGATTTTATAGCTACTATCACCTTGTGTGTGGATTTTAATTAATTTAAAATGCATTGTTTTAAGTGTCTGAAAAAAAGATCTTTGAGAAGAGACTTAAAAAATCACTCCTAAGCTAGGCTGGTAGGTCAGATAATATGAATAAAAAAGACCCCAAACTTCTATTGTTAATGGGGATGGTGAGACATAAAGAGAAAGAAAGTAATACTGTATTAAATAAGTGACTGTAGATAATTCTCCACTGTTTTGAAAATAAAAGAATGTCTTATAATGCATTCTTTGACATCATCTTTGTAGAAAATACAATAGTGGGAGTATTCCCCAATTTTTCTTTTTTGTTCTTTTTTTCTTGTCATGATATTCATCTAGGTTTATAGCAATTTGAAGATTTAAAGGTTGGGAGTTTAGGGCTGATAGCGTAGGTCAGTGGTAGAATTCTTGCCTGGCATGCATGAGGCCCTGGGTTTGATCCCCAGCATTGGGGGAAAATGTTTTTTTAAGTTACTTATTTAAGAAATTTCTTTTCTACCCAGGGCATCATCCCCTTTCTGGCCTTTTTTACCTATGGATTCATTGTGCTCTATTTACTTGATTTGGCTGAGTCTGATCTTGGGATAGCTGAAATACTTCACAAAACGATGTCATTTTTTTTTTTTTTGAGTAAACTGTCTTATTATTGTGATGCTTTAAGCTCCAGAATGTTTTATATAAGGAAGAATAAATTAGCGGTTTGATTTTTGTCCAGAATATTTACAATGAAATATCTCATGAATATGTACCAAGCCAAATTGATTTTGATAAACTGCTTCATATCCCACTGTTATTACTCTGTCTCCAAAGATCTGATTTGTGTGGTGAGAAATTTAAACAATATAAGGAATATTTGAAAACAAAAAGAGGAGCGAATGTCAGGGGAATCGAAGAGAGAAGGAAAAACTCTCTATTGCTTTAAAACTATACTAACAGAAATTCAACACAGGAAAGCTTTACAAAGACAGACTTTTGTTCTAAGTAAGAGAATAGTTTGCTTTTCTCTGTTTTGGTAGTCTCTTACTTCTGCTTTCCTTATGACCTCTATATTAGATATTTCTATACTTTGGAACTTTTCAAACTATCCTAGACTGACACCATATTTGTGAAAAATTATTCTGCCACAATGTCCATTTGAGATGCTTTAAAAAATATACTTGACTATTTACAAGTCTCTTTCTGTAGTTTTAATTAGATCTATTGGAGGCTGTATTACAGTCTAGGATAAAGACAACATTAGAACCTTAGCTCTGTTGTAAAAGCTTCCCTCTCAGGTGGGGTTTCCCCATGTAGAACAAAACAGACCCATTGACTCTAGGCCTACATTGTACATATTTACCAGTAGCAAGGAAAAAATGAAGTGCCTCTTGTCTAACAGTTCAGTGTAAAATTCAGTGCACTAATTTATTAGGATTTTGCAAGTTTTTTTTTTTTTTTAAGTGTGGCCTAAACAATGCCTAGAATGTATTTATACTAAAAGTAACTTGTTGAAGTTCATATTGAACTTCTCTCTCTCTCTCTCTAATCTGAGAGATTAGGCAATTCTCCTTGGGACCTTCTCTTTTCCAGTATTCATCATGTAGGTCAGGGTGATGGAGTGCAGACTAGTCCTGGTTATATGCCATATTAACTAAATCCTCCTGTTCCGAAGTGGACTGAGAAAGAAACTTCTAGAAGGAGACTCATTGCAAAAAGTTTGGTGATATTATCAAAGAAGAGATGTTATACAGACAGAATACAAAACATACAAACAAAAATATTTTATACAAAATATTTTATTTAGTATATGCACTATGACCATTTTACTAATTTTTTAAAAAAATATTTTTATTCATTTATTTATTTATTTTTAGATGTAGATGGACACAACACAATGCCTTTACTTTTATGTGGTGCTGAGGATCGAACCCGTGCTAGGCGAGCACTCTGCCGCTGAGCCACAATCCCAGCCCCCATTTTACTAATTTTAATACATAGCTGTTTACCCATTTATTAAGAAAACATTAGTTGAACTTTTTTTATTATTTCAAGGTTTTTTCTTTTTGAAATTTTAAGAGAGAAAAAAGGAAGCAATCAGACAAAAGTGAAGCAATTCTGTTAAACATCTTTGCCCATCCAACTTTCCCTTACCTAATTAGAATTATTCCTAGAAACAGAGAAAACTTAGCTCAGAAAGTGTGACCCTTTACAATCCCTTGATACTCACACTGAACTGTTTGATAGTCATGGTTATGCAGGAACACACATTCCAACCCAGAATCTGCTTGTCTTTCTTCTGCCCATGAACACAGCTCTGTTTCTACTTCCAGACTGCACAGTCCATCTGATAATCTAAACTCCATCCCCAGTTTCCAGGATGCTTTACTACCAGAGCCACAGGTCAAGGTTAACATTTATTGCTCTTGTAGTTCTCTGGCCTGGAGAAACAGCCTCAACTCCCCTCCTGTAAGGAAAGCACTATCTTGAGACAGCTCAGGGACTTGAAGATTGAATGTTACCATTCTCCAGAGATATTTACTCCTTCTATGGTGACTTCTTCCAGCCTATCTATAACAAACCAGAGGCAATAAATATGGACATAAACAATACTTCAAATAACATTAGAATTAAAGTTCTAAACTATCCTTAATGAGCAAAACAATGAATCATTATTATCTCCTCAATCCATTTGTTCAACAAATACTTGTATAGGCATGCTATTTGCTGGGCACTGTTCTTGGGAACCATCATTTTATTTACATTACCATCTATGAAAAAAATCAATTTATATTGAAGTTCAGATATTTTGACTTATTGCTGATCTGTAGAGAATTCTGATGCACAGTTCCATTTTGTTCATAGTTAGCAGTTCTTTTTAAAATTTTTACATTTAACACAACGATTTAAGATTCACACTTATGCTAGGGATGTTTTTAGGCTCTGTTGTAAATGTTGGTTTAAAAGCACTAAAATTATACTTCAGTTTACTAATTTTTAGAAACAAAGAAGCAAGATTTATTTGACTCACACGGAGCAAAAATGTGGCACTGGCTATACAGGGAGCAATCTGGCAACATAAAGCATTTCGCAACCCCCGTTATTTTTGAAATAATGCCTGTTTTTGTTTCTTTGACTGTAAGAGAGAATTGAGGATAGAACTTTCCTGGCATATATACTTTCCTGGCATATATACAGAAACAAGCTCATTAGCGTTGGAATCCATCTTCTTATAACTGTTGGGAACAAGGAAAGAAAACCAATCTGTTTGTTCCCTATTTCGTATTCATGAGGCTGCTTATGAGGCAGTTTGATTGACACCCTTGGTATATGTTGTCTGCTTCCTTTAGATCAAGCTGGGGGTTTTGGTTCACCTATCACTCACTTATACTTTGCTACCAAGGTCTATTGTAGCTCTCTTTTCACTCTCTAAATTGTGTTGTGATGAATTGCCCACTTGGGAATTTTTAGGACATCTTAATCCCAGTCTGACAGAAATCTCTTCGATAAATAATCTGCCAACCCCTATGCCAAATGCAAGTGGATCAGTGGATGGAGATTTATGACAGCTTTCAAAGAATGAAAAGTAGCAGCAGGGAGGTTTTGCTAGTGTGCTGAGAATCCAGCAATGGTCTCTCTATTTCCTAGTTTAATTTTCCCCAAATATATTTGGTCAAGATATACTCTGCAGATTTTCCTTTAAAGCTGTGTGTATAAGAGAGGGAGTGTGTGTGTGTACATCTGAAATTGCTTCAGTGATGAAAATTGTGGGAAATTACTTCTGTAAAGCAATTATTAAAAATCAATTTTATTTGTAAACTGGCTTTACTTTTAAAAAGTAATTTTAACAGACAAAATTGTATATATTTATCCAGGCACATGTGGTTTTGAAATAGATGTATACTGGGGAACGGTTAAATCAAACTGAATAAAGTATGTATTACCCTACGTAGAGGTTTTCTGTAGTGACAACACATAAAATCTACTCTTTCTAATTCTTGAGAGGCAATACATTATTTTTCACTACAGCTACCAGTTTGTATATTAGATTTCTTGAACATGTTTCTCCTATTGAATTGAAATTTTGTGTAGTTGGGCTTTCTTTGAATAAATATACACGGATGGAATTGGATAATTACAACGAATAGTGATAACTCCGATAAAATGAAAATGATTTATAATTTTGATAATTTTTGTAAAAATTACAATAGCAGGAGAAAAATTTAAGGGAGTTATTCATCTCATTATAGTTTTATATTTTAATCCAAGCTATTCAGACATAACCTGTGTGATACAGAAATAGCAATCAATCAGTCAATCAATTTTGTAAGCTGAACAATTAGTCAGTGGTATTTTAATGTTAATTCGATACTTTATGATAAATTATGAATGATATCAAGCCTTTAATGCTCTGAAGAACTCATGTCAAAAACCAGAATCTAAGTACTATCCTTTATTTATATTATGTACATACTTATATTTCCACATATTTATTAAATATTTAAAAAGCAAAAAACAATGTGAAGAATCCAATCTACAACTGAGTCATTTTTAGTAGTTCTTGCATTATTACACAGACTGAATTCTATTTCTCTATTATAGAAAGCACTATTTCTTTGTCTAATGTGACAGCCACCTTTTTCTTGCCCTTAAGGTATGTGACCCAAGTTCACAGCAAGTTAGAATGTGACATGTTGCTATTTGTCACTAAAAGTTAGACAGCTTTGTAAGCTTCTTGGGAAGGCAAGAGATGATCTTTCAACTTCTGTAATAAAGAAAAGAGTGGGTTTTATACTTCAGTATACCTTACCTGGAAACATACCCTGTGTTTTTTGTATGTAGATTCAGTAACACTGAAAACAATTAATGGAATGGAAACATCTGTAATTTCATAAATCTATAGAAGTAAAATTAAAAGGTGTAATGTTGCTACCACTGAAAGACCAGAGTTTTCAGAACAAACCTGAAAGAGGTTATTAAATTCCTACTAAGTACCAGCTGTTTTTCCTTTACCTCAGGAGCTACCAGCAGGTGACTGTGTGGCCTCATTAAGACTGTAGCACAGGGTCAAAGATTATTATTACTTCTGGCCTGATAATTGAAAAAAACCAGATCCTCCAAATTAGCACTTGTGTCCAAATTAGACAGTAATACATTATATATATATAGTCAGTGGTATTTTAATTTATATATATGTATATATATATAAATTAAATTCTTCTCTAATTAATCATGAAATGTACAGCATAGGATAATAGTCAATTGAAAGAAAATGTTATAATTTTATGTGGTACTTTATGAAGCTTTTTCATCTCCACTGGCTTATTTGATTCATACAATGATCTGAGAGGCGTGAGGGCAAGTATTGTTAAACATGCACTACAGAAGAATAAACTGAGGCACAGAGAGCGCAGTAATTTACCTTAGCTCTGATTTACCGAATTCAGCCTGATTCATTCTGAGACCTATTATGTTCTCAGTCAGGGGCTGATATAACACCCTCTCAGCTTTCCCACTCTTCCCCCTTCCCACCCAGAGAGTTTTTGAAAATGGTATTTTGGTGTTCCAATGAAAACTGCTGACAGTGCATGGGGCCAGGGATAGACTCACAGGAGGAGGACATGTTCTGCCCCCAAATCCAGTAATGGCTCTTTTGAGCACATTTTTAATCACTAGGCCTACCAGGAAAGGAAGTTTTTGCAATTTTTCAAATGCTTAAATGTTATTCAGTACATTCAATTCCGTAATTTAATTTGTTTTTATAAACAAGCCCAAGGTTACATAGTTAGAAAATATTCATTCCTAAAGAATAATATAAATAAAACTAGTAAAACTCTGATAAATGATTATAATTCCTTATTCTTATTTTGATATTTGGCCATTACACATACACATAAAACAAATATGTGTCTTTCTATGTATTTTAAAATATGCTGTTAGCTTTTTTTCCTCCAAGTTGGTAATGTCAGCGTGGGAACAATTTTTTTGCCCTCTTTTAAATTTGGTACCCTGTTATTAAATCTTATCACCCGATGCGCTGATTCCCTCTTACTATTCTGAGATCTAGAAAAGAGATCTGCCTCAGGCTTTGCCCAAGGAAGCTCAATGGGATCCATTCTTTTTGCAATTAAATTTGCATGTTTTATGGAGTAATTTTAATATTTGGTTTGGATAGAGCTAATTATTTTATTTTCTAAGTATCCAGATATGTAATTTTGTTTATTGAATATATTAGCCATAGTAGTATTGCTATCATTTAACAAATTAGGAAATAAAATAAAAGGTACTCATTTATTTGCTAAGAGTTAATATAATTAATGTAACATATCTTCGATTGCATGGTTATTATATTCTTACTTAGATCTTCTACCTTCCTCATTCATGAATTCATTTTAATTGGCCAATTTATAAACATTGTTTTCCTATGTAAAAATAATAACTCTCCTTCTCTTTATCTGTGTGTGATATGTGTGTGTGTGTATAGAGAGATGTACTTATATTCATATATATATATATATATATAGAGAGAGAGAGAGAGAGAGAGAGAGATACATATGAAAATATGTTTCTATGTAAATACACACACATCTGCAAATAAGTTAAAAATATGGCCTAAATATGATTACTTAATTCACATTGGACTAGTAAATATAATTTAGAAGTAATAGATCAAAATTTAATATAATTAATTGGGGAATACCAAAATATAAGACAAAGAGAACGATTTAAGAGCAAAAATTTAGAAATCTCATTATCTTATTTAAAAATTCTAGTTAATATGATGCATGAATACATGAATATTCTATAAAATTTATATGGATATTATTATATTAAGTATGTATAAATATTTTCACTCTAAATTTTGTTGTATAACTTTTTTTTTGCTAGACAATATACATTATACATTCTAGTTGGATGTGTAAGAAAACGAGGTTAAATAGATATCAGTAATTTCTTTACCATATTTTCTGCAATTTTGTAATATATATCTATATGTATGTGCGTATATACATGTGTATGTTTAGGCATTTTTTCTAATAAAGGAAAATTATGCTCATAATTTGTCCCCAACTTCAGGGAAACTATTCAGATTTCTGTCCTCTAGATATGTTTTGCTTATTCTTATATTTCACAAAATGAAATATTCAGATTTTATCTGTCTTCTTACACAAAGCATAATGCTTTCATGATTCAGTTATGTATTGTATGTGGCCACTTAACGTTTACTGATAAGTAGGAGATCATTAATTAAATATATCAAAATTTGTTTATGTGTCTCTACTGATATTCATTCATATTTCTGATCTTTTTGCCATTCTGAGTTCTAGCAAAATGGCCCCTATGTCCTTTTTTCCGGCATACATTTTTATTTTGCACAGGCAGATGTTATATATCTAAGAGTAGAATTGCTGGATCATAGGATGGGAGTATATTTAACTTGATTATAAACTCCTAAAGAGGAAAACTCAATACAAAGGTATTTTTTACTGAAGAAAGGTAATCAATTTCTAATTTATCCTATTAAAATCTTTCTCCCTGTATACTTATGTTCAGCATATAATGTTCAACCACAAAAACAGCATAGTTCATTACTAAAGAAAATCTTTTAATGTGATTTACTTCTAAAATATTTTTACATGTTTCAGAGCCCCCAAAACTTAAGCTCATTTATGAGAAAAGTAAACCTAATTACATTAATAGTTAATATCAATTATCATGATATAACCTAACAAGCCATTTTCTTTTCATTAATTTTTCTAAAATACGTCCATTTCTTACTCTTAATATGAACATTTGTAACATACTGTATATACTCACACACTGAACACAGATTATCAGTATTTATTTTAAATGACCCACTAATGCATACACATAAATACAAGTAAGTGAGAACAAAATAAATCAGTGAAAATAGTAAGAATATGTAACTAATACCTCAACTTTTCAGCAAGTTCATAGCATGGGGATATAATGCCTGTCATTGCTATGGTTACAAACTAGCATTACAAGAGTCTGGGTGAGAAGATGTCTGCACACTGACTCTTGTAAAGATGGAGGCAAGAGAAATCCAGACCCTTCATTATGAATGAGAATGGGCAATTATAATCTCCAAGTGGGGCAGTAAGAGAAACTCAACACAAAGCTAATTTCATACCTATGTGGATTTGAACCTATAACAACTGTGACTCACTAGTTTTGAACAAAACGGAAGTTCACAGACTCTTTCACTGTAGCATAGTCTTAATGAACTAGAGGATTAAGGTTTTATTAGGTTTCTTTTTTATAATCCTATTAGTTTTCTTGATGTTGATCCAGAGGCAAGGTGTGCACTTGGAAAAAAAAAATGGCCCCCATATCTCTGAGTTTGAATGTAAATTGAAGGGGTCCACTATTTTCCTATTTTACACCAAAGTAGAAAGCAGCTCACTTCCATTAGAGGTAGTGTACAAAAATTGATTCCTGATTTTCACCCCCAGGTATTCTAATTTGAGTGCTCTGGGATCCACCACATTATCAAGATATTGAGAACCTCCTCTGGGCTTTCTAATGAATTTCAGTTTTTAGGGAACACTGCCTTAGAGCCTTACAACTCATGTGTCCATTTGGCAGGTAGTAATGTCAAGGCCCAGAGAGAGGCTGGTGCAGGATCCCCACAAAACATATCAAAATAGGAAAATTATATTATTGTACCTCACTGACACATTACACTCACTCTGCTCTTTTAATCTCCCTGTGCTTTGGTTCCCTCATTTGTAAAATGATGGCCCTTGATGGAACTCTACTAGCAGTGTTGTACCAATCAAAAGAGATTATGCTTGTGGAATTCTTTAGTGTATGTAGTAATTGTAGTACTTGGTTTACAGCAAATTATATCCATACATTGTTGTTATTTTTTACTAGGGATATAGAAGTAAATGAGATGATCAAAGGATCATAAACTTATTTAGGATAGGAACTGGGAAGTCAGTCTCTCTCTCTACCCTAAATTCAGCACAGAACCTGACATTTGATAAGAGTTTTTTTAACTGTGGAAAAAATGCTGCATATCTTTTTTCCTTTATTTCAAACACACACACATAAACACACACACATATGTATGTGTGTTTGTATAGAATGTAGGTAAAATATGGCTTGTATATATATGTTTTCAATCAATATCACTAATAGATAACAAGGTAAGCTAAAATAGAAACACATAGTAGTACCTATATTCATATATATATATATATATATATATATATATATATATATATATATAATTTTAAAGAACTATTAGAAGGATGAAATATGTACTTTAATTTTCTCTTAGAAATCTTATATTTCCACATATGGTGCTAAAGTTGTCCCTGAATGTTTAGTTCTTCTAAAATGGGGTTCTAACTCACTGTGCCATGCTGATGGTAAATCCTATGTAACAGAATTTGTGAAGAATGATAGGATGAACAAAGCCTTGAAGTTTCTTAAGTGCTTGTATTATATCGTAGTACATTAAAAGTGAATTCTACCACATAGTAAAACAACCATGTGTAGTACATTATTCTGCCCCACACATTAGAAAATTGTGTGCCTACCAGTTCAAGTCTTTGCATAATACATGTTGTGATTCATGGATTAGAAAGCTGTGGCACAAACGTGATTTTAAACATTTCTAAATTGTTGAATTAGACAGATCAGTTTATTTTAGTAATATATCCTCAAGCCCTTAAAATATCTGGTATATTATTGAGAGAACTGTTGATAAAGTGAGATGAAAAATATCCTATTCACTTCATATGTTACTGTTCCTAGATTGAGTATTTGAACATTCCCAAATATTGTAATCTTTCACAATATTTTAAGTTACCTAATCCTTGGTAGCTGTGTGTGGTGGCTCATGCCTGTCATCCCAGCAACTTGGGAGGCTGAAGCTGATACAGGAGGATAGCAAGTTCAAAGCTAGCCTTAGGAACTTAGTGAGGCCCTAAGCAACTGAGCAATACCATGCCTAAAAATAAAAATAAAAAGGGCTGGGGATGTGTCTCAGTAGACGTGTTCCTGGATTCAATCCATATTAACCCCCCCACCCCCCAAAAAACCCTAATCTTTGATCTCTCTACAAATTCTAATCAGTACAGAAGCAACCTCTTTTCTTCTCAGGATTAAAATAATCAAAGCAGTCATTGGATAGTTAAATTATTTAGCTACAATTTTCATTGATATGATATTATTTAATACTTTGATTTTAAAAATTTTTACATAAGAATATTTTTCCTCAAAAAATAACTCTGAGGTTTGAAATAATATTTCTTCTAGTTCTCACTCAGTACTCCAAAAATACATATTATTTCAAACCTGTTGTAGTTTTTTCCATATCCTCTTCTTTTCTTGACAACTGTATTTATTCAGAGATGAAGGAGAGACTTTCAGGTGAGAACATTCTCAGTGTCTTTGCCCAACTATTCTCCTCTCCTGAACCATCTTCATCCATCTCATTTATTTTTGACTGAGACAAATTGGATTCTATTTAGTGCAATTCTAACAATCTTTCTTGTTTGGATTTCTTTCCCGAGTCTCTGTATTCTTTGTTTCTTTCCATCAACTATTCCTGTTTTCTCTGGTTTTTTCTTTAAATCATACAACTTCACAAACAGACCAAGAAAAAAAAATTTAAAAAGAACACAGTCTCTGAGCCCCAATCATCTCAATTTTTATCTCCTTAGTATTTCTTGACGCCTTTCCCATATCACAATGTCTAATGCCAGAAGTTTAGTATGAGTCATCTCAATTGTTTTCTTCCTAATATCATAGTGAGCCACTATTCATCAGGAATCCCTATCTCAGGTATGTCCTTCATGTTCATGTTTTCAAGCATCCCTCATAGAAATCTTCAATGGTGTTGTGTTTATGATAAAACTCAAACCTCAGAACACAGTAAATTGGTTATTAACATGGCATTCTTTGTTTCTGGAAACTTTGGCTAGGCAACAAAGGATCATAAGTGCTCGATCACTAGAGTTTATTTGACCATGCATGTCAGACCTAATAGATCAGGATTTAATTTTCTTATAGTTTGAGGCCATGTAATAAAAAGTGAAAAGGTACTTGGTGGGATTCAAGATATATCAAACCAAAAGGACTAGATTATAGACTGGCAGATTACCTGGCTGTAGAATCCAGATTGGATGGAGAGGCTCACAGACTAGTTGGGAAAGGAATCACAATTTCTAAGTGGCCACATACAGAGATCTGCAAATAATTTCTTTAGAACCAGCCACCTAAGCTTCCCAGGAGACAAGGGTTAGTACTGGAAATCCTGCACATACAAGCATTGCAAATTATAATTCTCTCAGCAGGTTAATACCATCTGTTATGGTTTAGATAAGAGGTGTTTCCCAAAACCCCATGTATGAGACAATGCAATAATTTGTAGAGGTGAAATGATTAAATTTCAAGAGGTATACTCAGATAGCAATGAGAAAATTGTAGAATCTGGAGGAAACATCATTTTCTATTAGGGAAAGAAGATTACTAATGCAAGGAAGAAAGGCAATGATATGCACATGTAAAACACAGCACACCTATTAATAAAATCCAGCTCCTGTTTTAAGCAAGATATTTAAATGTTTGTTTTCTCTTTACCCAGCTTTGTCCAGTACCCCTTCAAACTTAAACCTGTGCCTTATCAAAATACTATGAACATCCTTCATCACCCTTCTCATATGATTGTCTCCTATTTAGTCTTAAGGAATCTCCCCTAATGTCATACACCACCCATTTGCACATTAGGTGTTCCCTATGTATTCTTCTGGTATACCACTCACTTCTAACAGCTCCCTTATCAACCTGGATCTGGGTGGACTTATCTCTCTCCCTTACAAGACCTTGTAATTCTCCAGCACAAGGATTCTTTTTATATCTGCATCCCAGAAATCAGTTGCAGTGTCTAGTAGACTACAGGTTAAATTGGTAATGGAATTACAGAATTGTGATGAAATATTAATTTGAAAATATATGTTAAATATAGTTTACTAACTAAAAAGTACAAAAAATGGTAGATAAAACATTTTCTGTAGAAGATGTGAAAGTGAAATTCATGTGCTGTCTGTGACTATTCTGATCACCTTCATGTGACTCCTTGGACACACTCTTTTCTTGCACTGGTTAGATGTAAAGGTACAATGCTGCTCACACTTCATTATCATTATGGAATGCACATGTGAATTATTTTTCACCATAGGCTTTTCCATCCTTCCTCACAGATAATTTTACTCTCTCCCATTTTTTCTTTTCCCCTTGCCAAACATTGTTGTTTTTGATGCCTTTTCTAAAATTTTGAAAAGGTTTTCAGAATTATTTTTTCATTAAAACATATCATAATGTATATTAACTGAAATGAGATACAATAATATTTGCCCTCTCCTGTTAGGATTTTAATGTTTCTGCTTTGATTTTTGCTTAAATAGCTAGAATTAATTTTAAAAAGTAAACATTTCACTGGGCAACATGGTGCATGCCTCGAATCCCAGTGACTCAGGAGACTAACACAGGAGGACAGCAAGTTCAAAGCCAGCCTCAATAACTTGTTTCAAAATAAAAAATAAAAAGATCTGGGGGTGTATCTCAGTGATAAAGTGCTCCTGGGTTCAATTCCAGTAGCAAGATAAATAAATAGATATTTAAAGAAGAGTGGGTGTGAGATCCCTGCACAATGCCATAACTTCTTCATGGTGATATATATATATATATATATATATATATATATATATATATATATATATATATATATATATTCCATTCATCAGTTGATGGACATCTAGACTGATTCCATACCTTGGCAGTTGTGAAATATAGGTTTGTATATGTCACTATAGTCTAATGACTTTTAATTCTTTTACATGTATACTAAGGAGAGGTATAGCTGGATCACACAGTAGATCTCTTTTTAGTTTTTTGAGGACTCCCCATAGTGATTTCCATAATGGCTCTATAAATTTACATTCCTATCAACAACAGTTCCTTTTTGCCTGCATCCTTATGATCATTTGTTCTTATTTGTATTATCAATGATTGTCATTCTGGATGTGGTGAGATGGAATCTCAATGTAGTTTTAATTTTCATTTCCCTGGTAGCTAAGGATTTGAACATTCTATCATGTAATTTTTGGCCATTTTTCTACTTCTTCTTTTGAGGATTATCTCTTCAGTTCATCAGCCCACTTATGGGATGGGTTATTTATTTGGGGGGATTGAGTTTTATGTGTTCTGGTTATCAATCCTCTGTCAGAAGAGTAGCTGAGAAATATTTTCTCCCATTGAATAGGTTTAGTCTTAACTCTGTTGTTTCATTTGTTGTGCAGAAGTTTTTTTAACTTGATGCAATCCCAGGTACTGATTGTTATTAATTTTCCTAAACAATAGGAGTCTTATTTGGGATATCATTGCCTCAGCCTGTATTTTGAAGTGTTTGTAGCCTTATAATTTTGATGCCACATTTATTACATTGAGATTCCAGTGTACTATGAAAGCAGTTATTTAGATGTGACCCTTTATTAAATAATTTCATGATATAAAGTTGATTAAATATACATAATACAGGGCATATTTAAAAACACATAAAAAGTAAGACAGGCTTTTGCATTAAATACATTTGTTTTTAATAAGGCTTACTATTCAAATATTGAACTTTGGGTGGAGTTCAAGGGAGGATAAAAAAACTCAAATAATGTTGAGTTTGTAAGGTTTGCAAAACATTGCAACATGATTCAGAAAACACTATGCAGTGCAGTGCATTTATCTATTTCCTACTCAATTCAATAGAGTGTGGATGTCCATAGGTTATGGTAAACTCAAGCATAATAAATGTTTCTCTTAGACTCTGTTTAAATCTTGTACATAAATGACACATTTCATTTTGGTTTGTGCTAAATCCTTTTAGACTTAAAAATATTCCTACAAACCCACACATCTCAATAGATTTGGCAAATTGTGAGAGCAATTATTGTTAATTTCCCTACTGCTAAAATATGCCTATTATTTGTCTGTTTGCCCAGGACTATTTTGGGCAAACATGGTAGAAAAGATTAATTTTCAATTGTCATATGGTCATTGTATTAAAAAATAATGTGTAAATGTGTATTAAGTTACTTCGGAAAAATGTCCAGCTGTGTCTAATACTCACAGTATTTAGGAATTTCTTGCATCTGTTTGGCTTTGTTCACTATTTTGAATGATGAGGGTGAGAGCCCAGGTAACGTGCAAGTTTCTGTTCAAACCTAACGGAAAGCTTTAGGTGGAATCCTTGTAGAACATCATTCACCAATAGGGCTGGGATCAAGCACATCATTCACCAATAGGGCTGGGAACAAAAGAACAGACAGAGGAGATTTGGGATTTTAAGAAGTAGAATAGGTCCAGTTTAGCTGATGATTTCAAGGTGAACATGATTGATGTAATAAATGTTTTTCTTTCAAGGAGTGTGATTAAAATATCATGAATTAACTAATGCTTCCTGTATAGCTTACATTAAATGCTATTGTACAAGTGAAGACCACTGTTTGGCACCAGTCTGTAGAGACCAGTTGGTATGTGTGTGTGTGTGTGTGTGTTATTTGTTAGATGTTTCAAAACTTTTAAGTTTTAAGGAATGGCTGCTAAAGTTATTTGCATTTGAAATCAATATAGAATCAATATAGGTTATTGAAGGTACAGCAATACTTGCCAGGTAGCTGCCCCCGCAAAAGAGTTTATTTGATATGTTACCCCTACATTTTAATTTCTGTTTTTGGCATGTAAATTGTGGAACCAACTTTGAAGGATCTTGAATTCTTACTTTCTATTTTCTCTACTGGTTCTATTGATTTTTCTACCTTTTAAACAGATATTTCTAGAAAAGTAACACTGGATTCTTGTTATTCTCTGTATATTCTCTTTTTATGCCATATTAAACATTTTTATATTTAATATGATGAATATCAAGTTAATACTTTCACATTTTTAAACTCTAGTTTCCTATCCCAAAATACTGAGATCTCTAACTAGATTTTCCAGATTCCTCAAACTTCAAATTCAGCACTCAACATTTTCCTCAGAAAGTTCTTCCTCATGATTTTGTAGCTTTCAAAAATATATAAAAGTGCAATTTTTGATCAAACTTTTGCTTCTGTATTTGTGATCTTAAATGCCTTATCAGTCCAAAAGAAATTACAATTATTAAATTCCCAAAGGATCCTGGGAATGATACCAGAGATTCCTGGGGAAAGTCTCAAAAGGAGTTTAAGCCACAGCCACTAAAGTAATGTTAAATTAAAAAATTATACTTTTCAAGTATTTAATATTTTTTAAAAAACTATCTCCCAAATGAACAATTTCCACTGATTTCTCATTCCATTCAATCTACTCATATATACCATCTTGGATTGTCTTCACAGCACATCATTCCAAAATATATGGCAGGAAACCAGAATATGCTACCCCAGTGAATTGTCATTTCTTTCCCCTTATGCAAAATATTTATGCTTATCTTATCTTGATTCACAAACTTGTGTATGTGAATTTAGCTATATGCACACTGGAACAAAATGGAATTCTATTTACTAGGATTTATTTTCATTACTGGTAGGAATTATTTCAGTTGTTCCAGCTCTCCAGATTCTGCTTTTGCCTATGCAGTCCCCAGGTTGCATTTAGATTTGGAAATGCAAACCAAACCTTTGTCAGACTTTCCTTACTGGGCAGCATGCATGATGTAGACTTTTCATTTTTTTCAAGATTTTCTTCCATTTTTAGAGAATAATTTAATTTGTTATTATATATATGTGCATACTTTATGTTTTTGATTAGCTAAGTGTCTTGGTGTTTGTTCTAAGTTTCTATACCTTTAGTATGGTGTTAGTAATGTTGTTGATAGGGTCATTTTGAAATTACTTTAGAGTTCTAAGTGATTAAATGTCATATCCCCCTTATTTTCTCTTTGGAATCTCATTAACTCTTATGTAAATCTGGACATAAAATCATCCTATTTAAATATTTTCCTTCTTTGTTTCCCCTCTTTATTGTATTGTAAAATTAATGAAGGCAGAATACTTTTCTTGGTTTCTAAAATTGCATATTTTATTCCATAGAGTAAAGTGGAAAGGAATACAAAGAGTATTTTTTTTTCAAATACATGAATTACTGAAAATATGACCTTAAAAAATTCCCCATAATGCATGGTGATATTATTTTTGGAGGGGTAGAGTGCTTGTGACCTCAATATATAATAAGGCTCATTCTTTGTAATTTTTAAGATAGAACTGAGTCCTAATTGAGAGAAAAGCTTTTCTGATTAAGCTTGTCAATTATGACCTTTAGTGCAATAATTCAGTTTTTCTTGTTTCTTTACTGTGTTCATATTTTTTGATTTGCTATTTCAAACATTTAGTTGTACTTCTGGTTTATAACACACACACACACACACACACACACAATAAACATATACATGTGTGTGCCTGTACATGTAGGCACTCACATGTACCTCATTCACAAGAAAAGGAAATTAGTTGGGTTTATTCATGTTATGACTCTTTTTCTTTAAATTTCTTTGATTTTAAAAAACACAAAACACTTTCAAAGTCAAAATTTTCCCTAATAGAAGGTGGAAATGAGTGGTAGGGAAAAGCAAAGGTTTTATACAGGATAATATTCAAAGGAACTGTCCTGTGTTCTTTGAGTTAGAAGGTGGTGATTAGGTTTTCAGATTCAGAGAAAGTGTGAGACAACCTAATTAAACACCTTTTTGCTGAAAAGCAGCTTGATAAATCCAGATTGCTTTGGGAAGCTCTCAAAGCTTTTATCAAGAAGCTAATACTGCAAAACTTTAAACTAATAGCTTTTGAAAAATTATTTACCAGTCTAGAAATAATTTATAATCATATTTAAATATATATGCATGTTAGAATGCTTACATAAGGTAGGTTAAAATGTGTCTTAAAATGTATTATATATTTGGTCAATGAATCTGTAATAAGCACACTTTTTTAATAATAGTTAAGGTAAATGAATGATTTTATGACTTCTTAGTCTTAGATTTCTTTTTATAATTCCAGAGTAAATATTTATATGATAAAAAGGGTGTTTGGAGAGTGTGATAAGGTAAGAAAAGCATATGGTTAGAGACCTTAGATTTATTGGACTTGTACATAAAACCTTTATCTTCTTTATGAATGTAGTATTTACTGTCGTTCCTATTGACAAAATACTAGTTAAGTGTGGACTATGTACCTGGGCATAGAATAGAAATGTATTTTGTAATTTTAGAGTGTCATTCAATAGTATAACTTGTTTCCCAAGAAAAGTATTTTTCTATTGCCCTTATTGACTTCTCAATGCTCCAATAGACAGGTTCTTTTTATAATATTATTTGTCATTCTATAAAGTGAGAGAAATGGACCTAACAACCTCTTAAGATTTCTTCCAATCTCTAGTCATATAGGATTGTATAAATTGATTTTTTTTCAAAATGCTGAGAGGAAACAGTGATAGATTTAAGGATATTGGGAGGATTCCTTTATTTTTTTTCTGAAAATGGCCCACAGCATTATTAGAGAATATTTGACATGATAGTATTATACAGGTTGAATAGGACAGGAGATTGCACTTGAATCATGGGGAAGGGTGGTATAAACAAATCCATGCACTATTGGGTTGATTAAATTTATCTTTCTGGGAATTGAATATATGGTGGTGTTTTATATTACAGATGAGATTTGAGAAAAGTTAATGAAGCCGAATCCTCATTAGATGGCCTCGATTTTCTGCATGTTTGATTGATAGCAAAGGATTGTTATTGTCTTTTAGTAATTAATCTCCTTCGTGCCATAGAACAGATTATTCTGTAAAACAATTTATTCATAGTTAATACAATTATGGATCTGAAGCAATTAAACATTGGCTCACATTCAAGATAAAGAAAAACTAATTGATAAACTGAATTTTTCATGCGAAAAACAAGAGCAATACAATCTTGCCCTGGAGATAATTTTCTGTACAGATGAATAACAATATCTTTTAGCCACTTACGTTGTTTACTTTCAGTTATAAAATTTTCCTTCTCTGCCTTTTAAAAACTTTTTAATGAAAGAGTACAAAAATGAAAATTTCTCATGGTTGAATATCATATCTTTGCATGCAAACTTGATAGAGGAGAACATTTTCAAGGCAAGATATACATTGCAAATTATTTACAATGATAAACTACACCAAAATCAGTTTTTTTTAGGGGCTGGGCATGGTGGGGCATGCCTATAATCCCAGCAGCATGGGAGGCTGAAGCAGGAGGATCAGGAGTTCGAGCCAACCTCAGCAACATATTGAGGCCCTAAGCAACTCAGTGCCACCCTGTCTCTAAATAAAAAATAGAAATAAAGGCTGAGGATGTGGCTTGGTAGTTTTATGCCCAGGAGTTCAATCTGCAGTACCAAATATATATATGTATGTATATGCACACACATATACATATCACTTTCTTTGAAACATCTGTAATAAAGCTTTTAATTCCTGTACATTTAATGTAATCCTTTAATTCATAATTTTAAAAATAATTTGAATTATTCCTCAATCAAAATTATGAGTAGTTCTAAAGCAGATACCATTCTTTTGTCATCTGTATATGTCCATCAGCTAGCCTAGAAGAAGCTCAATGATAACTCACTGAATGGAAGTTGAATTTTTCCACACATTTTTGTATGCACTTCCTTCACCCTCCTGTATCCTTTTTTGTCAGAATTATTTTGTTCTGTACACTTCCACTATTTCTCAGAATCCAGCTCAGAACCTTTACTTGGACTTTCCAGTTGGTACTTTTGATTCAAAAATCATCCTTTTATTCTTCTTGGCTTTTAAACTCTTGCAGAATTTCCCATTTTCTGGGATCTTGTTGGTCTCTTATCTAAAAACATTACAATAAACTCACTAGTAGTATATTTGGGGACAAGAATGCTCCTTATGGTGATTATCTCATAGATACCTCTATATGCGAACACTTTTGGAACAGGTGTTGCATGTTTAACCCAAATTTGTAAATCTTGGATGGAGACAGAGTACTATTAACTAAGCACAGAAAAGTTTAGGCACAAATGCAGCTTGCTAAATCTCTCTGGAGCTAACCGTGAGTCTCTTTTACTCTGCTTATCCATTAAATAATCTCATTAAAACTCTGCTCTGCGTTGTGTAAGAATGGAAGACTGCAACCCAAATGCTCTTTTCATAGTGCTAAAATTGGTTGTTCTTAAAAACCTAATTTACTTTACTAGTTACTCTTAGGAGGTAGACACAAGTTCCGATGTTACTTTTTAATATCTTATTGTCATTTTATTTATTTATTGATGAGGAAACGTTTATTTTGGACTTAGTTTCAGAGGCTGAGTGAATTCATTGCCCTAGGCCCAAGGTGAGTCAGAACATCATGGTGGGAGGACATGGTGGAGGAAAGATGCTCAGCTCATGGCAACCAGGAAGTGGGAGAGTGGCAGGGAGAAAGAGAGAGAGAGAAGGGGTGGGGGGGAACCATATTCCTTTAAACAGATTCATGATACATCAATTTATCTGACAACTACCCAAACTATATACTGTGCCTTGAATATGGCCCATATTATTTAACTTAAACTGTCTCATCTATGAGATACACTTTCTTCCTTTCTACTAAATTCCTATTTTACTTAACACTTTCTTCACAATTTCATCTAATCAAAACTAACTTCCTCTTAGCATACTTTGGGTCTATTTCATGTATATGTATCTTTGTGATATTTTCTTCTATTATATCATGCTAGAGACTGAAGGTATGTCTTTCAACATCCATAATTTAAAACCTAATCCTCAATGTGATGGTATAAGGAGTTAGAGCTTTTGAGAGGTAATTGATTAGTCATAGATGTTATTAGTGCCCATGTAAGAGAGACCCTAAAGAGCTGCCTCAACCCATTTACCATGTGTGGGCATGGGAAGAAGACAACTGTTGAGAACCAGAAGCCAGCCTTCACTGGACACCAAATCTGGCAATACCTTGGTTTTCAAATTCCCAACCTCTGAAACTATGAGAAATAAATTTTTATTATTTAAGCCACCTAGTCTGCTATTTTTGTTTTAGCAGCTCAAAGAGCTAAGATATATCAAGATACAACTAAGTTTAGTTCTCGGGTATCACAGTGTCATGTACAGTTCTTAACATCAAACTCTACACATAGAATGTAGGTGATCAGTAAACATGCAGTTATTGATTTATTTAATTGAATTATTTTTAATTTGCTTATGGTTGTCAGCTATTTCCTTAGAAATCTTGACTATTAATATCTTTAATCTCACTGTATTTATCTATTCATGTGATTACTTTTTGGCCACTTGAGATGTGGTTATTGAAAATTCTAATAAATTATTCTCATTTATGGATATTATAGGAGTATACATACTACAATAAATATTATTATATATGGCCTTATTTCTGTTAACTTTCTATCAGATTAATCTAAATAACTCTACATATTTTCCTTTCCTACAAATAGGTTAAATGCTCTGTAACATATCAAAATAGCAATTCTTGTAATTTCAGTTTCTTGAAGAAATTTTCGTAAAATAACTTACCTTCTTTCAAGAGAATTTGGGATTTGGATAAATATAATCAGGGTTATGTTTGTAAGGTTTTACTCAGTTTTAATGTGTTCTGTATTTCCCAAATGTGGTCCTTTTTTATAGGGTAAACAAGTGTGTTTGTCCACATTATTCCTTTCTTTGGCATAAATTATTTTCCTGAAAAAGCTTATCAACCTGGGTAAAGAAGTCTGTGCATAAACATTTCATCTACCCTTCTCAACTTTCCAGTGTGAATGTAGTCTCTTATGTCCAAAATAAGCACCCAATCTTCCCCTCCACTTTTAAATCATATATAATAGAATTATCCAGAAGGAATATGAGTTAATGGAGTTTCTGAGAAGGAAACTGTACTCTCAAAATGAATATTTCTTTTTTTTTCTTGTTTAACCTTTTGTTTCATTGCTAAATTGCTAAGGCTAGCTTTGAACTTTTGATTCTTCTGCCTAAGCCTCCTGAGCCACTGGGATTACAAGGTATGCACACCCAACTTTGTTAATATTAGTTCTTATTGGCAATAAGATTTCTAGTTCTGAGTTAAGTTCTCTAACTTGTTTTCTCATCTATAAAATGGAGCCAATGGTAGTGTCTATTACATTTTTAGGAAAGATACATGAGATAATTTCTAAAATGCATATATTAAGGACTTGGTATTGAAAAAATGCTGGCTCTTTTTTATTTGTTTCTTATTAGGATGATTATCTGAGGTCCACATGTAAAAGAAATTTCATAGATTATAAAGAACTACATACAATTTAGCCATCATTATTTTAACTTATAAGGTACATTGTATAATGAGCAATCGGAATTTTTCTTAGAAAGTGTTTGTTCCTTTAGCATTTCTTAAAAAACATTTTGTGCACTTCTTTTTGAAGAAGGCTTTGAACTTTGCACTTGAAAGCCAAGAGCTTAAAATTTTGTCTTCGAGGTCTTAAATCTAAGAAATGTGAGCAGAAAATTATAGGGTAATAGTATGAGGACTCTTTCATAGTGTCAGTTTCTGGAAGCTTTTACCGAAATTCTTAAAACTTACTTGAGAATAAGAGAAATAATAGCATTGCTTCAAGTGAAAATACAAACTGAAGAGTTACTGAATATTTTACAGCTTTTAAAATAGAAAAGGGGAAAATGAAAATAACATATTTTTCCCATTATTAGGAAATGATGTTTCTTATATTTAAAAAAACTAGTAAATTGCATATTTTACAAATTTGATTGCTGATTTATACATCATCATGATTTTCCAGCTCCTAGGAGGAAAGAGTATACCAGTGTGGGGATTTAGCACACACTTTTATCTGCCACAGAATGTGGTACATCCATCCTCCCATACTTTAACAAAAAAGGGAAAAGTGTTTCCATAGCAACTTTAGCAAAACAGAAAATTTGCCTACTGTCTAAGATAACACTTTTCTTTTTTTACGACAACCCACTCACCAAATTGGCAGCCAGTGTGAGTTAATTAAATTCAAAAGTAAATTATTTAAGAGCAAAAAGAAATTAAAATAGCTAAGCTAGAATGATAAATAGTTTACAACCAGTTGAAGAGTAGCCTGAGGTAATGGATACAAAACCCCTTTGATATAAAGAGAGTCAAAGGGTGGGTGGTAGAAGAAAGAGAGCTGGAGATGTCAAATAGTTATTGTGGAATTTATAAAAAGAGGAGGTGCCTGAAGCAGATATAATCTTACAGAATATTGGGAACACTTTCAAGTACATAAACCATAGTGATGAATGCCTGTTGGATTATGTTGTGTCAACAAATAAAACAATTCTTACCTCCTTTTACTCCACTTATTAATTCAAAATGGCTAATGTTGACTAAAATGTTATTGCTGTTTGTTTTGCAAAATTTTCACTTATTCCCAGAAAAAAATATGTATAATGTCAGTGTTTGCTTCTAGATCAGTACTTTTCACTCTTTAGTACACATTGGAGACACTCGGAGGTTTTATACAGACCACAGTTTGACAGGGCCTACTCCAAGAGTTTCTAATTTAACAGGATAGGGTAGGGTTGCAGAATTTTCATGTTTGAAAATTTCCTGGTGATGTTGCCCCAGCTGGTCTGGGCACACATTGAGAAGCACTATTTAGACATACCAATACTCTTAATATGCACAGCGCATGGTCAGTGTAGTAGTCCTGAAGACAAAATAAAGATGTCATCATAAATTGATGATGAGAGTTTGGAAATTGAGAGGTGGCTCTGTGTTTTACAGAAGCAGACTCAACAAGATATGACACATCAAATTTTTGCTTAATACAGTTTCTGCCTTGGAACTCTCTTTAGATCTGACATGAGTTTTTTCAAACCTAGTCATACCCCATCACCTTTAGTAAAAACTTTCCTTGTTTGCAATGTGGCTTCCTTGTTCCTCATCTTAATGACCAAAACCTAACACATCCAAGCTGATGACCATAATAAACCTAATGCTCAACACTGGAGTCATATAAATGACCCCCAACCCTCCTGCCCCATCTGTTTTCTTCACACTATCAATACACAGCCCCCCACAGGAAAGCCTAGGGTTGATGTCTGTGGACCATCATAAAGGAATCATCTCCCAAGCCTTCCCTTCCTCATCCTTTGGTTGAGCTTGTCTCCTCAGGATGTCCTCGGCTTCCTGTTGGCACCATTAACCTCTCTAGATCTGTAACACATGCCTTCTGTTTCTTGCCTTGTGGTTTCACCTCATTGTGTTTTACCTGACATACCAATGCCTAATCCCCTTCCCTTGGTCAGGGTTCTCCGAGGGAGTAGCAAGTTTGGCTTGCAGCCAATCTCAAGCAGCAGGCCTCAAGACCAAATTGGAAAGAAAACCTAATAATAAACATCACAAGAATGTAGTATCTGAGGTTTTGTCCTACTTGCAAGCTAACAAGCTGGCCAGTCACAATTTCATAGGCACTGGAGACTGAATCAGACCAAATCAGACTTCAGGACTCACAGCAGATTAGGCAAGAGGAGGTTCATACTTGTGCAGGTTCCCCTGACCCTCACATCCAAAAAGGCAATGCTGGGCCGCACAACTGGCTACTGAATGTGCAGCAGAATATGCTACAGCCCAGAAACCTGAGCTAGGGAAATCTTCATTTTCTTCTCTCCTCTCCTCTCCTCTCCTCTCCTCTCCTCTCCTCCCCTCCCCTCCTCCTCTCCTCTCCTCTCCTCTCTCTCTCTCTCCTCTCCTCTCCTCTTCTCTCTCTCTCTTTCTCTCTCTCTCTCTCTCCTTTCCCTCTCCCTCTCCCCTTTCTCTCCATTTCTTTCTTTCTCCTTTTCTTTTTCTTCCTTTCCTTTTTTTATTCTTCACTACTGGGGATTGAGTCCTGGGATACTCTACCACCAAGTTATATGCTCAGCCCTTTATTTTTATTTATTTTGAGACAGGGTTCCCTAGTTTTCTGAGGCTGGCATCAAACATGCCTCATCCTCCTGAGTATCTGGGATTATAGGTATGTGTCATTGTACCTGGCTGAAACCTTGATCTTTTAAAGGGGCCTGCCAGCAAAACTATCTAA
Organism: Marmota monax; assembly: GCF_021218885.2. Taxonomy (NCBI): domain Eukaryota; kingdom Metazoa; phylum Chordata; class Mammalia; order Rodentia; family Sciuridae; genus Marmota; species Marmota monax. The sequence continues at coordinate 2,780,820 of NW_026694038.1, forward strand.
TTTTCTCTAGAACACTATTTTTATTTTTCTAGACAACACATACATGAATCTTCCACTTTGGAGAGAGATGCTATTTTTTTCAATGCAGTTTGCCATTTAAACAACATTTGAAAATACAGTTCTATTAGCAGCCATTCACAAGACAGAAAGTAATATGAGAAACTGGACACTTCTCTCTCATTGTGGTGATTGAAAGTAAGACTAACTCAGGGGAATAGCCAAAATAATTTTAAAGCCTCTAGTTTTAGTAATTGTGTGCCCAGTTGAATAACTTTATTCCAGAGAGGATTTAAGATGTTTGATTTTTCTCCTTTGAAAGTGTATGTAACGTTTTTCAATAGTAATTTCTAGAGTTCATCATTTCATTAAGTTTATAATGTATTATATGTATATAATGTATTATAACATTTATAATATAATGTAATTTCTCTTTACCTCACCTTTTAATGTGATAGTATTTATTGAGGACTCCACAAACATCCTATTTAACCCTTATAATACAACAATACATGAACTGTTATAATCCTTATTTTATAGTTGAGAAATTTGGGGTGAAAGGTATTTATTTAACTTGCCCCTGGTCGCATCTATTACATGGATGAGTTGTTTTCATTATATTTCTTAGTTACTGAATAAAGAAAAATAATTGCTAGATAATTAAGGAGAGTTCTCATAATGGCTCAATACAACCAACTTAAGTTTGGTGTTTGCTTAGGAATTGTCTACAAATAAATCACTGACTGAAGAAGGCCTTTAGAATTAGCATACCTTCTCATCTGAGTTCAGTTCTCAGCTGAGTAGGTACTGTTTGCATTCCCTGAGTTAAGATCTCCTAATGTAAATAATTTGGTATTATAGCTCAACTATGTAGGACTGGAGAACATATTATCAGCAGAGCTAAGGGCTAGACTACTTCCAAGAACTACCCCCATTCCTCTCCACTGTTCAAATTGTTTCTGAAAAACCAGCCTCTACCTCAGAGCAAAGCCTGTCCAAGGAAGGGACATGTCCTTAGTCCTTAGAAAAACCCACAGAGCACTCCTAAGCACATTCCCACCCTGCTAAGTTGTTTATCTACAAATAACAGGAGAGATCTGCTGAGCCAGGTGTCCCTGACTCAGGCTAGGTGGGGATCCATAGCAGCCCCCTAGCAGCCACCAATCAGCATGAGACAGGGAAATACCTGGGATGCCAGATAACCCTCCCAGTGGTTTATGGTGGTTGATAACAAGTTGGGAAACCATGTAGTTCAGCACGTACACCCCTTTGGCTTAAACCAATCAGTTCAAATGAATACCCATTTTGTACTGACCAATCACCCCTACCCAACTTGTTCCCACCAGTGAATGTGCTAATCATGTTTTAGAGTTGTTATTTGATTTTCCCGAGGTGTGTGATGATTTGCTATGATGTATGTGAAGTCCCTGCCCTCTCCAAAGAATGTATAAAACTGCTGCAAACCCTGGGCTCCGGGCCTCTCAGCATCACCAGTTGCTGTGTGTGTGCGCGCGGAGGACCAAGCTAGCTCGCAATAAACACCTCTTTGCTGCTTACATCAATCTTGGGTCTCTGGTGGTCTGTGGGGGTCCCGAATTCGAGCATAACATTTCTTCTCTATAGTGACCTGCTTGTGGTTTTCTAAATTTGCAGTATACAATATTTAGAGAAGAAGATAACTCATTATAGATTAATTCTAGAATCCCAGAACACAATTCCATGAACTTGCCTGAATCCCTACTACATCCTCAGTCAAGTTTTAAATTTTAAGTGTCAGATGTTGTTGAGTCAATGTAGCAATTTTTAAGAATTGAGTGATGTATTCATTGACTACCATGCTTGTCTTGTAGGAAGACAACATTGTGGCCAGAAAGTCTTGAGAATATCTTTTTCAAACCATCAGGATAATGAATGATAATGGTTCCATGAATCTAGTCATAAATATTGGTGCAACCTCAAAATGCTTGGCAATGATTATTTCCATACCACACACATTTACCAAGTGCCTGCTCTCTGCCACACAATTGGAAAATATTGAAGGTGTGAAGTGTGAAGGAAGTGCTTCATGCACCAAAGGAACTCAGGGTTGGTAGTTTAGACCAGGAGAGGACACAAGTATTGCATTATGGGTGTCAGAATAGGTTAGCTCCTGGCATCAGTGAAGAGCAGTGAGCTGTTTGTTAACTAACTGCTTTCAAATCAATTCTATTTTAAATAGTGTCTCTCAAAGAGTAACTAAATTTATATGTCTAATATCTCTAAACTATTACTCTGTGGGAGAGTGTTTTCAAGTTGTATTGGAAGGAAAATATGAACAATTTGGAAACTGTAGATTTGCAGTAATGACACCAGATATAAAATTAGAATCTCTGGATGGTGGTGGGGTTGGAAGGTTTTTGCATGAGGTCCAGGTTTGTTAAACAAGCTCATTGGGTGATTCTTTGCAAGTGGCAAAGCGTAGAGCTAATGTGAAAGTCACATTCAGTCGAACAATCTTTTCTTATTTTGTACAGTAGTCAAGAAAGGGAATGATAATTATCAGTTGTGTATTATTTACTCTCACTACTGCTGAAAAGGGGTTTTTGCTGTTCTCACCAGATATCTCCTTTACCCTAGCTTCTGTATTCAAAGTAATCTTAAGTGTTTGGCAGATTCTCTCTCTCTCTCTCTCTCTCTCTCTCTCTCTCTCTCTCTCTCTCTCTCTCTCTCTTTTGAGCTAATTACATCTCTGAAGATTAGACTAGAATCTTTGTGGTTAATTTCAAAAGCATTTACAGATCCATTCTCAAATCCATACAACACAATCCAGAAGCCATGTTCCAAAGTTTTATTTTTCGCTTGGCCCCAAATAGAGAAATAAATGATGACTGGATTGATTTCAGCAAGTTTCATTTATATGTTTTACATATATTATGCTCTCTAAAAGCTTACACCACAAGAAGAAACAATGTTTGTATTATGAGATTTTTATTTCACACAACCTGGCAGGAAATCAGTTATAAGAAAATAATAGGCTATAAAAAATAACCTGTAACTTTGCATTGTACCTCATTCAGTGTAAGATAGATTTATGGTTTGGCTTTGTATAATCCCAAATTAGTGATTTTTTGTAAATGTTAATAATTCTCTCATTTAATGATTGTGGTATTTATAGAAGCATTAAGACATTTAATCTGACACCACTAAATAAACTGCACACAGTGCTTTATTTCTATTTCCTCAACCTACTTACAGGTTACTTTAACCAGAGTGTATATTAACAGCCTGTTCTTCTTTTGAGAAGCACTAATTCAGATGAAAAACTCTCTTTTTAAAATAAAATTTCTCCACTGTAAACCAGTTGTTTTATCAGGATTCAGTAGAATCGCTCAATATTTGAATATATTTTTTCTAAATTAAAATTGGATTATATTGAAATACTTTTTATAACTTGAAATCAATATGGGATTGTCCTGCCAAGAATAAAATTGGGAAATTGCAAAAATGATGATTATGATTATGTACTTGTATTTCATGCCATTAAACAAATCAGAAGGTCTGCAAAAGCATAGTTTGGGCAAACATGAGTAACACAGCAGCTTTGGTCATCTTTGTTTGAGGTGCACTGCTAACCTCCAGTGCCAGAGAAAGAGGGCAGTGCCACATCTTGTTAAACATTGCTGACAGGATGATTCAGGATAATTTAGACAGCATGAGTAATGTCTGAGTGGAAAGCATGCTGGTCTCTTGAGAGAATAGACAGGCCTGTGTTTACAAATGAGGCCTGTTCTGTGTTCTGATGAAAAAGATGCTATAGAGACATAGAATTTTGGTGCTGAAAAGGGTCTCAAGATGGCTTCAATGTAGTTTCCCTGAAGGGCACTGCCCTCCTCCAGACATTATTTTTCTTTCCAAATCCCTCAGAAAACCTTCTTATACATCATTGATCTAAAATGATTCTCTTATTTAATCTAAACTGTCACTTGAAAGGGTGATGGGTTCTCCTTAGAAAACTCATTCCCCTCAAGAAGCCAGTGGAACTTCTCTTTGGCATTCAACCTGCTTGCAGCCTACTAGGAAGAAGAATTGACAATATCAATATCTGATAACATTTACCTATTAAAAAAAAAAAAACATTCCAAACAGTGCCACATATTGATACCAATTACTTCATTGCAATGATTCCTGGGGGCTGGGGAATTGTTCAAGGAGGTGACGAACAGGAACTTCAAAGTGATTTGAAATATTCTTAATATTTAATAATATTACAAATATTATTGTAAATAATAATAATAAATAAATAATATTATAAATAATTATTTCAAATATTTAAAAAATATTTATTTTTCACAAGAAGTTATCGATCAAATATAAAGAATAACAAAAGTGATTTCTGGGTGGCAGTTTTCAGACAATTGGTTTCTATGCTTTTCAGTATTTTCAGTAACCCCCTTCAAAAATGACCTGTGACTAAATCTTATCTTTGGCTAGCAACTGCCACAGTCTGGCTGGGCACAAAATAACTGAGCCACCACAAAGCCTTGTAGATTCAAACAGCAAGTCTTTATTCCCAAACTCTCACTGACACTCTACACGCACATTCTGGGAAAATACACTCCCTCCACCGGGCTCTGCATACCAATACTCTCAGAACCCCAAGAGAACTCAAGGGGAACTTCAAAGGAGTGGGCACCTGAGGCAGCAGGATACGCCCTAATCCTGGAGCTGCCCTATTCCCAGCAGGATCCACCCTAAACCTGGAGCCGCCCTAATCCTTGAGGAGGGTCACCTTTCAACCCAAAATGCCATGCATCATTCCTACTTGGCTATGGCTTTCAGCAAGCAACACTTCATATTTACAGCCTGGATAAAAGGCAGTGCTTTAAACATTTTATTCTCCATGTAGAACAGCCACTGAAATAAAGTCAAACTAACCAATCAAGTGTATTGTACCCATTCAGACAGCATCTATCAAATAACACAAGGGGTGTGTGCATGTGTGATGGTGAGAGTGAGCAAGAGAGAAGAAGAAATAGTAGATGGTTCATTTGCTTTAGAAGCAGGAACTGTGGTTCTGTATTTTATTCTTTATACAGTTTCATACAGCACACCCTGAGTAAAGGTTTAAAGAACACAAGTACATACCTACTCTATATATTTGTTGTTGAGACAGGGTCAGGTTGTATTGCCCAGGCTGGCCTCAAACTTATGATCTCCTCACCCTGACCCTGTCCTTGGGAGTAGCTGGGACTACAGTCTCCTACCACCTCACCTGGCCACACTGTTTCTTAAGATATTTTTCCTCCAACATGGAATGTGTATTTATTTATTTCTCTAGTTATTACAATTATTAAATGTTGGAATGTGCTGAAGTTAAGTCATACTGGGTAGTTTTACATTTTGTAACTTTTTAACTTCAAGTTCCAATATCCAACCTGGCTTGTTTAGTCCAATTGAGCTTTTTCAAGGTTCCAGTAATATTTCTTTATAGAAATATTTAAAGCAAAATGAACTGAACAGATGGGATTAAAAATAGAACTATTTTTCTACACTAATTTTACATAGTAAAATCCTTGTTCATTAGGATACATAAATGGCTAGAAGGCTTAAGAAGAATTCCGGACCTGTATATTTGTATGAATTTAAATGAACTGAATTCTTTAAGGTTATTGGAAAGAGAAGAGCATCTCCTTTGAGATGAAATATGACACTAAATATTCATAGAGGTCTGTAATGCCCTGTCTATTCAGGTCTTCAAGAACTCCTTGTCAGCATAAGAAAGAATGAAGAAATGTCACACCTCACTATCTCCTTCTCTATTCCCTTTAGGAAGTAAGGCCAGAAAGCAGAGCACAAAGATCTATCTCCTTTTATGTCATTTATGGTAAAAACAGAATGAAATAAAATTGAATGCACATTGACTGCCATGTTAAACTATTCCCCAGAGCTGCATGTTTTACCTCCATATGGTTCTATAGATAGGAACTTTTCTGTAGGGTGAAATACAGTAGAATTTAGGGACTACTAAGGGTCCTCATTCATTTCAGTGGTATTATTTACATGTTGAGGTGGTTATTAGTGACTATAGTGACATTCTATGGAGTCACGTTTATGCAATTCAAATGGAAGCAGAACTTTATGGATTTGATAATATACCATATTTTTAGAATATCAAATAGAATATATATAAAGTTGATAAATTTCCTAGCAGCTGATCACAGTTAAAATATTTGCCTAAAATTCCATTGTTAGTGAAAGGCAACATCAGGATTGGATATCATTTCTATGTGATTGAGAAGTTCCTGTTCATTATACCATAGCTCCACGTTAATTATGGTACCTATACACTTTTCTTCAGAACACATAAAAGTCTGTTCATTCACCTAAGTCTGCTACTTTCAATAGGTATTGTTAGGCCATTTAAATGAGTATCATGATCCTTTTGATATGTTAATAACCTTTTGATGAAGATAGCTAAAACTCATTAGGATGATAATTAGATTGTCAACATAGGAGTAATATAATAATTTGCTAATCCTTATTGGGTGTTAACTGTTTGAACATTAATCACATAACACATGCATATTTTACTTGGATTAGTCTGTTCTTATCTATTACCCCTTTATTAAAAAAATAAAATTCTTGTTATAGGGTAGCCCAAGAAATTGTTTTGGAATGTTTAAATTATGTCTCTAAGTAAATATTTGATATTTAAATATGAGTCTCAACATTATTTGTTTTTTTTTTTTTTTTTTTTTTAATTTTTTATTGTTGGCTGTTCAAAACATTACATAGTTCTTGATATATCATATTTCACAATTTGATTCAAGTGGGTTATGAGCTCCCATTTTTACCCCATATACAGATTGCAGAATCACATCAGTTACACATCCATTGATTTACATATTGCCATACTAGTGTCTGTTGTATTCTGCTGCCTTTCCTATCCTCTACTATCCCCCCTCCCGTCTCAACATTATTTGAGTCTCAGGGAACTATCATGATTCCTGACAGTTTTCTTTCAAATCTATCAAAGGAAAATTCCTCTTAATGAAATATTTCATAAAACTTAAAAACATCCTTTAAATAATAATTAATCTACAAAGTAGGAGGCAAATTATTTCCTCAGAAATTTTTGTTTAAATAGTCTATTTCTAAGAAAAAAATGTATTTGGTGTCATTGAATTAGAATGATAGAATTGAATCTTTATATACTTTATAATTATACTTTTTAGTAGACTTTCATGTCACCTGACAGAATTCAATGCTGGAAGAAAAGATGATCATGTGAGACAAAATGAAGGTTGAGAATGCAAAGCCTTCAAGGGAGTTGATCTTTCTCTCATCTGATAAGCTTGCTTCCCTTGTGTTTTCTTTCTTCTGCAGACCACTGCATATCAAAAGCTTTTTTTTTTTTTTTTTTTTTTTTAACTGAAAAGCAATAGTCTCTCAGGATTCCAGGACAAGACCTTTCTAAAAACACTTTCCAGACTAACACACTGCACAATATTTTTTGGTGCTTATTTTTATTTTCCTATTTATCAATTACTAAATAATCATGGATCTCTACCAGTGTTCTGGTTTTGATACTACTGCTATGTCTTGATATGTACATTGAATGTCTGCTGATGCCACTTTTGATGGACTGGGTGAGAAACCCAAGAGTGGTTTTGTGGAATGAGCACAAACTTTGCAGTCAGAATCCTTAAAATCTATTTAGTTTTCATAAAAATGAATTTTTAACATATTTAAATGATTTTTAAAAATTTTAAATGTTCAAAACAATTGGTTTGCATGTGTTATCTATTACAATTATACATATATTTATCATATATACCTAAAGGAACTTCATGTAAACATGTATGATCTCATTTACAATAAAGCTAATGAACCTCTGATTTCTCATGATGTAAGCAGAATTAAGCTTTCACTCTCTCTGTGATCCATGCTGAGTGAGCCAGGTTTTTTGTTTCTGTCCAGTGTTCAGTCTGGTTTTCATGTTTGATACTCTGTTGTACTGTGCTACAGTTAAGTGAAAGAAACATTTCCTGCTGCATACTTTATTGTTACAGGATATACTTTTATAGCCTAGTATGAAAACAGCATGCTGTACCAAGCAATTCACATTTTATTAGATAGGAATTTTATTAGTCTTAGTATAGTTTACCTATGGTCCTTAATAGTAGCTCATTGACTTTAAAAATGTCACTTAAAAAAATAAAAATAAAAATGTCACTTGACTGGAACAGAACTTAATTAGAGGCTTGAAGTGTCAACAATTTTCTAGCAAAATTAATATCCTATCTTGATAGTTTTTAGCAAATGGAGATGGTAAGTCATTGAAAAAAAAAAGCACTTGTAGAGGACACTACTGCTGATGACAGCAGATATAGTAAACTGGATGGCATTTAGGAATAGTTTTGTTATTTATCACTAAATAGTAAATATATCAACTTTAATAGGTTAGATTGCTAAATGATTTAGAATTTTTGAATCACAAACAAGGAGTCTCCTCTGCTATTATGTCCTCGTAATTGATTAGACAACCTAAGCACTTTATGTAATAATTACATGTTCACGTGGTCACTTAAATTCTAAGATTTACTGTTTCTTTTTCAGCGCCTGGCTTTGGAAGCAGAGAAAGTTCAAGCAGCCCATCAGTGGAGGGAAGATTTTGCAGTAAGGACCCTTTTTAATCCCTTGATTTAAATAGATTGACTTTAGTGTTTGAATAATTATGATCACATTAAAATAATGTTTTAGTGATGGAATCTTATGATGTTATGTGTGGGACTTAAAAAAAAAAATAAAGGGAGGGAAAGAACAGCCTTACTTTGGGTAATCAGAACTAATTGAGTTAGTTTAAATGTTCTGGCTTATGCTCTACATTAAAAAAAGGAAAGTTCTTTCAAATGTTTTTTCCATACCTAGATATTTATAAAATGCTTTGAAATAGCACTAAATTATAATATCTGAGTAATCTTTGTAGATATTATGAATATACCAGTTGAAGAACAATTTGCATTCTATGACTTTGAATTTGAAAGAGGAGTGTGTGTTTCATGATCACCTTGATGGTTGGCAGTGTGATCAAAGGGGAGAATGACTATATTAAATCTCTTAGATTTTAATTTGCTTCATTTTGGCCAGAAGTGTTTCTCCTTCTATTCTGGCCTACTTTTAGACATGCCAGCTGGCATTAGTTTTTCCACTTTTTCTTTTCTTCTATTTCTTTCTTTTCTTTTTCTTAAATAAACTTGCTTCTTGTTCCAAGGGGTAATGGTTTAATGGTTACAAAAGCAGAAGTTCTCCTTGTGATGAGGTTTTCTGTCATCTGTTTGCCTTCTTAACAGCCACAGGGCACAGGGCAGAAATTTCTCTTTAATTGTCAGCTCAAAAATTTTTGTTACATATTTGAATTATTTTGAAAATGTCTTCAGTTTCTCATCACTGAAACATTCCAGACAATTGATTTTTGGAATTTAACCTCCTCCAAACCCCACTTCCTCTTTAAAATAAGATTAGAATGTGAGTGATAATTCCATTGTGTAAAACAAAAGTGTCAAATTTAAAGTTAAAATTGCATGTTAATAGAACACAAGGAGTTTAGGAACTAACATTTTACTTTGTGTTTTTTTCTTGTCTATCAAAGGAAAATGCACTGAGTATTTAATTCCCTTGTAATAGTTAGCTAATCTTCGATGCTTGATTTAAAAAAAATCTTTTCTGATAGTGTTCATATTTTACTACCTTTTCAGTAATTTATATTTCCCAATCAATCTACCACATTGCTTGATGTTACTTGACTGCTGTCAAATTGTTTGACTCTCTCTAACTTGATCATATTGTCCATGTTGTTAATGTCATGTAAGAACTAGCTTTTCCACTATTGTTTATCATAGTGAGTTGACTTTCAGTAACTTGATAGTATTGTCCCTGTTGTTAGTGTCATGTAAAAACTAGCTTTTCCACTATTGTTTATCCTAGTGAGGACAATAAAGATCAATTTGTCACTCATATGTAAAGAACAAAAATTTGGTGTCAAAGTAAAAAAAAAAAATAAGGTCTTTGAATATTGAGGACAATTTTAGCTCATCTAATTTTAGGGTTTACATTGTAGTTGGTTACTTTGAAATGTAAGAAAAAGAAACTTGAAATTGTGTTTCTCAAATAGACAAAAGGAAAAAATAATCTATTCTTTTGATTCTTTTCTATTTTTCCTTCCTATTCCCAACAGAGGGGCACTGTAAAAGCATTGTGAAATTTGATAGATGTAAAACTAGATGGATTCTGCCCAGATACATTGTAAACTCTTTAATATTGGGCTCATTAACACAAATTCATCATTTTGGCAATAACTTTTTTCTCCTTACAGAAGTAATAGTGACCATTACTTACAATGCTATCTTCAATGCATGCTACATATTACATGTTTTATTGAATTCAGGCCATTGTCAATTGTAAGGCACTCTACTATTTTAGTTATTTCAAGAAAAAGAAGACATTTTAATTACAATGCACCAAAAATTTTAAGCTGTATTCTTATTTGTGAAATGCCAAAATATGAAATAAATTTACCTTGAAATTTAACCCCTATCATATATTCTCTTAGTGCCTGTGTCAAACTAGCAGCACTGCTGTGATAGTCATGCAAGATGACAAATTGTACCTACAATGACCCCAAAGCCATAAGTAAATCTTACATGGTTAAATAGAAAACAAATGGTTTACTCTAGTGTTAGATGTTCTTAAGAAATAGTGCTTGCTCTGTGGGAGAATTCTTGAACAAATTTTGTTCTTAATTTCCCTCTGGGTTACTTCACAGTTTATTTGGGACCTATGAAGAAATTGATTGACATCAAAAAGGCTGTTAAAGAGGAAAAGAATTTAGTCCATTTTAGAGCTCTGCCATTTCTTTTCCCTGCATTCCTTCTTGGACAACTATGAATGGTTTTTTACAAGACACATATCTGTTATAGTTTGCACTTTGAGAATTGATGTTTTCCATCTCCTACCATGTCAGCCTTATATAAAGTCTTTTCAGTAGCCCTACCTTTCATATAGAGTCTTGGAACATGAAATAGTGACAGTTTTCTTCTTGAAGAATAGAACACAAATAGGCAATTTTTAATTGCCCAATCTTAAGACACAAATGTGTAACAAGTACAAAAGCCTGAAAACTTTTCCCATTCTTTTTTCTTATAAAGTACATAGTGCTGTAGTTTTTAGATGTAGCAAAGTTAAATAAATCCTTCAAGGCCAGAACACAGTCCAAATTGGTGGATGGAAATTAAAAATCATTGACATTAAATCTCTTCTTTTTGTATACAAAACACCTGCAAATTGGCAGTATTTTAATCAAACATTTAAAAATGTTTAATTTGAAGTTAAATGCTACTGTCTTTTAAAAGGCCCTCCATTTAAACTTTATAATCTTTTTATCTTTTAAGGTATTTAACTATTTGCACCAGTGTAATAGTTCCTTAATGCCAGCCTTTAATAATTTAACACTAAGATGATTTAGAAGGCAGAAATAATTTCCTAAAAGATACATTAACATTTCAAAAAGGAATATAATATTCTGTTTCTTCCTTCAAGTACAAGTGAGCAAGTTTCATTAATATTACTTAGGCAAAATGTTGATTAACATTCCCTACTGTGTAATGTAGAGAGATCTCATAAACAACAAGAACAAAAGGCAAAGCACTAATATGCTGGCAACAACAAAGGCCTCATGTAATTCAGACTCTCCCTCAGCTCCATTTAATTCCCAGCTGAATATACAATGGAGGGAACAAAGGGCATACACTCTAAATGGCTTAAGATTTATGTGGTCATGCATTTGCAAGTTCAGACCAATATTTGTAAATAAGCTATGTCTACCAGCTGTCTTTCAGGTTTCCATGCAACTTATGGGTATTAAAGGTGACATATCATGTCAATTATGATAGAAAAATATTTTATTAAGGGCAGGTGGGAGAAAAAAAGCTTGGTAAATTAATTGTTCTACATGAAATCATCCCTATTATTTCTACCAAACAGATCTTTTCCGGTTGCATTTGAAATCTCATTTGATTGCATTGCAATGGTTGGTTAACTAAAGCAATTTTATTTCCAACTAAGCCTGCAATATTAATTTTACTTACACATGTATAAACATAAAAGGTGCCTAATTTGTATTTTAATGACTGGTATCTTATGTATGGCTTATTAGTGCCAGCTTGTTACTGTGCAGGCAGAGTATAGACATCTTCAAATTGGGCAGTCAATAAAACCTTTGAGGAGGCTGCTCTCTTTAGCTTTGCAGAGAAACTAAATTAGAAGGTGCAAATTTTTCTAGAGAAATTGAATGTTATTCAGTGTCAATCAGGCTAATTTAGTTATTCAATATAATTTTAAGTTTATAATTTAAAAAATTACTTTTCCAAATCATATTTTGAAATGTTGCTTTAAAATTGTGACATTTAGAATACTGTGTTTATATAAGTAAAGTTAATAGGTACTGGAATCATGTATTTATTTCATCTATCCTTATTCATTTCATGGAGTTACATCATTCTTGTTAGTTGTAATACAAAGAATTGTGAATAGGTGCAATGTGAAAACATTTTTATTTTGGTTATATGTATAAAGAAAACACATTACAAGTTGATATGTACCTTGTATAAGAAAGAATTGAATTTTATGAGGAATAATTGGAATGGCATTCTATTTTAATGAATAATAAGTAAATTTGATATGCCACCAAATTGATTTTATAGCTTTGATATTCTTAGTTTCTCTGTCTGGTGGGACCACGTGCATAAGTTTGCAGCATTTTTCCCAAGAATAATAGAATTTATTGAGGCTTCTTTTAAGAATCTTGAGAGTCTAACCTCATCAAGATAGATCAAAAGGAGCCACGATACAAAATTTAATTGAAAGGAGTCAGGCTAGTTTATAGTGTCTGTATGCACACAATCAGGTTCCCATGATAAGATTATTCCAAATTAGAAAGTAACTGTGGGCTTTATTGTTAGTTGTCCTGGGTGCTAACCCAGATCTTTTGCTTCTTATATGAAAAGAAGCAAAATATTTCACCATTAATTTCCTAGCTAAAGACATTAGTTTCATTCTCAATAATATGTAATATTTTCTAGTGATCTAACCTCACTTTCTATGATTTCTTTGGAAGACAAAGTAAGGACAGTATTTGATAGTATAGTAGAAACTGCTTCATTAAGACAATGTAATGATATGTCCTGTGATAATGCAAATTTAGACATAAATACTGCTGTGTACATTGCTTTCTTCCCCTTCCCTCTCCATCAGGAATGAAAGGAGAAGTTACAAAGGAAGGCAGGCCTTGGTGACTTAGGAAGTGAAAGGTGCAATGTTGGTTTTTATTATTCAAGATCAATCTGCTGCCTCTGTTTTCTGAGATTGAGATTATGTAAATAGCCCATATTATTGAGAGTTTTCTGGAATTGATACCAGTTTTCTAAAAATTTTAGCCATACAGAGTGCCCAGAATCTTCCTCATTGATATTTAAACTGGAGTCAATTACTGCCACCAGCTGGTGCCAAATTACAGCTGTCAAAAGAGGGTTTTAAAGCTCAGATATTTCATTAACTTCTTTATAACTTGAGCTGCATTTTTATTAAAACCTTTGGATATTACTATGAGCATTAAAATGAAAGTTTACTTAATTTCTGAACCAGAAAACAAGTAAAAAGAAGACTGTATAAACATTATAAATTACTGCAATTTACATATAATACATAGTCAATGAAGACTTAATTTAAGCTTCCATTTACTTCACTTCCTTGTTTAAAATTCTTCAGTCATTTTTCCATTTAGCATATATTTAGGATATACTAGGTGCTTCATGATCTGGCCCATCTAACCTTTCTGAAATTTTCTATTGTAACGTATCCCAAACAGCTAGTGCCATTATCCTGAGATTCTAAGTCCACCTTAGAGTAAACTACTTTAAAATTCTCTTAAAACAATAGTCTTTTATTCACTTTCTTATTTTTTTACTATCTCTGCTTAGAATTCTTTTCTCTTTCTTGACAATTTCCTCTTGACCTTGATTGACCAGTGTTGCATAGGCTATTATATGTGCTCCACTAATACTCATACATGTTTCAGTGCATATTTTTTAATCCATATTTTTTACCACTAAAATGTAAATATCTGGAGGATAAGAAATGTGACTTATGCATTACCAAGAAGATGATTGACAGGTTCAATTCATGACAGGTAATAGCCTGTATATAATTTTTAATTTAAAAATAATTACTTATATTGGGACATCTGTTTTTACTTGTAAACATTACTGTCAAAATTAGGGAAAAATCTGTTTGAACTTTATTTTTGGGTCTGAATATATTTGTCCACAGCCATGGCATCATTATAGAGAGAACTGGGCTTAGAATTATGCAAATACACTCAAATTTTGGATCTGCCAACAACTTTCTATGCAGTTTTGGCAAAATTATAGTGCCAGGGTTTGGATGTGAGGTGTCCCCCAGTAGCTCACATGTGAGATAATGCAAGAAGGTTCAGAGGAGAAATGATTGGGTTGAAAGAATCTTGACCCAATCATGATTAACTGAGTGGTAACTGAAGTGGTAGGGTGTGGCTGAGAGTTTCACTCTCTCTGCTCACTGATCATCATGATTTGAGCTAAAGAGCTTCTGAAAAGGATCTGATGATGCTGAGAGTGGAAACTGCAACCAGAAGTAATTAAAAAAGAATATCTCAGAGCAGATAGAATGAGACCTGAGCTGTCTCTGGTTTAAATTTAAATTAAAAAAAAAAAAAGATTTCCTAAAGGATATTCAAATAACAGTCTTTATTTATAATTTTTTTAAAGTATACTACTTGACTTTATTAGTGGACATGATCCATTTGAGAAAATGCTATAGAAATGTAAGGGACTAACCAACTTGCCCCAGCATGCGAGATGGTTCACTTTAAAGCCCATCCTTTTATTCATAGACCCCTGTCACTTTGCAACATTCCAAGTGAACCTAATTGAGGAGTTTATGCTGTACCTCTTCCAATGATTTCTTTCAGTTCCTCACCAGTGTAAAACCTGACTCCAGTATCTTCTACCATTAAACAAACAAACATACAAAAGCCTATTGCCCCTTTTAGCTTTGCAACTTTTCTTGTCTTAAACTGCAAAACTCACAGAGGTGAGTTCATTCATCTTCACTTTCACCCACTAGTTGGCCCATTCTGATGAGGCTTCAAAATTGCATCTGGATAAAACTCTTCTTTGTTGTTCACATAAAACCTAATGAGCATTATTTTGTTGTTCTTCATACTTGCGATTTTTGTTTCACTTTCATGCACAACTTATTAGTTTACCTTCTTCAAACATTCTTTTAGCTTTCGGGAAACTCAGTTTTCCCTATATTCTCACTGTAAAATTCTTTCTCACTCTCCTTTTCACTCCTCTTCTATACAGTATCTGCAGTATCATCTAAATGTAGGGCAAGTCCTTCACCTTGTCATCTTAAATGCCCATGCTTTCTATCAGGATCCCTTGTCTGTCGTTAACTTTTAATACATTTCCCCCAGAACCTCTTTTCTGACCTCTAAACTCATTTACTGTGCTGTGTCCTGGCTGTTTCTGCTTGGGTGTCTCAATAGCATGGTAAGACTCAGATGCCAGAGAAACTATTCTTTCTATTACTTTCCTCCCCAATTAGCATGATCATCTGTCAATTTTCTGAAGTGATATCATTATCTCCCCAGTTTATATGGCCAAAATTAGGAACAAGTATTAATGTCTCCCTCTGACATAATCCACCTATTTTTCATCTGCACATTTCATCAATTCTAACTTAGCATTCCAGCATCCTTCGTCTCCACTACTGTTTTTGTTGAGAGCATCCACTCCCTTTAGGTGAAATCATCATGCAATGACAAATCAAATTGTGAATCAGAGCCTATTATTCTGTGATATTCACAAACCACTCTTACACAATTGTACCAAATAGAGTTCCCTACAAGCTACCTTAAAATACTTTCAATTAAAAAAGTTGGAGAAAGTTTCAGACAGGAGGCTCACTCACTGGTTACTCCTGTTCCTAAACTCATCATAAAATCCTCATATGGGATGTGCCTACCCCATACTGAGAGGAAAGGAGCATGCTTATCTCTGAGGAATCAAGGACACAGAAGAATTGGAACAAAGATGCCTTGATATGGTTCTTCCAGTTTATTAGCAATAGATCACACTTGATTATCCAAGCATTCTTTTCCACAGTCATTCACTTTTTTATCAAACCGAGCGTAAAATACACACTGTTTTCCTATTTCTTTGGGTTCTCATTTTCTTATAAAGGCTCCCATGTCACCTAGATCTAACATTTAATCTGTGTGCTTTTCTTTTGTTAAACTTTTTTTCTTTTCTTTTCCATTAGGGGCTTCAGCCCCTATTTAAATTTATCCTAAAATAGAAATGAAAGATAATTTTCTTACAGTTGGAGGCCTGTGATATTATATATGTGTGTGTGTGTGTGTGTGTGTGTGTGTGTATATATATATATATATATATATCAGTGTATGTGTGTGTACACACATATATGAAAATAAGATTTTAGTCCATCAATTAAATAGAACACTTTTTTAAATTTAATGATAGTATAAAAAATTTTATATATTCTTTTGACACAAACATTTTCATCTAACTAGGATGAGAAATTTAAAATTTGAAACCAAGAAGCCAGCCAAATATCAAATCAGAGTAGCATAAGTAACACAAACCTGAATTTAAAAAGCAATGTAGTGCTTTTCTTAAAAAGTTCATGCAACAATAAAATTTAGGCAACACAAGTAACAACTAGATTTTTTAAAAGAGCAAAATGTTACTTTAAGCCAAAATTAATAATATTAAATGAAGTTTTACATGAGCACAGTTTTGAAATGTTGCAAAAGATCTCCTTCCACTTTATCAGAAGACATTTTGTAATCAGGACAGCTTTTGATTTCTGAATGCTAAGGAAAATTAATGATCACAGAATTTTAGTAGTGTGGTATGTCATGAATTTACTATATTGATTACTACATTCTGAAAATTATGAAACTGCTACATTGCAAAAACTTCTTTATTTTTATTCCAATGTTTCTGCCTATGAGGATAGTTCTCCTGTGGATTTTCTAAGAATCAACCTGGAGGCTCTGTTTTTCCCAATGTCCCTACAAGGTTCCTAGTAAGTAGGTCCTGTGAGGATAGAGTGAAGACATTGTGAATCCCTTTACTGCAAGCCAGTGTAACCGAAGGAAACGTGGCCTGTCTTGTATCATGAGATTGAATAAAACCTGACTACACAAACTGGACTGTTTATTATAAAAATAAAAATGATGAATCAAAATAAAATTCTAAATCTTAGAAATAGAAGACTGAGCCAGGCATGACGGTGTAATGCTGTAATAATCCCAGATACTCAGGAGCTGGGGCAGGAGGATTGAAAGTTAGATACCAGCCTGAGCAATTTAGGAAAACCAAGTGTCAAAATTGTAACTTTATTTCATTGTTAATTTTATTTTCCTATAACTTATAATTTAATTGGATTTTATTAAATGCTTTGAGCCAAAAGAGTAGAATACTTTAATCATTGAGTTTTTGTGTGATTGAGAATATAGGATGTTTTATTTTGAACTTGAAGGAAATCTTGGCTAAGCATGATTTTTGTTTGTTTTCCTTAAAATTTTGGGACATTGCTTCACTGTATTCTGTCATTGTTATTTGATATAGGAAATTGGTCACTGGTCTGTTTCAGCCCATGCATCTTAAGTTTACTTGATTATTTGCACTGGTTTTCTACTTCTTCATTCCCGAGTTTGAGCTAAGGACAATACATATTTTATTCAGTATTTGAAATCTTTATACTGGCTTTTACTTATTTCAGATACTTTTTCTGTATATTTTTGAATTTTTCTTCATGCTATCTTCTTCAGAAGCATTACTTACTGTTGACTGAAGCACTTTCTCCATTGTACATTACCAACATCTTAGCTATTACAATTTTTCTGTCATCTGTGTTCTTCAACATTTCATTTTCCATGATTTTTTTCAATTCTGTCTTTAATGATGCTCTTTTAATGTACATTCTTGCTTTTTTGTTTTCATGAGGCTTTCTTCTCCAGATAAGTTTGTTTATACCTGTCTTTTTTCTCTGTTCTGTCAACTTATTTGCCAACTTATATTTCTTTATAACCTAATTTTTTGAATTCCTTTATCATTTTTTTGTTTGTTTGTTTGTTTACTTTTTTTCCTGGTCATTTCCATTCCCATTTGAAGTACTAGATCTGTTAATTTTTCTGATTTTGGTAAAAATCATGGGCTTTAATTCTTCATTTTATTATTTTATTTTTGGATTTCTCATCTTTCTTGGGTTTCTTTTTTGAAAAAAAAAAAGGCTGTGCCTGGTATTTTAGTCAGCATTTTGCCACCAGGGTCAAAAGGCTTGACAAGAACCATTTTACAAGCGGGAAAGTTTATTTAAAGCTCATGGTTTCAGAAGTCTATGTCCATAGAAAACTGACTCTATTGCTCTGGGCCCCAGATGAGACAGAACGTCATAGTGAAAATGTAGCAAAGGAAAGCAACTCAGGACCTGACAATCAAGAAGCAGAGAGAAATTATGCTTGGTTCACCAAAGATAAAATATATATCCCAAAGGCACGTGCCTAAATGACCCACCTCCTCAAGCCACACCTTACTTGCCAACATTTGCCACCCAGTTAATTCCCCTTAGGGGATTAATGCACTGATTGGGTTGAAATTTTCATAACCCAATCGTTTCACCTCTAAACTTTTCTACATTGTCTCACACATGAACTTTTGGAGGACATCTCACATCTAAACCGTGATCTTCTTCCCCTGACCCCTAAAAGCTCATGTCCCTCTCAAAATGGAAAATACAGTTTAGTTCATTTCCAAGAGTCCCCATTATTTCTACAGTTCTAGGATTTCTCAAAAGTTCAAGTTCAAGGGCTTCTCTAAGACTCAAGGCAAACTCTCAGCTTGAGCCCCTATTAAAATCAAAATCAAGTTAATATAGCCAATATATAAAAACATGAAGTAAACATTAGAATTCCAAAAGGAAGAAATAGGGGCATTAAAGGAAGGATAGAACCAAAACAAAACTGAATTCCAGCTTAACAAATAAGTCCTATAGCTCCATGTGCAGTGTCTCAGGCACTTGGCATCATGATGTTCCCTCCAAAGGACTTGGGGTAGCTGTGATCCTATGGTGTGGCTGGTTACAATCTACATGGCTTCTCTCTTGGCTTGTTTCTCTCTAATTCCTATAGCTTTCCTCAGCAGATGCCCCATGTTTCTGGCATTTCTTCATCTTGGAGGTCTCCACTACTTCTCTGGCCCACTTCTCACATCTTCATGCACTGCCCTTTCAGGGGCTGCTTGCAGAAATTCTGATCCTGCTGCACTTTTCTGGTTTCCTAGTCCTTCTTTTGAAATCTCAGTGGAGACCTCCTTGGCCCCCTAACTCCAGCATCCTGCCATTGTGCAGAGCCAGCATCATGTTAGCCTAGGTCTGTCAATATCTCAAGCAGTAACTAAGCCTGCAAGGAGGACACCTACAGCAGCCTCTGCATGCCTGGGTGGCTGAGAATGGTGAAACAGATTCCTAGCTCCCCACCTCCTGGGAGTGATATTGGTCTTAATAGCACTGTTGTTTGAATCTAAATAGAAATTATGCAGGTATGCTTTCACACAGGTCTTTGAATAGAATCAAATTTAAATGAGGAAACTAGGAATAGTACCACCTTATTTAAAAGCTGATAATATTCTGAATTTGACTAAACAAATATAACTGAAATTGTATGGAATTTAGTTTTTATTTGAATTTTTATTTTATTTTTTAATCTAGCCTTATGTTTCCACCACTTATTTTGTGGTAGGATCTGCAATGAATATAGAGACCTGCTCCCATCAAATGCCTTTCCCACATAAACAGTCCATACATGTCATTGAGATCAATTATGCTTACAAAAGTGCTGCTTCCCTCTTGAAACATAATTTTAAAAATTTCCAAAATAAATACAAGGGAAATGCTAAGTAATAATGAGAGCAGCAGAAAATAAGAATGTCCATTTTGTTACATTGTATTATTGCTTTGTGGAAATATATAGATGAATAGATAATCAGCAGAGTTATTTTAAGCTCTTGAAATATCCTTAAAACATTTTAGCAATCTTAGCGTTTGTATAAATGTTGGATTTTCATTAATTTAAAATTTAAAATTGGTAAAATCACATAGATTTAAATTTCTACACTGTCATTTGAAAAAGCTGAGGTATTTGTGTTCTGAAGATTTGGGTGTTTAAAAAAGAGCATTAGTTACTCTCTGGAGAAAATAGATTATAGAGTCTAAGTTGTAATAAATCAAAAGTATATGTTTGGTTCAGCTGCTAAATTCTTTTTTCTTTTTATAATCTTTGTGCTGAGTGAAAATGACCAAATCTTATATTCAAGATGACATAAGCCTATTTCTTTGGCTAGAAGGGAAATGGAATGACAGAGAATATCAATGTTTCTTTTCTTTTAATGTCAGAAAATCCTGAGGCTTCCCAGAGTTTCTCTATTTTAGTTTACCCTTAAACTCTGATTCGTAGTCATTTTAATAATATTCTAGATTTTAATTCAGGAAATTTCTTTTGGTTCATAGAGTTTTCTTTATTTGGGGTAGCCAGGGGGCAATGGTGGAAGAAATGGATAATTTTACATCACATAAGAGTAGAAATCACATTTTTCTGCCATTTTCCTCATACTGTTTATTTTCTTGCATAAGAGAATGTTTAGAAGTTTAGAGAAAAAGATTCTCTGGCATGGACACTTTGTATGTTCAACTTGCCAGTGTTTCTTTTCTCAATACTCTCAAAATGTCAAGGATATTTCATTGATGATTATAAATAATATTGAGCCATGCTCTGTGACTCAGATAAAACAGCTAAGTCAGGAAAGCCAAGGTCTAACTACAAAAGCGTTGTTTGGCCATATTGAGAGCTTTTTGAATTTAGAATTGAGAAGAGTAATTATACTATCATTCATAGCCTGTACCTTAGCTTGCCAGAGTCCTATCACCCAATAGCTTGAAAGTTCTTCAGGAGATGTAAAATTCAAGGCTACTGTTGAGTAAATTCAATTCATCAAAATATTTTTATTTCAAAGACATCAAACATCTATTGTATGGTGGGAAGTCTACTTAATTATGTTAGTGCTACACAATTGGTAAGTTGAAAATAAAATTTAAGCATCTTTTACCACAGATTATAAGCATTTATAATTAGAGACCTTTGATAAAAATTCCAATCACATTTAACTCATTCAAAGATAGAAATCAACTCATCTTTCCATTTCAATCTCTCTCCTTATCTTACTTCAAAAATACAAAAAAATGTGTGCAATTGATAAGTTGCATACAATTATTATTGTAATTGAATTGTTATTGCTTTCATTATGCATATGAATCTCTTCATTATGCATATAATAGTAAAAAGTAAAAACAATGTTTTTACTATTATACTAAAATAGAGAGAGAGAGAGAGAGAGAGAGAGAGAGAGAGAGAGAGAGAGAGAGAGATGCTGTTAATCCAAATGGAAAAGTAATGTAATTTATTTTCTCTATATAGAGTAAGAAGTGATCACAGAAAATTTGAGAATTTAGTTCCAGGTTGCTTCAGGATTGATTTCCACCTTCTTCCTTGGAAACCTGATCCATAGTGGTCCTTTAACTTTAGCTGCTTTCAAGCTCCCCTGGGGCTTTATTTGTGAAGAGCAGTTTGGTTACAAAGGCCTTCCTGCTGGGATAAGCAATACCCAAAATAAATAGAAACTTTAAGAGTAAACAGAGTCAACCAAACAAGTAATTAAATAAGTAGATATTGTGGGTACTGACAGTAACTAAATTTAAAAGCAAGGTTTTCTGAATTAAAAGGAAAGTATGGAAAATTAAGTGGACCACATTAGGTACCAATATATTTTATTTGGAAGTAGTTTTTAAAGCACTGGGGACGCATATGCAGCAGTATGTGCTTACCTAGCATGTGCAAGGCCCAGGATTCAATTCGATCCCTGGTACTGGGGTAAAGTGTATATCAATATATCTATATCAATATATGTGTATCTGCATATTATATATATGTATCATATATATATGTACTACATAATTATATTTCAGGGTATAATATACGTTTTAGATTTTATGTATTAGCACTTTAGTGATACGAAAACTGATTTGTAGTTTTAAAAACAGTTAAAAGTTTCTTTATGTTTTTCGTTTTTGGTAAATTGAGTGTTATAAGAGCTAGATGAGGGTGTAAGTAATGATGTTAACATGTGATTGTTGATTGTTTCTAGGTGACTATACTCTGCTGCATGCATTTCTCTCTACATGTGGGCTCTTGCTGAGTTTTGTCACTGTGCTTCTCAGCTTTCAGCTGTTTGTTTGGGTTGCTGTCTAGGGAAGCATCCAGTAACAAAGACAGTAATTCCTCACAGCCTTTCTTCATGCTGATGAAATCCTGTTCTCTCCTTTCACTCTTTAATTATTTATTTATTTTTTTCTCCTTCATGTCCTGGGCATTAGAGTTTACAATAATTGGTCAGGGAGACTTGAAGCATGTAGACACTTTGGAATAAATTCTAGTTTTGATGAACTATTTTCTTTGGCTAATGGCAAAAAATAAAACAAACAAACAAACAAAACCAAAACCACCTGGGAAGCTTATCAGGAGAGAACATTTTTATACAGAAGTTGAAAGATTAAAAACTTAGTATCCCCATACTAAGGACTCTCATTTAATATGGTAGTATTCCCTTAGTAAATGAAAAAGGAAGTTAATTTGCTCTAGAGGAAGTCATGTGAACCTGGATGTTAAATAGACAGTGTTCTAATTTTGTTTTTGGTGCTTACTAAAAAAATTGAACATGTTTCCTCCTCTATAAATTATAAGTCTATACATATTCATAATATTTGTATTTCAGGAGATGGTATAGATTTTCATATTAAATAATAAGACTGTACATGTTCATAATATTTGTGATTCATGAGATGAATTTTATTATTTTTATTATTAGAAATTCATTTTAAATAACCAATAAATGTACACCACACTGTTTTTATTATTTTTTATACCTGTGTTTACTAGATGACTAAATGCCAACTGCCATTCATTGTTTGAATCACATTTTATACCTTTTTAGGTTTGGCACAATTCTTTTCAACATTTATGTGAGCATGTTTTTTTTTTTTTTTTTTTTTTTTTTTTTTTTTGGTACATAGCTTATTATTTCCACTACTTTAAAGGAAAATATCTGCTGTTTTTTTCAGGTTCTCTATTGTTTTTACATGTAGAAAAAAACATTAATTCAAACATTTCACTTACAGTTTTGTGCTTACAAATACTTAAAATATTAACAAAAGACAACATTAGATTTTGTCCAATGTCTTACATACAAATGTATAATACTTGTTATGAATATGTTCTCATGTGAATGTAGGTCTGTAGAGACAAGCAGACTATTTGAAGAATTTTTGGTGTTTGCTGAGAAAACCCCTTTGACTCTATGCCCATTATTTTTCACTGTTCTGCAGGCTTTGATTACATGAAGAAGCTTATTGCTCAAGGCAAAATCTCATTTATCCTTTTCATTAGACAAGGACAATGATGCTAGTGATCATCATTTCCTTTTTTCCCAGTCTGTCAAGACGCTTAAGGCTAAATTTAATGCTTAATTACAGGATTACAGGCTCTGTAACAGCTATCTTTTCCCTCCTTCTAAGAGTTTCATTTTAATTATTATTGCTGAAATATTTATTTTAACTGTCCAGTTCAATAGATTTTTTTTGTCATTTGCTCGAAGAGTAGAACCATGTGTCTTAGATCAGTGATGTTTCCTGAGACTTGGTAGATAGAAGAATTTAAAAAAATCTCTATTAGAGCTTTTGAATTCAACTGTATTGATAACCCTACAAATAGTCTAGTTATAAGTCGATGACTGGTCAGTTAAATATAAAGGGGTGGTCATACAAACATCAATGAAAGTTACAGGTAAAAGCTTTAAGGCATTGGAGTTTTAAAATATGATATGTTGTCCCAAATAAAATTATATTATACATATGAATATCATGTAGTCTATTATACCTGTTGACCTAATTTTCAGTTTTAAATACCATTCTAGATCCAAAAATCATTTCAATGAAGATTGAACAAAAAATGGTACAGCAAACAGCTTTCAGTTGTACAATTGAACAATTTTCTTCTACTTACAGAGATTTGAATTTGAATGTGTAAACTAAGCAACCAGCTTATTGGAGATAAAAATCTAAAAAAATACATATTTATGTTGTGAATCCTATATAATGCATCACATAGCTCTTTCAGGATAGCTTTGTTTCATTTATAAATGGCTGGTTTGCTGTTAGCTTATAAATTGTAAGTGCTCAGAATTTTTTCTTGGATATATCTAAATTCTTTCATGACTCCCCAAGGAATATAGTCTTCTAGTCATCTCAACAATAACAATGAAAAAAAAAACAATAAAAACTTCAAAAAGGAAGAAAATTACCTAAGAGTCACTTTAGACAGATTATAGGATCTGCCAAAAGCTTAGGTTTTCATGCACCTTTGATATCAGGAATGGCCTCTGCATGGCAAAGTCATGTATTTGACCTAGTGTGTGAGTTTAGAAGAATCACACAATTTATAGTTGGAACATATCATGCAACTGCCTGGCTGGTCAGGCTGTGGAAGTTGGCCAAGGTAATCAGTGGTGCTACAGAGGTTACAGCCTCTTCTGAGTTTTCTCAAATCATCAAAAATTGGTAAGCTGCTACTAAATTATCAGTGCAACCATTTTAATATTGCTTTAGTGTATTTCAAAGTGAGAATTAAATGAACAAAGCTCTATAATTACTTTCTCTATATAAACTGAAAGTACTATTGAAACATATAATATATTTTATTAACAATTTAAAAAAATTTCACAAAATATGCACACAGGCGTGATGTTACTCCTTTTCACTGTATTGTTTCAGATTTAATTGTAAAGCTAGTGGTCAGTAATAAAGCATCCTTCTTTCCCTTAAGAATTCATGAAATAGCATTAATTTTTTTAAAAATTTCAGAAATAACTATATATGCATATATGACACAATAGTATAAATTAAGATTGCCAGATTTAATACCTAAAATATCTGATGCCCTAGTAACATTCGAATTTCTGATAAACAAGTATATTGTTTGTGTAAATTTAGAATATACTTTTAGTAAACAAAATTTTTATTATTTTTATTATTAGATTTAATTTTCTGTGTTCAGAGTATCCTGTGTTTGTCAAATCTATGGTATATATAATATCATTTTCTAAATATTATATTCTTTCATAATGTTGAATGATTGCTAAGTTTTCTTAAACCATGAAATAACTATATAAGTATCTCATGTGCTAATCAGGTAGATTTAGTCATTCCACTATGTTTGTATATGTGTGTGTGTGTACATTAGTATGTACACATCTATATAAATATTTCAAAATATCATGTGGTAAATACACACAAATTTATCAGTCAACAAAAAAATAATAATTTAAAACTAAAGATATTTTCTCATTTTTTTTTAAAAAGAACCTGCTGTGTGAATGGTGCCACATGACTGAGTGACTCAAGAGGCTGAGGCAAGTGGATCGCAAGTTCAAAGCCAGCCTCAGCAACTTAGTGAGACTCTGTTCCTGCAAAAAGAAAAAAAAAAAAAGAAAAAAGAAAAATACTGGGATGTGCCTCAGTGGTTAAGCACACATGGGTTCAATCCCCAGGACCAAAAATGAAAAAAAAAAAAAAAAAAGCCTAAGATCTGCTTTCTCTAAAGCAACTACTAAGCAATATTAGGCCAATTACCTAAACTGGTTTTAGTATTATTTACTTGATGGTGAAAGGAAATATTAATACCCATCAGCTTTGATTAATATTTTTTGTTTATCTTATATTATTGTGTCACTACCTTGATGATATATAGTTTGATGCATTTAGGTTTAGAATTTTGATGATAATTTTATTTGATCTGCTGTCAACTCATTTATTTATTCCCCTATGGTGTTTCTAGATCTGTTATTTTTTTTATTAAATAAAAAAATCCACATGAGTAATCAATATATAAAGTATACTGGAATAAAAACTTCAGTCTTCCAATTTTGTAGAAAGGAAATAAGTTCTGGTGTCTGTGAAGGTTAATTAGGTGCTAATATATTCTCTTCATTCTTCTCACCTGGATATTGCCTTTGAAATTGCTTGATTCTTTAAATGTAAAATATTTTCCAGACAGGGTTTCTTATGTGCTAGGAAAGAAGTCAACATGATCAAAAGATGACTATGTTGATGGTGTTCCTTTGTTCCATAACACATTTGCAATCATAGTTTAAAAAGTAGACAACTCTGTAATTGGCTCCATGTCTCTGCAATATTTTTGTTCTCTCCAGAAGTGACACCAGCTTCTTAATATTGAAGTAATTTAGGTAAACCCTTTGGCTAATCAAGTGATTTTGTTTCCTAACAAAACAAAACAAAAAAACCCCAATGTCTTTTTTATACTGTTCTTATGCTTAGCTTAATTAAATCTTTTTTTAGCATTTAGAAATTTTTACTTGATGTTTCAACCTTCTTTTATTCTATTTGTAACTGTATTAGACAAATGTATTACACATATTTAAATAAGGGCCTTGATTATGATTATATGAAGGTCTTAAAATTGAATTCTAGATAACATTATTTAGACATACACATCTCCTTAAAATCTGAAAAATTCTTTCCGATAAATTTTAAGGTTAAGTTACAATTGCAACTGTTTGAAGTTCAAGTTCTTTGCCCAATTGATAATGAGAAGACAAAACAACTTTGGCTGGGCTAATCCCTTTACTGACACAGGCCAAGAATTGGACTTAGGAGTGAAATGTGAACCTTTTTACTTGACAATTATTCATAATTGTATTACATCATTCTGTCAGTCTTGGGGGCAATTTGTCTATGATGTTTGGATAACATAAAGATTTTTATTTAATACTCTAAAGCAAAAGCATTACATTTTCTTAAAAAATACCATATAAAATTAGAATGACTAATTTATTAAAATCTGCCTGAGAAATAAGCATGGTCCACAGAATTTTTTTTTTCTTTTAGTTTGGACAGCAGATGAAATTAAGTATACAATGTAACCAGCACTGTGAGGAGTTCTTAGGATTTGTTGAGAATCTTAGATTCTTGCTTTCAGAAATTAACATTTTAACAATCATGCATGTTTTAATTAGGGAAAAGTTATATCTGAATCAGTGAACAATTTGAATTTAAAACATTCTTTGAAATGTAACTTAATTAGATACAGTTACTAAAACTAGGCTAATGAAATAGAGGGATTTTTACTTGTTTCCAAAGCAACTATGTATTATTCAGATAGAATGGAGTGCCTCTAAAAAAAAAAAAAAGTCCTTTTATTTCTTCTGCAGTAGCATTCCTTTCTTTACAATTTTAGCAATTATTTTTGCAGACAAGTAGAACAAATACACTAACCTTGACTTTTTTTTTAAAAAAAAAACCCACTGATTTCTATTTTACATATAAATGACTGTTATTTCATTATGTTAATAAAAGATAGCAGTGGTTGATCTTCTATCGTTAATATATGCCATGTGGAGAGATTGCCAGATTGTGTATGGTAGGTATAAAGAGGTTGAGAATGTTATCTTAAACAGCTATCCCTCAGAAACACAGTTATAATTTTCAAGGATAAATGAATATCCTTTGAATTGACCTTTTAAGATCAAAAGAAAAACAATGATTAGAGGTTGGTCTTGAAGTTGTACATGCTTCTATAGAAGATGTCAGAGATTTCAAATAAAAAGGAAAAACTTTGCCTTTGTTTCTCAAAACAGAAAGACATCTCTGCATTCTGTTGAATATGCACACCAGAAAAAGAAGCATACTAATCAAAGGCTCACAGAAAACAATAGATAGATCCAGATACTAAGACTGCTTCTGTGATCTAAACAAAACAATCACTCAGGGGAAACTTCACAACATACAAATGGAAGTATTCTAGAGACCATATTTATCAACCAAATCATTTTACAGAGGAGGAACCCAAAGCCTTAGTGAAGTCATTCATCCAGCTGGTCAGTGCTGAAAATCATTTAGTTGACTTAATCATGTGCTCAGTAACTATTTTAAAGCATTTACTGTATGCCTACAGTAGATGCTCTTAGTTCCCTGCCTGCATCTCAGTGCCCAGGAACCTGCATGCATGTTCTATTCTACTCCTATACATTCCTCCAGCGTCTTCCTGCAAATCTTGGCCTTTGAAGGATTTCTTCACAGCCTTGATTGTGCAGGAGTGAATCCTCCCAACCAGTGATAGCCGGTGTGAATGGATACTAGAGCAGACTTCTTACTCTTTGGATGGAAGAGTTTTGTATGATGCTCTATAGTATCACAAAGGTTCCAGGTTTTTTTTTCTTTCTTTCTTTCTTACTTTCTTTTTTATTTTTCTTTAAACACACCATGATTTTAATTTCTTTGCTTTTTGTCTTGCTTTTCCACTATCCTATTAGTGTTCCCTGGGGTTGCTTCACAAGTTCCCTGTGCTCAAGTCCTTGTCTTAGTGTCTGTTTTTGGTGAGCCAAATCTACAATAACTGTACATACAGTCCATAGAGACCTTGTTGTACAAGATAAAATGAATTTAGACTTCCTAGCTGTGTTCTTATATATAAAGTTGTATGTATTTAAAAAATGTTTACTTTCTGCTTTATTAAGCCTGGATTTGAGACTATTTCCTTAAAGGGACTTAAACCTAGTATATGATATCCAAGCTAAACAGTAACATATTTGTTTTACTGTTATCTCTTTTCATCTATGGTCAGAAACCCTTTGTCTCAATAGTGGAGAATGGAGAGGGAGAAGAGAAAGAAATCTAAAGATTAATATAGTATAATGTTTATGAAATTTTTATTGATATCATTTTTAAAAAGATAATACTTATTGCATATCTAAAATATTTTGTGAGGTTAAATTCTATCCTATAATAGACATATAGTGAATGTCTCTTATCCTCTCTCTTCCATCCTATATAATTCTTAATGTCCAATAGGAGATAAGTTAAATTGGTGTAGTGATAAACAGTTTAGTGTCCTTTGAGGTCTTAATTTTAACCAGATTATTTTACAATTAATAATTAATTGACAATAATGTGAGTCATTATACTTTGTCTTAGAATCATGATTTTTCTGAGGTTGATAGTGATTAATTTGGAAAGGTGGTGCTAATGATTCCATTGGACAAACTGACAAAATTTTATTGCCAGGATATCATATTATGATAAAATGCTATTAATTTGATCATGAGTCAAGAAGATGTGGCTGGTCTAACTCAAGGGGAAGCATAAAAGTTGAAATATTTTGGTGGCTTAAATATTTATGCTTTAGATGATTATACCTAAAGCTTCCTTGAAGTTACAGATTAAAGGAGATTAGAGCAAATTTCTTGGCATTATTGATGTGTGGGTTTAATTTTGGACTGAGTTTCCCTGGAGATTTTGTGCTATGGAACATAATATATTTATATTCTCATATTCTACTTTTATTTTACTCCTATGATTTAAGTCGTATGTTTATTGATATAATTTGAAGCACCAGAATAGCTTGTAGGCAGATTCCTATTAAAGTTTATAAGATGAAGAAATAAATTGATATTGCTTTTAATGTTTAACAAGGGTGGATTTTTTTTTGAGGTTCAAGAACCAAGGAACACTGAAATCACGTGTATTTACTTTTTTTTTTTTTGTAATTTGTTATGGGAGTGAAACTTGTCAATGTTTTAGCTTATGTGAAACTTTTGGAAATGTCTGTGTATTTTCTCTGCAGTGATATGTTTTTTTGTGTGTGTGTATGTGTCCTTGCACACACATGTCTACAAATGCTAGCTTTATTGTTTTAGTCTTGCTTTTCTAATAGTTTATAGGCTTGTGATATTCAATTATTCATCCATCAATCTATTAAATAGCAGTACAACATTCCAAGCAATGTCTCTACTCAAACTGGAATAATTTAATCTTCTCTTTCTTTTTAAACACACTTCTTTTATGTTGAAGTAATTAACATTTTCTTTTGGTGAATGTTACAATTATTTCTGATTATGTCAATAGTTTCATAGCACTGCTTTAGGCTGCAAACTCCTTTCGAAATTAGGTAATTAAACATAATAGAGACACATGGATCTATTATCTTTTTCTGTGACCACTCCTCTTAAGTAACTTTGGCTTATAGGTTGGCTAACATGCTGGGTCAGTTATTAGGGAATACTTTGTCTGCATTTTACAAATACCACAACAAAACTTTTTTTAAAACTATAATTTTACAAATATACCATGGAAATTATCTCAGGAATAAATGTAAAACTAAAGAAGTACATTACAATATACCAAAATTATTTTCCAATTTTGTTTTTCCAATAAGGCTAATGAAATTCAATTCACATTTTAACACAGATTATAAAACAAAGTTAATAACATAAAATGAATGTATTTAGAAGAGTAAACATTACCTTTATTTATTTTAGGTGAATTATGTAGAGCATATAAGGAATTCACTATCTCCCCAAAGCAGGTCATTCCTGTATTGATAATAACAGATTGGGGATATAAAGACCTGTGTTAAACTCAGTTTGTCTACTCTTAATCTTACCTTTACAATCCACAAAACTGAGATTGATAATGATTTATCTTTAGCAATATATTCTTTTTTAAATTAATTTTTTATTTATATATGACAGCAGAATGCATTACAATTCTTATTACACAAATAGAGCACACATTTTCAGATCTCTGGTTGTATACAAAGAATATTCACACCAATTTGTGTTTTCATACATGTACTTTGGATAATAATATCCATCACATTCCACCATCATTTCTAAACCCCATATCCCCTTTCTTCCCCTCCCACCCCTCTGCCCTATCTAGAGTTTGTCTATTTCTCTCATGTTCCCCCTCCCTACCCTACTATGAATCAGCCTCCTTATATCAGAGAAAACATTCGTCATTTGGTTTTTTGGGATTGGCTAACTTCACTTAGCATTATCTTCTCTAACACCTTCCATTTATCTTCATATGCCATGATTTTATTCCCTTTATTGCTGAGTAATATTCCATTGTGTGTGTGTGTGTATTAATCCATTCATCTATTGAAGGACATCTAGCTTGGTTCCACAGTTTAGCTATTGTGAATTGTGCTGCTATAAACATTGATGTGGCTGTATCCCTGTAGTATGCTGTTTTTAAGTCCTGTGGGTGTAGACTGAGGAGAGGGACAGCTGGGTCAAATAGTGGTGCCATTCCAATTTTCCAAGAAATCTCCATACTGCTTTCCATATTGTCTGCACCTTTTTCAATCTCACCAGCAGTGTATGACTGTAGCTTTTTCCCCACATCCTTGCCAATACTTATTGTTATTTGTCTTCATAATGGCTGCCATTCTGACTGGAGTGAGATGAAATCTCAAGAGTAGTTTTGATTTGCATTTCTCTAATGGTAGCAATATATTCTTTAAAAAAATATATATATATATGTGTGTATATATATATATATATATGTATATATATATATATGTGTGTGTATATATATATATATATATATATATATATATATATATATATATAATTATGTTTCCAATGCAGAGCTTGCCATGGTAGAAAGCTCAAAATGTATTTATTATTAAAACAAAAATTAAGAGTTCAAAGAAGAAATAGATTTATATTTTATCATTATAGCCCATGGATTATTGAACAACACCTTAATGATAGTATTTTGATATCATATTTTTAAAGAAATTGTGATATTCAAGCATATAGTTCAAATGTATAGTTATTTAATTTTTATGATGCAGACAAAACTAGTGGATAATTGATATGAAAAAAGGGAAAGAAGTAAGTTTTAAAATGACTTGCTGATATATTGCTCACTAAATATTTAGTTGGTGCTAAGTAACTTTGTCAGAAAGATGATTATAAAATTGTCAGAAAAATATTAAAATGATTTGTATTTGAGGTAAATGTTTTTGAGCCCTTGTTTTCATTGATTTTCTAAAATTTTTCTGCTAGAATTTTAAATTCTAGACAAAATTTTTATGTAAGAACACAACTGAAGTTTTATTTCTCAAATCTTGTTCACATTTTGCAAACCACCAGAATTTGATTTAAAAGATGGACACAAGAAAGGACATAGATGTTGAGTCCTGTGATCTTTAAGGAATCAGGATGGAGTAGCATCCAGGATATGGATTGGGCATTGATTATGAAACAGTTATATTCTTATATTGCCCCCATTGGAAATTAGAGTTCAAACAAATGTCATTGACAATTAGTAACAGAAAACTGGGATGGATAAATCATTGTAGGGACTGTGGCATTCTATAAGTACTAGTAATTGCAGAAGATAGAATCCAAATTCTAAACTGGCTTAACAAGAACTTTATAAATCATTGGTCCTTTAATCATGAAGTCAATGGAAGGAGCTAGCCTCTGGCTTGGATAGATGCAGGCTTTAATAGTTTCAGCTTTTCCCACTGTAACTACCCCTGGACCCATTATTTCTGCAGAAGAACAGGAAAATCAAATACTATTATTTGGTAGTTGTAGGCATTTACTAATTGCTATGGTCAAAGAAGAGGATGGTAGGATTTGCTAGCCACATAGAATCACATGATTTTTCTTTTTAAGAAATAAGCCATTCTCGAAGACAGCATAGTTTCTAAACAGGAAAAAAAAATATTACCAAGTTTAGCAAATCTTCATGTCTATTATTTTTTAAAATATGACAACATCTGATTTAACTGCGTCATTTCCTCCAACAAGATTACATATTTTGGGTATTGGATGGACAAGCAAACTTTTGTTTAATACAAGACTGAAATTTTTTTTGGTAAGAGTAAATAAAGATTTATATATAAAGAAGATGAAGGGATAGAAATAAAATGTTTAGAATCAGAGAAATTCAAACACCTCAATACCTCAATACCAGGATGCATATGGAATCATCAATTAGTTATCACTTCTGTTGTATTTTTCCTATTATTTAATTTGGTTTACCAGATTAAAAATAGCAACAGTTAGCAATTCAATTTCTTCTCTACTCTGCTGCATAGAATCTTTGAAGAAAGTACTTTAAGTCAAACAGACTCGCAGCATAAAAACTGATCTAAAAAAATAAAATTAAATATAGCTCAGTTGGTAGAGTGCTTGTCTCACATGCACAAGGCCCTCAGTTCAATTCTCAGCACCACAAAAAAAAAAAAAATCATGTATGCATAGCAGATAAATTATATGGATATCTCTACTTTTTTACATATATAAACATTAGTTGTCAACATTTATGTGTACCACACATCATAGTAAAAACTTTACAGCTTCATCTCATTTATTATCCTCTGTCACACAGTGTGAAGGTAGATTTACCAAATGTCTTCTGTAATCTGGCAATGCTGATCTCTAGCTGAACCTGTACCCATCATTATTTTTTCTAAACTACATTTTCTTAAACATGTTCATGAGATCTTTACTTCAAACACCTATAATTATGTGGCAAAATATTTTTTCCAGGACTACATTTCTATAAATATTTGCTCATATTCACATCTTCCATGTGCACAAACAACCACACATACACATGTTCCTAGGTTCTTTTATTCACACAGTTCTACCAAGCTGCTGGTTGACATGTGGCCAGTACAGAAATTGTTTTGAACATAAAAGTAGTGACATAAGTGGTTTCTGGGCCAAATTGCTATCAATGTGCTTTTCTGGTGTTATCAACATTAATAAAATTTGACTTGTGAATGATTTTAGTTAAACAACATGGTCTTGGCTTGCAGGAGTAATTAACATAACTCATTTTTAATGAAGAGTATCTCATAATTTTCAACTGATTGCATATTTGGAACTCAGGAGTGATAAAAATTACAAGGAACATGCTATATTTTTTTAAAAACCACATTAATGAAAAATACAGCTGCCCAAAATTTGTTAGGTTGTCGATCATGTGCATAGCCAAGGTATAGCCAAGAAAAGAGAATAAGCAAATTGGACAGCAAGTTAATCTCTGTTTGAATGTTGAATGTGGTGTACATTTCAAATGTTGATAATAAAATTCTAATTTTCATTTCCAATATTTTAGTCTTATCTTTGGCAACATCTTATTTCTACACAGAAGCTTGGTACTTAGGCCTTAGATTTTTCACATAAACTATTCACCAGTGGCTGGCTTAGACATGTCATGCAAAGAGCTGTCACTCACAATATGCATTTTAAAGATGAAATAGTTTATTTTGCCCAGGTTTAATTTTTGACTCCAAATAGATATTTGGAGTCTAAAATATTTTTTTTTTCTCAACTTGCTAGGGGGTGTTTTAAATTTCAGTCAGCAGAAGTATTATATTAGCATGGACCCATTTGGGTCAATTCATTTTGAGGAAATAATAAATAAGTAAACTATTTGGTTAAAATTTGGAAACAAAACAATTTGTTCTTGTCATCTGGTGGAGCTTAAATTATGAAAAATAGCTCTCTAAACGTTTAACTAATCCAAGAATCTAGTTCGAGGTGGTTGCTGGCTTTATTCCATGATGTTGTGCATAATGCCCTGAAATTTGCTGAAAACCTCTGCGTTTGAATGTGAACTACATTCTAAGATGATGTTTAATAATTTTTATTAAATCATTTAGACAGAAGGATAATAGAGAAATAAGACTCTATAACCTGTGCCTCTGGCAGTTAGCTTATGTGCCACAGTTTTAATGAAAGTATTCAGTGATATTGGGATACCCATGAACTCTCTGGAGGAGGAATTGAGGTAGTTTTGAGTAAGGACAGGCAAGTTTCTCTTTCTCTTTGTATCTCACTGATCAACAGAGGGGGACTGTTTTAAGTGTCCGGAATACTTAATTCTCACTTATTTTGAAAACTGGAGCATTTTAGTTCACGTAGGAGTGTGATCCAAGTATAATAAGGCAATTTTCACATATAGCAGATCAGAATGACTGTCTTAGTTGCATCATCTTCTCGCCACAGATGAGTTGAAGGGTGACAGCTTGGTCCCTGTGGTTAGGTGCAGATATTATTTATCATTGTTTCTTGAACACAGCACAGAGAAGGTCACCAGTGTAATTCTTGTGTGAATGGAATATGGCTCCCTCTGCTGATTCTGTGACACAGAAACCTTCCTGCACAAAGTCTAGGTGGGATGTAAGAAAGGGGACATGATTAAACAAGGAATTCAGCTGAGACTTTGCCTCTTTTCCTTTAATTCTTCCCACTTAAGGTATTTACTGTATTTATAAAATTCTCCTCTTATTTTCTTTAGCACAGAGTTCATTTTAACCAAAAGCTCATCTCTATAAAAACATCAGATCATAGAATTTGGTTGATTCAGTGTATAATTCCCCTTCCTAGAATTGTTTTTTATCCCATTCCTTTAACGATTGACTCTGGATGTATTTTGGTAATTCAGCTATTTGAATTACTCTACTGGAGACTGATTTAGTTCAACATTGCAGCACATCTTAATATATATTTTCATGTAGTAGAGAAGATGGCTATTAAAAAAAAGAAGATGGCTATAAATAAAAATTATTTTTATTTATAAAAAAATCACCCAATTATGATTTTTCTCAAACTTTAATAACTTCTGAGCCAAATAATTCTGAAACAGTATAAACAAAATCCCAAATAAATCCTTACAATTTTCTATAAGAACATACGATGAACTGGGGCTGGAAAAATATTTTAAATGGCTGAAAAATCAAATGCTCTATGAAAGTTTGCATTTATTTTAGTGACGTTTTACCCTGGAAGAGCACTGTATTGATTGAGTAATGCCAGTTTATAGTTTCTTCAAATCCTGATTTCCTATGTCAATTTATCCTTAATGTTTTTCTGTTATGTGTAATAAATGGATAATGTACATTCTGCATAAGAAAAGTTTGTAGCTTGAAGATGTGAAGGTATATTTATGATAGTGAGGTTAACAAAAATGTTACTAAACCAAAAGGAGCCTTGTCATGAGACACTGGACATATCTAGTTGCATCCACTGTCTGTCATCTTCTTAACCTGAGCACACACAGTTGATTAAGTGCTTTATCATTTTAATGTTTTCTGTAAAACACATTCATTCTTTTTGCATTTATGTTTTGACCATGTGAGAAATGAACATTGTATTAAGAAAGAGCTATTTTAAAACAGAGATATAAAATACCAGCTACATGAAGGAGTATGGATAGTTTACCGTATAGCATGATTTTATGTCTAATTTAAACATAGATGCACATATATTAATAGTATTATACATATTTTATGTAGTGTATATATATGTGTATATATATACATCCAAATTATATTTAGATATATTTGTGCTATTTGCATTTTTAAGTTGTCTTTAAAAAATCAACTTGTATAATTGTGTCATCCTAAATCCAGAAAGTGTTGTGCGAACTTTAAATAAAATTTGGAATACACCTTTTCGACAACAGTTTTAGCAATATACAGATTCTGAAAGAGAAATTAGGCAACAGAGTTTTGTATAAAATGTATGGTTAAAAAGGAAAAAAAATTAAGAAATTCTCAAAGTTAGATTTTATTAATTTTAATTTTAATTTCAATTGATCTTAACCAAATGAAAATACTGAGATGGAATGGATACTAGCATTTTCTTTTCTATTTGTTTGTTTATTATTTTCTTTTGTAATGGTGGGGATTGAACCCAGGATCACACATACTAGGCAAGTACTCAACTACTAAGCCACATGCCCAACCCAATAATAGCATTTCTTTATCACACTTGTATCCTCTTCCAACAGCCTATGTATGCGGAACTCTTAATCTTCAGTTTAATAAGTACTCTTCATATGTTCATATACAGAAGAAAAGCTGACCTGTCAGTTTCATCTATTAGTTCTAGCACTGTGAGCCAAGTGTAATCATAGGACAAACCCAGGTTGTCTTATGTAAATGATCTATAGCCATTTTTTTTTAACCTAGGAAGTAAGAGTAGATGCATTTATCTTATGTGCCTTTCTTGGCATAGTGATGTGTGTATAAGTGAATTTGTATCTGTTGAAAAGGTGATGCTGGAGAACTGCTTGAAATATACTGTTATTTCACCTTGTTTTCTTCATGTTCTACTTCTGTAAATATAAGCAAGCATTTGGAAGAAAATAAAGTATAAAATGAAGATAAACTTATTCAGTCGTATAACTTTTGTTAGAATCTATATTCTAAACTGAAAATTGCCTCCTAAGTATAAATTACAGAGTTGCAAGTGGGATCAATAAACTAGTAATTAGGTTAGGGTCCCAGGTGGATTTAGATAATTCTCTTGGTTTGTGTATGTGATGAGTTCTGATTTGGTATTTTGACTCTTGACTCCTGTTACAAAATAAGTGGTATAAGAAATATTTCAGGAATTAGAATTTTTGTGCATATTAAAATACTCTAGTTATGTACTTCCTCTTTTTTAAAATTTTTTGATTTTAAGGATTGAACCCAGGTGTGCTTTACCACTGAGCTGTAACTTTAGCCTTTAGGTTTTACATTGAGACAGGGCCTCACTAAGTTATGAGGCTATCCTGGAACTTGCAATCCTCTTGCTTCAGCTTCTTGAGTTGCTGGGATTATAGGCAGGTGCCACCGTGTCCAGTTCTAGCTACTTTATTCTTTACCCAAAAAAAATCAAATTAAATAGTACATTATTTTCATGTGTATCTATAAAGTACTAATTTAAAAAAAAAAAACCCTATAAATGAAAAGAAGGAAGAGCAGTAGAATAGATGAAAGGTAACAGGGAGTAGGAGGAGTGGAGAGTAAGGGGTGTACTAGGGATTGAATTGGAGTAAATTATATTTTATGCTAATTATGTCAAAATCAACTCAGATATCATGTATAAATATAATGCACTAATTTTTTAAAAGGAAAAAAAAGCGATTCTAATGAAATTCTAGTCCTTCAGTTTCATTCAGTATTATGAATCATATTTTCTAATATTCATATAGATCTTCTTTGTTCTTCAGAGAAACCTATATTTTATTTATCTTGAGTCTCATGGAGTATTTTTCTAATAAAAAGGGCTGGGACTGACTTCTGTATCAAACAAATTGGGAAACAAAGCAAAACATATTTTTCTCTTAGAGATTTATAAGTACAGTCATGTACTGAAGCTTTGTGGAGTCCTGCCCTCAAGTGACAATTGTTGCTGTTTTCTAATGCCATGACTATTAAATACTTTTTCCATGACATCTATTAATAACCAGCAATTTTTAAAATATACTTTGAGATATATTTACTAAGTTTCCCCAAAGTTTTCTTTTCTTAAAAAAAATCTATATTTTGTGTCTGCTTCTAATATAATTTTAGAATATTGGTGTTGGTGGATATTTAAGAGGT
Organism: Marmota monax; assembly: GCF_021218885.2. NCBI lineage: Eukaryota > Metazoa > Chordata > Mammalia > Rodentia > Sciuridae > Marmota > Marmota monax. Next base: position 2,819,293 of record NW_026694038.1, read on the forward strand.
AGAGAAAAAACATTCTTACCGAGTGTTCAGATTACTGCCAAAGACAGGGACTGCATCTACGTCTAGATGAAAAAGGGAAACCAGCATAGGTGTTTTATTCTTGTGGTGCACACACTGGTCTCAGACACAAGAATAGGAATTTAAAGTTTTTCGACAATCATTTTATTCATCCTCCCTTTTCCATTGTCCCTCTGTAGCCCCATTTGTAGCCCTAATTCATATTTATGGTATATTTCTGCAACACTTATGTGCAAAATTGCCCATTCATATTTATTCTTGCTGAAAATCCAATGTCATTTCACCTCTTAGATTCAATATGAGAGTTGCAGTGCCTTGATAAACATATTTGTTTGCTATCTAGATCCAGATTCAATATGAGAGTTGCAGTGCCTTAGATAAACAGATTTTTTTTTTTTGCTATCTAGATCCAGTTGCTTTCTAAATCTCATGAGGAAATTTCTACCAATATTGCATAGATAACACATTTTTCAAGAATCCATTTAATACTGGAGATTTAAATATATTTATGTATGTATTTTTTAAATCATACTTTTAACAGAATATTGGTACGGTGCTTGTATTACCTGCTTCTGAAGTTATCCTGTTTTTTCTTAATATAGGTGTGTGTTTATCCATGATGTCAATAATGCATTTGACACATGATTCCAGTACTATACTGAGGTTTTTTTCTCAAATGCAAGGTGTGCTTTTTTAACACCACTGATATACAGTTTTAATCTGTTCTTATAAACATTGACTGATCTTTATGGATTTCTGTGGAATATACTGAGAAAGGAATATTATGGGAAGTTTATTGTTTAAAACATGCTTAAAATATTTATAGTGTTTGATCCAGTATTCTGTTTTATTCTACTCAGTAAAGCACTCTTCTTTTCTTTCTTGTAGAGCAATGAAGTTGTCTACTACAATGCCAAGGATGATCTTGATGTGAGTATTAAAATTTTTACATTAAGTTCTTAATTAAAATTACTGCATTTAGAGAGCAAATTGAGCTTGGTAGGTTTACTTTTTAAGAAAACAGTATACAGCATGAACAAAATTTTAGTTCTAGCAAGGTAATGATGAATTTTAGTGTTTATGTGATTTTTTTGTTGTTGTTGTTTTTACCAGCTGTTACTGGCTTTTTCCTAAGTAGAAATCCATGTGTTTCTCTGGATCTGAACTCCCACTGTACTCTGTCTATATCTCAAAGCAGTGCATTGCCTTGAATACTCTGCATCCTATTGGTAATGCTGAATACAAAGATCAGATCCCATTCATCTCTGCTTCCTGGCTCCTGTCACCAGGGCCACCTTACCTCTTTTCTTGTGTGAACTGCCTACATTATTGAGAATGATTTATTTCAACTATAATGTGAAAGATACCCCAGAAGCTCTGTAACTGGCCCTGCTGTCCAGTCTTTGAAACATAGTGGTTACATGTTAGGCCGGCCGGCCTTCCTTCCTTCCTTCCTTCCTTCCTTCCTTTTTCTCCTCTGCTGGGTAAGTGCTCTATCACTAAACTATACTGAAAGCCTCATCCTTAGGACTTTTTAAATTAATGACTCTAATTGACATTTTCAAATTATTTGTGAAAATGAATTATTTCAGCACTAATGAATTACTTCTAATATTGTCACTTCTGGATAATCATTGAGGAGACATTTTAATTAGATATGGTGGAAATATTTCAAAATTACAAAATAAAGTATACATTTAAGTTTTTAAATTTACATGTTTGATCATTTGCAAAAGAATATATGTAGATACAGTTGTTTATCCAAAAGCATTTGTCATGGCCTTCCTGTATTTTAAGTACTCACCTATGAACTTAGGCTATATCAGTGAACAAAATAAAAATGAATATAATCAAATTATTAGTGTCATTCAGACATTTTTAAAATCTGAATTTAAAAAATGTTCTATACTATTTTATGGCATTTTTTCTCCCAACAACTTAAGGGGAATGTAGAGAAAAAAACAAGTAGAGCTGGTCGTCAAAAAATTTTGGAAAACACAGAAAATATATTTTGCTGAAATGTCACAGCTTCTCAGATTGCACCACTGCTGCTAATACTTCTGAATAATGTAATTAATTGTGCACTAAATTTGCCTGCAGACTGCAAACCATCTTACACAAATTCTCTTAATTCTTACAATAACAATGTGGATGAAATTGTTTTATCTGTAGATGTGGAACTGTTGTTTATAAAGTTATTTTCTTTCCTCTAGATATAGGTAATTTGTTAGTGATATGTTTTTCTCTTATGAAGAGTGCATGTGTCATTTTCATGATGTAGAGGCTTATTATAGATAAGCTGTCAGCTAACACAAAATGTTTTAATAGTATATTGATTGATGTCAAAATAAATACATTTTTAGAGTGTTTATTTCATCATCAAAATTAGTATTTACTATTTGAAAATTATATGGTCATTGAAAATTCATGTAGAATTGTCAGTCTTTCTGGCAGTCTATTATAAATTGCAACTTCTGTTCAACATTTAGTTTGTGGAATTATGATAGATTTTTTAATATGCAAACCTCCAAGTAAGTGTTGCCTCATGATAATGATACTGATACAGCAAATGCATTTTTTTCTGTACTAAAATAAGTTATAGTTTTATATCAACAGAGTAGTTTATTTACTTCTCAGATTTGCTTATAAACTAGGAAGTTATTTTTCTTTTACAGAAAGAAATGTGCCATTTTTCTAAGATTCTAATAATCATGCACAAATCTAGACATGACTTTTTAGTAAGTACTACCCCATTTCAATCACAATACTTCAAAACATACATGCCCAATGGAGGTAGAAAATTGGACAGTTATGTATATAGAACAGTTGAATTGTACACAGTGTTTACTTGCATAGTTTACCTACAGAAATATTCATTTAGATATTCAAATAACAGTCTGAGAAATGAAGTCATGGAAGTGAACTTATTGAACATATGATGTGTTTTTGTCTTTTCTCATCTAAAAAATATGGATAATACTACTGTGAGTTAGAATTTTGTGTATAAAAATTATACATTCTCTTTTCTTAGGCCCAAGATGAAATGTAGAAAAGTTAATCAAAACTTGAATAGGAAATGTCACCTTTTAAATTTCAAACTTAAAAATTTTGGAAAGCATTTGTAGAATTTTTCAATGTTTTATATACAAATAGTAAGAATGCCAAAATAATTTGTAAACTATTATTTAATAAGAACTAGATTAGGAATTGGAGACTAACTCATGTACTAGAATAGTCCTAAAACTGTGTCTGCCCATAGGCATTAAATTTTTATAATACTTGACTGCAAGATACGGCAGTGCAGATGATCTCTAAAGTTCACTCCAGTATTAAACATTCTGAGTTCAAGGGCTAAGAGGGCAACTTACAGTCATGCAAGCCCTGAGGTCCTTATTTTAGTTTTCTGCTGTCCTATTCAATGTTTATTGTCAACACTGATGCTCCTATGTCTACAATGTTTTTTTATTATTATTATTATTTTTTGTTTTTTTGAAATTTTGTTTTTATTTGCATTTTGGATAATGAGGAGGTAAGTGGGAAGGAAGGACAAGTCCTTTGCCTTCAAGAGCATGCTCTGAAGGTTGCACCTCGACACTTCTTTCTGCACCCTCTACAACTTAGTGACCATCTAATAGCAAGAGGATGTAGGCGATAATTTTCCCCCACTTGGATGGGCATGGATACCCAAGTAAAATATAGAGGTTTGTTACTTAAGGGAGAAGGGGTGCGGGTGGTAGTGATTGGAAGATACTTACCAGTTTCTGTACATACCTTCAATTTGCTTTTCCTGAGATATTTAAGCTAATGCTAACACTTCACTCACTCATCTAAATGACTTTTGTCATTTAAACATATTAAAATCTTTAATTAGAGAAAAAATTCTCTTACCTTAAAATAGATTTTATACATTTTCTAATTTCTCCCACTTCATGTTTTGATCACTATGATCAAACTGTTTTCTGAAATTTATTTATTTTACAGTGAAAAGTATTTAAATTTCATAAGGAAATGTTGCACTTGATATTCTACTTCAGGATTTTCTGTGTTTACAATTATTTTCAAAGGTTATTACTTATCTGAAGAAGTGGGACTTACATGAATGATGAAGTTGATTTGTTCTCACCAAAACTTTTGCCATATAGGCAAGTTTAATTGGCTGCTCTAATCCTAGATTTGTATGTGTATTGTTTGATGTTTTTATATTTCAGGTGTTCACAAATCATAATGCCATCACATAGGTTTAGTTTGATTTTGGCTCATCATCCCTGTTCTTCATCCTGGGTTTTCTGCTTATGTATTTAGTTGTGTACTTTTATTTTTCCCGATTATATAATGTTATATCCTTTATTAAAAATTGGTGATTTAAGAGTGTATAATGTGAATGTATCATCTCATAAATGAAAATCTAACATCTAACTAAGCAATGGAACTAATTGGAATACTAAATATTGAGACAATATTGTCAATTAGTAAATTTGACCTTAGTATAGTTCAGTGGTGATTTAAGTATCAGAGAACAAAATTTTATTTAAAATGTTATGCCACCTGAAGTAGACTAAAAGATTATAAATCCTGAAGTTTTTTTTTTTTTGTATTTTGTTTTTACTGTTTTATTTTCCCCAAGAATTTTGCATTAGCAGAATCTAATTTATTTTACAACTCCCATGACTAGGAGAATATCTATCATTGTCTCCATACCTTTACATAAAGCATTTCCTTTCCTTCTCTAAGACCATCATCCAAGTTTAGACCCTGTTCTCAAATATGTATATTTGAGTTAGCGAAATAATCTAATATTTCTACTTTTTATATCTATCTTTAATTGCATAATTATTATTAATATGTAAATATACCAAAACATTATATTTATAATCCTTCCGTTGTCTAGAACTTAAAATAATTTATTTCTGACTTTGTATGGTATTTAAGACCCTGCAAAAAGTTCACTAGAAACTTTCCTAAGCAGATCCAACTTTTGGTGCAGAAATGGTTTTTTATGCTTGGAGGCACAATTGATCTTTGTAAGTTGTTCCCTTGTGATCTCTCTGTACCAATTAAGTTTCCTGAGGGCATTTCTTGTGTATTCACAGCAGCTGACATAGCTCTTATACTGTCTAACACATGGTAGCCACCCAGTAAAGTTTTATTTCTCAACAAATCAGTGAGTTGAAGTTGAAGTTTGAATTTGCATGTTGTGAAATAGCTTAAGAATATCTTCTCTCCTGCAGACCTTGTTTTGTTTTAAGTATTGATTTTCATTACCACCACCAACCTCAGCCCAGACCTGTGAGGGGCTCTGCAGTTTAGAGGATTGGAATTTAAACATACACTTTGAAGAAAATACTTGCCCTTAATGAATGACAATTGTTGGCCAAGAACTGTATCAAATGTTTTATATCATTCTTTGATTTCTAGTTATAGTATGAAAAGGCAAGCAGCAAGGATGAATGCTTGGGCAAACAAAACAAAACAAAACAAAACCCCAAACCAAAACAACCAAGGGTATCATCTGTCCCTTTCCCAGTCCTGAATTAGGTAGCTGTTTCTTCATTTTAGACTAATAAAACAGGAAATATTCAAGGGGTGGAATACACAAAAGATTTAGTAAACTAGAAATGGCATATGTAGCATTAAAGACACAGAGCCAAGGGCTGGGGTTGTGGCTCAGTGGTAGAGAGCTTGCCTAGCATGTGTGAGGCACTGGGTTTGATTCTCAGTGCCGCATATAAATAAAATGAATAAAATAAAAGTCCAACAACATCTAAAAAAATTTTTTTTAAAAAAAGCATTAAAAAAAGACACAGAGCCATGATAGTCTCTGAGATACTTACTTCAGCTACTTCAGTAAAAAAGAAAAACAACATTAAATATATTCTTGCTGCCCCAAGTGATTGAGCAAGTGATTTATAAAAATCCAACATATCAACAAAAACTTCTAAAACAAAATTCTCTTTGGAAGAAGGAATTCCACAGTGTGAATTATTCATCAGCGATGCTTAGAGCAAACTTGAGAAATTCTTCCAAAATGTCAAAAAGAAAAATTATGGGAAGAAAGATAATAAATCTGGAGGTCAAAATGCCAAGATATAAACCATAAATCATGTATTCACAAAGATCCAGTCAGCATTTGGATTAGAAAGAATCATTACAGATTTAATGAAATACAACATTTGGGCCTACAAAGATATACATGTGTAATTGTAGATTTTGAGGGCCTACTGCAGATAGGCAAAGATTTTTAAAAGTCAAGAACATTTATACCAAAAACTTGCTAAAGTATATCCAAGAAGAGATCTCTAGTAGGCAGCTAAATATTTAGTGTGGTTGCTTAGGAGAGTGGCCTAGAATAGAGTTTTATGTTTAGCTTATGAGTGGAATTTGAAAATAAGTGGCTGAAATTTCCCCAACAAGTGTGAAGCTATATATATATATCAAGGCCAGATTCAACTGCAGATATAATTTGGTGTGCTGAAATAATGTTTAAAACATAGTAAATATACCTTTTCATGTGGCACATTCTCCAGATTGTCACAATCCCACCTCTCCCTATTGTCTTATTCTCAGCCTGCTTCACACATCTACACAACATAAAAATAATAAAATAAATAAGGTAAGATGACTTAAGATTCTGCAGGGAAGATGTGGGTGGGGTTGGGGAGTTTAGGATGAAAGTAACTTGGGAATAAAGACTAGCTTTCATAATATATGTAAATCACGCAAAAAGGCCATGAGTTTAGTACATGTTGGAATAAGGATTACATTTAGAGCCTTCTGTTTCTACTGCTATTCTATATGTATTATGCTGGTGTGTCACCCAGTTCATATAATGAAAGATATGCTGAAGTATAATCTATTGCTTTTGTTCATTAAAATGATGATACATGACCTCACTGAAAGGTAAAACAAGTATTTAAAGGTTATCAAATTACTCCTTTGGACTCTAACCCTCTTATCCTTCAGGATGGAAATTCTTCAAGGACTTAGGTTTAAGATAATTCCTCAATTATACATTTTATAATGTCTACATCCCTCTACTTAGATTAGTGCTATTTCTATTCATCTTGTGGCAATAAAATAAATGCTTACAACCAGATTGATTAAAAGTAGGTGCTGAAATAAGAGTTAGGATTAATATCTCTTTAGAAATGTATATTATGTTAAAAATTATAGTGGTACTCATTGAAAAAAAATTCCTCTTGACATAAAAATGAAAGTATAACTGAACTAAGCTGTTTGGTGAGCTATAATTCTCATGGAAGGCTTGAAAGCACATATAACCTTACTGGAAATTTAGCACAATCTTTAGTGTGTCTGCTTAACCTGTGGAAGGTAATGTCAACATAGTTACTCTTCTACTTACCTGAATACGATGTCTTATAATTTTTCTAATCAAACTCTAAGTGTTCCTCAAAAAGCAGTTCAAACACCTTCTTGAAGCCTTGTGCAGGTTTCCTAGGTGGCCAATGGCATTCCTTCCAATGGGTATTCTTAGTAACTTGTACATGTTACTGGGTTTAATGGTACAATGCTATAACTACAGTCATATATATTAGCTGTTTGAGGCAGACATCTTATTCATTTTGTCTCTTTCATATTATTTAATATTTATTAAGATAATGCTCATTAAACATGTGTTTCAATGCTAACATTATTTTAATAGTGTTTGTAAAAATGTGTACTTCTTAAACAGTTGCCATATTTGCAAAGTAAGTAAGAAAGCCCTTCTAAGCATGGAGGCATGAAAATTATTTTGTTTCAAGGTTGGTGAAAACATAGTTAAGGGAAGAAATGCCAAGATAACTTTTAATATATACTATATTTCAATAAAATTTTAAGATAAATATTTATTTTCTTTTGGCCATGTGATGGGACTGGCCACAAAGATGGTAGTATTAGTAGAAAGTATTTGCTCATCTTCCCTTATATTTCCCCTCCTCTCCTTGGTCCCCAGAAAGAGCCATGGGGATTAAGAGATACATCAAAGCAGACTGTGGTTTCTTCTATGTTCAAAGCTGGTTCCAGCAAGAGAATAAATAGCAGAATTAGAATATGTGTCTGCAATTACTGCTATAAGGATCTGGATTTTTTGGTTTCAAGTCTACATTTTTATGATTATTTGTAAATGAAATTTGAACTCAGGCTTATTATATTACTCCATCAAAAGCAAAGTTCTGTCCCATGCTCTATGTAACTAGGTTAGGTAGTAGTTTTGTTGGGTTTTATTTCTAAAGAGGCTATATCATTAAAATATGTCTCATGTTTCAATAAAAATATTTCCATATTTTTTGTCAGGAAAGATGTTTTAAATATACATAAAAGGGAATAGTATAATGAATTTCCATAACACCTTCATCTATTTTTGCTTAAATAGTTTATACTTCTATAGGCAACTCTTTTTTTTTTCTTGTAAACAACAGCAAATTTACAGTACCTGTATACATTGTAAGAAGGATTAGAGGGCAGTGGAGTGTTATGGGCAAGAGATTGTCCCTGAACTGCTCTGCCCAGTTTTGCATCTGAGCTCTGCCATTTTCTGGCTAGATGATATTGGCAAGGTCATATACTGTGTTTTTCACTCAATTGGTATGTATAGATGCTAGCAGTATGAATCTACTAGAGTTATTGAAAAAATTAGTTATGGCATATAAAGCATTTAGAACCTTTCTTGGTTCTAGTGTATAATCCAGAACTGTTAATGAATGTCATTTCAAAATTATTGTTATTACAGTTAACTTAAGATTTACATGAAGTGGTTTAAGTACTGAGTAGATTTGTGTGTGTAAATATGTAAATAATGAAAGGGTATTAGATTGATATGTATTTTATTTTGTTATGAATGTGATGCAAGCATGTGCGTAACTTAAGACAGTGCACATACAAAATAAAAAAATCATAGTTGAATCTTCTAAAACACTTATAAAAATATGTAAACACAATGCAGCTGTTTATCTTGAAGTTTAATTTTAGAGTTTACATATTGAAATTATAAAGAAAAATGTCAAAATAAAATTTAAAAACTACAAATGAAATAACTATATTTGAAAATCTGCATTTAAATTCTCTGTAGTTTGGAAATTTATTTAGGTTTTTCATTTTAAGTTTTTAGTAACATTTGTTCCAATGAATCTTTAAGGTCCCTGAAGATTATCAAAGCAAATTCCCCAGGCTTGAGTTATCCAGCAAGCTACACTATTTTCTTAATTCCCAAAGTAAGCAAAAAAGAAATCAGATCTCTATAAACCCTTATTAACCTAATTCTAAGATCTATGTTTCTGACTAAAATCCAAACGAAAGAAGTTCAACTTGGAATTCTTATGTCAGTAAATTCACTTGATTTATTTGTTGTATTTTTTGGTATTGATTATGTTAAAAATTTGACCTGTCTGGGACATTTGGCTAGTCTGCTGAATTCCCTTACATATTTATGTTGCTATTTATTTTCCTTTTAGATGAGTCTTGTCCATTTTAAAATTAATTCTAAGATAGTGTCCTACCTAAATGTCTTTTTAAAAGCCTAATATTTTATGATTTTATTTTATAGAAAGAAATAAACTTGATTCTAGAATGATGTGGTAGGGATGAACTTGTAGGGATATGCCCTATACAGCAATACAATATATTCTAATTAAGAAAAAAATCAAAGACCAGGTTTATTTTCCAGTGTGTTTTTTAAGTGTCTTATAATATGCAGTCTTTATTTTTCAGGTTCCAATATTGACTGATATGGAATGCTCCAGTAGATGATGGCATAGAGATAGAATATTAATTACTTATGTATGATAGTTGATTTATTCTGTGTTTCCTATATTCATGCACTTAAAATAAATGATTTAGTTGTATTGGATGCAGTATGTTTGGATTAAGTAATAGCTAAATTTTATATGCTTATTCTATACCACATAGTAAATGCTTTGTATGCTGTTTATGAAATAAAATTCACAGTAAGTCTTTGGGGCACACACTGTTGTTATTTTAATATTTTTCAGGTAAAGAGAGTAAAATTTAGTGAGCTTAAGTTACTTGTTTTGAATCATACATTTGATATTAGACAGAATAGTGAATTGAATGCAATGCCGTCAGTACTGGTATTTTAAATCTTATTTTTAACTATTACATAAAAACAAAATTATAAATATTAATGTGATAACACATCTACAGTTTGAAGGTGAAAGTCAGAGGAAAAATATCACTCACATGACTGCATAAACAAGCAGGGGTTTCCATCCTCATATCAAATAAAGTGGACTTCAAGATAAAGTTAATCAGAAGGGATAAAGAAGGACATTTCATTCTGCTTAAGGAAATCCTACATCAACAAGACAATAATTGTAAATATATATGCCCCAAACAATGGAGCATATACATTCATCAAACAAACCCTTCTCAATCTCAAGAATCAAATAGACCACAACACAATAATAATGACTTTAACATACCTATCTCACCCCTGGATAGATCTTCCAAACAAAAACTAAACAAAGAAACTACAGAACTAAATAATACAATTAATAATTTAGGCTTAATGGCCATATAGAGTATTCCATCCATTATCAAGCAAATACACTTTCTTCTCAGCACCACATGAATTCTTCTCTAGAATAGACCATATGTTATGCTATAAAGTAACTCTTTGCAAATACAAAAAAATAGAAATACTACCCTGCATTCTATCAGATTATAATGAAATGAAACTAGAAATCAATGATAAAATTTAAAAAAAAATAGAAGCTACTCCAACACCAGGAGACTAAATAACATGCTATTGAATGATGAATGGATAGCAAAAGAAACAAGGGAGGAAATTAAAAAAAAAAAAAAAACCTTAGAGGAAATGAGAATACCAACACAACATATCAAAAATCTCTGGGCCACTATGAAGGCAGCAGTAAGAGGAAAGTTCAGTGTGTTGAGCTCATTCATTAAAAGAATGAAAAAAAATCAACAAATGAATGACCTAACATTACATCTCAAAGCCCTAGAAAAAGAACAATTCAATACCAAAACAATAGAAGACATGAAATAATTAAAATCAGACCTGAAATCAATGAAATTGAAACCAAAGAAACAATTCCAAAAAAAAATGAAAAGGTGATTCTTTCAAAAAATATTTAAAATTGATAAACACTAAGCTACACTAATGAAGAGAAAGAGAGAGAAAACTCAGATTACTAAAATTTATGATGAGAAAGGAAATATCACGATGTACACTATTAAAATAGTGTAATTAAAATGGATAATTAGAAACTATTCTGAAAATTTATACTCATAAAATATAAAATCTTGAAGACACCGACAAATTTCTAGAGACATATGATCTACCCAAACTGAATCAGGAGGACATACACAATTTAAACATATCAATTTCAAGCAGTAAAATAGAAGACTCCATCAAAACCTTACCAACCAAGAAAATCCTAGCACCAGTTGGATTCCCAGCTGAGTTCTACAAGACCTTCAAAGAAGAATTAACATCAATACTCCTCAAATTATTGCATGAAATAGGAAAGAAGGGAACCCTTCCAAACTCATTCTATGAGACTAGTACATTGCGTTTTTGAGGCTGCCTTCAAAAATTGTTCCTCATATTGATTTTAATGCTTTACACTCTTGGGTATTTGCTTTCTTGGCAAAGATTGTTTAAACCTTGGTTCTGAGTTGTTCTAGATTACTGGCATTTATGGTAAGATCTCAGGATCTTAGAGACAGGTTTTTGACTAGTTCTCAGTTGTATGACTTTAGCCAATCTTTGCCTCAGATATCAAGGAGATAGACACATTTTCTTTTGCAAAGGTTTTTTTTTTTTTTTTTTTTTTTTAACCTGAACAGTGTTTTTAAAAGTGTTGTCTATCATAATATTATTTTTAAATTTTTTCTTTGAAGTAGTATTGCATCCTTTATATATATTCTTTTTTAATGTAGTGTATGTTGCTACATGGCTTTCTTAGAGAGTGCTATATTGAATTTTTAGATGCTCTGAAATCCCATAGAGCTTTTCACAATGTATTGGTAGAAACATCCTATTAGAGTGATCCCAAAATATAGGCTGTAAATTTAGACAGAGCATAGACATATATGTGATAGCACATTGCATTCTGATGCTAGTCATTTGAAAATTGCATATGGCATATGAAATTTCAATTATCCTCTAACACTTCTTTTCCATAATACTCACCATATTACAACTCTAATGGTTCCTCTTTTTACTCTGTGCTAGGTTCTGTGATAACCAATTTGCAGCCATTTATCCACCACACAAACTAAAAATAAGTCAATTTCATTTCAGGAATATACTCAGGTTCTATGTTGCAACTTTTAATTTAATGTTATCACAATAATCCTCATCAGAAACCTCCAAAGATGTATTTGAAGAATGCCTATTTTTGCCTTTTAAATTTAATAAAGTAGATATTGCAGTGAGTAGTGAGTAGTATCTTTTTTGACCTGGTTTAGTTCAGAGTTATGTGTGTCATATTCATACTTACCTTTAACTAAGTCTCATCTTTAGAAAATATTTGATTTTTTTCTTAGTATTACCTACAATTAATTTTTTTAGCTTATTGTCTTTGTGTCATAGAATTGTTTCAGTTGCTTTCTGTTCCCTTCCTTTCCCCAAAGTCTGCTTTTGATAGACTATTAATTTCTTCTTTTTATATATCATAATCATTAGTAGAGGAATATGTGGAGACTTAACAGTGGATCTAATTTCTAAGAACTAGAGTTATTCAATGTTCTTTTGATCACTGGTGTGATAAATATACATTTCATGTTAATTTCAAAATACTCTTTTCTTAGTATGTTAAATGAATTGCCTCTGAAGAAATAATGCTATAGATTTTCTGCAAGGCAAATATAAGGAGTTGTAATATTTCAATTACCTAAAGAATGGGAAAAATCTTCTAAATCCATAAAAAAGAATATTTTTATTACATTAAGCATGATTAGCCACACTTACGTATTTTTGCAAGGATATTATGGCATTAAATTCACCATTTAATTTTTTAAATTTTCTTACTGTTAAGCTTCCATAAAGTGAAGGTAAAATAATTTTATTTAAATCCTTAGTGTATATTTATTCAGTGTCACTAAATGTATATTTCCTTTTTGGATCTATTCTTCTATTGACCACTTCTATAGTCAAGGCATCCTCAAGGAGAAAATAGCAACTTGAACCAATTAAAGTGTTGTCACTGTACTAGGTTGTTTAATATTCAACCTAGCCTTACTACTGAAGTAGAATAGCTCTGATTAGATGAAGAATCCACCTTTATTTCTTTCTGTTCATCTTTAATTAGGCATGGTCAGCTCTGCTGCTCCATTCTTATGTCTTCATTTCTCATCCATCCAAACAATTTACTAAAAAGTACACTTTTCTCTATAGGAGTCAGAACGTGTAGAACTCCTGAACTAGTGGGCCAATCCTGGATTCTCAAATGCCACTGGTGCACTAGTGGTTATAGAAGCCACTTTACTTTTTAATCCATATTCTTAATAACAGTATGCCACTATGCTAAAATGTGCAGAATTGGTGCTCCTTTTAAATGTAAATGAATCCTACCTTTAGAAATTCTTTATCTTGGACTCCAATGCCATGTCCAAAAGTATATTACATATCTAAAATTTTATTTAAGTTTGGAAATACCATTAGGACTTGGAATTCTAAAATCAATAATGTCTGAATTATAAAAGTTGTAGGTCCCCTTGGAAACAGTAGCTATGAAATAGCTGTAAAAATATAAGATGTATTTAAAGACATATAGGTACTAGGGCATATGCAAGGCTATATTACATGTGTTTATTAAAGAATTTGGTTCCTCACACAAGAGCCCATTGATTTAACTCCTTCATTGGTGACATAGAAACACCTCTATTGTGGGTCTAGTAAATGATTTGTATTAACAACAGTTTTTCAGATTATAGGGCATAAAAATAACATAGACATAAGAGATAAATGTAGCCAGAGTGTGATTATAGTTAAGTTTAGTAGTGAGTATATTCAATCTGAATTGTACAAAATTATTAAACTAGTTTTTTTTTTTTGTGCAAAGCAGGTAAAACGTTTTTTGAACATCATTCTATAAGAAAATATTTTTTGAATATTTAAAATCTATTTTATTATAAATATTAATTTTAAACATTTTTTAGTTTGATACAAGTATATTAAGTATGCAAGAGCCTTTTGAGTCTGCATAAAATTATTGTGAGTATCCAAATTAGATTTGCTAATATGCAGTGCTTATTAAATCGGATTACCTACCCATTCAACATTAGCCAATACCTCAATATCTAAGTGATCTAGTCTATTATTTAATAACAAATTATATTGAGAAGAATAGTCTGTGAATCTTGCATCACATGTTTCACTTCTGTATTTTAGCCAAATATGTTCAAATATATTTGAGAGTCTACTTGTTCAGTTTCTTTGTGCATATTTATGTGTGATAGTCTACAGACTTAAGATATTTTGAAAGAACATTGAGAAGAGATGTTATTTTTGTGTTATCTGAAAAACAGAAATATTTGTTTTAGCAGAATAATTTGACATGTTTAATTAACACAGTGTAGTTTTTTTTTTTCTCCAGAATATCATCCCATTCCTTTGTGCCTCATATTTGCTATATTTCAATTAAACTATATCCTGCCATAATATCAAGATAACTAAAGATGTGGATTATGATAATATTAGTAACAATAATTTCAAAAGCTTAAATAAATGAGTTGAATTTAAACATTTAATACTTTTATTTTGATTTATTTAGACTACAGAAGAGTGAACCATGAAAAACAGTTGTATTTTTCTTTAATATATTAAGCAACTACAGTTTAATGTAAATTTTGAAGCATAATTACATATTTTGAGAAATAAATCCTAATTGTAAAGTTTCTCCTAAAATTCCTTTATATGGTAATCTAAAAGTGTAAGAATATCCATAAAATGTATTTAAATCTGCTAATTTTCAAAAGTAAAAAGATTCACATGAAATTAAGAGGGATTTTAACAATATAATACTTTGTATAATTAGAGAAAGTATTTAAAACTAAAATTCAATAGCTTTTTTCTCACTAAAAATATAATTCATGCTAATATTATTATTTAAAAAAATATAGCACAAAGAAATAACTCCTTATAACTCAAATCCAATAATAATATTAGTAACATTTACCATATATACATTATTCATTTCTTCCTGTATCTCTCTTTCCTTTTCTTTTTGTTTAACATGTCTTTCATAAATTAATCATTTTAAACAAATACAGAGTTTGAGTACATTTCTAGTGTAATTACTCTCATATATATATGTATACATATATATCTTATATTATTTATTAAAAGATGAATTGTATCTATTATAATTATTATGACCACTTTACTGTTGTTGAACATTTAATGTTTTCTGATTTAGATATTGAATAACATTTCTCTGAACATTGATAAATCTTACTCTCCTCTTCTGTCCCAATAAATATTTTCTGGGTGAGTGACTGAATGAAATATTTGCCACATATCTACCTTTTTAACACTAACTCATAAATGTATTATTTATATACTATCTATCTCATAAGCCTTTTACATTCTAAGTATCTGAATGTATGAAAAATATATGTACATATGATTTTTGGGAAGATACACTTGCAAATAATATATTTCCCAGAACTCTAGACATAAGAGTATAATTTTACAGAACTGAAAATTACTTTATGGATCCTTCAGTTTGGGCATTCAATTTATGTTAGAAGAGTTCATTAGAATCAACTGGAAGAGTCTTTCAAAAGACATTTCCCCTTTGATATGTTGCTTTATTGCTGGGGACGATGCTTTCCAAGTGTCAGATAGTCTCATAGGTGAAGGATCTATCTATAGCCCAATAGAACTTATTCTACCAGGAACAGTGACTGATCCAAGTCCAATATTTTGTTAATGTAGCAGAGTGAAGACAGATCTCCTGTTGTCTATATGTTCTAATGTACCTTTGCACATAAGTGTGTTCCTCATGATGGGTATTAGAGAAAAAGAATGAGAGGGTCAAATAAGCTTGAAAATATTAGGTCAAACACAGTTTCATTAGTGCAGAATACCTCAGAACTTTGGATATACTAATGTGCTTATTATTCTCTTAATAGAAGAATATGATGTGCAAAACTTCCCCAGCTTATTTGAGGATGGTGCTGATCCCTCGGAAAAATTCAAGAGACTTGTCTTTTGAAACACCCTTTGAGCCAGCTGTGGTGGTGCACACCTGTAATCACAGTGGTTCAGGAAGTGAGGCAGGAAGATTGCAAGTTCAAAGCAAGCCTCAGCAATTTAGCTAGACACTAAGTAACTCAAAGGGACCCTGTCTCAAAATAAAATATAAAAAAAGGGCTGGGGATGTTGCTTAGTGGTTAAACACCCCTGGAACCAAATAAACAAACTAACAAACAAACGCACTTTCACAAATATTATTTGCCATATTACTATTTGCAGTCATCTATTATCCACAAATAATGAAACTGTACAAGAAGAAATTAATATAATTTAGGCATCTATTATTATGCTTATTCCAAATAATAATAATTTATCATGAGGAGTTCTAAATAATCACATGTACCTAGTTTTAGTGGTTCATATCTTGAAGCACTGGACTTCAAATATTAGTGTGCAGCAGCATCACCTTGAAGTCTTGCTAAAATACAGATTGCTGGGTGCCTCTTTTGCTCCTTGAGATGGACTAGGTCTGGGTTGGGCCCTGAGAATCTGCATTCTATAAAATTCACTGGATACTAATGATGCTTTCCCAATGGCTGTGCATTGAGAAACTAGCACTTTAAAATAAGTGTTGTGACTTTTTCACTAATTTAGAATAATGCTTATAAAGGAAACATATAGTTCCATCACTCATTAGTTGGAGTTTATGTTATTAATGTGGGTGGTTTGTTTTATTGTGTCATTCTATTTATTATTCAAGTCAAGAGTTCCAAGGAATACAAAATGGAATAAATTTTAAACTGTTTTAAAATACATAACTGAATCCAAGAATAAGAATCTCAGGTATCACTCTCCTTTTATCTATTAATCATTGTATCAAGGCTATTGTGTTATGTAAGTTAGGCAGCACATTATTTTATTCTATTTCTTTGTTTTGTTGTCTTTCCTTTCTTCTCCTTTGTGCTATACACAGCTGACCTCTGTTTAGAAAAGAGAATAATTAGTAATTCTTTTTGTTTGTTTGTTTTGTTACCAGGGATTGAACTCAGGGGCCCTTGACCACTGAGCTATATCCCCAGCCTTATTTTGTATTTTATAGAGAGACAGGGTCTCACTGAGTCACTTAGTGCCTCACTTTTGTGGAGGCTGGCTTGGAACTCACAATCCTCCTGCTGTAGCTTCCTGAGCTGTTGGATTACAGGCATGAGACACTGCTCCTAGCAATTAGTGATTCTTGAATGTGGACATTTTGCAAAATTTTAGACTTTCAAATTCAGTCTTATTACTTTGTAAATTCAGTTTGTTAATGAGAGAACAATTATTTGTATTTGTGGCTTCCACCTGTATAAAAGCAATATTCTGTTTTCACAATTTGTACCAATGATAGGTTTTACAACACAAATCCCATATGCTTTTGTGTGCATGCTGCACTCACATTGATCATCATTCCAGGAGTGATATAAAATAAAATTCTTCTTATGAGTATTTGCTCATATTCTCTTTCAGTGTTTCATTTACAAAAATAGCTTAGTCACATCTGACAATTGACTTTATGACCTAGTGATAGGTTCTACCTGGAACTTCAAAAGCTATTGGTAAAAATAAAAAGGACTCTATCGCTCATAATTTTGTCTAGTATTTCTAGAGTTTAGTTTTCCAAGGAAAAAATGACATGGGTGTGTTTTCAAATATTTGAGGACTCTAATGTGTTATCTGTCATTTAAACTTTCAATATGATATGAAAAGTTGGACACCATTACATCTTTGTAGAACTACTGACTTTCCATTTTCTGCAAACTATGTTAGGACATTTTCAGGTTATTTCTTTCAATTTTCTCTATTGTTTAGTATTGCTGTATGCCTGTCAAATTGGATTTTTGTGTGATATATTATGGTCAAGTGTTGTGAATTTTTTTTCAATTGTTTTTGAGGTAATTACCTTTGACATATAGAAATCAGTCTCCATAGTAAAGGAACTAAAAAACAGGCCTAAATTTACTTTTTAAAATATTCAGTTAAGGAAGAATTAAAAATGACTATTTCAACTGAAAAAATAGTGTTTACTATAAATAGAACACAAAGTTACAGATGTATTTTCAGTAAATGAATAAAATTTCTAGTTTATTGCCAAGGGTCTGGGTGGCAACAAGGTAATTCTGCCTCACCAGCATAGTTCCAGCAGATGGAAAATTAATCTTAGACTTTAATCTCCTGTGGAATTTGCTTGAATCATTATTGATTGTATCTGAATTCCTACCTTAGGAAACAAATTGGCAGAACTTAGGATTTAATTGTGTTTAGATTTATAGTGGATCTCTTCTTTCTCAATATACTTTCTTCTTTAACACAAAAATTGAGACACATGGAAAACATGAAAAAATCAAGGGAATCTGACAAAATAATCTTTCATTGCTGCCTGATTGCTGTCATGTGTACCGTTTGTAGTCAAGTTATCCTTAAGTAACCAATATAAATTTAGTACCATAAGTTGTGCAATTTATTTCAAGTGGTTGGTTTTAATACTTGTATTTAAAGGGACTTATCCTTTTCTTTAAATGTGCATGTTAATGTCTTATGTGAGAAAGGTCTGAGTGGTTCCCAAATAACTTCAACATTGGAGAAATACAGTGAATTTGTTGCAATGTGAATGTTAATACTTGAATGGGAATTCGAGTGTCCAGTGCCATCATGGAATTATCTTTAAAAATATTCTTGTGGGGACTGGGGTTGTGGCTCAATGGTAGAGTGTTTGCTTAGCATGTGCAAGGCCCTGGGTTCGATCCACATCACAACATATAAATAAATAAAATAAAGATATTGTGTCCAACTAAAACTAAAAAATAAATATTTTAAAAAATATTCTTGTGGATCTTTTGTGTTTTGTAGAATAAATATTTACCAAATGAAAAGTAAATATGAAAATATCTATGTTAGCATAAATTATAAAATTATTTATTATCTATCTTTTCCTTTGTAGCCTGAAAAAAATGATAGTGAGCCAGGCAGCCAGAGGATTAAACCTGTTTTTATCGATGATGCTAATTTTGGACGACAAATATCCTATCAGCATGCAGCAGTCCATATTCCCACTGACATCTATGAGGGCTGTAAGTAAAAGAATGTGAATGACTGTTGGAATACTGTGCTCATGCCTATTTATATATCTCATATTTGAAAAATAGGAGCAAGTGCAGCACTGTCTCATTTTCAAATCTTATAGAAGTCTGTGAAAGGCCTAGGGATGTAGCTCAGTGATAGAACACTTGCCTAGCCTGTGCAAAGCCATGGGTTTGATTTCCTGAACTAGGGATGCTGATGTGGGGGTACTGTGGCAAGCTGATTTATGTAAAAGAAGCCTAATTTGAATGAACAGTTTGTTCATGTAGCTTCACTATGTGACTCTTTGTAGGGATATCTGCATCCACAGAGACTTCCTTCACATCTATTGTCCAATAAATGATTCTACCTTCATAGTGGACAACCAGTAACTTATAAAATATATTGATACAGGGCTGGGGATGTGGCTCAAGCGGTAGTGCGCTTGCCTGGCATGCGTGCGGCCTGGGTTCGATCCTCAGCACCACATACAAACAAAGATGTTGTGTCCACCGAAAACTAAAAAATAAATATTAAAAAATTCTCTCTCTCTCTCTCAAAAATATATTGATACATTCTTTAGAAATTGAAACAATGCAGCTATATATTACACTCACATAAAACAATCTTTTTATACAAACATCCAAACTGGCAAAGGGATTTTGTAGAGTTTACACTCTGCAGTCCTTACGCCTTCTTGCCATGCCTGTCAGTCTGTCTCTGTCCCTCTTTGCCTACCCTAGGGTATAGGACAAAGAACCCACATTCCAGTAGTTTATGGGCCCAACATAAAATGAGTGTTGTCGAGGAAAAAAAAGAAGGAGAAGGAGAAGGAGAACTAAAGAAATAGAAAACCAGTGACCAGAAGGCTTAGCTGAGAAGGCTTCATGGTGAGGAAGGGAGGGCGTATGCGAAGGCCCAGGGAGAAGGCCTGTTCAGTGACATTCCATATTCTAGCACTGATTCCACAGGCTGAGGATTCCACAGGCTTTCTGCTAAGGCAGCTTGGTCTTCCATGAGGAGAAGCAGTGATGCAGGAGACAGGGGCTTGACTCAGTCATGGCCTGTGCTTCAGTGTTAGCCATTCTCAAATTTTCCTCTGACCCCCTCATGCACCTTGGACCATGCCTTCAGATATAAGTAAAGAATAAAGGGAAAGAATCACTTGAGGTTTTTACAAATATGTTTCTTATGTTGTCCATAATGTGGGGGCTGTAGAATATATCAAGCGCCCAGAGTATATCCAGAATTGCTGAGTCCTGGAGTCAGATTGCCTGAATTCAAGTCTAAACCTTAACAACAATATTTCCCTGGTAAAATCCGTCAACTTTCTTGGCAAGGATTTTCTTATTACATAAAATGAGGCTGATTAGGAAAGATCATCTGAGGATAAAATAAGTTAATTTATTTAAGTTCTCAAGTTAAGTGCATGTAAGCATTTATTATTAATTACAATTCAAATTCATTAAGACACAAAGGATTAACAAATGGGACTTTATAAATTAGCTTTTATTTGTAGATTCACTCTGAGCTTATTTTTTTAAAGGAACGCTTTAAATACGTGTAAATTTTTTTTTTGTTACATAAATTCCATGTTTTATCAAATTACTTTATTCACATTATTCACAATTCTCTCTCTTTTTCTCTCTCTCTTCCCCGTGGGGTTGGGGATTGAAGCCAGGGCCTCCTGTAAAGTAGGCAAGAGCTCTAGTACTGGACTGTATCCCCTATCCTTGTTTCTCAATTTTAATGTTTAAAGGTACATGCTGTTTTCATACTATCAATTCTTTTAAGATTTTTTTATCTGCCTTTTTCAAATAGTTCTTCTTTCTATTCATTCTAGTTATACACAATAGGGACGTTCATTTTGATACATCTATAAATACATATGTACTTTTCTCAGTGTCAACCCTCGGTGCTGTTTCCCTCCCTCCTCTCTTCCCTCCTCAGGATCTCTTTCTACTTTTTTGATCTTCCTTCTATTATCATTTAAGTGCTGCATTCTAGTCATATATACATTGTAATTCATTGTGATATATTTATACATACAGGGAGCCTAATTTAGTCAACTCCATCCCTCAGTTCTTCCCCTTTCCTGCCCTTCCCCATTGTTCTCTTCTTCTGCTCTATAGATCTGCCTTCTATTTTTTGAAAGATTCTCCCTTTTGTTAGCATGATTTTATAATTTTTTTCTCTATTAGAAACAAGAGATTGTGCATATGTAGTTTCCTGTGTTACATGAGAATTAAACATTATTTAACTTCTTTATAATCCCACTCACAATATCTAAGTATTTTTTGGAATTAGATGGGATTTAGATCATAGTGATATGTGCTTTTTTTATTGACCTTTATGTGTGTCACTTTTTTCAGTAATTGTTTCAGCATTTGAAATTAGAGTAATAACTATTGTAACCTGTCTTCGGATCATGCTAAGCTATGTGATTGTTTTTTGTTTTTTTTCAATTAAAAAAATACTACTGCCTTTTGTACTTTCTTCTAGTAGTCTATCACTCATTATTTTTTGGATACATCCACAAAATAATAATCCCATCACTTTATATATGTCTATTGCATTCACACTGGAAAAACAAAATCCTGGCTGAACGTATAAAAGTTTTGAGTTCAATTTTATTTTCATCAATCCTCTGAATCTCATGACACTCTTCCACCCAGTATGACAGGGTTGAAGAAAATAGAGATCAACTCGAATGTTGTTAATATGTTAGAAAATTTTATGATTGGGTTTGCTTTGATGTCCAATATTTAAGAAGTTTCTCCCTTCTTCCTTAAATCCATTAACTTATAAATGCCAACAAGATATTCTATCAATGATTTTTTTCAGTTTTTTTCCTGTGGAATATTTTTATGTATATTTATATAGAAGCCTTATATGTAAAATCAAGGGCCACTATAGCTGAAACAGAGATTATAGGACTGCCTCTTACCTCCTGTTGTACCTTGCATGGAGCTCTGTTTGTCTCATATTGGTTGTCAAGGTAGATTCTGTGTGCAAGTTTACAAATTATTGTTTGATGGTTCTGGAACCAGAATTTTCCATGGGAGGTAGTGAGAAACTTCACATGAGAATTTTCATTTCTTTTTCTTTTCCTCTTTTAATGTTTTTTTAGTGTCAATCACATTTATAATTAAAGTTTTAATGTATTTTGTACTAGAACAGATATAAGCATGACACATAAAGTAAATTGAAGTATAAGATTTTGTTATAATTAAAAAATATTACTTATATATAATATTAGTTATACATAGTATTAACATTCATTTTAACAATTATTTTTAAAGTATATTTTTCATCTAAGTGTAGTGGTGCAGGCCTTGTTATTCCCTTGACTTAAGAGGATGAGGAAGAAGAATCACAAGTTTGAGACCAGCCTCATTAACTTATTGACATCCTGTCTCAAAAAATAAGATGGTCTGGGAATGTAACTCAATACTAGAGCACCCCAGTACTACCCACTTCCAAAAATGTTTTTGTTTTTACATAGTGCATGTGTGAACACACACAAATGCACTTTCTTTCCTGTATCCTAAGTTTTGATATGTATAATTATTTGTATTCAATTAAAAAAACTATTTATAAATATTTGCAAATAATTTTAATAGTCACAAGAATAAAATTTATTACCTTGAAAATTGATATATGAAATATTTTAAAATATGTTCTTAGATGTTAAAAGGTACTACTTGGAATAGGCGATAATTTTCAAAAAGAAAGAGAAGTTCTATATTTTATTTACTGTCGTTTTTCTTATTATTGGATGTTCCGCTGCTGAAATCCCATTCCCAATATTCTAATCCTGTGTGGCTTGCATCCCTTTAAAATTCATATCCAGCCTTATGGGCTGCAGGAGTAAATGACAGGAGTGAAATCAGAAACGTCAACAAGATCTGGAAAATTTTATAATTACTCATGTTCTTTAGGCAGGTCATTGGAAAGAATCAGATTTAGAGGATTGTTCTAGGTTTCTGAGTTTAATAACTATGAAATTACATTTTAATTGAAGGCTTAACTGAAGGAAACAGACTCATCTTTCAGTTAAATACAATCATGTGGCTACATTCTCAGAAACAATCTCATGTGCAAATTCCTCAAAGACGATTACTTTATAAAGTCCCTTGGATTGAAATGTGATTATTTTTGCTCAATGATATGTTTTAAGTTTCAAAGTAGTCTATTTAATTAGAACACTATCTTAAAGTTTCCAATTTTGAGAATTTTACTGATTGCTGCTTTGAATTTTCAATTCTCAAATCATAAGTAATTTTCAGATCTCATTTATCCTTTTATGAGTATAGAAAATGTATACAGACTTCAATAAAACAAGCACTAACTATTCTCTCCTAATTATTAGTTTTTTAATCACCATAAAATCATTAATTTTTGAATCAATTCAGATTCAAGCTTAGGGAATGTCTTTATAGGATATTTTTATTTTCAGTAGAAATTTTTGATATTTGTTCATATAATATAGATCCAAAAGAATATACATTATAAAGGAAAATAATAAAAGGAGCTCCAACTTACATAAAACTTTCAAGTATCAGATAAATTGCACTTATATAATGAAAGCAAGGCAGTTATTATTCTCATTTTAGAAATAAAAACAACATAACTTTATCACAAAGATATTAATTTTGATGAAATATGTCTTTTGAGGAGTTGTATTATGTCTCTTATCCATTACTAAAAGTACTTGCTTTTTAAAACCCCTAATCACTAATACTTTGTCCTGATGTGTATTTTTCTTGTATTAAGATATAGCAACCATATCTTACACAATGCTACTATATATATTACAAAGGAGAAAAACTGCTTCCTCAGCCTTAGCCAACAATCATGTAGATAGTCCTTCATATTCTCCTGTAAATCTTAGCAGATAATTGCTGCAAGTCATGTACACTAATTATACATCAATAATAGATAGTTCATTCACCTGTTGTAAACAACTCATTTCATTTTATTGTTCCAACAAGTAACAAGGTGGGTAGTAATATACCTTTTATACAATTAAAAATTTTCAGTTGAACTGGGCACAGTGGCTCATGCCTATAAACCCAGAGGCTGGAAGGTGAGGCAGGAGGATGGGGAGTTCAAAGCCAGCCTCAGCAAATTAGTGAGTACCTAAGCAACCCAGGGAGACCCTGTCTCTAAATAAATATAAAAAAGGGCTGGAGGTGTGGTTCAATGGTTAAGCACTCCTGAGTTCAATTCCTGGTACCCTCTTCCCCCCCAAAAAAAAAGACATTCAGTTGATTGGCAAGTTCAGTGTAAATCAGGTTCTCTTACTATAGTTCTATGAGTTGTAAAGGTAGATTAAAACAATTTTTTCTTAAATAATTTGGCATTCTTGAGCAAACTTTAGACACTCAAAGTAACAAAATATTACAGAGTACTTCAGCAGTAAATTGAAATTTTAAAAAATACAGATATAGGTCAAAGGAGTTGAGATGATAAAAAAGTGTTTAAAATAAGAGGCATAACTATCAAAATTATAAAAGAATATATAAAATCATGGCAAAGTATTATATGTACAAAAAGAATGGCTAGTTTAATAAAAATTGACTCAAAGATTGGTCAATAATGATAGAATAAGTAGAAAACATATTCAGACTTTTATCCATAGAAAATACTTCATGCTGTGTAATTTCCACACAACTTTCAGAGAAATACTTTGAGTTTTAAAAATTTTACTATAATAATAATAATTCCACAAAAATAACTTAATTGTTAGAGTAAAATTTTATTTAAGAAGACTCCTTTTATGCCTATAAATTTATGGAAATGTGCTTACATTGCAGTCGCAGGGTTCTGAGACTATATTTTGAAATACAAACCAGCTTCCTAGTGGACAATAATGAATGAGTATAAAGGAAAGACGTTCTTAGTTATACCATTTTAGTAAAACCCATAGAAATCATCTCTTAAAGTATAATCCTGCCATATTTTTTTGCCCTAACTACACAAATGCAAGAGTAACGTGCTTATGAAAGAAATTTCATACTTTTTAAAAAAAAATATATACCCATCCTTAAAACACAGCTCTTAATCACTTTCAATTATAAAAACTATCATTCATGCTTTACTCTTTTTTGGAAAACATAATAGTTATAAACTTATTAACAACTTTTCAAATTGTTAATCCAAATCTGTAACTATTTTAAAATTTTAAGTATTTGGTTCAGACGTATCATTCATATCACACACACACACACACACACACACACACACATATATATATATACATATATATATATATATTCACATGTATGAATATATGTATGATTATGTATGTATAATACATCAAATATTATACAATATATAATTGTATATATTAGGAGACTGAAGATGTTTCAAGCTGAATAAACAAGAGAGGTTTTCCAATATATACATCTATCTCTATCAGTGTTATAAACTATGTCTGTAGTCTGACTCATTCCACAAAAATGAAAGAAAATGAAACTTCTAATTATTTCAGTGGAAAAAATATATTTTCCTATGTATTATTAACTTGTAATAAAAACTTCTGTCCTTTAAAAAAAAATTTACTATAATAAGTGGAAAAAGTGAAAAAATTCAAATCTTACCACTTTCTATCCAAAATAAAAATGAAAAGGTGTCTCACACCTGGGCATGGTGACACATGCTTTTTATCCCAACTACTTGGGAGGCAGAGGCAAGAAGATTGCCAAGTTTGAAGCCAGCCTTTGAAACTTTAGTGAGACCCTGTCTCAAAAAATGAAAAGTTCTGGGTGTAGTAGAGCACTTACATCCCTTGGCATGGAATAGGGTGAGAGTGCAACACAATAGAAATAGAAATAATAAGAAAGAAATCATAGGCCAATGTCACTTATAGATAATGTTGAAAATAAAAAAAAATGCCAAGTGAAGTACTAAAAGAATGACTCATGATAACAAAATGAATGACCTAATATTTGACAATTTTTAAAATATTACTGTATTCTATATCAATTATGCTGATTAAGCATTCAATAGCCTCATGCTTATTTTTAAGTGGAAATCATGGTAAATACTACTACCAACAACAAAACTCTTATCATGCTATGCAGTTACTTTCATACTTTTCACTGCCTATCAATTATTAGCTTTTCCTAAGGCAAGAATACATGTCGCATTACTGTGGAGACTATATAGAACTGTAAGACAGTCAATAGAGGGTCTGGGGATGTGGCTCAAGTGGTATCATGCTCGCTTGGCATGCATGCGGCCCAGGTTCGATCCTCAGCACCACATATAAACAAAGATGTTGTGCCCTCCGATAACTAAAAAAAAATAAATATTAAAAAAAATTCTCTCTCTACCTCTCTCTCTCTTTAAAAATATAAATAAATAAAAATTAAAAAAAAAGACAGTCAATAGAGACAAGTTACAAGTACCAGGAGTAAAAAGTCACAGCTGTGTGTCTAAGAATTCTGAAGGAAGAAACTAATTAGCTTTCAAGGAATTCGGATAACTTAGTAAGGACACTCACTATATAAGATATCAATAAATTTATGTATTTCCTGCATATTAACAATAATTGTAAAATGTATGCAATTGCCTTAACAGTAGGCAAAGGAACTATTAAAAACATTTAATTACATTTGGAATATAAACAAAGTGCATAAAGAGTGTCTTTCTGAACATTTAATCTAGTTTCAGTTATGTGCATGGACAAGAATACAGAGCTTAAGTGGATAAAAGACATGGTTTTGTTACTGAATTTTCTTTTAAGCTGTTTCACCAGCAAAAGAGGTGAATATTTTTCATTGGGGTGGTGAGGATACTTGTAGTAACTAATGTATGGAATCTGTCAAATAAGAAATACTTCTGTTTTATTTATTTTTAAATTCCCAAATAGCAAAATAAGATAAATATGAACAAACCATATTTTTTAGTAGTTTTAAATAGTACCATGTTTCTGAAACCTAAGCTATAAGGAATTTGAGTTTTATAACAAATAATCTCCCCAAAGTAGGGATTTTTTTGATAGGTTCACTGTGAACCCAGGGATATGGAAACAGGGTTTCAAACTGTTGGGTGGAGGTTTTACAAGATAGTGACTCATTAAAATTGTTTGTCTAACATGACCCGAGTACATGAGCTGTCCTGTGCACTCTGTGTGAGTATTGTTCCCATAAAGTTGAAATTTTCTAATGCCCCAGGTGCTTGCAGGAACTTCTGGAAAATCACCTGACTTCCAAACCACTGGCATTTTTCACTCATCATTTTCTATGCCAGTGTTGATCACAAATGTAAATTTAGATCAAAATACAGTAATGAAACTGTTTCTAGAAAAAAGGTTGGTCTTAAGTTTTGTGTTTACTAACTTTTTTAACTGGATGATTTACAAAATAATTTCAGTTTTGAGGGATCCATCATTCCAGTCTATAGAGTTTTACATTAAATAACCAAAAAAAAATCGAATGTCTTTAAAGAGTTGTCATTAAAATATCACCATGGTTCTAATTTTAACAGAGTAGCTTTTCTTCTTTTAAAAAATGTTATTTAAATTATAAAGCCTTGATTCTGATGCATGTAACCCAAAATCTGATTAAGTGCTAAAAAAGGACACTCTTAAGAAGTACAGTTGATTCTATATCAAAGTGATCATCTATTGTAATAGAAGGATTAGCTTAAATAATTACTGTGGCTCCTCATTAGGACTAAAGAAGTGAAAATAGTAAAAACATCATAAAAAGATATGAGAAAAAGCCTGAGGTTCGAAACATAGATTTTAGGCTAGAGTAATTTGATCATACTTAATAAGGCTGGCACAAAGAGAAGCAATTCAAGTTCTAAGATAAAGTTGGCACTTTTATTGTCTTTTTCTAATGATGTTCCTATAATACATGCATATTGACGGATAGCTCTATTGTATTCATTTCTGATAAGAAAACTTTGACTATATATATATTTTCCAAAGGACAAAGATACAGTATTCTTCTGATTGCAAAGATGCTGGGTTTTTTTCTTTTAATTCATTAAGGGATATAGAATAACGGCAAATTCATAGTACGAGTATTATAAAGTTTACAAATTGCTTTGAACTGAATTATGTCACCCCCCCAAAATTATATTTTTTGTAGCTCTAGCCCCTAATATGACTATCATAGGTCATGAAGACTTTAGTAAGTAATTTTAAGTTAAGTGAGGTCGAAAGGATGGAAATCTAATCAAATACAGCTGTGGCTTTATAAGAAGTGGGAGAGAGTTTTCAGTCTCAGCATGCACATGCAATACTTGTGGACACTGTCGGAAGGTGGTCATCAGCCAGCCAGGGGAGCTCTCACCACACACCCAGTTGACTGGCACTGTCCTCTTGAACTTTCCAGCTTACAAAACTGTGAGAAAATAAATTTCTGAAATTTAAGACATTGATTCTGTAGTATTTGTTATGGCAGCCTAAGTAGACTAAGGTTCAAATTTATTTTCACTTTAAAATTGCTATAGGCGTAAACTGTGTCTTAAAAGAATAGATATGAAAAAAAAATTGAATTGGCATTTCATGCTTTATACACTAATGCATGGTTTAGAAATGTTTGGCTGCAAAATTTGGATTTCCCAGGCTTTTATTTTAGGGGGATTTTTCTTTTGATTTGTTTGTTTATTTTTGAGATGGAGTCTCACTTTGTCACTCAGGCTGGCTTTAAACTCCTGGGCTCAAATGATCCTCCTGTCTCAGCCTCCAGGCATGTTCCACTGTGCCCAGTTGAATTCAGTATCTTGATTTTAATACTTCAACTTGAAGTTGTTGAGTTCTGGAAATTAATTAATGCTCACCAAACTCAATAGAAAAAATAGACTTGAATTGGAAGAACTTTTAACTGCAATTGTGCTCATACATAGCAAAAATAATTACATAAATCATTTTCAAGGGGGAATTCTGAAAGTTATTTAGTAGATAACCAAACTCTTTAGATATTGTGACTTATATTGTTATGAAGTTTTTATTTTTTAAGATTATTTAACAAACCTGATTGATTGTCTTATTATTCAGATCACAATGCCCAGAGTCTAAGATTGTCCTGTGGTCACTCTGACATATTTTACAGTATCAAAAAATCTTAATCCATAAATTCAAATGTCTACTCTCTTTTAATAGTCAAATTTCCAAATTTGAGTTAGAGTTGATACTTCCCCGCTATGGTGGGGAAGGAGACATGCAGCTGGGTATTTCATAGCTGCTATGTGAATTTCACCCTGGAGGTTGAAGCAGAGAGTAAAGGGAAGAATCAGGATGGTCACTACCTGGCTGGCTGGTCTAGGGCAGCACTGGATACATAGCAGGAGAGATATCACAGGTTACTTGTAGATTTCTTGTTGGGTTCTTTTTTTTGTGGTTCTTTGACCAAGAAGACACACATCTCTATGTGGAAACTTACTTCCAGTTGCTTCAATGACCCTGGATGACATTTTAAGTTTGCTTCCTCAGAACTATGTAATGCACTACAGGAAAACTGAAATCTTACATGCTTCATGACAGCCTTAGCAGAGGCTACTAAGTCAGCTAATATTGTAGCATATCTTGCAAATTCTTAATATTTTTTAAAGAGAGAGAGAGAGAGAGAGAGAGAGAGAGAGAGAGAGAGAATTTTTTAAATTATTTTTTAGTTTTTTTTGGCAGACACAACATCTTTGTTTTTGTATGTGGTACTGAGGATCGAACCCGGGCCACACGCATGCCAGGCGAGCGCGCTACCTCTTGAGCCACATCCCCAGCCCCAAGTTCTTAATATTTTACTGTGTATCTTTTATACCACATTTCATTATAAAGCTTATCTCATACTGTTACACATTTGGCCAAATATGTAAGAAATAGCCAGTGGAAATTCTGTTCTTAGGAGAGTCTGATTTTAAGGACAGTGTGTTGGGTTGGGGTGTCATTGCTTGCCTAGCATGTACCTGGCCATGGATTTGATCCCCAGCACTGCACAATAATGGATAAGTAAATTAATTAATTAAATTCAGTGACTTAAGAACATTTAGAAGAGTTTAAGAGTCTATGTCAAGTGGGTTATGAGCTCCCATTTTTACCCCATATACAGATTTCAGAATCACATCAGTTACACATCCATTGATTTACATATTGCCATACTAGTGTCTGTTGTATTCTGCTGCCTTTCCTATCCTCTACTATCCCCACTCCCCTCCCCTCCCCTCCCCTCCCCTCTTCTCTCTCTGCTCCCTCTACTGACATTCGTTTGTCCCCCTTATATTATTTTTCCCCTTCCCCTCACTTCCTCTTGTATGTACTTTTGTATAACTCTGAGGGTCTCCTTCCATTTCCATGCAATTTCCCTTCTCTCTCCCTTTCCCTCCCACCTCTCATCCCTGTTTAATGTTAATCTTCTTCTCATGCTCTTCGACCCTACTCTGTTCTTAGTTACTCTCCTTATATCAAAGAAGACATTTGGCATTTGTTTTTTAGGGATTGGCTAGCTTCACTTAGCATAATCTGCTCTAATGCCATCCATTTCCCTGTAAATTCTATGATTTTGTCATTTTTTAATGCAGAGTAATACTCCATTGTGTATAAATGCCACATTTTTTTTATCCATTCATCCATTGAAGGGCATCTAGGTTGGTTCCACAGTCTAGCTATTGTGAATTGTGCTGCTATGAACATCGATGTAGCAGTGTCCCTGTAGCATGCTCTTTTTAGGTCTTTAGGGAATAGACCGAGAAGGGGAATAGCTGGGTCAAATGGTGGCTCCATTCCCAGCTTTCCAAGAAATCTCCATACTGCTTTCCAAATTGGCTGCACCAATTTGCAGTCCCACCAGCAATGTACAAGTGTACCCTTTTCCCCACATCCTCGCCAGCACTTGTTGTTGTTTGACTTCATAATGGCTGCCAATCTAACTGGAGTGAGATGGTATCTTAGGGTGGTTTTGATTTGCATTTCTCTGACAGCTAGAGATGGTGAGCATTTTTTCATGTACTTGTTGATTGATTGTATGTCCTCCTCTGAGAAGTGTCTGTTCAGGTCCTTGGCCCATTTGTTGATTGGGTTGTTTGTTCTCTTATTGTCTAATTTTTTGAGTTCTTTGTATACTCTGGATATTAGGGCTCTATCTGAAGTGTGAGGAGTAAAGATTTGTTCAAATTGTGAAATATGATATATCAAGAAGTATGTAATGTTTTGAACAGCCAACAATAAAAAATTAAAAAAAAAATAAATAAAAAAATAAATGTCATGGACATTATTATCCAAGTTACATATATGAAGATATGAATTGGTGTTAACATACTTTATATACAAACAGAGATATGAAAAATTGTACTGTATACATGTAATAAGAATTATAATGCATTCCGCTGTCATGCATTTAAAAATAAAAAAAAAAAGAGTCTATGTCAACATTTTTGGCCAATATTGTAATTGAACCCATGTTCCCCATCCAAAAAAGACAACACCCATCTGTAAATCACTTAAATCTCAGCTGTCTGTGCAGTGCAATGTCAATCAAATATAACATCACATATCTTTATATAAGTACTTCTCTAAACTGATATTTCTCGGTGTTCTTTCTTAAGAGGGACCTCAAACATTGTACAGCATGTTTACTAAATTGCTTCAATATAAATTTTTCACAGTTCAGTAGGTACAGTGTTATAAAGAGATCATTCCGTGAATGTTTTTTAATAAAAATATTCAGGGATATATAAAATGCTTAGCTACTGCTGTATTTGTTATACAGTTTATTGGGGAATGCGAATAAAAATTCACTGCTTTTTAAAATATATGTTAAAAACTGAGAATAGAGGGATGAAATGGAAAAAGGATGTGTGCACTATTTAGTGCCTCTGTAAATTGAGAGCTAGAAATCAGAAGTGTACTTGACTAGCTTTTATGATGGGTATAACAACTGACAGGCCATTCAAAGGCTGAAGAAGAGAGATAATGAAATCTTAAATTAGAATAGCTTCCAAAACAGACTGACAGTACTGTTCACAGCAAATTAAAAAAGGATTGACAATTGGAGAGAAATGGAGATATGGAATTTGAGATGAGAAAATGTTAATCATCTGGCATTTTACTTTATGGATAAAATCTTACTGAGAGTTTTCTCTAGAAATAAAACAAACAAACAAAAAAAAAAAACATTTGAAATATTTCTAAAATCCTGCTAAAAAAGCAAAAGACTTGAATTGGACCAAAGATTATAAGATCATTTTATTTTAAGATAAAATGATCTGACATTAAAAGTGTGAGCTATATACCATGCAAGTAGTCATATTGGGTTTAGGTAATATTATTGTCATTTGAACCAATCTAATAATGTGCAACTTTAGCTTAATGACTAATATGCAAACTTTTAAGAAGTATTTTTAATTTATGGAATGTTTTAATGTAGTACTGAAGGCCTTGATGATCATGTTACAGGCTTATCAAAATTGTTTTTACTTTCTCTTTGCAAATGAACAGTAGTTGGAAGATACGAGGATTTCACCCAGGTTTCCATGGACAGGCAGCCTTTATTTTCTTATTTACACTCAAACTGGAATGTGACTGAAGATTGCCCCATTGCTATAATTTCATGTCTATAATGACCTAGTGTGATTTCTAAACTTTCTTGTAATCACTGCTGATCATATGGAATGCAATGAAAGGGACTGGGCTAGTTGGGGTATAAGGCAGAAGTTCCCAGGGGGATGACACAGCAGTTGGTGGAAGGTTTTATGATTGAAAGACACTAATTTTGCATGAGGATGTTATTCTGCATACTTAACATGGCTTCTCTATTTAATATATCTGATTTATAAATCACAGGGCTTCTATGACCTGGAAAACATTTCATTCCAGAATAATTTGGATTGTGGCACATTTTAGTTTTCAGCTCCACTCCAAAACTTTAAAAACAATATAAGAAAAACTTGGCTTAACAGTCTTCTAAGAGCAGTTCAGTCAATGTGTACATATATTTTCTTTAAACATCACTACTGTCCATTGACATAAGTATTATGATATTCTGATGAATGTCAGCTTTCTCATAATATTTTTGCTAAAGAACTGTTTATCTAAATATTCACTGGAATATCATTGTTTTCTCTTACAATTTAAAAAATTTTTATTTTCCTTCCCATAATGTTTTATTTTAGGCAATATATTTTTGGCACATATATACAACATTCCCAATTTTAAATAGAATGGTAAATGGATAAAATTGATTATCTCTATACTGTATTTGCTGTTTATTATTTGAAGTTGTTTCTCAAATTAAAAATTTTAAGTTTATAAACATTAAATTGTTTTTTCTTACTCTTTTAATTTTGCAGAGGAGTTATGTAATAATTTCTCATATATACTAGTTATTTCAAGTATGTTAACGTTATAATTCCCCTTTCAAATTATATTTAATACCAGTTGTCTACTCTAGGGGGGAAAATACCATACTAAAAATAAGTAAATCCTTCAGATATTAAAGGATAAAAATAAAAAATTGTTAATTGTAGTGAGAAAATAGCTTTATTCCAGTGAGCATTTAGATAAGCAGTACTTTAGCAGTAATATCATGAGAAAGTTGCCATTCATAAGAATATTCTAATACCTCCAGTAAAGGATTTCATACAGGTAACAGTAAATATATCTAAAGTGACTAGACCACTCTTAGATAACTGTTAGATAAAATAAGACGTTTTGTTTTTATCAGCAGAGCTTATTTTTATATGAAATTATAAATTATGTTGATATTAGTGTAATTACCATATTATTATCTACAGAGACTTCTTTACATGGAACTGAGGACACATGCATATTTTTCTTCACTCATTGAATTAAAAAATCAATGTTTTATAAATAATAAAGTAGAATTAGTATATTAAAATTCAAATTGAGTTATAATTTACTGTATGTATATATATACATACATATGTACATATTCACACCTGTGTGTGTCAGGAGGTGCTGGGTATTGAATCCAGGGCCTCCTGATGCTAAGCACATGCTCTACCACTGACCTATATATATATATCCCAGTCCTATTATCTATTGATTCGGTTCTTTTCATAGTGCTTTTAGCTTGATTATTACCATAGTATGGTTATTACTTATTATCAAAAGTAGCTTATTTTAATATTTATATTTTAATAATGAATTTTGAGGTAGATTTTAAAGTTTTTTATTAATAGGTTGTACATCTGAAGCTTTGAGCATGAAATCACTTTTACTTTGAGGGCGTTTAAGTTATTCATATGCCATCTTCCTTTGATAATTATATTTTTCAGAGTTCATAGATTTTAAATATTTGGCTAAAGTTCAATTAAATTTTCTAAGAAATCAATAATAAAAAATTTTGCTACTACAAAGTCAATTCTTACGGCTAGATAGAATAAAGTATACACACCATGGGACTTTTTATTCATATTTTATTCATAGGGAATTAAATATATTATTTCTAGAGACTACTTTGAGAAAGGATATGCAGATATTTAAAGTGACAGGATAAAAAAATATCAGTATTAAAATAAAAATAAGGCTGTGTCTTATTTTCATTGTCTTTCAATATATCATAGTAAAAGTATGTCAAAAAACGGAAATATCCATGTACCCTTTCCAAATCTGCTATTTGATGATCAATTTACTTTTTATCTTGCACATGTATACGTTACATATATGCATTTCATTTGGGTATGGAAGGGTGCATTCCTTCAAATTTGAAATAAAATTTTTTAGTCTAGAGTAAATGTATACTTGGATAGTCTACTTTGTGATATTCATAATATTTATTTCAATTTAATTTGAACTAATGGAAAGAAGGAAGTATTCTGGAAATTTATATAACAAGCAGTGATCATGGATTTGAGGGAAATATTCATTTATTTATTTTTTATTCTAATTTGTTATATATGACAGCAGAATACATTACAGTTCATATTATACATATAGAGCACAATTTTTTGTATCTCTGGTTGTATACAATGTATATTCACACCACTCATGTCTTCATACATGTACTTAGGGTAATAATGCCCATCTCATTCCACAGTGTTTCCTAACCTATGTCCCCTTCCTTCCCCTTCCACCCCTTTTCCCTATCCAAAGTTCATCTAATCCTCCCTTTTCCCCCCTCCCAACCCCACTATGAATCAGCCTCCTTATATCAGAGAAAACATTCAGCATTTGATTTTTTAGGATTGGCTAACTTCACTTAGCATTATATCCTACAACTCAATTCATTTACCTGCAAATGCCATGATTTTATTCTATTTTTTTTGCTGAGTAATATTCATATATATATATATATATATATATATATATATATATATATACACACACACACACACACACACACACACACACACACACCACATTTTCTTTATCCATTCATCTACTAAAGGGCATCTAGGTTCATTTCCCATTTTAGCTGTTGTGAATTGTGCTGCTATAAACATTGATGTGGCTGTGTCCCTGTAGTATGCTGTTTTCAAGTCCTTTGGTATACACCGAGGAGTGGGATAGCTTGGTCAAAAGGTGGTTCCACTCCCAGTTTTCCAAGGAATCTCCATACTGCTTTCCATATTGGCTGCACCATTTTGAAGTCCCACCAGCAATGTATGAGTGTGCTTTTTCCCCCACATCCTCACCAACACTTATTTTTGTTTGCATTATATCTTAATGTTCTAAAAAACACTAATAACCCATGTGAGAGATTCATTATTTTGGATAAAAGATATAAATTCTAGACAATAAGATTTGATTTCTGTATTTAGTTTTTAAAAAGTCCATTTCCTGTTAAATAACTAGTAAAATAGGTACCTCATGCATTATAGTTCATATTATATTCACACATTCAGTATTTCTAGATGTACACTTGTATTTGATATAATGCCCTTGGAATTGAGAGAGTAATTTCACTAGAAGCTTTTTAACTTCTGTTATAAAAAAAATAGTAAGTTCATACCCATTGCATTTGATTTTTTTTTTTACAAGTATAAAAAACTCAAAAGTTTCTGTCCTCTCAAGAAATTAGGTGAAGTTTTGGCTGTGTGTAGAAGGTTATCATAACTGAATGCCTTAAGTAAACATTAGTTATTTTGCCTGTAATAAATACAGATCAGTTGAAACAAAGCCAGACTATAATCTAATACCCACAGTGATTCATTCATTCATTCTTTCTCTCTTCCTCTTTCTCTACTTCTCTCTCTCTCTCTCACACACACTCACACACACACACACACACACACACACACAAACACACACTCCTGCTTCCTAAAGAAGGTATTGCTATATTGCTTAAGTGTATTTCATTTAAAAATAGAAAAAAAAATTACAAATTATATGCTAAATAGTGAAAAAAATAGTGAAGCAGTTGATTTTAAACCCCTGTCTCCCCAGTATTTGAGATTTTGCATTTAGGAATAGAAATTAAAATGGGAAGATAATGGAAGATTGATACTTAGTAGAATGAATAGAAAAGAATTTCAAGTGAATGAGACAAAGAAATGCAAAGTCAATGTTTGGATTTGTTTGGAAAGGCCAGAGAACCTGACAAATAATGTGAAGGATTCTGACTTCCATTAGTTTGCTATGAAATTCAAACTGACAAGAAAGTAAAGGCTTCTTTTCAAAACCTTTTTAAGATTAGTATGAAGACAAATATATTCTGAGAAGAATGTTAAAATTCATTTCAATATGCCATCAATGTTTATATCGGATAATGGTAACTATTTGTTTAAAATTAAATTTATTACTTAACATATGCCAAATTTTCCATTTTATGAAATATACTCTCTGATTCAATATTTTACTGAAAGTTGAGTAAGGTTTCCCTTTTAGGAATTAAAAATAGATATATTTCTAAGAAATTAAATCTTGTAGTCATCGTCTTTTGATGAATGGGTGTGGTTGACATTTATGTATTCAGAGTTTCTGATGCAGGTTTAAATCATTTCGGAAAGTCAAAGATGCATGTGAATTGCAGAAGAAAGCCATGCAATGATGTTGAGAAGAGTATGTTCAGCGATTTGAAATGTCTTTATAATACATATATGACTCCTGTGGTAGAACTTTATGGCCTTATAAGACAATGTAATCATCTTGCCTTAGTCTCTGGAGACCCTCTGTGAGGGTAAAGGCACAATGGATTACCTCATCATTCTAATGGAGGCAGAAGGGAGATTGCTTATTCTCCAGGTACACAGCAAGCATTTGTCAAAGTGCTCCCCATCCAAGACAGGCATGCCTAGGATCCCTGGGTACTTAAGTCAATAACTACTCTGAAAAAGGCAAAATTCAAAAACAACTGCATTAGAAGATAATGTATTATTATTGGTTTCAATATCTTCTTGTATAATCTCTTGATAAATTCAGTTCTGCACAGATGTGAGGAATTTATGATCAGTGCATTTATTTTAGTGTAGATGTGAAAATCATACTCACAAAGCAAATTTTGCTGTTTTTTGTTGAATAGGACAGTACATATAAAGTGAATACTTGGTATGAAGAATGCTGTTCTCATTTAGGAGTGTAAAGCCCATACTACTTCCTTTTAGCAATTTCCTTCTTCTTAGCTTAGTATTGAAAGATCCATAGATCTTACTGGTATCATTTGATGGTAACTTCATTCCAAGTGATAGCTAGACTTCTATATAGACTTCACAGGGAAGGTATAGATTCATTACTATAATTGCCTTTTGAATAACTGTTTAATGGATATCTCACAGTCACTTTCTCTCATAGTCAAACTTGAATTTACTATTGCTGTCCCCCTATGTACTGCCCCTCATTGCTCATATGTCTGCAAAAAATACTATCCAAGCACCCAAGTCAGAAAGCCAAACATCTTTTCTCTTTCCCACCTTTGTGACCATGGAATTAGTTCTCTGCAGCCTTCTTTTAATCTGCTTCCCTTCTCCCTTTCTACCAAGGCCTATTTGGTTCAGACTAATGTTATCCCTCACTTTTCTGACTGTATTAGATTTCTCTCTTGTCTTCCCTATTCATGACTTGCTGATTTCTAATCCACAATCAGCTTCTGTGGCTGAGTTCCACCCTCACTTCTAAATGGAGTCTCAAACGCAAATATAATTATTTCAAATTTTCCCTTACATATAATATAATTTTCAGAATTAAGTTATTTAGCACTTATGGATTATTATAATACATGTCTAGTCTCATGCCTGTCATTAACCATTTTGAATAATTTACCTCCTGGAATGACTTATGCCTCAGTGTCCTGCATAGTGACTTGACTGGATCAGCCATCTAGACCTTCCCAATCTTTCCACTCTTTCTTTACAACTGTGCCTTGTGTCTTACAGAAATTCTTTTGTGACCACCACTCCACACCTGCTGTTCAAACTTTTGCTTAGCTTCTGGTGACCAGATAGTGTTAATAGGGTCTGTGATACAAGGCAAAAGTTGACTTAGAAGCTTTAAACTTTGTGTCTTTGCTATTAAACAGAATAATTTGAAAAGAGTGGTAACTATTTTTTGAACTAAATTCCTATTCTAATCAGAGATCATTTAAAATGTGTAATAATCAAATCAGGATAATTATTATTTTCATCTCCTCCAGTACTATCATTTTTATTGGGAAATTTCAAACCCTTCTCTAGTTATCTTGAAATGTATAATTAATTGTTATAGACTACAGTTACCTCTATGTACTGTAGAAAGTTAGACATATGAGTGATAGATAATATATATGTATATATGTTATATAATATATATATATATATATATATATATATATATATATATGCAGTGTGTGTATGTATGTGTATGTGTGTAACTGTTTAAAATTAAATTTATTTTTTAACATGACAAAATTTTCATTTTATGAAATATACTTTATGATACAATATTTTACTAAAAGTCAAGGTAAGGTTTCCCTTTTAGGAATTAAAAATAGATTTCTAAGCAATTAAATATTGTAGGCATTGTCTTTTGATGAATGGGTGTGGTTGACATTTATGCATTCAGAGTTTCTGATGCAGGTTTAAATTTAAACAGTATACTTTAGTATGTACTGTTTCATTCAACACACAAAATGAAATATTAATCAGCCATAACAAGATTGAAATTCTGTCATTTGTAGCAACATTGATGGGGCTGGAGGACATAATATTTAGTGAAGTAAACTAGGCACAGAAAAACAAATATCACATGTGGTAGAAGCTAAAAAAGCTCAACCTTTTTAGAAGCATACAGTAGAATAGAGGTTATTAGATGCTAGGAAGGGTAGGTAGACAGAAGGTGAGTAATGGGTCTTAATATTGTATGTTTTTATTTTTTTCTTTTCTTAAAGACTAAATATAATTCTGGAATCAGACTTCCTCTCTAGGATAAATCTATTACAGTAAAAATACCCAAGCCATTTTTAATCTTTCACAATACTCCTTTGTGCCAAATGGGTCTTCCTGGATATTTTGGTGCTGCAGGAAAACTGTGTGATTCTATCTTTGAAATGTCATACTTGCTCATAATGCTGTTGTGCTGATATTTGGGACATTTTCTGCTTGTCAGTATTATTAATGCTTACTATTTTATAAAATGTTTTATAGTGATGTTGCTATATATAGGTCTTTGTCTTTTATATCAGTTTAAAATCCATCTTTTCAAAGAGAACTTTCCTGAAAATGCTAAACAATCACACAGTCTATCTCTATAGATCTTCAGTTTTCATTTTTTAAAGAGCATGTATGATGTGGTTACATATTCCAGTTCATTGATTGCATTTCTGCTCCACTAGAATGTTAGGAGTTCTGTCAATATTGATAGGCCCTATAGCTTTGGAGAAAGAGTCTGCAAGCTGTGGTCCACTGTTTTTGTAAGCAAAGTTTCATTGGAACACAGTTACATATATCTGTTTATGTGTTGTCTATGGGAGTTTTTGCTAAAGCTGTAAAGTGAGTAGTGACATAGACTATCTAAATGACAGAAAATACTTATGAAAATATTTCTATCTGGACCTTTAAGAAAAAATATTGCCTTACTTCTTTTCAAGCACTTAGAACAGTACCTGATGCATAATAGGTGCTCAATAAATATTTGTTGGATGGATGCATTTGTTGAATAGAAACCAAGTGATTAGGAAATGAAGCATGCAGACTGGGAGATACATAATATAAAACTTCTTAGATATTTATAGTGGTCTTCCCTCAAAAATTGGGTCACAATTTTATAGCAAACTCTTCAAAATACCTCCCAGTAAATTGGTTGATATATGACAGGTCTAGAAGCAAAACTAACAATTTACCAGAATGATGAAACCCTCCAATTCAGATGATGCCCAGCAACTACTCATCAATTAATATGGGTTTAGAGGAAGAAAAGAAAATACTAGTCCATTTGTACTTGCACAGACATAAAGTGGCACAATGAAAGCTGATTAATGAAGTAGAATATTTTTGCCTATAACTGAAAAATTAGCTCTAACTTAAAATATGACCCAACATGAGAGTCACAATTTATATATTCATATAACAAGTATGTATTGTTTACCTAAACATTTTAGTCATTACTGTTCATTGCACAGTATATCTAAAAAACTAAAGGCACTTCCAATTGTATAGTTTTCCCAAGGTTATACAGCTGTGTATTAAACAGGTCTATCACATTCCATTGCCTATTTTACTTTACTCTAGACAATGGGCACAAAATACCACGTGATGCCTACCTTAAAGCTACTCACAGTATAAAAGGAGGCATGAAAATAAACAATGATAGTGAAATGTGGGTAGTATTTTAATAGATGTATAAAAGCTGCAGGAGAGTACAGAGGATTTTTATACTCTGCTACATGAAAGGGAGGAAGAATGGTAAAAAATTAAAGACAACCATATAAAGGTGATGCTTACCTGAAATATGAAAGAAGGGAGAAGTTTAACAAGTAGGAATGGAAGGAAACACAGTCCATATGAAGACAGCATTATATGCAGTGTCATGGCAGGCAGCAGGAAACATTGCATCCTCAGGGAATGGCGACAGTCTTTCATTGTGGCTCCAACTTACTGTACATACAAGAGGAGTAAAAAGAAACTGGAAGGATGCAAGAAGCCAGTAGTGAAAGACCTGCTTTTGTGGACAATAACTGAAGACTTGTAATTAAGGAAGGCATTTCCCAATTGGAATATGATGACACCAATAAGATTAAAATAATCTGAAGTTGAAAATTGGGAGACTATTTAAAGGTCATTGCAAAAGACCTAGGAAGTATGACTATGAAACAAGAAAAGAGGATATATGCATTGGAGCCAGAAATGACATGACGTGATTGTTTACCGTGCTCTATTGTATTTCGTCAGATCAAAAGCCTTGAAGTCATTTTAATAGTGTTATGTTCGGAATATTTATTTTGACATGGTTCTTAATTATATGTTTTAAAAGCTATGTCAGAATGATTAGAGCTTCTATAATTTGATAAATTCAATTTTTGTGGGATAATTTAAAAATATGTGATCTATTAGAATAGAAAATATAAAAAATTAAAATATAAAAATATAAAACTTATTATAATAGAAAAGGAATTATGTTTGTGTTATTAAGGTATTTTCTGAGCAATGCAGTAGCTAAGATTTATAAATCCAAATTCAGCGTGTCCATAATTATAATAAGTGCAATAAAATCTGAACAAATCACATTTATGATGTTGTAAACATCCTGAATGTGGACAGTATTAATAATTTTATTATTGTATGTCAATATCCATATTGCTGTATGCATTCCAAAACCTTGAGTGCTGTGCATGTATGTATGCAGGTATTGAAGGCATACATGTGGACAATTCTCTATGCACGTGCAACTTGAGATGATCCTAAGAGTATTAATCTCACATTATCTTGAAAATGTTAGAATTTGTTTATACCTTTATG
Source organism: Marmota monax (assembly GCF_021218885.2). NCBI lineage: Eukaryota > Metazoa > Chordata > Mammalia > Rodentia > Sciuridae > Marmota > Marmota monax. The sequence continues at coordinate 2,861,429 of NW_026694038.1, forward strand.
AATATGACTCTGTATGTAGTAATCTGTAGTTTACTTTCTGAGATGTGTTTTCCCTCCCAACTCTGAAGCAATGTATGGGGTTTAAACCAAAAGATCACTGTTCTTGATTATGGCTGACTTCTCTGTACTCTGCTTCAGTGCATCTGATCTTTCCATCTTAAAATCACCAGGCAACTCTTTGTTCTGAAACTGGTTGACATAAACCCTTAAGTACAAGCAGTGTGTGTTTCATTGACAATATCACCCTTGTCCCCAGGAGCCTTGTTATCCTCCCTCTTCAACCGTATCTCATTAGTCAGCTCCAATACTTTCTGATCCCTCTTTGTGAATTCAGAAGTCTGAGTTTATATGGAGACAATAAATTCCCTGTGCAGTCGAATAGTCTCAGAGAAAGGCAAGAGATATTCCATATCTAATTTGGTCTGTATGTCTCAGCCAGAGTTTCTTCTCAGCTTTAATGGGATCATGTATGTGCATAATACTCTGTGCTTGTTCATGTATATGCACATGCATGTGTATGGAGTCTGGTATGCCTGTTACATCTTATATAATCTTTAGTTCCCTTACCACAATTTTTCCAAGTCAGAGCTGAATTCAAAGCAGCATTCACCAATGTGTTTTGATTTTAGATCTGGGAATACTGTATTATAAATGTTATCTCCTTGAAAAAAAATGTATAAGATACCAAATGCTATCATTAGTGTGTGTGTGTGTGTCTGTGTGTGTGTGTGTGTGTGTGTATGTGTATTCTAGCCTTATAATTGCTTTTGAAAGATTGATACTTCATTTTCTTCATGAGATTCACAGCAACAAAACCAAGCATTGTTCTTGGGCATAAACTTAGGGCTGGGGCAAGTGCAGAGGTTCCTTGAGGACAGGAGAGAATGTCAGGTTTTAGTCACTCATTCTAGCATTTTAGCTGCTAAATCAGAACTGATTCAGCAAAATGTGCTTAAAAAAATCTGTTAAGTGATGAGTATGAAGAAGTTGAGAAGATAATAAAGATAGAGGCAGGTAGCTTTCGCTGTCACGAGGGGCAGGCAGTGTTCTAAGTATGTGTAAATGTATGTCAGAGCAGCTCTGTGAGACAGACTGTAATTGTCCCCTCTGTGCAGATGAGGAAGTTGTGGTTTACACAAGTGATACCTCCCTAAGGTTAAAGGGCTGCTTCTGGCAGAAAAATGTGCAATCTTAGAGTGGGAGGATGGTGAGAATGGTGCTTACACTATCTACCTTAGCATCCTCATTTTTAAAAATTTCAGTTACTCAAAGAAAAAAAGGCATTACCAACAAGAAAAGCAGTAATCACACACACACACACAAAAAAAAAAAAAAAAAAAAAAAAAAAAAAAGAAAAGAAAAAGAAAACCTTCATTTGGAGTGCTTTAAATTTGGTCTCCATTGAATATTCATTTCTATTTGGCTTCAAACTTCATTTCTATTCTCTGAGTTTGATTTTTTTAAATGCGCATTTTAATGTTTTCATTTGTTCAGAGGTTAGCAGGTTGTTTGCTTACTGAAATACTATAATGTGCAGAACTAGAGATTTAACAAATTTCTTTACATTTTATTTACTAATACTTAAATTTCTAATTAAAATATCTTATGAGGCAGTATTAATGGGAGAAATTGTATTATGCCCTTCAGGTATTTACTCTAACACTCCTGATTTATATTTACAAATTAGGTAACATTCACAAATTTAAAATGAAAATATTTCAATTGATTATAAGAGAATTTTAAGATGTTGACAGCTTTAAAATAGGAGGATGGGCAGAAGGAAGGTGAATTTATAGAAAATAAACAGTACGACATTCACATTGCTGTACGTGAAAAAATGTGTTTTTGTTAAAGGAAAAGAAAACAGACAACACTAAAATACTATGCTGACATGTAAAAAAAGCTTTTGTGTATGCAACACATTTACAGGAGATGTGCACTTTGCAATTTTTTAATCCAGCTAAGACAGGAACTGTAATAAAATGTGTTCACAATTGTGTTCACTGATTCAAAATCCATTCATAATTTCATTGAAATTCACCGGTATTTGACTTTCACACCAATCTCTTAGGATCCTTCATATAGTCATGTTCCTTTTTATTTTTTAAGATAAAAAGCACAGTAGAAGCACCAGAGGTTAAATGATGTAAGTGACATATTGTGCCAGTGACAGAGACTTGTGGCAACCAAGCTTACTAATAACATATTTGGTCTTGATAAGATTAGGTACAGAAAAACTTAGAATGCTTGAAGAATAAAACAAAATTTTTACCTTGCCTCCTATTCTAAGAACATTTTTTATGCAAATTCCACCCCAAAATCTTACAGGTAATTTTCGTTTTATTTAAGGTGACATGAAATCCTTCAATTAATAGACATGATATTAGATGCTAATATCTTCTATTTCGTTTGCATTATTCTTATTGCCTTTAATAATGAAATGGATTTTTTTTTTCTGAGCTCCTCCTATGTGCTCTACAATTTGCAGATTTCATTAGAGCTGAACAGCTGTGTTCTGGGCATTGGCCAGGTGCTCAGTCTATGGGAAACTAAAGAAATAGGGAGCAAGGCCAGTAATCTCAGCCATACAGTGGTTAGAGAATTGACAAGGACAAGAGCCTTTTAATATTTGTACCAAATTAACCGTAGGAATAAGGCTTATCTCCTCATCAAGGTGCCCACGTGCCCAGAGCCTTCTGTTCTTCTGTCCTCAATGGGAGGTGGCTTCCGGTGCCTGAGACATGATTAGAGAGATTAGATTTGTTCTTCCCATCTCCCTGTGCCTTATTAATCTTTCATTTACCCTGGGATTAGATGAGATTCCATTAGCCAAATCCACTGAAAAGATTCACTCATTTTAATATTTATGCACACTGTCTAGTCCTTAAAGTGGATTCTTTTTGTCTGTGCACTTAATTGGATCAGTGGGTTGCTTCTTATTAACATTTTTCTTTTTAGAGATTAGGATTGATGAATAAAATTAGTGACATCTGGCTCAGCTCAGCTGTTAAATGCAACACTTTTAATGACCATCTTATTTACTATGATATGGAATGAACTTTTGCTGTAAAGATAAAAGGTATAATTTTATTTTAGAAATTGAATTAATACTGTTGAATCTAAAGCAAAAAATGCTATAAAGTTCTAATATTCTGACTGTCCAAATGTAAAAGTAGTGGAAGGGAATACATTTCATTGTTTTAAAAACTAATTTTGAAATTCTTACTTGCTTGTTTAGCTAAGGTTTTAAGTTAAGATTTAGGTAAGGTGTTAGATTTTCTAAAGTGGAAATTTGTTCAACGCCAAGAGTGCCAAAATGTAGCTTGAAAGCCAGACATAATTTATATTATGAAATACTATTATTTTAAAATATATCAGCTTTCACTTTGAAGGCTTGTTACTGTGGCCTTTATTGACATTGTTCATTGATAATCTGCTTTTTTTCCTAAGTGATCCAATTGTGTTTATAGTTGTATTTGAGCAATTTCTCAAGCTGGGCACTACTGACATTTTAGGCTGAATAATCTTTGTTCTGGGATCTGACTTTTGTGTTATTGGTTGTTTAGAGCATCCCTGGCATCTGCCCTCTACACACCAATGGCATCCCACTAGTACTGGTTGTGGAGAATTTCTCTAAACGTTGCCATGACTTCCCTGAGAATGGATATTGCTCCCCAGTTGAGAAAAATTATGTTACAGAGGAATATGCAGTATTGCTTTTTAGATTCAAAATTCTAGGTATCAGAGCTGTATGTAAAATCAGAGTTTAGAAACAGCTCATAAACAGTGGGGATTTTGGAATCTGATAAACACAGTTTCTGTAGTTCTCACTGTGTGATATTTGAATAACCTTTTGAGGATTTACTTTTTTAATCAAAAGTGGTAATACTACTATTATATTCAAAGTGTTATTCTAAAAGTTGAATGAGATAATGCATAGAAAATGGTAATTCGGTAAGTATTTAATATTATGCTGACTTTATTTCTTACTAGTAGCAATAATTTAAATAACATATGCTAATTTTTATAAAAACAGAGTAGTATTATTAGTTAAGTGAAACTAGTGTAGTAAGTGCTGTGCCCAGTTTTCTTGTTTTACTTATTTTACTTTATATTAGGCATTGTTAAACAAAATTAATTTTGGTATCTGGTTCCATAGCTTTAATAGGTACGATTTTAATAAAAGTTTTATCAAAGTTATTTACATTTTAAATAAATTACAACAAATATATTTTTCTCTAGAATTTCATTAGAAAGCTGTAGTTAAGGGTACAAAATTTGTTATGTAAAATGAGTGATTCAAGTGAGACCTAAGGTATGGCAGATTGAAGGTAGTTAATACTCTATTAATAATACTCTATTATATATTTACAGTTTACTAACAGAATAGATTTTAAATCTCCTCAATATACACAAACAAATACACACAGTGTTAGCTGCTTAGAGGTAATAGATAAGGTAATTAGCTTGTGATAATTATTTCACAATATATATGTATATGAAAACATCAAGTTTTACATTTTAATATGTCAATATGAAATAATTTATGTCAATGATATTTCAATAAAACTTAAAAATAGAAAGCTGTTGTAGACAGTATGTATGATGTTGAGGTTTTTCAAACTGCCATATAGTACCTTCAGTGCATAGTGAGGACTTGAACCCTGAATAAATCAACAGAATACATTCAGCCAATTCAAACTTCAAAGGGAGGAATAATGCATCTTTTTTTTTTTTTGGTTGAAGTTTGCAGAAGAAAATTAAATTCAGAGCTTCTCAATGATTCTGTATTCCATGTCATAAACAAGGCATGGATAGAAGAGTCACATACTTTTGGAAGAACTAAAAGAAAATGTAAGGTACTTCTTTTGTGCTGTTACAAATTGGATTTCTCTTTCTTCCCTTGAGAAGCCAGACTGAACAATAAAATACTCTTAAAGGAGGATTGCTGAACACCAAGGCCATGTGTTTGAAAGCCAAGTAGATGAAGAAAAGAGCTGTATGCTTGGCATTTTGAATCAATTATCAGTGAAATCCTATGATGCCATTCAGAATAGAGGCCCTTAAGTCAAGGTTTGCTTTCTAAGTATTCTCTGCTTTTAGTAGGTTTGGCCTTGAGCATTATAAAAGACTTAATTTTTTTTTTTTTTTTTTTTTGCAAAATACAACATTCTAACAGATAAAGATATTCATTTTATAAAAGGTAACAGAAAATGAGTACTAATTTTACTCTTAATATAGTCATAAGACACTTAGCTAAGTTGATTGGTGTTGGTAGGTTCAGGCTAGGTTTTCATTGATTGTTTAGTCTTCTGTAGTAAAAAAGACACTCATACTTCTAATATCAGTTCAAACAAGTTTGTGGGTGTAAAACATTACTATTTGTCTAGGATGAGGATGAAAAAAGCAGATATAATATACAGTGTGTTTGTGTGTGTATATATATATATATATATATATATATATATATATATACACACACAATGTCATATACAAGATACTATTGAAAATATCAAATACAAGGTAATTTCAAATAATCCTCAACAATTCATAGATAATGAGCCAGAAATAGAATCAACATTATTAAATATATCTGTCCTAGTAAAAGAGGGTGTTTTATTTGTGGACAAGAAATATTTGAAATTATTTAAAAAATAATTTATTTGGGGTTTCTTAAATTTTACAACTTTTAACTAACACACTTGGATTTTTCCCCAGTTTTAACCAGAATCACTTTAAAAAAATCTTCCTATATAAAACCTATTTACAAATTTAGAGAGGAAGAAGGGGAGGGATTGGTTGTATGTGTACAGACATAACGAAATTGCAGGGACAACAGTTCACCTCCAGGGAAGGACAAACAAGCTTTAGCATGGACAATGTTGTGTTTTAGCTTTTCATTCCATCATCTGCTGAGTATTCAGTGATCTCAGCACTGCTTTATCTTGAGCATGCTTGTACCTCAGAGACAGAAATGTCAGCTTCCTTAGAAATTCTGGTTGAGTTCTTTAATTTTATAGTATTTAAGAAAAGTCTGTTAATTTCAGGTTGTGAAAATCATATGTGTATATTTTTTCAAGTTAACTCATAATCTGGTTTAAGAAAATGCAACTAAGTAACCAAGGGTCCAAAATAAGATCATTTTGCTTGTTTATTTGTTTGATAATTTATATATTTTTGACACTTTTAGCTGCTTTCCATAATCTGAGGAAATGTGTTTCTTTGATTAAAGACTGCAGAGCATACTCTCTCCCTTGTTTACATCCCTTAAAGTAGAATTGTTGGATTAAAGAGTGTACATTTTGATAGGTATAGTCAAACTGACCTCTAAAAAGGTTTCACTAGTTTTATATTCCCATGGCAGATTCTTTGTATTTTGTTTTCTGGCTTTAAATGTTCAAATAAAGATTGTGACCAATAAATTAATGATTGCATTTGAAAGTTTTTGTAAATACACACTGACAAAAGGTTGTGCCTATGTCCTTACCTCTCATTACACACTAAGTTTTTAAATCTTGCTGATATGATAGGCATATAATACTATCTCTTTCATTCTGAATAAACCTTAAAATCTGCACAAGTACCTACTCTGTACATTTGTTATGTCCTTTGTCCATTTATAGATGAATGTATTTTTGAGAAAAGCATTTAAAATTTACCTTACAAGTGGCTTGTTTGTAAATGAATTTTCAAATTTATAAACTCAGAATTACAAAATATATTGCCATGGTGATAGGAAAATTTTAGAGCTTGTCTGTTTTTGCCAATACATAATAGTAGAACTCACAATTACTGTGTCAGTGCCTAATACTTAATAATTGTTAAGCTATCAAATGAAATTAAGAAAAAGTCAGTAGCCTTGTAAACAAATAAAACTTTATTAAAAATAATGAGATGCCAGTTTGTTGCTTGATGTGAATTAAAAAGACAAGGAAATTGAAGAGATAGAAGAGATGGGGATTAATGAAGTCTATCTGTATTATAAATAAATACTATTTGTGCAGTAGAATAATGTGACTTGTAATAACAAGTCATGAATGTTAAAAAGTTATGATTTCTGTCTTCCTAAGATGTTTTGTATATTAAAATAAATATTCATGAATAGGGAGTATCAGTTCAGGTTATCTATGTGAATGTAAATTTTCTTATAACTGGCCACTTAGTGTTCATTGGATCATGCTCTTGAATATGAATTCTCCAGTATCTCAGATGCACTGTGGATCTGACTCAGCTCATGAATATTCACACACACACAACTGATCTTTCTGAAAGTAATCACATCCATAAAGATGAAAATCTTGTTAGTTTTCAATAATGAGAACCACATCAGGATGCTGGTCCCAGAACAATGTTACAATTCCCTTGTTTTTGCTGTTTCCTTTCTTTCATTTTTGTAAATGACACAAACTTTAAAATATAAACACATATGCTATGCATCTTTCTTGACAAAAGATCTTTTTTTCTTTTACCTTTGTAAAAGCTTGTGCATGATTTAACTGATTGCTTTGTTGGCTTTATTTTCTCTGGATGTAGGAAAGAATAAAGTAAAACAATGTCTCCCGTCCTTATCCTCAGCACATTTCCACTATTGAGGCTTGATTGGAGTTTCTAAATGCAGCATGGCCCAACCTGCTAACCTGCTGGAAGAATAATACATATTTTACATATAAAGACATGACCTTATATATGTGATCTTTTGTGTACAGGGAAAATTATATTCTATGCCAACTAAACTTTTAATATGTTAGTATGCAATGATCCCAGAGACCCATAATTATAAATTATATAGTATTTTCACTCACATCCCACATTCAAATGACTTTCATTGTAATGCATGATATACTTATAATACCTATCCAAGATTACTGAGAAGTTATTAAATAGGCATCAAAAGATGCCTGGTCCTTATTAGCCCCATATTATAATTAATTGAATAACCAGGAAAATAAAGGAGAAATCAAAACTATTGTTTATAAAGTTAGTAATAAAGTAACAACTAGTTCATATTTTCTAATACTGATGTGGTCAAACCTCTGAATGGCATTTTCCTTTATAAAACTCTATGCCTTTTTGTTGTTTTTGTAACTACAGTTAATAAGCAGTGTTCAATGAAAAAAAAAATTTTAACTCTGAAGGCTAATTTATGTTAGTATATCACAAGGCACCATCAGTAGTGAAGGGCTGAGGTCTTTAAACTGCAGAAGAACTTTATAGGTGTCTTCCAACTTGTCTTGAGGATTAGAAGGAATATCACCTAGCCCTTCTGTTTTCTTTCTCAAGTGGGTAGAGCAGGGTAGTGCTCAGCCAAGAGCAGTGTTGCTTCCAGGGGTGATTTGACCACATCTGGAAGCCCTTTTGTTTGTCTCTTCAGAGAATGGTGCTTCTATCCTATAGGCAGTGGCAAGAGATGTTGCTAAACATTCTACAGTGCATGAGTCACTCCAACAACAGAGATATCCAGTGTTAATGTCAGCAGGACCACTTCATATCACATTTTAACTGAAGAAATAATTCTGTCTAAAACTTAAGATAACCACTGATTTAGAAAAGTTTTACAGTAAAGCAATGAGAATGTATAATATTTGTAAATAAATGAAGTCAGATTCAGTTTTTAATTATAAGTTTAAAAATCTATTTATTTATTTATTTATTTTGTAGCAACAATAGTGTTAAATGAACTCAACTGGACAAGTGCCTTAGATGAAGTTTTCAAAAAAAATCGGGAGGAAGACCCTTCATTGCTGTGGCAGGTGTTTGGCAGTGCTACAGGCCTGGCCCGATATTATCCAGGTAAGTGCTTAGTGATTCAGTCAGATGAAATTGTAAGTATCTCCTTCAACATTTCTTGTGAACACTGTTACCTTCTCCTATATTGATATCCCACCAGTTTTATAAAACAACAACAAAAAAATATCTTCACATAGCTCTAAATTGTTTTACATGACTCTAAGTTGATCAGAATCATTTTGAAATGAAGCACCTCTGAGAAATGACTGTAGCACTTGGTACCTGGGCTGGGTCAGGCTGCAGAGAGACCATGAAGAGGTATTCTTATGTCTGTACCTGGCACAGGAGGCTACCATGAATCCTTAAATAAGAGGTAGGAATCCAAATGCTTAGCATAGATCTGTCAGTCACATTAAAGATAATGAATAGACTTTTTAGACACTATTTGAATATCTCTTTCCAGGTTTTTGGTCTACACTTGAAATTTCATAACAATAGTGTTAGTATTTGTCTTGAATCAGTGAATTTGTGAATAGGAAGAAGAAATAAGATAAAATCACAAGGAAAACAGAGCTCTCTTATGTGTCAGTTTGTATTAATTTTGAAGGCATCTCGAGTACATAATCATATGTACTTGGTGAAGATATGAATGTGTTTTATAAATTAAAATGAAAAATAAACCCCATCTTATAATGTTCTTTATTTTTATAATGGAGGGTAAAAAGAAATAAATGGCACTTCCTATAACAAAATAAAAAATTAATAACTAGTATGTCCTGAGAGCCTTTGAAAACACTTTAAGTGAAATATCTGTTGTTATTTTTAACTTTGTCACCTTTAGAAGAGCTGACAAACACAAAATGCCATTTCTTTCTCCAAGGCATGACTTGAATTATCAGAGAGATACTAGAGAATGTGGCATTCAATGGCCGCAATATGACTTTAAATAGAATTATTTTTAAGACATGAGTTTTTAAAAACATGTTTAGCAAATTGAATTATTCATAGTAAATAGTGACAGTAAAAAAGTAACTTAGTAGTAAAAAGGAATGAATAAAAAATTAAACTATATATAAATTTGTATTATGATAAAAATAAATAATAGTACAGACTTAATTCTCAAATTATTTAAAAACGTTATAATGCCTGCATGGTTACAAATGCCAGATCATAGGACTGGTAATAAATCTTTATTTTGGAAATCCAGAGCACCTGGAAAGGCCAAGTTTGTATTAGATATTGAAAAAAATGAATTATAATAAAACATTAATGTTAATACTTGTTATGGGAAAATTATCACCTAGGTTTTTATCCTAATTGAATTTTCCATTACACAAATAATTTTTTACTCTAGTAAAATACTTCTAAAACTCTTAAGTACTTTTATTAACATGTCAAATACTATATATCACAAGATTGTGAATTTTAGTCTATAAGATCATATCAAGGAAAAAAGCAACAGTACTCATGCACATAATAAACCTGACATAATAATCCTTTAAATTACATTAGGTTTTATAAAGCATTTTCAAGTACAATTTTAAAATATAGGAATTAGATACTTGATGTTCTATCTAATAATACACAAATATGAGAATGTTTTTAATCATAACAGAATTATGTAGTTTTTAAAAATTTTTAAAATATTACCTTTGTATAAAATTCCATATATAATAAGTTGAGGGAAAAGGAGGAAAAAGAAAAGTGAGAGAAAATTTGGATAATAATGAAAAAACAAGAGTTTAGGATCACAGAGAAATGGATGATGCAGAGAAAGAGAGACAACAAAGTGTTACTAGAGGGAGAGGCTGAAGAGAGGCAAGAAAGAGTACCTGTGAACATGGGGAGAGAGCCAGAGGTGCAAGGAAAGATAGGTTCTCTAATGAATCCTGCAAGGTGGGTAATTTTACAAACAGCAGCTAACTTTCAAACTTACAAATATCATATTCAATAATTCTTTCATTTTAAAAACTAAGTGAGAGATGAAGTCTTTGTTTTTTCTTTTTTTTTTTAACCCTAATAGGTATTTTCAAATGTGCTGACATTTGTTCTTTTTATCTTGAGAAGGATCATTAGATGTTTAATTTGGCTGAATCTATGTCGTCCTCTGGGGCATTCGCTGTGAATGCAATCCTGTGCCCAATATGTAGTTTTTAAGTCAGGGTTTGTCAGATAAATCAACTCACCAGAAGACTGTCAGGCTTGGCTCATTGACTTGCTGGAGGAAGTTTTTAAAATGGCTCTCTTGACTGCTATGGAAAACGTTTCATGCAGTTCCAACTGTTTTAGTGATTCTGTTGCTGAGTTGCTCTTTATGATGATAATGACACAATAGAACCAACCTATTTTATTAAAAGCACTAAGACAATGTTATAATTTTAAAAGCAGAAAAACCTGCTTATACCACATCATATTTTCAGTATACTTAACACTTAAAACATGTTTAAAATACTTTTTTAAATGAAGTTATTTTTTTTAATTTCTTAATAGACAATCCTTCCTTTTCTTATCATTTTGATGTAAGCCAAACTAATGTAAAGTGGCTCATTCCTGTTTGTCTCTTGATTCAAAGGTTAGAAACACCCTATTAATATCATCTGTTATGTTAATGATGAACAGAATACAGAGTATGCTCCTTAGTTGAATTTTTATATATGAGACTTAGCCTTCCAGGAAGGATGTCCCTATTAGCTGGATAGACCTCCTGAACTTTGAGTTTTAATCATCATATCTGAAAAACAGGGGCCTAAATAACTTCTTGGTTTAACTTCTGGGGGTGTCGTGATCAATTAGATAATATGACAAGAAGTACTTTGAAAACGCAATTCAGACATTTCTGCAGCAGTGCTTATCAACTATAATAATTTACCTATATCCAGCCCATTCTCCATCTAAACCATTAAGAGACATTATCAAGGTTACAAACATTTGAGTTGGAAGCTGACATAGACATATTGAAGGAGATCTAAACATGACAGTGACAACGTAGAGGAGTTGGCCTATCACTTTAGCTGGGTCAGTTTTCCGTAGGGTTGCCAGAAAAAATAATGGATGCCCAGTTAAATTTAAATTTCAGGTAAACAGCAAAGAAATATTTAGTGTAAGTATGTTTTATGCAATATTTGGAACATATTTTTAGGAAAAAGTTTTTTTTGTTGTTGTTGTTCATTTTGAAATTTAAACCTAACTGGTTGTCATATACTACTTACTTCTAAATCTGTCAAAGCTGTCTACTTCACAAAATTGTTCTGAGGGTCAAACAAAATTTATTTCCTACATTCACTCAAATGCAGAATATTATAATACTCTTTCTCTAATTCTGTAAGGTACCAATTTTTATTTTCCCGAGGCTTCTTGCCACAGAGTAATAAAAAAATATATATATTTTTTTAGAAACTAGTATCCTCTGATTCACAACATTCTAAATATATCCTTGTTCATTAAGATTCCAGTTAAGAACACAGCCACATACTGTTGGAGTAAAGCAAACATTTTCCAGAACCAGAGAGCAAGTTTACAAATTCTTCATTCCACACTAGACGTGGTAGTCTGACCTTCAGAAGACCATCAGAAGAAAACAAGGAGGACCATCATAGTTGAATTATACAATTATTAGGAGATTAAAAAGCATTAAATATCTTTGTCATCCTATTGCCTGGATATAGGGAACATTTGGGTATGATCAGCTACCCTCATGGTTTTAGTTTATCAGATTATTTAAAACACATGGAAACACTAGCTTCCAACAAGGAGGTTACTAGAGCTGACAGGATCGGAGCTGATTGTGAGAAGTAGTTTGTTTAGCTAGTAGTGGAAATTTGACTCAGGCATCTCTTTCTGGACTGAACATTTACCTGCTTTCTAAACTCCTGGTGTATTTGAAAATAAGCTTTGGAAATCACTGCTCACTCTCCTTTTGCTTCTCCCTTCTTACATTTTTTATCCCCACCCCCTTCTTTCTTTTGTCCCATTTGGAATATAGGTCACTTGTGTGTAATGATAAAAGGAGGGGAAGTTCTTGATTCATCTGAATACTGCCTTCATCATCATTTTATACTTTGGCTAATGCATGTTATGCTTTTGTATGTATTTCTTCACCAGTCACTTGGGATGCCGAGCAAGATGATGTTAACATCATCTGCTGTTTGTCCAGGCCTATAGCATTTTCTAAGTTCACAGTGCTTGTTCTGCAGGAAGACTAGAGTAACTTGCCCCAGTCATAGAGCTCTTGGCATAGATGAAACTGAATCTTGAAATGATTTCAGAATCCAATAATGCTTACCAGAGGCTGGCAAAGTAGGGGTGAGGAGAAGATAGGGAAAGATTGGTCAAGAGATGCAAAATTACAGTTAGACAGTAGGAATAAATTCTGCTGTACTACAAGAGGGTGACTATAATTTTAAATATTGTGGTGTGTATTTCAGTAACTAGAAGAGAGGATTCTAAATGTTGTCACTAAAAAGAAATGATAAATGTTTGAGGTTTTGGATATGTTAAATACCATTATCTGATCATTATCCAATGTCTACATGTGTCAAAACTTCATCCTGTACCCTAATAATGTATAATTTTGATGTATTAATTAAAAACAAAATTTAAAAAGTAGCTAGAACCCATGTCTAATGATATCTTCATTGAATATAGCTTTTTAGAAAATTAGTTTGATTTATGGGTTCTTTCCTTTGGAGGTCTTAGTTTACATATATTAACTTCAGACCTGTTAAAACTATTTTCATAGATTTCAACTTTGTGAATTCTTATGCATTATACAAAACTGTAAGTACAAACTGCTCATTTCACCTATTAGGGTCTCCTGAAATTGTAACAATTACTGCAGTAATTAGAATTGTAATTAAGAATCCGTGGCTCATTGAAATGCCAATGTAGGCAACACTTACTCTGTTTAGATAATTAGCTGCATTTACAAAGAAAAAAAATAGAAAAAATCAGTTTTATCTGCCTTATGATATTAATCTTATTGATAATGATTAATAATCTTACATCTAATTACTAATTCATTTTTTCTTTACCTCATTTGTTCATTTTAAAACCATGTGATTACAACTAAAGGTAGCTAATATGTGTTGCATCAGTGTTTAATAGATCTGTGGGTGACATCGTTGTTGCTATATCTGTTGAAATAAAATGCAATAGAACCAGTTTGTGAGGTATATGGAGTGACTTTTCTTCCTTATGGGTAGACAATTTTTCTCAAGTTGTGTAAAATTTTTTGAAAAATAGATTGATAATACTTTAAGGATCAGATAACATATGACAAGGGTAGTCCAAAGGGTAATGCTTTTTAGTTTAGTTATTAAAGAAACATTTGATAGATTTCTAACCAATGTAAAGAAAATGGAATAAAGGTGAAGCCTCAGAACTTGTGATATTTGTAAAAATAATGCCTTCAAGGATTCATTATCTTTAAAAATTCCCATCTAGTTTTTACCTGGATATCTGTGAGTAGACACATTATTTAACCTTAGATGCATTAACTCTAGATATATTTAACATATTTGTGGATCACTGTACAAATAAAGCTTAAATTGAAGTGACTATTACTTTTTTTTTAGAGAGAGAGAGAGAGAGAGAGAGAGAATTTTAATATATATATTTTTTTTAATTTTCGGCAGACACAACATCTTTATTTGTATGTGGTGCTGAGGATCCAACCTAGGCCGCACGCATGCCAGGCGAGCGTGCTACCGCTTGAGCCACATCCCCAGCCCCAACTATTACTTTTTAAAACCAATAATTATTAAAATACAGTGTGTTTATTAGGATAGTTTTTAGCAAACAATTACTGAAAAATCCAAAATTGTGATTTTTAACACCATAGCAGTTTGTTTTTAACCCATGTCAATCAGCAATGCATAGACTATGGCTGGTAGAGGAGCTTCACAAGAAAGAAATGGTTACACACTCCTTATTTCTCTCATCTTCTGAGTGTGGTCTCTGTTTCAATCACTGTAATTTGCATTCATTCCTAAGGACAAAGGACAGTGACCCCCTTCTTTCTAAGAGAACTTCCCAGAAGTCACACAAAACATTTCTTTATAAGTGACACTGGACAGAATTTAGTGGTTTTGTGGTCAGTTTCCTTGAGGATGGCCATGTACCTGGCTTAAAAGCAGATTCTGTATTAACTAAGAAAGGGATAGAAGGTATTGGGAACACAAAACATCTGTGTTTTCAATCTTGTCATCCAAGCCTTCTAGAAAATTAAAATCTAATTAATGTGTTAGAAGTTATACATCTTGAAATTTAGATTGCAGTTCAGAACATTGAATAAATGCCAAATAAACTAAACAGAGTGTAGTAATAGATTCCCACTAAAGTTGTGACAAAGAAGTAATTATGGATTAATATCATGGGAGGTTTATGAACCATGACTTGAAAATTAGGTTAATTGCCTGGTGTGGTGGAACATGCCTATAATAACAGCTACTCAAAGGCTGAGAGAGGAGGATCTCAAGTTTGAGGTCAGCCTCTGCAACTTAGTGTTACCCTCTTTCAACAAACAATCAAAAACCAAAACAAAAAAGGCCACAGATGTTGCTCAATGGTACAGTGCTTGTTTAGCATACATGAGGTCCTGGCTTTAATCCATAGTACTGACTATGGATTAAATAGAAAAAAAATTAAAAATAAAATACAATGAAGAAAAAAAGACATGATCTTACAATCTTTCTGGAGAACCATAAGGCACAGAGAATAAATAAATAAATAAATAACAAGATGAAGAAGTACTGTTGTAGTCTAGTGAACCGTGATTGATCTAGAAAAACAGTAATCAAATCAAAAAAGCTTATTAATGGCAGATTATATGGCTTTGAATGTCAGAATGACTTAGGATTTAACGTGCAGGCAAAATACCATGCATATTCTGGGCAGTGGGGTATGATGGCTAAGGAGATGTCTGTTCTTATCAGAAGGGAAAAACAAAACAAACAAAACAAAACAAAATAGGCTCAACACAAAGCTCTTGCTATGTATAATGGTCTCATGTGCAATTTGAAAGATATATACAAGGAACCAAGTAGGATTTAATAGAAAAGTTGAGGATTTCAGATTTTATAAAAATAAAAGAGTATAAGCTAACTTAAATTTTCAAATTTGAGCGTGACTGGATATGGAAATGTAGGGCAGTTTACTGAAATTAAATATCAGAAGCATGTCTTTTGGGGGAGTAAAATGATGGGTTTAATTTAGAATAGTGAAGTTTGAAGTGTTAATTAGAGGGTGCTAATAGTTCTACTCCTAAGTACTGGGTTTATATTCTGAATTATGTTATTTGCTTTGCTATATGCTACCCATCACTTTGTGGGAGGGATAGTCATCTAATACACAAGTGAAATAATGTTGTATTATTTTGTAGTTCTCAAATATTTCTGATTTACACAGTTGATTCTGTAGTCTAATTTCATTGTCTTTTGTATGACTTCGTCCCTTATCTAAATCTTAGTTTTCATAGGTGAGGGTTATAATAGTTGCTCACTTCATATTCAACTGTGTCTCCAGTCATCATTGGCTAAATTATTTATTTTACAGGTCAGAATAGTTCAAATGATTGCTAGTGTGAAAATCAGGAAGTGCCTGTAATTCAGCTGGTGATAATAAACTGTGTATAAAATATGTGGATAATATTTCTAAAAAACTTCAGCTGTTTTTAGCTTCTAAAATATTTCTTATTCTGTTCATTTTTCCTTTCTGTACTGCTAGATTGTTGTACTTTGTGCCATTCATTTGTAGATACATTAGAATTATCTTGTGTAATTTGTTTTTATGTTCAGCATATTTGATTAAGGAAAATTTAAAAGATTTTTTACTAAAATTAAGAAATGTTATGTACTTTTTTTGGAATACAAAATGTAAACTTTGAAAGAAATCTTATCACTATCATCTAAGAATATTTATTGACCTATAGAAATAGGAAATGTTCCTATAGAATCATAATTTGTTTCTGATCTTAGAAATATATCATTATTGGATTTATTTACTCACAAATAGGGACCTGTTTCTTCTTCAGCATTTACATTTTTTTTATATGTGGCACATGTCTGACATTATTTTCTAGTAAATCCTCCATGTCTCATACTTCATAAAATGTACTATGCCCACCATTATTTCTGAATGACTACCTGTGGGTCATCAACATGATGAAATCTTTGTGTACCATTTATTTTATTAAATATTCTACTGAACCACACTACTTGACCTTGTTAATTTCTCCTTCTGCTAGCAAAAAAAAAAAAAAATGCCTATCTAATTTGAAAATGTTTTACATGATTCATCTGACATCTGAAGAATTATCAACAAACCACATAATCAGCCTTTTATTTTTAAAATTATGATGATTTTTCCTTAGCCATAATACTATATATCTGTTCATGAATTTCTGTCACTTACTTATCTGCAAGAAGTGAGAGAAAACTTCTGGAAATATTTCAGTAGAGATATCCCAGTCTTTCTCCAGCTCTTACAATGATATTATCTGAACATCCTGAACATGAAGTCTCATTGCTCAGAAACAAAATTAAAACTTAGAAATTATTTGATTAATTCAGTATAACAAAGTCTGGACAAAGGAAGGAAGACTGATAAAAGCAAAACAAAACTCTTTTTTCTGAGGGAACATAAGAATCCTGAGGATTCTAATACCAGTGAGAGAGACTTTTTCTCTGGAATAGGTCACATGTAGGTGAGAAAGAAGCCTTATCAAAATATTGAAGGACAATGTAAATATATATAATGTAATTATTAAAAGGTCATCTGGAGTTCAATTTAGATGATTGGTTTTCTGATAAAGTTATATGAGCTGATGTCCATTTAATGACATCTGGCCATTAAGACCATTCAAATATCCAACCTCTATACATATATCTCCAGTTTTGCCTTTCACTACACAGTTCAATTTTCATCAATTACTCCTACATGACTTTTACCCCTTTAATTTTTATTTTATTGTATATAAATATATACTTTCCTTTCATATCTCTGTGTACTTTGTTCCTGGAGACCGTCTCTGGTCATGTGCATTTAATCCATCATTCAAAAATAAGATGTAAGCACCACCTTCCATGTAAAGGCTTTCCCAAGAATAATCTTTACTCAGTTGGTTGTTTTGGTGAACTTAGTTTTGATCTCTTTTTTTACAATAGCTTTCAAATTTTATCTTCCTTCAGATATTATTTGGGATTAACTTCTTTTTCTGTCCACTGCAATGTGTGCCACTGCAGGTGGAGACAGTTTGTTACACTTTAACACAATCTATAGCACCTAACATTGTCTTGTATACGGTGGGTAACCAGTGTTTATTAAATGAAGCTGGATAAACAAGTCAAGATCATAGAGTACTAGAGTTGAAAAAAGTGTTAGAGGAGAATTTCATAAAAGTAATTGCTAAATAAAATGAAATGAGAAAAGTGAAGACAAAATATTATTAGAATAATAATGAGTCACTATTTTCTAGGTCCCTGCCTTGGGCACCTGTAAGTCCCATTCTCTTGCTTATACCAATATTCTCCATGGGGTTTCTGGGGTTAATGTCAGTTTTCATATTCCTAGAAAGTGACAAGAATCTGTATCAAGGGGATGGAGCAGGATGGGAAAATGGTATGATACTGTGTTAAAGTGAAAGTTAGAGGAATATGCTTTTAAACAGCTAAAATATAAGCACATCTTTAAAAATATATTATTTTAATTACAATCCATCAAGAAGATAATATACCATGATCAAGTGGGCTGCATCCCAGGGATGCAAGATTGGTTCAACATATACAAAATAATATATGTATTTCATCACTTAAATAGAATCAAGAACAAGAACCATATGATCCTCTCAAAGTAGAAAATTCCTATGATAAAATAAAGCAGCTATTCATGTTAAAAACACTGAAGAAACTAGGGACAAAAGGAAATAACCTCAATGTTATGAAGGCTATACACAACAAGCCCAAAGCAAACATCATATTGAACAGAGAAACACTGAAACATTTTCTTCCAAAATCAGAAAAGACAAGGCTATTCACTCTTACCACTTCTACTTAATATATGTCTTGAAACTCTAGCCAGAGAAATTACTGAAGAGAAGGAAATTAAAGGGATGCAAATGGGAAAAAAAGTCAAACTATTTGTTTGCAGATGACATGATCCTGTAGCTAGAAGATCCCAAAAATTCCACCAGAAACTCCTAAAGCTAATAAGTGAATTCAGCAACTTTACCAGAGTACAATATCAACACTCTTAAATCAATAGCTTTTCTATACTCCCAAAGTGTTTTAGCTGAGAAAGAAATCAGGAAATATGTCCCTTTCACAATAAACACATGTACACCAAAACAAACAAACAAACCCCACACACTGGGAATTAATCTAACCAAGGAGGTGAAAGATGTCTACAATGAACACTATAAAACACTTAAGAAAGAAATTGAAGATGATGTCAGAAAATGGAAAGGCCTTCCATATTCTTGGATAGGTGGAATGAATATTGTCACACTGTTTATACTACCAAAAGCAATATACAGATTCAATGCAACCTCCATCAAAATCCCAATTGCATTCTTCCAATTGCATTCTTCCATTCTTCTAAATTGCATCCCAGAACTAGAAAAAAAAAAGTCCTTAAATTCATTTGGAAGAAAAACACCAGATAGCCAAAGTAATTCTAAGCAAGAAAAATGATGCACAAAGCATCATAATACCCAATCTCAAATTATACTAGAGAGCTATAATAGCCAAAATAGTATGGTATTTGCATCAAAATAAATAGGGACACCAATAGAGTAGAATAGAAGACAAAGAGACAAACTAACATTCTTATAGCCATCTGGTACTTGACAAAGGTGCCAAACATGTATGTTGTAGAAAAGATAGCCTTTTAAACAAATGGTGCTGGGAAAACTGTTTATCAAAACACAGAAGAATAAAATTAGGTCCCTATGTCTTACCCTGCACAAGTCAAATCAAAGTGGATCAAAGAATTAACAATTAGACCAGAAAACTTGCAACAGCTGTATTGAAACATAGGGTCAACTCTCCATCATATAGGTACAGGCATCAGCTTCCTCAACAAAACGTTTTATGTTTACAAAATAAAACCAATAATTAATAAGTGGGACAGTATCAAATACAAACAACAACAAAAAAACCTTTTACACCACAAAGGAAATGGTTAAGAACATGAAGAGAGAGCCTACAGAATGTGAGAAAAATCTTTGCCAGCTGCTCCTCTGACAGGGGATTATTATCCAGAATATATAAAGAACTCAAAAAAAAACCTCAGTGCCAAAAAAAAAAAAACAAATAACCCAATAAATATATAGGCAAAACACTAAACAAATTGTCAAAAGAACAAATGCAAGTGGCCAACAAATATATGAAAAAATGTTCAACACCTGTAGCAATCAGGGATATGAAAATCAAAACTATGCTGAGATTTCATGTCACTCCAGTCAGAATGGCAATTATCAATCACACAAATAATACTAAATGTGAGGATGTTGGGGGAAAGATACATTTTTGATAAGACTGCAAATTAATGAGACCATTCTGGAAAGCAGTGTGGAAATTCCTCAAAAAAACTGAGAATGGAACCACCATATGATCCAGTTATCCCACTCCTTGGTATTTATCCAAAATAACTAAAATCAGCATCCTATAGGGATACAGGGAATTCAGTATTTATAACAGCTCATTTCACAATAGCCAAATTATAGAATAAACCCAGATACACATCAGTAAATGAATGGATCAAGAAAATGTGACATATATACACAATGAAAGTTTACTGAGCAATAAAGACGAATGGAATAATGGCATTTGCCAGTAAATGGATAGAAATGGAGAACAACATACTAAGTGAAATAAGCCAGACTCAGAAAATCAAGGATTGAATGTTTTATCTCATACATTGAAGCTAGAGCAAGATAAGTGAAAGAAGGCTGTGTGGAGAGGAGATTAGATATCTTAAAACTACAGGACAGTTAATTGGAGTAAAAGAGAGGAAGAGGGAGGGAAAAAGGGAAAAGAAAAGAAAAACAGAATGCATTTAACAAAATGATGTTATGTATATATAAATGTGCCAAAGGGAATTTTACCTTTATGTGTAGAAAATGTCAATCAAAAATAAATAATAAAAGAATGAAAAGAAGATGAGTAGAAGAAGGAGAATAGGGAGAGGGAGGAGGGGAGAGAAAGAGGGAGGAATGGGGAGTGAAATAAAATGTCTTGCATAAGGTTTTGTCAAAATGAACCCAAATATTATGTATAATTATAATGTGTAATAGAAAATCATAAGCAAAACATTTTAAAAATCTAAAATAAGTAACTCTAGTGAGTCAATAATAACTGTTTTCAATTATTTGTTTATTGCTTTTTAAGTGCCAGTTCATAGAATCATAATAGTTACCCATAAATATGGGATTGCTAATCTCATTTTATGCGAAAAGGGTTAAGTACTTTATCTAAATTTATGCATCCAGTGAAAAATCTAGGTAGATTTACTCAAAAACTTATGCTCCTCTTAAGTTCTATACTGGACTACCTCCAAGCCAAAAATATAGTTTTAAAGAAGAGATAATAGACTCTTTCTGTTATTATTCACCTAATTCCAGTTTTATCTTCTGCTTATGATCTCATTAATAGTTCTAAGCCATAAAGCTTTTATCATTCAGCATTTTAAAACTTGATCTGGAAAAGTGCATTATCTTGGGACCAGTTACTTTTCAGAAAAATATGTCACTCCCAAATCCAGTATTGATGTATAAATATAAGCCAAAAAGCAAAGCTACCCAATTTCAGCATTACAAGTATTGCATAGTAATAGGCTGCTTCCTAGGGCCAAAATTATACTCTTATAAGAATATATAGGAATGAAAAAAAAAATGTAGTGAAGCAAATTTAAAACATGCTGTGAAGATTTTTCTTCCTGTACATTCTCCTAGTTTTAAATCTTTACCCAGATTTGTATAAGTGAGGAACCCATATCATTTCAAGATACTGGTTCAATTACTTAAACAGTAACCAGCATAACAAAAGCATAAAATAATAGTCTCAGCTAAAACTCCTATCTTGTAAGTGAACCAGTTGGTTAGGGTAATTCTAGCCTATAAATTTGTTCATCAATGGAGGTTCTACCTACCTGCTATTCCTTAGTGTGTTATTCCAAATCTGCATGATTCACTTGCTGCCCAGATGTATAGTATACAATGATTGCTTCTGCTGTACCCAATAAAAACTTTCATTTGGACACCAGCATGTCCAACATGAGGCCACAAAAGTGGGGGCAGCGGCAATTAGAGGAAGGCAAGCAGTGTGCCTGACAAGTTACACCTGTCACTTCTGCTCATATCCTATCTACTGCATTTTATTAAATGGCCCCATTGTGGCAAGAGACATTGAGAAGTATAATCTCTGCATGGCCCTCAACTTATACTTGAGGCCTGCTATTGCTAGAAGGAAGAAGAAATGCATATTGAAGTCCTGGTACAGAATGTGCCTCTGACAATTCAAATATCATTTCATACTTTTCCCCCCACATGTTGAACACTTGCCTCCTTCCACAGATGGCCCAAAGTTCCAACTAACTAGTTAGAGTCCAGGATCTCTGGGTCACATGCAATTTTCTCCATCATTTAGTATGACTTTTTTTTTTAATTTGACTACATTATAATTCAGCAGAATACTATTTTGTCAACCCTATTAAGTCCAGTTGCTTGCCCACGGGTATGATACACAATTGTTGCTTTTGCTACTTATAATAGTAAAACTCCCACTTGGAAAAAGAGCAAGAAAAACAGAGCCATCCCTGATCCATTATTTTCCCTACCCATTCAATCAAGAAAGAAACCCAAAGCCCTCCTAACTTGCATAAAGCAAGTTTCTCAGCTCCTCTGATTGTTTCTGAGTGCTCTGTGGGAATCACTCACCTGTCTAAAATACTGTTGGACACATGTGAATGGGCTGTGCTTGGGGCTAGACAGCTTTCTTACCTTGCTGTTTTCTGGTGCAACTTTGGAGCCCAAGAGTTGCTTTAGGGCTCAAATAATTACAGTGCTTCTGCAGACCAGGCTTGTAGTTTGTTTAGTAATTCAAACATCAACAACAATGCTGCGTTGGTTTCTAGTTATTTTCTTTCAGTGAATTTCTTATGTAAGCAGTCCTACTGCTAAATTTAGTCAGAAATGACTTTTCAATCTGACATCTTTTATTTATTTACTAGGTTCCGAATTCAGTCCATTCCCTTCTCCTTCATCTTAGGGCTGGTTTATTTGAAAAACATTGGCTAAGTACAGAAAATTTGATATTATCATTAGTAGTAGACAGTACTGATTTTAAAAGTGTCTATCTTTACTTGTGGCAAAAGCTTCCCATAGAGTTTTGTCCTCCTCCATCATTGTGAAATCTCCTTTTGGAAGTGACTGACTAGCCAGGGACTTCATTTCTTAGACCTCCCTTGTGTCTGTATAGGACCATGTGGCTAATTCTTTCCAACAG
The DNA here is from genome assembly GCF_021218885.2 of Marmota monax. Classification (NCBI taxonomy): domain Eukaryota; kingdom Metazoa; phylum Chordata; class Mammalia; order Rodentia; family Sciuridae; genus Marmota; species Marmota monax. The sequence continues at coordinate 2,884,654 of NW_026694038.1, forward strand.
AATATGGAGAAAGTGAGATTATCATGACTTGCCTGTATCTTCTCCATAGTTACCATCCTTTAGGAGCTTGGGTGACCTCGGAAGACAGTGGTCAAAGGCAAAAGCTCTTCTAGCTTTAGACCTCTGTGTAACTACCTGGAGCAGAATCTGTGTCTCCCATGACTAGTAATATCTTGGTCTGTTATATGAATGAAAATTCCTATGCTAAGACACTATGCTAAGAACAGTACTATGCTGAGAATACTTACTGTGCTAATTACTATGCTAACAATATTTGAGATTTATACTTTAAGGCATGTTACATCACTGCTGGGAGCCATTAGCCAAGTAGGTATGACAATTTCCTTGCCAGCGTACCCCATGTTGCAGTGACATTGAATGTACGTGACCTTGCTCAAGGACCAAGACAGATTAGGGTGTTCCCTGTTTTAAGATAATCGTGTTTAGGGCGTTCCCAGTTTAGGTTCCAGGTTTAAGGTTTAAGATTATTCCTGCTGGGAATAGGGCGTATCCTGCTGCCTGAGTTCCCCTTGAGTTCTCACGGGATTCAGACAATATATTTTGGAGATAGAAGCCCAGTGGAGGTGGATTTGGGAAGAGAACGTGGATTTGGGAAGAGAACGTGGATTTCCCCAGAACGTGATTGTAGACGGCTGGTGTGAGTTCGGGAATAAAGAGTTGCTGTTTGAATCTACAAGCTGTGTGGTGGCTCGTGATTGTGTGCCCAGCCAGACTGCGGCATTTGTGCCCAGCCAGACTGCGGCACATCACCAATACTAATAATATATAATCATCTTTCTGTTTTCAGTATTTCCATGATAACTCAAAATATAAATAGGTCAGCTATTTGCTTTTCTAGTTTCTGTGGTGTGTTGGTATGGGGTACTAGTTCATACTTACGAGACTCATCCATACTACTCATCCATACTGAACCTGGATGTGGAAGCCATGGTACAAATTAGGGACTGTGTAGAATCTATTCTCAAATGGGAGTTATTAGATAGTAATACTCAGATTTCTGGAAATTTGTAAGCTATACAATACACATTTGGTGAATTAATTTTTGCTTTATAAAGAGTCCTAGTTGATTATCTTGGCTAGCAATCCAGAGCGTGACTAATATAGGAGATGACTGAGACAAGACTAAAATAATGGTCTACCAATTAGTTCTGGGCAAAAGGATCAGGAGTGATTTTAAAAGGCATTTTCAAGTATATTAAACATGCTACTTTTTATTTTCATGAGATTGCAGATGTGAAGATTGTTCAAGTAGAAACTACATTTGAACTTAATAATTGGAAATGCAATTATCTGTTTTGTGAAGTGGTATTTCTACCAAGAGCATCAATCCTCAATGCACCATCATTTGTTTAATTTTTTCCCAGTCACTACAATGAAAACTGGACAGTTTCCTATTTTCTTTAGATTATATTAAGTGTAAAATGACTCTAAGATTTTCATACCTTCTCAAGAATATACCTCTGTCATGTTTCAGTATTCTGAGTCAATGTATAGGTAAACATCTGCTTAAGTCAGATCAATAGCTGCTACAGTGCATGCTTGATAGCATGTGAAATAGTATACCAGTAGAACTGGTAAGAGACACATCCACAATTTATTTTTGTTCAGAGGAAAAGTGTTCTTATAAGTGAACATCATTGCCTTTAATGATGGTGGTCAGTAATGAGATACCACATTGTAGGCTATTTCTGTTCCTCTGTTCTGCATTCCAAAAAAACTTTCTGGAACACTAACAGGACATCTAAAATGGGCAATACACATTTTGCAGGGATTTGAGAAACTGATTTCATGACATGTACTGTCACTATGTCTGATTATGAAACCGATTATTTCAGGGAATTATGGTATATGGTTATTATTTCTTTTACTATTTGATATTCTATAAAGTTAAGCTTATATAAAAAATGTGCTCCTTAAATTCCACAAGGAGATTTTACATGTCAATCACAGAAGAAATTATATTGTTTAATTTTACCATGATTTATAAATATCTTAATTTAGTCTAATATCAGGATATGACTTAACACAAGATCTCAGAAAGCTTATGTAATATTATTAATATTTTTAAATGTAGCCACCTAAGATTATAACATTTTAATGTTTTTTTGTCTTTAAAGAAAGATAAGTTTTATGAAGTGTAGTACTTCCCTATCAGTTCATTTAATTTAGCAATTATAAAAAAAAAAAAAAATGGTTAGGGACTACTGATGGCCTTCAGGTGCCTGGTGAAGCTCCCCAAGGTGTAGGAATATGGGGGAACTGCAGCACATCAGGAGATGAGCTCTAGAAAACAGGTTTGCACAGCCAGAGACAGCAGAAAAGCAGTGCATGCTACACCTGCCTGTGAGCTTATGAGCCAAAAACATCAAGAAAAGACCCTTGCCTCATTCAGAGTTTGCATCATCATCTATGTACAAAGCTTGAAGATATGCCAGCTGGTAAAAGATAAGTGTACAAAGAACCCAGATCCATTTTTCATAGAACAAGCCCAAAGGGTAACATTTAGAGTTAAGAGGCAATGAATGTATACAAGGCATAATATGCTACTGAAATTAGGTTACAATTTCTTTAAATTTTTAGTTAGTACTAAGATATTAACTTTGGGAGTCAATATTATAGATGAATAGTTGAAAGTGAACTGAGGTGTCTACCAACATGCCTGTTGCTCAATTATAGAGCTGCAAAAGTAAAAGATATTTTGTATCACTGGCACTTAGATTCTGCAAATGCAAATTGAAAGAATAAATTTACAATATCAGTTACATTGACTATGTCAGTAATTGGTTCTTGGGGGAGTGCTATATTTAAACTTACTGTTTCATGTAAATGTGATTAGTCATTTAAAATGAATAAATCATTTTATATTATAGCCACTAATAGGAAAAAAAATTCACAGTCAAGGAGGGATTTAGTTGTATATATTTTAGACATGTCCTAATTGGCCAAATTATATTCATTGGCTAATAAACCTGACTCTCAGTAAAGTTCTCCTTAATTTACATAGTTACACAGTAAAGAAAAGGGTAAAATAGATTGTGGCACATCAATCATATGACTTGAATTTTCCCAAGGGTCCTATGTGTAAATATCTTCAAAGAGAGAGACTTGTTTCCTCATGATAGTATCATCCAATACATTAGCATTTATTTTTCTCTAGTAGGTCTAAGGTGTGTGTGCAAGTTATACCTTATAAAACATTTTAATTAAAGTAAGTGTAGATAAATTAGAATAAGTATAAACTAATTGCATTTAAAAATCAATAAAATTATGCTTAAGTTCTGATTACTGCCAAATGATAGATACTGTGGAACTAAAAAATATACTGATTCCAAACTAGAATTATTGTACATCTTTGAAATATTTTTTTTAAATTATGGAATTATTTTAATTATGGTCTAACCTTTGAATTAGGATTTCAAAATAGTTTGGCTCATTATCAACTATATGATTTTGAAAATTAAAAGGTTATTTTAATTTTTAAAATATTTTATGATAACTGTCTAATAAAATCTTATGTAGACCAAAATGGGATCATATTGAATAAAAATAAAAGGATAAAACAATTGAATCCATAATATTCATTAGTGGCACATAAATTTGCTGTCAAGGTAAATTTTCTGTTTAAAGAGGTGAGGGAAAATGTAAAACCTTTGGATCCTTGATAAGACATATAAGTTAGCACCCTTGATAAGACATAAAGTTTAGCACAAAACCCTTATATCAGGGTTATTTTTGAAATGATGCGAGAAAAGAAAATGGCTTATATTGACTAGTGTGTTGTTTTCTACAATAAAAGAGAAAATACTGAGGGCATAAAAATGATACCTCCTATTCAAACATTGATATAGATAAATGGAAATTATGTCTGTAGTGTTTTCTATGGAGTTTCGTAAGGAGTTTTCTTGGGGGGGGGGTTACACTATTTTTGTAGAGCTTATCTAATATATTGTTGTAATTTTTCCTTTTTTTTTTAAAGCTTCCCCATGGGTTGATAATAGTAGAACTCCAAATAAGATTGATCTTTACGATGTACGCCGAAGACCATGGTAAGGATTTTTTGCTGACCTTAAATGTGAGAAAGACAAAACAGGTTTTGTTAAAAATGTTGGGGAGATGTTTTCATTATTAGGATGAATATTATCTAATTATGTAAAGTTTTCTTAAAAGTAAATATAATCAAAGGTAAGTACAAGTGATGAGTTTATGGAGAAATAAGGCAGATATTGCTGAAATGAAATATCATCTTCATTTCAAATGGACTATCTTCAGATTTATATGCAATCTCAGCTTCAAATCTCTTTGGGCTGGTGGGGATTTCTGTTGAAGGGTTCCCAGTTTGCTTGGGATAGATCTCCAACAGAGATGGCATGGAGTAGGAGATAGTTTGCCTCTGGCAATGAACTAATGAGAACTGGCCCTACAGTAAAAGCTGTCCCTAATTATATTCCTATAACTTAGATTTTATTTTTTTTCCAAAAGGAAGTTTTATTTGTCCCTCGATACAAAAGCAACTAATTCTCCTAATATAAGATGAAAAAAAATATTGATAATCTATAGTTGGACTCATTGGAAAACAACTATCAATTTTGGGTTTTTTATTTTATTTCAATATTTGAAAAAAAGAGTTAATATATAACTATCTTTTTAATGCATTCATATTATATATAGCATAGTGCTTTGTATCTCACCCTTTTAATACCATTACCTTTGAATACACATTCATGATAAGAGATATCATTTTTAAAATTATATATGGTAAACTATTTAAAAAATAAACTATTATTGGATATTTAATTTATTCCAAACATTTGGCTCATGTTTCTAACAGATTCTAAGCAGCATAATGGTTGATTCAATGGACATGTATTTAAGACTTTTAAGTTCCCTTTTAAATGTCCCAGTACCAATTTGCATGAATACCAGACATGTATCATAGTGACCAATGTTAATCCGTGTGTTATTCTTGATAATATTTCTCTGGTGTATCTCTTTGGAGCCATATGTTGTTGAGTGGAAGCAAAGATTACTATAACACATGATTTGGGTTCAGAAATCTTCATTGTTTTGTGGAAGCTAGATTCTAACCATAAGAAGCAGTCAGTATCCTCTTGTTGTCTTCCCATGGAGAAGCCTACCAGGACCAGTGGTGTTAAGATGCGAGGCATTAAGACTGATGTTCTGCATGCATCACCTTATGTCAGATGATAATGCATCAATTAAAAATAAATAAATAAATACAAACAAAAACCAAACCAAGCCAAAAATAAATAAATAAATAAATTTAAAAAAAGGCACTAGGCATGAACTAGATTGGGCTTCCATGGCAACACACACCTACAACTGCCATTTTACCTTCTTATAGGGAAGCAAGCATGGAAGCAGATTATAAACTGACTGCTTCATCAACACAGACATGAATAGGTGGCAACTGTGCTGCAAGTTTTGTGAAAAGTAATGGGAAAGTAACCTGCAGGCTTATGAGAAGCTAGATTTCTAGTCATGGGCAGAGAGACCACAGAAATGACTAGAAAGTCAAATTCCTATTGTAGCCTGGCAGCAGGAGCTTTCAAGGTTTTTGAAATCTCTCTACAATCAATGAACCATCTGTGCAAAACTCTCCTAGAGTCTCTTTAAAATGCAGATTCTGATTCTCTAAGGCTGTGTTTAAATTGGGAATCAACATTTTAAGCTGATTCTTGGAATGATTTTTGAATACTGTAAAGTTTTTGTGAGCCTACTTGAAATTCTTGGTGCTAACATTACCTACTGTGTGATTTCTTAGTTACCTTATTGACCTGTTTAAAAATATATATATTTTTTAAGTTTCTAGACCACCGATCTTTTTTTTTTTTTTACTTTTTATATTTAAAAATAGGATAATCTGTTGTTCATTGGAGTGGTTTAAAAACATGTGGTCAACAATTGCAGCTCAAAATGGCTGCTTTTTCCTGTAGAAAATGTCCTTCTGGGAGGTGATTTCATTCACTGTTAGTATTAAAAATCTGTCTCTTGTTCTTTTGTTATAAATATCTGGAAAATATGCTTTAATTATCATGCCTTTGGCATCTCTAATGTCAGGTTAACCGTAACCTTTTCAAGCTGCCATTGTAGAATGTGAAAAAAGGCCATTGTCTACTGAGATTGTATGGAATTAGGTCTTTGCTTGGAAAATGCCAATATCAGAGATTTGTTAAAATCAAGACAATTAATATCTACGCTTGTTATGTTGCAGAGAGGAAAAAAATTATGTGCCATTTGTTTCAGGTATATCCAAGGAGCTGCATCTCCTAAGGACATGCTTATTCTGGTTGATGTGTGAGTATTTAATTATTACATATTTTTATGCTGAGCATTTGAGAGAATTTGTAGGTAAGAGGAATATGTTGGAACTATATGACAGTTTGAAGAAAAAAAAAAAAAAAGAAGCCACAATAAAAAAATCAGCAAAGATTAATTTATTGAAAATGAGAAGACTTTCATGTTTATTTGCAGAAAGTGGGAAATTATGGCATGGCTCTAAAGTCTGCATTTTTTTAAAAAAAATTACTTATTTGTTTCTAATTATTGATTTATATTTTGAGCAATATTTAAGTACAGAATTGCTGAAACTAAGCAGTTCTTCCTACCAAAAAAAAAAAAAGATTCATTTAACACTTGAGTCATTAATGACTCAATTAAATTTTAGGGGGCCTGGGAAGGTGGCCCTGAGTCCTGAGTTCTATTCCAGTACCACCAAAAAAAAAAAAAAAAAGAAGAAGAAAAGTGAGTTAAGTTTTAGAAATCTGGTCATAAAATAGATGAATAGATGAATGTTAACTATTTTATTAAATGTTAGTACTGTGACTTTTTCAAGGGACATGATGATATATAAGAAAATTTCCAAGAGTTTATATACTGTTCATTTTATTTATTTGTTACATTATTTCAAGCTAAGATACTGATGAGTGTCCGTGATGTTGAAGTAAGAGTTAGTCACTTAAAGTTGATCCCTGAAAATAAGGGAGGTCACAGAGGATCATGGAAAATATAGAGACAGAGACAAGAAAAATGAAGATTAAGTTGTAGAGGATATCTACTTTAGAGTGACAAACAAGGCATTCTCTCCACAAATCTATACAGTGGTTTTGTGGCTTTATAATTATTGGCTCAATAAAGTCAAACAATGGGCTTCCAGGACAGTGACTGTGTCTATAACCTCTGTAGCTCTCTCTGCTAAATTGGCTCTCAGGGCTAGTATTTGATACATATGCCTTGAATGAGCAAATAGGCCTTGAGTATCCATGTATTTTATAAATTGTCTCTTGCAGATAATTTTGGCAGTTTCATTTAGACATATGTATTGATATTGGTAGAAGATGAAACAAGGTTTCTCATTTTCATTCTATCAAAAAATCTCTTCTACAGATTTTTTAGAGACATTTCTTATTTGAATATTATATAAATGATCCAGGTTTAATGCATAAGTTGTCTTTCCTTATGATGCTGTTGATGAAATAACTGATGAGTAACTCATGCAGACTCACTTGTCTGTCTCCAGGAGTGGAAGTGTCAGTGGATTGACTCTTAAACTAATCCGAACGTCTGTCTCCGAAATGTTGGAAACTCTCTCAGATGATGATTTTGTGAATGTAGCTTCAGTAAGTATAAGATGACCACACTTTCCTGAATTATATCTGCATTTTCTATTTCCCTTTGACTTTGGATATGTCATATTTTTATCTTAGACAGGCTGAGGTATGTGATACTGTTCAAAGATTATCTTACTGCACTATCCTACCATTTTTACTGATTCTTTTATACTTCCATACCAGGATTCTTTCTGAGTTTCTAAGGGTTTATCTCTGATATGATAACTGAAATAATGAATATGAATGAAAAGCATTCCTCATATTCTTCACTCAGCAGTGCTTGGATAGGTAATGAGTATCCCCTCACTCCTCAATGCCTTTGGGACTCCTGGGAAGTAATGTCTTGGCAGTATGATTAGGGGGTGATTTTCCATTCATTATAATGCTCATTTTCATCCTGGACAAATAACCATAATGCATTATAGTTTATAGTTTTAAAATACGTTTTTTTCTTTATAACTCAAGAACAAATAGACAAATAAATGTGCCCAGAACCATTTTAGACCTTCATCACTAGAAATTATTGAACTCTGAAGCAGATGAAATTAAAAAAACAGGATGTTATTACACCTTATTTTAATTCATTGAATTTAAGCAAAATAATTCTTAGCCATTTTCTTTTGGATAGTTCATGTTTGTAGTCTTAGAGATGGATATAGGAGGAGGAATCTCTGGTGAGGCTATTTTTTTTGAACATATGAGAATGGATCTGCCTCTGAAATCATTTGGGAGGAACAGGATAAAGAAGCAATTTATTTTCTCTCCTTCCTGGAAGGGTGCCACTGGAGGTGGTGGGAGGCAGGAGACCTGGTATAATCCCTTGTCAACTGAAGCTCCACATAACTAAATGAAGGCTACACTAAGAGGAAGAGAATTTAATCCCTAAAATGCTTTTAATGGGATACTCCTGGCCAAGGGCAGCAAGAGTTAGTAGAACCCAATATTTATGGTGCACAATTCCCTGAAATGTCCACAGGTGCCATAATTTTCTGGGGAATAAATTGGAGATATGTTGCTATTTAAATAATTTCACAAGGAACCCTGGGAAATTCTCTTCGAGAATTCATGTAGGCAGAGAGATATACATCTGACACAGGAAATAAAAGGCTGGGGATATAGTCATCATCCATATCCAGAACTCTCATGCCCGCTTCATGACATCCTTTGGTTTTCACGTGGCCTTGATGTTACTTAGTAAAGCTTGATGCTGCATAAGACCTCTGATTCATCTCAGTCTGATTTTACAGATTACTTATTTCAACAAAATGCAAACAAGTAAAATGTAATAATTGACCTCTCAAATAAGGTGATCAGAAAAGATACTTATTTAGCTTTATTTGCATATAAACATATTAATCATGAAGGCATTGCCTTGAATGTTAAGAAAAGATTATCTTTGTCATAACAAAAGACAAAGGCTTAAATATCTTATATAGGGCAGCTTGACATATTTACTGAAATTTATGTAACACTAATAGATATGAAATATGACTACTGTTTCCAGATCTGAGCCTCAGTCATGGACTTAAGTATTACTAGTTTATTTGGGAGAAAGTCACAGAAAGAACTACTAATTAAGAGAGTTGGGAGTTAGGCCAGTGAAGGGAGAAAGCCAATTAAAGAATGTAAATTTAATTTTAGGAAACTAAATTCCCCTTAGAAATTCAGGAAAACCAAGAGTTTGTTCACTTTAGTGTCATCCTATCAAAATCCCAAGGAGCTGTGGTGTTAGGCAGCAGCCTTCCATATGACGGGGAGGACAGATTCTGGCCACAAGAGGCCATGCTGAAACCAAAGACTGCCTATGCTAGAAGCTAGGAGATGGCCAGTGTCCACTTTGTCCAGTCAGTGATTCTTAAAGGTGTAGACTGGTTACAATTTTAAAAAAACAGACCAGCACAGTATACCAGGGTGGCATACTCTGAACCAAGGTCATAATTTACTTCATCGTTTCTCCAATCATTTTCCTGTAACCTTATTCAACTCTTTTTACTTGTAGCTTCCTTGGTGGCATGGCTCACATGTTTTGTCCCCCCACCCCACCCCAGAGACCTATGAATTCATGATTTCTGTGCCCAATCAGTAGTTTCTGCAATTTTCCATTTTTAGTTATTACCATTCAAATAGAAATTGAACTCATTCACTGAGTTTCATTCATGGTCCTTCCTGCACATAGTATATAGTAACAACTCCCATGATAATCACCATTTTTTGTTTGGTTGTTTGGGGTGTTTGTTTCATGTTGGTACAATGCCATGAGAAGCCTACAACATCCATATGGTAACTGTAGATTTTTATATGGTGAAATCATTACTGACCCTGGCAAAAGCCCATGTCCCACGCCCATACATACAATTGAAAAGGAGAACACATATTTCAGCAAAGTTGGAGGGACAGAAAGAATTAATTTCTCAAAGGATCTCTTTGAGTTATAGTGACAGGGGATAGTCCTATTCCCTGCCATGGTTTTCATACATATGCATTTGATTTTTGGGAGGCAAAACTATGGAAAAGGGGAAATATAGTTTATACCCTTTGTCAGTTTTCATGATGTGTAAATACACAATGGCCAATTTCAAGCTACCACTGTGAGGTCAACTGGCCTTAAAAATTTCTGAAAATTTAGCCATCATTTTCATGGGATGTTCCAAGCTGGTATAGCATATAACATCATGGTTCATAGAACCACAATTAAAAATTACGTCACTTCTAGAAAGACAGCATCACAAATTGAATTGTCATCTCCAAGATGGAACCTGTTTTACCAGGCTAGCAATTTCTAGTGACATACATATGTTAGGCTTTGGATTGTTTTGTCATCTATTATTGAACTTCCTTTACCATAAAATGGTTTGATTCATTTTAGAAGATGTTATAAAAGACACCATGATTATAAATCAAGTAGTATATGAATCCAAGGAATAGTGATATTAGAGGAGCCACTATGAAAATGCAAGAATCCCATTGTAGGAATATGTGCCAACAAGAAAAATTAATTTTTCCCCTACTCTGGGGAAGTAACAAGTGATGTAATAATCTTTCCCTGAATTTGCTGATTGTATTATTTGAGAAGAGTCATATTCAGAACATGGAATTTGACTATTCCCATTGGGTTGGTCACTTTACCAGTGGCAGTAGCTATAACAAAATAGGTGAAAATGAGTCCATGCCTATCCTCTCTTACTATTAATATTTTTTCTCCATTCTGGGGCCAATTTTTCAAGTACCCCAGTTACCACATACAGAGCTGGTTGACCTCTAGTGTACAAATCATCTTATCTACACAATTATTCAGTACCTCCTCTATGATGAGTGCCCTCTAGCAAATATTGATGTAACACAATGAGATTCACACTTTATGCTTTTTCCTATAAGTAAGGGGACTAATTAGGTCTGCCTATCTTAGAGAGGATAGGGGAATCCAGAAATTCAGTGTTTTCCAGTATATCTATTGAATTAGTCTTAGGGTTCCATTCTTTGCTTAATTGTACCCTAAATATTTTTTCAGTGTCCCCCAAACTGCTTATATCATCACTGCTGTGTGTGTGTGTGTGTGTGTGTGTGTGTGTGTGTTACTGGGGATTGAACCCAGAGCTTTGTGCATGCAAGGCAAGCACTCTACCAACTGAGATATATACCCAGCCCCATAACCCTGACTTTTGCATAGAAATCTGCCAAGCCTATGAATATAGCCTCTTTTATAATTCCAATTCTAAAAAGCCAATGCTGAGCCTAATTTCTAGCTCATGTTTACCTTCCCACAGCTGAAATGAGAATCTCTTTATTAGCTGATATTGAAGTATTGTGGGTTTCTTACTTTGCTCTTCATTCATAGTTCACTGAACTCAGGCTGTCATTTTCTTTAGGGAAATTTAACAACCAGCTCTTAGCTTTATGAATACTATGGTCCCCATATCTCTCAGAAGCTATGTGCATCCCCTTCAATCTACATTCAGTTCAGAACACCATAGATGGAAATCTTAGTGATTGTAATGTATCTGAGGTGTTATCCTGGCTCCAGTTATGACTGGTACATCCAGTTACTAAGGAAGTTTTTGTTGGCATATGGCTTGTGCAAGGTTTAATTCTAGAATCCCACCTGAAGATCTGTTTACCAATACCACTGCTTGTGTCAACTTTGATTGGGTTTTCCTGGAAATAGGCACTGAATCAAGTATTCAACTTCAAATGCTTTCTTGGAAAGTGACTCCAGGAAAGAGAGAGAAATGTGGTTATTAAAACAAAGGAAAGAATGAAGAAATGATGCATTATCAAATAGGTTATCTTCCTGAGTAAGTGGAGTTTCCTCCCCTGGACAATTCTGGGAACTCCACTTACTTACATTACAAGAATGAAAGTTGTCCTTTCTAAGAGAAAATGTGCTGGAGTATACAAAAATAATGACGGCTCCCAAGGTAGAGAGTTCCCTGGCATTTTATAGCCCACCATATGCAATGGCAGAGGATTGCCTAAAGGCTTAAGCAGTTAAAAGTTAGCATTGTGTGAATGGAATTATGAATGGGACATCAATGGTATATGTCATAGAAAATGAGCAATGCTATTAATAAATATGTCTTAAAAGAATTTCTGATTAAGTGATCTTTGAATGAGTTTTATACTTTCAACATTTGGCCAAGAGTTAATAGTTCTTTTTTAGTTAAAGTAATTGGATGGGATTTGATATTGGGATTATTAATGCTTGACAAATTTTAAAGACCATTGATTTTCTTAAAAGTATTATGGTCCTGACAGTTCTTTGTAGGTTTTAACTTGGGTATCCTCACTTGGTGTGGCTTGAAAATGTAAGCAAAAAGCAACTGGGCAAATAAAGAACAGGGGATGCTTTTGATCAGGAAATAATGCATCTTGATAACTCACTGTAAGAATTGTGAAAGTATCTCAAGAAGACATTCAAAAATAGGAAAGAAGAGTGATGTTGAAATGTACACAATTGTGGAAATGGTAAGAAGAATATTACAGGAAACCTCTAGGAAGTTGAGGTCAGTGATTTCTCCTTTGACTCCCAGAGAAATTTATTACTGGTCTTAGTTCCTACCTCCTCCTCAGGCTTGCTTAGTTTTGGTTATTTTCTTAAAAGTTGTACACGGCTCTTATTTACCATAAGGAAATATATTTTTTTGTTTGATTGTTTTTAAAATTTTTTTGTTTGATTGACTTTTTGGTCAACTATACTCTGAAATTTTTATTTTTCATGTACTTTGTTTAATTTTATTATTTTGCAATAATCATTAGTACATTTTCAAGATTGGAAACTCAACTAAATTATTTTAAATGATCATATTTTTCCAGACATGGATTTGCCATTCAGACAATCAGTACAAATAAAATCCATAATAGATGTGCATTCATTGTTTATCTTATTTGTGAATTAATCTTCAGTTTAATCTTAGATGATGGATAATTATAAGAATATGATTCTGCTCATGTGGCCGAAATTATTCCATTTTCTTCCTGGTCTTTCAGAAAAACCTTATGAGGTAAAGGAAAATACTAAATTTTATGGATAAAGGAACAGATTTCTAGTAACTTTTCCAAGGAAGAAGACAGAATTGGAGTATAGCCATTTCCATGTATGAGTATGGATTTAACAAACTTCTGAAACTGACTCTTCAAGAAAAATATAAAATGTATTTTCTGATTTTATAGTTACAGCCAATAATTATACACTAAAATAAATTGTAAACTAAGATCCAAATAGCTGGCTTAGAAAAGCAAAGAGAAATATACTTTTAAAAATATAAACTTAAACTTATTCCATTTTGAAGAAAGATGATATTTGTGTTTACATAGAGGAATTCTTTATGGAAATTTGCTGTAAGTTGGCTTGAAAAAGCTTATATGAATTGGATTATTCTTATACTTGCAGATAAACACATAAATACTGTATCTAAATTATATATTTTTCCTAGGTTGTATATCTTTATTTTATATATTTATTTACTTTACCCTTCATCTTTTGCTCCTATCAAACTTAGTATATTTTCATTTACAATGATACAATATCTAGTGTCAGCCACATTAATTTCATAATTTATAAAAAACTCCTTACTTTATTGGCTTTACTTTGGATACAAATTATCTGAGATGAATGCATTTAAAGACAATTGATTTTTGTGTAGTATTTTTCGAACAGAAAAGAAAATTTATGTTTTTGGTTTCAACAGATAAGCCCTTCTCATTTCATACAAACTTAATACTTTAATAACATGGCAATTCTTCAAGGAAAAAAACTTTAAAATATATTTATATGTCATGTAGTATTTGTGTGTGCGTACATATATTTGTCTATGTATTTTTTTTCCCTGATTTTCTTTCTTAAATTGTTTGAAAGACTAGGAAAGAAAAGCAATAGTGTAAATTTAGCCTGTCTAACTTCAGAGATGAATGGTAACAAGGCAATGGGTATACTGAAGCATTCATGTACTATCTACCAAAAACATGTCAGTCATCTTTCCCAGGGTTGCCTGGAACCACCAAATGGAAAAATCAAGCAGCCTCTCATTGTAATCTTTGTGTGTCTAAGATTTTCTTTTGTTAAGTAATTTTTATGCCTAAATCACATATAAGATGTCAGAACTAATGCTGCATCACTTTCGAGTGTTTCAGCTATCTCCAGGGCTGTTGTTTGTTGCAGAAAAGAAGCCTGCTGTTAGGCAAAGCCTAAATGCAAGTGTACTGGAGCTGTTTTCCCACTAATCCAGTTATATGCTTTGTTGGGAGAAGGAGTAGATGCTAGGAGCTGCCATCTGATCACAGTGTGTTCTGATTTACAGGCAAAAATTTAGATGTTGTTAGAGGAAGTTGAGTTTGTCTATGAAAGTGAGGAGTCAGACATTTTTCAGGTAAAATCCTGCAAGCCAGTGGAGAAAGAAAGGGAAATGTAAGCTGATTGTAGACAAGATGTTAAAGGGTAACTACCAGAGATCTTCTGTTTTCAGTCCAAACCTAGGCTTTCTCACTTAAGAACTGGATAGCAACCTTGTGACTGTGTTAAAGGACTCCATATCAGTTTTCTTCTTGGAAGCTTTTCTCATTCATGTTCATTATAAAATGCTGTCTTTGGTTTCTTACCAGAATATAATAAGCAAAATATAATTTCTAATAATATCTTCGCAATTGTTATAAAAGACAACTTTTAAAAAAGGAAGTTCTACCTTTTTTCCCATATTATAGTCACTAAATTATCCTACAAGTAACAGTCTATAAAGGCAGATGTAAAATGAGGAGTGACAGAAGTGGCCACTTTAGAGACTGTGATGGGAAGGTGAGCCCCAGGCCAATTGGAGTCTTTCCCTCACAGATAACGTCTAAAAGACGGAGTTTCCTTGACAACAGCACTCTGTGTAAAACATATCTATGCTAATGTTCTCAAATACACACAAATAACTTTGGTAAAGATTGTAGAATCTTCAGATTAATTTTGCATAGTATTGGATCAGGGAAGCGCAGTACTTGTTGGTTTATGTTGGATAAACAGCAACATGATGAAATGATCCCACACCACTTCATACCTGGATCGACTCTACTGTTAAGGCTCACTGCTGGTTCCAGGACTCACTCCTCTCAGACATTCCTGACTATCAGACCTATGAGTAGCATTGCATAGGGATAATGCACAATCTCTGAAAACACTTGTTAGGTATCCTCCTGTAAGGCACCTAAATATAATAAATCTCAACTTTCCTTTTTCATAAAATGAACAGAATCATGTTGCCAAAAATGTCATTGAGCATTGAAGTATAACATGTAAAGGGCTTATCCATTATAATCATTGTTATGATTATTTATAATCATAATTATTATTTTTTGTTATCATCTTCCTATTTTTTTTTTTTGGTACCCGGGATCTAACTCAGGGACACTCGTCCACTGAACCACATGCCCAGCACTATTTTGTATTTTATTTAGAGACAAGATCTCACTGAGTTACTTAGTGCTTGGCTGTTGCTGAGGCTGGCTTTGAACTCTCGATCCTCTTCTCTCAGCTGCTTCTCTCATACCTCCAGATCCGCTGGTATTACAGGCATGGGCCACCATGCCCGGCTTCTACACTTTTCTACCAACTATTGTGAGATGATTCTTTATGAATCTGTCATATTTCTTCAAGTCTAAGCATGAAAAGCAATTTCCTCTGATTTTTGTGCTTTCCATGACCATAAAGTTAGAGATTCCTCATCCCAAGAGAGATTTAAATGGCAGAATAATTAAAATACTGTCTCTGGAGGTGAGTCAGGTAGGCTGCTGGGAGTTTTAACGTGAGATTGGGACTTGATTTTGAGATTTCTTGTCTAAAATACAACTCTTTGCCTTAATAGGTGACTCCTGGTTATCTGCCTGTCACTCTCTGTTACTGGTGTATGGTAATCCTGTGCAAACAAAGAGGTTACACAGGCTACTGCTATTGCTGAGAATGTAAAACTATCCTTTGTCTCTGACCCAGAGAACTCATTTTTGCTTATCTGCTTGGTTGTTTTTGTTGTTGCTGTTTTGTTTTGTTTTTGCCTGTTATCTATGAAACGGTAGGAAGCTTATTTGTGAGCTTGAAAGTAGAGTAAAATTTCAGGCACTTCAAAGTTCCTGGCTTAACTTTTTAATACCAACCAATAATAAAGTGGGTGTCTGTTGAAATATGACATTGCATTGTGTAAACAAATTCAGGCATGACTTTTAAATATTCCATTTCCTATGTGCTTTAAATCTTCAGTTTTTCTTCTAAAGCATGCCTACTGTTTTCCAGTAAAGGACATATTTTTTTTTCTTTGACGATTAGAAACTTTGTTACTCAGTATATGGAACATTGTAGACTATTGTACAATGTGAACTTAAAAGTGATTTCTACCCCCCGAAAAACACCTTATAAAATAGGCCATCTTTTTGCCAGATCTCAAATAAAGTAAAAGGCTGCATGTCAGTAGAATTTCGTAACAAATGGTATCTAGGAGAGTAATTTCATTTCATGTCATATAAAATAGCCATCCATCTGGATTTCAGGAAAACATTATGTTGATCCATAGCTCATTTATGTCAATGAACAGAAGATTGTACTTTATACCCTTGCTTCTTAAATTGGGGCCTGTGGCCAAGAAGCATGAGCCTGGTCTGGCAGCTCCATCAGGCAATGGTTAAACATGCAGAACCTTAAGCTCCATCCAAAACCCCAGAGCCAGAAGCTGTATTTAGCAAGTCCCCAAGTAAATCCAACAAAACGGTTTGATCACATTACTGTTGATTGTATTTACAACAGGCAGGTTTCATGTCATTATGAAAAAAGAAATTGGGAAATTGGTGTACATTAAGGAGATACATTTAGCAAATTTAATAGGCATTTGGGGCTTGTTATAACCTGTGCTTATCACCGACTTGCGTTTTAAGATCTTGACAATTTATAGAACTGTTCATATTGTTTTTTTTTTAACTTTCTTTTGGGTTATTAGAAAAACAGGAAGAAAATATGGTATTAAAGTTATTAAACAAAACAAGAATATTTCCTTTTATATACTTTTCTTTTAAGGTAAATGTGGGTGCTTTAAAAATTGTCTTCATTTAAAAGACATATGAATAAATTATACCCCATGAAGAAAAAACTGAAACAAAGACAAATTTAGGGATTATAATTATGCAGAGTAATGAAGGTTATTTAGTTTCTAAAAGAGATGCCAGAGTATAACTTAATTGCTTTGCAAATATGAGGAAGGTTTATAAGAAGGTGTTGACAAGCATAATATAATTTTTTTCCATTAATTACTTGGTGCACTAGGTTTTTGGTACTTGTAAATGAGTACTATATGCAGTTTTGGAAATGGCGAAGCAATAGTTAAGATGAGACAAGGGAATGTTTTTATTCTGAACTGAGCCTTGTTTTTTTTTTTTTTTTAATATCTTTATTTATTTATTTTTATGTGGTGCTGAGGATCCAACATGTGCCTCTCACGTGAGGCAGGTGCTCTACCACTGAGCTACAGCTGCATCCCTGAGCCTTGTTTTTAAAAATATAAAATTTATTGACATTTGTTAAGATGAACTAGGATTAGAATCTGTGTATTTCAGTACTTACTAGTTAAGATTTTCTAAAGTATGTTTAACTTATTTTTGAGTATAATTAAAGAGAATGATTTGGGCTAAACTGCGCTATAGACATAGTAAAATTGTTCAGTTACTTAACTTATTGTATTTGATCTTAAATATTTAACAGACAAAATATTCAAAAAAAATTAAAATATAAATGAACACTACAGGTAATTATTAGTAGAATGCATATACTTTAATCTTAAGACTTTAATAAACTAACTCCCGTTTTCAAATTTTCAGCAAATTCCTTAGAGACTTAAAAAGAATTTTTGAGAATTTTAAGGAATATGCTGTAGCTTGAAAAACATACACTAAGACATAAAACCATTTAAAAAAATGTTTAAAATGCAAGAGAACTGCATCCTAAAGGGATAGTTTGCTTAAGTTCTTTTACAAATTTCATATAGAATTATTTCATCACCTGGTTTTGTTGATCCCAGGTGCCATTTCATGTTTAAAATAACTCAGGGGTGACGTTAATAACCTTGCTTAAAAAGCATATCCATTAATGCACCTGTTCAATGCATGTCTTACAGATATGTACAGCTTAGAAATCACTCCTATTTATTGTGACATAAATCTTGATGCTTCCAACTTTTCCTAGTTGCCTCCTTATGCCCCCATTTTACTCAGGTCTTGACTCAGATGCTGCCTTATCTCAGATCTTCCTTAATGACTACATCTCAGAGAGATGTCCAGTGTCATTATTCTGTCACGTCAGTGATGCTCCATTTTACCTTGCTTCCCTTTTTATTGTGTTTGTCCCTTCACCTGATATTCTCTAATTGTTTGCAGTTTGTTTATTTCTTTGTATTCCTTCTTCTGCAAGAATGCATGCTTCTTCCTGTGAAGGGACACTGTTTTGTGCTGCTGTTAGCATATGTAGAATATTTCAAGGTGTATAGTGGCCATGATGAATCCACACTACCACTCTTTCAGTCCTAACAGTGCTGTCAGGATTTCATAACAAATTCCCATCACTGATAAGATAAGTTTGGTTTCTTATATGATCAGAGTTGTCCTCACTCATTACTACTATCCTGGTGTCTTTTCTATGTAAACACATCGTATGTGTATATCATTCTATGTTGTTCAAGAAGATGGAGCTAAGACTACACTGTCAGTGCTGTTTTTTCAGCTAAGGAAAAATTTACAAGTAATCAGCTCCAGGTATCATGAAAAAATTGAACATATTGATCAGGTCTGTACTAGAATGTTGTTAAAGAGGTGTAGATCAAGCAGTGTATGATCATTTGCTTATTTCATTAAGACTTTATCTTCAGGAGCTGGCATTTAAATTTCCAGAGGGCTATGAAAAATATTTGTTATAGAATAGTATAAAGATTATTATATCTTGAGAATGATGGAACAGGAAGAAAGCTACCCTTATTTCCAGCTGGACAATTGCTGTGGAATCAGCATCACACTGTGCTGGATTAAAAGATGGTTGAGGAAATAAAAACGTCAAGGAGAGATCAGTTAGGAAGCTACATATAGATTACTTTTGATGTAGAAGAATAACATATGCTCAACTGTTTAAAATTCTTTAAAATGCAATTAATTAAAGAAAAAATTTCTGTGTCAAAGTATAAATAGAATTTATTTAAAATGATACTTGGAATTTATTTACAAATGCACTCATCATTTCAACAAAGGTGAATGAACTGAATACTGAGTATTTCATGGTTCAAGTTAATTTAAAATTTATTTAAAAATAAAAATTAAAAGTTCTAATGTATGATCACTTATATTTATAGGCAAACAAATTTTGTCTTATAATGTAGTACAAGGACATATTTTTCTTAATAATTATATAGTGTATATAATTGTAGCAATTATAATTAAACAGAATTCTGTTTTGTCTATTGGTACTCTTGACAGTCACAGAATTCTTAATTTTTTTCTGATTGTTATCAGATGTAAGCACTTGAGTGGCTTTCCTAGTGATTTAGCAAGTAAACTCCTTTATACTAGAAAAGGGGAAACCAAAGCTCATAGGGAGGTAATGGAGTCAATTATGTCTTTGATGCATGTTAGAGGCAAAGCCTGCACTGGTCCTGGTTTTCCTAAATTATGGAATGCAAAACTGTTTACCAATATGTTTCTGCTTTTATACAGTGGGCCAAAGAGACTGCAGACCAGCAGCCACCATCGGGAATAGATACCATTTGATATAGGACAGCAGTGACCAGTGCAGGAGTGTTGTTAGGTGAAAATATTCTTGGTGTTACTAATGGGAGTGTGACTATCTTTTGGTTTTCCCTGGATAGAGATCAGTAATAAACTTAAAATCACATTAGCATCATGATGAAAAATCATGAATTGCCTACTAGTACTTTTAATAATGTGTCCAGGACCCATGTTGAAAATAGAAAAAAAAGAATATATAAATATGTGAAATATATTTAGAAGTGTTGAAATGTGGAATTAATGAATAAATTCTTCCTGGAATGAAAAGGAGACTCAGGCAATGATGTATTTTTTTTTCTAACTTATTGGTAAATACAGCTCTCCTTTGACAAAAAAACAAAAACAAACAAACAAACAAACAAAAAAAAAACTTCTAAATTTCTAAAGGAAGATCTTAATAAGAGTAGAATGTCATAGGAATGACAGTTTACTCTTCTGGTATTTAAATTTAAGTCAGAAATGATGGATGAGCCTACAGAAAAGTGTGTCAGGTAGTCTGGATTTGAGGTTACCTCTGATCCTTGGTGGCCGTGACACTGGGCACTTTGCCTGACATTATAAGCCTCATTTCCTCAACTGTCCAATGGGAACCTTATTAAAACTAAAGCCACAGCTTGTTGAAGGTTAAACAGCTTAGTACATGTCAGGTGTTCAGCCTAGCAGTCGTGTGATTCTCAATACATATTAGCTAAAATTCTTATTAATAAGTAAGAAGGTCATGCAATAATTGAAAGAGTAAAGGATTAAAATTTAGACAAATATATCAAAAAACCTTAATTTTTTAAAAAACAGATCATGTTCCAATGATTACTTAGTAAACGGGGAAATTGGTTATTGAAAAAATAAATTGTATGTTACCTCAGAGTATTGAGAAAAATAAATTTCACCATGAATATACACCAAGCTGTAAGAAAAACAGAAGCCCATGAAATGTTAGAAGTGTTATTAATGAATATTTATATTATGAATATTTAAATATTATAACTACAGGTTATAAATGGATATTTGATTGATGGATTTTTTAAGGTACATTATTTTTTTAAATTCACAAAAGAATAAGTTTGTAAGTTCAAATTACAAGGTAAATAACAAACTGGGAAAATAGAACTTATAGTTTACAGAATCATAAGAAAATTACTGTATGAGAAAAAGTTTCACTTCTGTAGCCATCAATGAAATCCAAGTAATGTAAATATTGAACTACTCTTTTTAACTGCAATTTAGCAAAAATGTGTTTATAAGAGCTCAGTATGACTGGCATAGTTATACTTTCTTGGCAGAGAATTTATGGAAATTGCTTTAGTAATAGATAAAATCCTAGTAGGTAATCTTGAATATATTCATATCCACATGGATGTTACCAGCTATTTTCTTTAGGTGGAATAAACATTTTGTTTCTATGTAACTTCTAGTTTCACATTTTCTATGAAAATTAAGCAAATTTTAAATTGTTTCTAATAGAAATACTTTTATAAAACCAAGAATTTGAAGTCTGTTCACTTTTTTATTTTCCTGCACTGCCATCTGGTGGCCAATATGTAAATAGCAACTGATGTTCTGTGATTATACAAAATTCTGTTATTTAATCTTCATAATAAATGTAAGCTGTTTATATAATATAAATTTGTTAAACATTATTTATTATTGTTAACTTATATAAAGAAGCTTACTAATATTTTTAATGTAAAAATATACCTATGTTCCAAAGCAAGTGCTTCTAGATTTGAATCATTTTTGCTATTCATCTGCACAGCTTGATCCTACAATTTTGCACCACATTTATTTTACATAATTAAAGCAAAGCACTAAGTCACGTTCTAAGAAATAATTTTTATATTTGCAGTTTTTCAAAAGCCAAGGAATTATGAATAAGGTCCCATTTTTTCCCACTGAAAAAAGGCTTTCTGACTAAGCATTGTGCAGAACACACAATGGTGGGTCAGCCTTTTAGTCCATGGGGCAGGTGGGAATTAAAAGGCATAGTGTGTGAATAGTTTTAATGGGCCATTTCTTTTTGCAGTTCTAAGTGGAAGATGTCTTTGGGAATTATTTAATCCTTAATTCTTAATGATTCTAATGCAAAACTACTTGACTTTGTTTCTCCATTCAAAGAAGACACACCATTACCATTTCTAGACAGAGGGCCCTTTCCAGGAACTTTACCAGTTCCTGGGATTTGTGTGTATCCAAGCAATGACAACGCGTCACTGTGCATCCAGAAATGATGTGATGAATGCCAGGGTCCCCCGCTCAAATATTTTTGGGAATAATTTTAGCAAAAGACATCAGAACAAACCCAGAAGCTGCCTTTATACAAACAGGAGTTTGGCTGTGACAAATTGGTTTGGGCTCTAAATTGCCTTATAATTAAATGTCTTCTCAAGTATGATATTTAATAAGAAGGTTTTTGTGGAAGCCACAAAATGTATTGGTTATAGTAGTCTCAAACTTTCTAACAAACCTGCTTGAGACATGTGTCATCCCATTAGTGACTTTTCTTTAAGGTTGCTAAAGCTGATATTGTTTATATGAATCTTTGTCCTTAATTAGAAGTGTGATCTGGTTTTACTATTGAACATGCTGGGTTTTTTTTTTTTTAACTAAATAACTTTTTAAATTATGAAATTGCATGTTATTTATCTATTACTATGTGCCATACTAGGTGTTATACATATCTTCATTTAACTATCTTAATAGTTTCCATTTGGACAGAAATAGAATATACAAATTTGACAATATGTTACAGATTAAAAGAAAGTTTGTCTACTTATAAGTGCATTATTTGGTTATTCATCAACATTTTGTACTAGGAGCTAATTTTCTTCAATTCCCCCCCCCAATCCAAGGCATTTAACAGAAAATTCACACATTAATTTGGTAAATATTTATAGCAAACCTATGATGTGTTGTGTACTAAAGATGCAGTGGTGGAAGGGTATTAATTTTTGGTAACCTGAGCCAATAATCCAATGGAACAGTCTAATGAAGATATACAAACACATAAGATTGTAACTGTTCTGTAAGAAAGATAGGCTGAGGAGAGTTTGTGAGGTGTGATTTGGTTTAGTCAGGGAAGATCATGAAAGAATTTCATTTAGGAAGAATGTTGAACTCGGTGAGATAACTGAGTGAAGAGGGGAGGAAACATTGGAAATGAAAAAAGAGCATATGTAGTGAGGAAAAGAGCGATAGGAAGAAGGAAGAAGGTCTGTGAAGGGAGAAATGAAAAAACACCACTGCTGGATTTGAGATGCAAAGTCCTCTACAATGTCTACCCCAGATGTTCATGTTAACCCACACACCTTCTTCTCTAAGCATGCTGACAGCAAGATCTTCTCGGAGGTTCTAATCCAGGAACTACATGACTGAGTCTTTGGTGATCAGAGAAAGAATCAGTGTGATATTAGTTTGAATGTTAGTTTGATGTTGGTTTCTGACTCTGCAGTGTTAAATACACACTTTTGTGTTAGCTTTTCATTCCTATGACAAAATGCCTGAGAAAAACAAAGGAGTAAATATTTGTTTCAGAGGTTCATATTCGGTTGTCTCCATTGCTTTGGGCCTGAAGCAAGGCAGAACAGCATGACAAAAGAGCATGGTAGACAAAAACTGCTAACCTTATGGCAGCCAGGAAAGAGAGAGAGAAAATGGAAGGGTTTGGGGACAAAATATAGTATCCAAGGGCATGCCCCCAAGAGCCTACTCCCTTCTACTAGGTCCTACTTTCTACAGTTTCCACCACCTCTCAGGATTCCATTCAGCTAAGAAATCATCTATGGATTCATCCACTGATGAGGTCAGAGCCTTCATGATCCAATCACGTCCCCTAAAACCCCACTCTAAGCAGTGCTATATTGGGGACCAGCCCTTCACCACATGAGTCTTGGTGAATATTCCAGATACAAACCATTACAATTTCAAAAGAAATATTTTCTTGTGATATATATACACAATAGAATATTGCCTAGCCACAAAGGAGAATGGAATTATGGCATTTGGTGGTAAATGGATGGAACTGGAGAATATCATGCTAAAGAAATAAGCCAATTCTAAATATCCAATGGCCTAATGTACTCTCTGATTTGTGGATGCTAACCCAAAACAAGGGAGGTTGGGGAAGGGAAGAATAGAAACTGATTGGACTAGACAAAGGGTAATGAAGGGAAGCAGGGAGGGGAATGGGAAAGACAATAGAATTAATTGGTCATAACTTCCTAGCCTTGTTTTGTATATATGACCCAGGTGACTCCACATAATGTATGACCACAAGAGTGGGAATCTAATAGAATAGGTTATATTTTGCATATGTTTATTCTACCAAAGTACATTCTACTGGCATGTACAACTACTAATAAAAAAAATTAAGAAATACTTTCTCATTAGTTAAACAAAAGCTCCTTAGATCTGTCTGTTCACTCACCATACTCTGTGATGCTGTATCTTTGCCTTTTGCTGTAAGGTTTATCATATGTGGCTTTAATATCTGCATCCATGTTACCAAAAGACTGCCATTTCAGTTGGTGAAATTAAACCTGTATGTATATATTTTTTCTAAGAGCAGATGAGTCTAAGATGTCTGTAATATATTCTTATCTAATTCCGAACTTTGAAAGTTTGCCATCACTTTCCTAGGAGAATAAGATTTGCTATAGGGAGTTTTACTTTGAAAGTTAGTTACTCCTATCTTTGCATTATTTATGAGTTTTTTTTCATGAGTGCAATTGTAATATTTCTGTTATACACCACTGAATTTGTATTTAGTGAATAGAATTTACATTTAATCAGTTTGTATTAAAGTGACTTAATGAGATGCCTCACTTTTCTGTATTAAAAGCAGGTCAAGGCCAAATGAAAGACTTAAGGCAATCCATTATTCAGTGCTCATTTTCAGCATAACTTGTATCTTATGGTGATTCATGATTTAAGTAAACCAGTTAATAACAGTTCCTATCACTAGCACTAATAATTTTCTAAGGTCAGATGTTTCCTATTAACCTATTGGCAAACTTTTAAATTCCACCAATGTAAAGGAATTCTCACACTTTTGTTTTCTAAACTGAATATCTAGAAAAAAGATTGCATCAAACTGTGAAAGCCTAGAAAAAGCAATGAATGAGACCATGGGAATGGTCATTTGATTGATGATGTTATGTCTTTAACATCTGCAATTATACAAAACAGCAAAATATATTGGAATTTTATTCTCATCCATCTGATGTACCTGACCTTGTGTTCAAGAAAAAAAAGAAAAGAAAAGAAAGAAAGAAAAGAAAAATGGGAAAGGCATGAATTATTTATCTGTACAGGATGTTTTACTTCCTGTTTCCTCTTCAGACCTTACATTTGCCCGAGCACCTTGCCTCTTTGTTCATTAAAGAAGACAAAAGCCACATACAGTAACTCTGACACCTTCAGGCCTCTGTACCGCCTGTGCCTGCTTCCCCTCTTCTCTCTAGCAGTAAGAAAGCTGACACACATTTTCCTGCAGGGACTTTCTTCAGTGTACCATCTGGATCCCATCCTTCTCACCTCCTCACCAGGTTGTTGTTCACCTCTTTTCTATTTCCTGCCATCTTTTCCTTTCTCCTCTTTTCACCATCAGCCCTTTGTGTTCTGGTGACCCCCCACTTTAAAGGAGTCTTTCCTGGACCCCAGGTTCCCCCGACAGGTACCACCATGTGTGTTTCTGCTCCCCTCTGCCAAGGAGCTGTGAAGACTTGCCAGGCACAGACTGCCCCTTTCTATCTGCTCTGTCCCTTCAGGAACTCTCCACCTGAGGTGCATAAATTCAGTGGCAGTTAAGTCCTTGTCATCTCTGTCTCTGAACTATGGCTTCCTCTTGAGATTTCTCTCTTTCTTTCCCTCACATCATACTCCAAAAAAGTAAGAAAATCTAACATCCTGATTTCCCCCCTGCCTCTCTGGGAACTCACTCTTAGTTTTTTTGCTCTATTTCACTCTAATTCACATGGCTTTAAGCCACATTTTTGTGATGAAGCCTTCTACTTTATTATTTTTTTTAAATATTAAGTCACATCTTCCTTAAGCCACGTGCTGTAAATGTTATTTCTTGACATCTCCACTCGTCTGTCTCACATACATGGAAATCTCATCCAAAGTGAAACTCTGCTTCTTGTCCCCAGCCCTCAGTTATCCCTGAACTGGTCACTCTTCCAGACACGGAGGCTGCGTCAGAAACCTGGCGGTTACTCAAGATCCTGTTCTGTTACTCATCCACATGTTGAATCCACCAGCATGTCCTGTTCATTCTCAAAAATACATCTGAGTCCTTCCTTTTCTGACCATCTCCATGAATAAAAAAGCCACTAAATGTTTTCAGCTAGGTAACGACAATAGCTTCCTGTCTCTTCTCTCCTGGCAATTTTGCTCACTTTAAATCTGTTTTCCACACAGCAGCTAGGGTGATCTCTTAAAATTCTGTATTAAAATTATTTTTCATTTGATAGAGAATGAAACCTCACTTTTTAGCATTTCCTTTAGACTCCACATGATCTAGCCTCTGCCTCATTGATCCTCAGGATGTTTCCTTAAAAGGCATCCACCCTCCAAAATAATAATAATAATCTGGATCTTTGCAATAATGTGGGCTGTTTGCTTGAAATCTTCTTTTCTTCATGTTCCTCACTGGGACATTTCTCTGGAATCACAGGAAATGCTATTTCTGAGCAGAATTTCCCCCACTGTTATTCACAATCCACATTGGAAATGCTTCCCCTGATATTGTCTCTCAGAGCACATTATTGTATTTCTCTACAGAGCTAATCAGTCATCATACTGCATTGAAAGGCAGCCTGGGAATGGTTGGAACAATAGACTCTTGTGACACTGCACAATTGTCACTTGGTCTCCTCATTATTAGTCACGTGACTAGGGACAACTCAACCTCTCCTAGTTTCTCATGGATCAAATGATAATGTTTCTCTTGTAGGGCATTTGCAGAGGAGATAATTATTGTTTTTACAGTTTGTATTAAATTGAGTACATAGTACATATCACGTAAGTGTTTGCTTATGGATTTATGGTCCATGTGAGTGTGTGCATGTGTATGCATGAATAATTTGCTTAAATCTGAAAGCACAAAACTATTACTTGCTTTCATTCTCGGCTACTTGTAAACATTTGCTTTACAAATAGCTAATGAATTTTGAGTGTACCTTATAATTAGTCTCATTAATCTTCAGAGGAAAAAGAATACTGCACTATATTTGTAAGAATTTGGAATCACTTGTGACCCACCCATTCAAAGCACTGAATTATGTGTTCTTTGATCTGACAATAACCTTCAACATTTTGTCGAGCCAGTCCTTTGCCTTTCAGCAAGTCTGACTTTTATTCCACTTTTGAACACATGCGAAGTCTGGGCCCCGGGTATCCTAAGGAACTGACAGAAGTTAGAGTTAATAAACAATGGGAGTTTTTCATCATCTTATCCTGGAGTGTGCAGTACTCCTATTGTTCTTATCCTTTTGGAAATACCCAGTGAACTATGTGAATCCACTTTATAGAACTGTCAAATTACTTTGTTGCTTATTGGTAACTTTTCAGTTTGGAGCAGGTATCATGGGAGAGTTTAAATTCTGTCCTCTCACAGTCTCTTATTGCTGAGAGCTTTGTCACTCAGAGCAATCACTATGTGCAGTAATCGACTTGCCCTTCACTTACCTCCACAATCCCTGTGTTCTTTATTTATATCATCTAGAGAGTGGCATTTGTAAAAGGCTACCAGTTGATCTTGGTTCATATTACCTTTTGGTTTGAGCTAACATAGACTCCACTTTCACATTTCAAAACTGCTATCCTCCCCTGTCATCCAGTGTCCTCTTTTTTTTAACCAACCTTTTCTGACAAGAGGCAATTAAAAATCCTTACCTTTTCCTGCATCCTGGGCAGTTTTTATTTATTTATTTATTTGTTTATTTATTTATTTATTTATTTTTATGTGGTGCTGAGGATAGAGGATCACCCACCTCCAGGGCCTTGCACATGCGAGGCGAGTGCTCTACTGCTGAGCCATAACCCCAGCCCTCATATCAGTTTTTAATTTGGAATTCATATTGTTGTTTTTGTTTTGTCTATATGATCCTCAGATTTGGGGACCGGAAGGGACCTCACATAACTCAAATTTATAAACAGGAAAACCAAGATTAGGAAGGTGACTGGCTCAGGGTTAACAGTGTAAGTTGGAGGCTTAAATGGAAGCTGCCATTTGATCTTTGGCCTTTTGTTACTTAGACACTCTTCCTTTTGAAAGAGATAGCAATGCAGTGAGGTCGAGATGGGTAAAACAAATTTGTTGAAAATTGTATGTTTGATCTTAATGTTCATTTATGCATTTTCTTTTTTTTTACTTTTTGCAGTTCAACAGCAATGCTCAGGATGTAAGCTGTTTTCAGCACCTTGTTCAAGCAAATGTAAGAAATAAGAAAGTGTTGAAAGATGCAGTGAATAACATCACAGCAAAAGGAATAACCGATTATAAGAAAGGCTTTAGTTTTGCTTTTGAACAACTGCTTAATGTAAGTAGCAATACTATGCCTTTTTTTCTTGTGTTTGAATTGTTATATCTGAATCTCATTATCTTGAGAGCTACTGTCTTTAAGGTTTCTTAATAGTGCTGTTTTTACTTGTTTAGAAACCAGATGTACCAGATGGACACAAACTACCGATATGTCCAGGCAGTAGAAATCTTTGAACTACTTTTATTTTTAAGTCCAAAATTCAAAAGCTGTATACCCTATCAATCTTCTTTTTCCTTTAAATAATTTTCCCCAAAATTCTGTTATAAAAAAATCATTTGTAAGCTAATATTTTGATTTTATTTTGTATAAGCATGTGAAAATGGGTTGACCTATGTAGATTGACTTTTTTTTTCTTATCTCAATTGCTACACTATTTTTTTGGATATGTGTAGTATCACTCATCAATGGTTACTAAAAATATTTTAGTTTTGACTACCTCATCTGTATATTTAGGTTTCTTGTTCCTAAATGAACACAAAAGTCCAAATGATAGACCTTAAGATGAACAGAAAGACAAGTCTTGTTGCAGGAATTCCTTTTCAGCAAAGATTCCTGTGCATCACCTTTGGAGGACTGCACGTAGACTGGCAGACCCTGGCATGCTGCCTTCCCTATGGTATAGCAGGCAGCTCACTCTGTGGACAAGTATCTTCAAATGGCCATGTCCTCTATTTCATGCTGTGGTACTTGATTTTTGCATCCCTCCTGAGGAAGTATTATTACAAAGGTTGAAAATGGGGACCTGTCCTCCCTGTACTTTAGTTTCCTCACTTACATAGTGGGGGTCACCACAGCTTACATGTGAGAGGGCTGTGGAGAGGATGGTCCAGAGAACACAGCACATAACACACCACCTGCAAGTGATGGCTATCAGGTGGGTTTGGGGCTCATGATCATCATTATTACTGTAATTGATGATTAGCCTGGGGCTGTTACAGTCAGCTCATCCTTCCTGTCATATTTACCAAATCACTGAATAAATCAACCTTAACATATAGTCTTTTCTGAAAATCTGACTTTGTTGTTCTCTGAGTGAATAGTCTAAACAGTGTTTGAGATCCATTCATTTCTTCACTCTGCCAATATTTATTGAGTACCTTTCAATTTGCTATCATAGTGCCGGGGTTAGAATTATAGGAGGAAAGATCATCTGCTTTCAAGAAGGTCTAGTCTAATGCACTGGATCATCATTCACATTATGATGTGGCAGTCTTCGTGTTTGCTGAAGCAGCACAGAGGAGAGGCAGCTTTGGTACCCCAAGGAAGTTAAGAAAGGGTAGCATTTCCTTGAAAATGGAATTTTGAACTCTCAGTAGAATCTAGGAAGGTAGATGAGGGAGGGAAAATCATTTTAAGAAAAGAAAAAAAAAAACAAGACAGTGTGGGTAACACAGAGAGATGAGACAACATGATGACATAATTAAAACATTGCAGCTGGTTCCGCATGGCTGGACTGTCAGCAGTTTGAGAGCAGTGATAGAAATGGAAAGGCTGTGAGATATCAGTGAAGAAAGTAAGAGCAAACTAAAAGCTCAGAGCATGAGAAGGGTATGGTGAGGGGTATTCTGTGAGGTGTTCTGAAAGGGAGGTGGGTGTAATTGATGGATGGCACAGGAGGGGTTGCTGAGAGTGGGAGGGGACTTAGATGACACCAAGTTCTCTGAACTGGACTACGAGGCAGATGGTGGCACAGAAACCTGATGGGGAAATATGGGGTAGATATAGCTCAGTTCAAATATGTAAAATTTGAGGTCAAGTTTTATTTATTTAACGGACCCTGTTAGATAAGCAGTAAGAAGTCAGGAAAATGAAGATGTTTAACATTGCCATTTTTAGTAGAAATTATCTTTAGTGAAATGACTATGCTTATTAAATAGTATATGTTCATGAATGAAAACTGAAATCTCAATACTTCAAAATTCAAATGTAATTTATCATTAGATTCAGATATATTTGTCCTCAAGTAAAGGAATATAAATTCCTTTATATTCTTATACTCTTATAAAGTAAGAGGTTTTTTTAAATTCTTTTATCTTGAGTAAATAGTAGAGTTTTCTAAATCTTGGTGTTTGAATTATTCTTATTACTGACAATTTGCCTCACCTCACTCCCTCCTGTCTGGGTTTTAAAGAAACCTAAAGAAGGGTTCAGAGACAGGCTTACTGGAGACCGCCTTAACCCCATGTTCATTCCTAGTGGAGGACAAAACCTGAAAACTCCTATGGCCCCTCCGCCTGCCTTCACTAAAGTTGTAAATGATTTTTAACATGGTGTCTATGCCTCATGTGTTTTTTTTTCCCACGTATCCCACATACATTTAAATTTTTTGTTTAAATAATTTTCTCAAATATTATGGCTCACTTTATTAAGTTGAGGCATGTTTAGTCATTTCCTTCAAACACTTATGTTCTTATTATGCTATTTCATTCTGTTTTTTTCTTTGTCCTTTCAAATTTACCTTTAAAATCACAGAAGCAACTATCAAATTAGAATCAGGCATGTTGTTAAGTACAACAATAAACATTAACTGCATTACTCTTCAGTTATAATTTCATCAAGTATTATCATTTTCAAGTTTTTGTTGAATGTTTATTTGATAGATGCTGTGCTTTGTGCTGGCCAAGTAGGGAAAGAACAGAGTTTGTTTAACTTTATCACATTAAAGTGTATTATCAATGCCATTAATTATAAATTTATTGAAATAATCAAATTTTTGCTCAGTTTGTTCAAAGTAATGTTAATTATTATGATTATATGATTTTTACATAATTGCAAACCCATGGAAAATTTGCTATTATACACATTAATCCTACCACAAATCCTGAGGCAGTTACTCCTAGGAAAATTCATGTTGAAATCAAAAGATTTCTTGATCTTTCCTACATTCTCCCGTTTTTTGTATGCCCTGATATCTATCTCTCCTAGGAAGAGAGTTATACACAAATATACAAATACATTGACAAATGCATTCATTAATATTAATTATACCTCCAGTGCTTCAAAAAGTAAAACTATGACCTATGGTAAAACTTTATTTACAGTATCGCTCTTATAAAATAGTCCTTGTGCATATTATTTTGACCATTTTATACATGCAGATAAAAAGATGAAATGGAGAAATTAATTTAGCTAAGGGATTTTTAGGCATCTTTTACACACACACACACACACACACACACACATTATTTTATATTGTACTAGGAATTGAACCCATAAGTGCTATATCCCCATTTGAGACACAGTCTCACTCAGCTGCTTAGGGTTCACTAAATTGCTGAGGCTGGCCTTGAACTTGTAATTCTCCTTATCTTAGCCTCTGGAGTTGCTGGGATTATAGGCACGTGCCACTGTGCCCAGCTCATGAACATATTTTTAAGATAAAATATGTAAAGCTCTGTATAATCAAATTTGCAGATAAGTTATCTTCAAAAGATAAGAACCTACACCTGTAATTCTACAGACTGAGGACACTGAAGCAGGGGATCTCAAGTACCAGGCCTGCATCAGCAACTTAGTGAGACCTTGTCTCAAAAAATAAAAATGGACTTCGAAATGTAGCTTAGTGGCGGAGTGCTCCGAGTTTAATTCCCAGTACAAAAAGAAAGAAAAGAGAAGAATGTTATAAATGAGTTAATCAATACTTATGTTTTCACAATGCTTCATTAAGAGCTTTTACTGCCAAAGTCCTAATAACCTAGTCAATGAATGAGGTGAGATTGTATGAAACATGATCTTTTCACCAATAGAGAAAAATATTAGCTTCATTAATTTTCACATCAGAAATTGAGATTTATCTTGACTGAAAAGTAAGATAAGAATGTAGACCTTAATAAGCTTGGACGCTAAGGAGAATTAATGATTTTTTAAAGCATTAGTCATTTGAAGTTCAGGGTTGTGCAGTCCAACACAGTAACTATCACCACATGAGGTTGTTGGGCAGTTGGAAGGTGGTTGATTTGAATGGACATGTGTAGAAGTGTAAAATATACAACAATATTCAGAGACTGATGCTGCTGAAAATAAAGCATATTACATTGATTTCATTTTGAATTGGCAATATTTCAGATGACTAAATAAATCATATTATTAGAATTAATTTCATATGTTTTGTATTTACTGTCCTTGAGATGGCTATAAGAAAATTTGAAATTACATATTAGGCTCATATTGCTTTTCCTTTGAATAGCATTGAGCTAGAGGGTTGACATTTTCAAAAAATTTGAGCATCTATAAATTAGTGTGATTTTTTTTTTCTGCATTTAAGGATATACATTTTATAGTAGCAGAAAGCTATGATGATAATGTCATACATCAAGAAATCCACCTTTCTGAATTAATTGCTCACTTTAATGGCCCTTTAGTACTAGTTCATTGTTCTCCTGTGTCAGCTCCTTTGGAGACCTTAAAGATTAAGAGGACTTATCACTGGAATTGAATCTTTCAGGAGTAGCATATGCAGGCAAGGTTGAGAGAAGAGAGAAAAAATACCCTGGGAATATCTCTGCATTTACAAAGGAATAAAAGAGTGTTATATGTTAGAGGGAGTTTGTCCTTTAGAAATGTAATTTAAAAAAATAGAATGAGGAGGGAAGAAGGAAGAATTACGCGGAAATAGATTGCAATTACACTGAAAAGGTTTTCATATTTTAATATTACTTCCTTGTTTCTGCTATAAAATCGTAGGGTCATAAAATTAACATGTGAATTTATTAACTTAAAGTCCATCTACTATTCAGTCGCTGAGGGATTATTAAGAGCCAGATATTCTTGTAGACAAAGAAACAACACTGAATGAAAAAAAAATGTCCTGATTTTGTAGAGTGTACATTCTATTGGGAGAATCCACCAATAAGCACACAGATAAATAAAATATATACTATCTGTAAAAGAATATAAAATGATATCAAGAGAAATATAGTCTAGGAGGGAGCTTGCAAATTAATATAGGAAAGTCTCACAGATGGGGTAACATCTGATCCAAGATGTGGAAGAAGTGAGGTAGTGACATCTGCCTGGCCCAGGAACAGGTTTTTAGAATCTATTTACTGAGCAGACATTTCCCTCATTACTAGCAGTCTCTGCACGCTCTTTCCGTATTGGTTTATTTTCCATGTCCTTCATTATCAACAACGGGCAATTGTTTTGTTTTAACAGTATAATGTTTCCAGAGCCAACTGCAATAAGATTATCATGTTGTTCACGGATGGAGGAGAAGAGAGAGCCCAGGAGATATTTGCCAAATACAATAAAGATAAAAAAGTGAGTGTAATTATATAATATTTTTATTTTAATGTTTAGGTGGTTGTTAAAAGAGAAAGTGGTAATCTTAGTAAGGTGAACCTTTTTGTTTGAAAACATTTAGTCCCAACTGTAAAGTAGTATGAACTATGGGTTGTGAAATATAATATTTTCATAAGACACACAAATGGTATCTGACTAATATGTCAGTAAAATAATTTGGACTTATTGCTCCTATTTGATTCTTATGCATCAATTTTATTTTATTATTTTTCATTTTTTTAAATCTATATATGTCAGCAGAATGCATTACAATTCGTATTACACATATAGAGCACATTTTTTCATATCTCTGGTTGTACACAAAGTATATTCACACCAATTCAGGTCTTCATCATGTACTTTGGATAATAATGATCATCACATTCTACCATCATTTCTAACCCCATGCCCCTCCCTTCCCCTCCAACCCCTGTGCTATCTAGAATTCATCCATTCCTCTCATGCTCCCTCACCCTACTCCACCATGAGTCAGCCTCCTTATATCAGAGAAAACATTTGGCATTTGTTTTTTTGGGATTGGCTAACTTCACTTACCATTATCTTCTTTAACTCCTTCCATTTACCTTCAAATGCATGATTTTATTTTCTTTTATTGCTGAGTAATATTCCATTGTGTGTGTGTGTGTGTGTGTGTGTGTGTGTGTGTGTATATATATATATATATCACATTTTTTAATCTATTCATCTGTTGAAGGGCATCTAGGTTGGTTTCACAGTTTAGCTATTGTGAATTGTGCTGCTATAAACATTGATGTGGCTGTGTCCCTGTAGTATGCTGTTTTTAAGTCCTTTGGGTATAGACTAAGGAGAGGAATAGCTGGGTCAAATGGTGGTTCCATTCCCAATTTTCCAAGAAATCTTTATACTGCTTTCCATATTGGCTGCACCAATTTGCAGTCCCACCAGCAGTGTATGAGTGTGCCTTTTTCCCCACATCCTTGCCAACACATATTGTTGTTTGTCTTCATAATAGCTGCCATTCTGACAAGAGTGGTTTTGATTTGCATTTCTCTAATTGCTAGCAATGATGAACATTTTTCCATATATTTGTTGATTGACTGCATATCATCTTCTGGGAAGTGTCTGTTCAAGTCCTTGGCCTATTGATTGATTGGGTTATTATATTTTTTGGTGTTTAACTTTTTGATTCTTTATATACCCTTGAGATTAGTGCTCTATATGATGTGTGAGGTATAAAGATTTTCTCTCAAGATGTAGGCACTCTGTTCACCTCACAGATTGTTTCTTTTGCTGAGAAGAAACTTTTTAGTTTGATTCCATCCCATTTATTGATTCTTGATTTTAATTCTTGTGCCACAGGAGTCTTATTAAGGAAGTTGGGGCCTAATCCCACTTGATGGATATTAGGACCTACTTTTTCTTCTATTAGACACAAGGTCTCTGTATTCCTAAGTCCTTGATTCATTTTGAGTTTTGTGCATGGTGAGAGATACGGATTTAATTTCATTTTGTTGCATATGGATTTCCAGTTTTTTCAGCACCATTTGTTGAAGAGGCTGTCTTTTCTCTAATGCATGTTTTTGACACCTTTGTCTAGTATGAGATAATTGTGATTTTGTGGATTAGTCTCTGTGTCCTCTATTCTGTACCATTGCTCTGCCAGTCTGTTTTGGTGCCAATACCATGCTGTTTTTGTTATTATTGCTCTGTAGAATAGTTTAAGGTCTGATATAGTGATGCCATCTGCTTCACTCTTCTTGCTAAGGATTGCTTTAGCTATTTTGGATCTCTTATTTTTCCAGATGAATTTCATGATTGCTGTTTCTATTTCTATGAGGAATGTCATTGGAATTTAGATCAGAATTGCATTATATCTGTATAGTGCTTTTGGAAATATGGTCATTTTGTTAATATTAATTCTTCCTATCCAAGAGCAAGTAGATCTTTCCATCTGCTGCTAAGATCTTCTTTGATTTCTTTCTTCAGGGTTCTGTAATTTTCATTATATAAATCATTCACCTCTTTTGTTAAGTATTTTATTTTTTTTGAGGCTATTTTAATGAGGATAGTTTTCCTCATTTCCCTTTCTGAGGATTTATCACTGATATATAGAAATACCTTTGATTTATGGGTGTTAGTTTTATATCCTGCTACTTTGCTGAATTCATTTACTAGTTAGAAGTTTTCTGGTGGAACTTTTAGGGTCTTCTAGGTATAGAATCACATCATCAGCAAATAGTGCCAATTTGAGTTTCTCTTTTCCTATGTGTATCCCTTTAGTTTCAAGAACTATGTTAAATAGAAGTCATGAAAGAGGTCATCCCTTTCTTGTTCCAGTTTTTAGAGGGAATGCCTTCAATTTTTCTCCATTTAGAATGATGTTGGCCTTTATACATCAATTTTAAATAGGAAAATGTTATACAAAGAGAGAAATCAGAAGAGAATGGAGAAACAGCAACAATTTAAGCTCTTCCTGTGTAAAAGTATTATATCATTTAATTATAAAACACAGTAGTGATACTTAACTTTCCTAAAACACTTCAAAGAGAGTTCATATATGTGCCCCTCCCCCCTGCAAGAAAAATGCATATGATTTTAAAACTGTAGCATTTTAGGGAAAGATTTAAGGTCAATCCTTTTATAGGCATAATATTTTAAGAGATTGTGATACCAATAAGTAATGAATATAAGTGTTTTGTAATTGGAATATATTTATTTCAGTGTTTGTTTTGCTACAAGAGGAAAGCATTGTAGCAAGAGGGATCTAGTAGAACCTGTTGACACAGTGATCAACTTCCATCAAAACTATATCTTTTCTAACAATTCCTTATCAGTTTATGTCACTTTTCTCATCATACAGGTTTTATAATTAGACAATCATTCTCAACCTTCTTTCTTAAAAGGCTGGAAATCCATTAAAAAATGGTCAGATATTATATTTCTTGTGTTTCAAAAATTCAAACAAAAAAGTATGCATTTATCCACAAGAAAACTTCAGGATAGAATGTCGATTTGCTTTGCTTTACTCCCCCCATTTTTTTCTTTTAATGAGATGGTGACTCACTATGTTGCCCTGGCTGGCCTTGAACTCACGATCTTCTTGCCTCAGCTTCCTTAGTTGCTGGAATTAGAGGCCTGCACCATAACCAGCTTTTCATATTGATTTTCACTTTAGAATTTTTACCACTTTGAAAGATGTGGCTTATCACTGGCTTTACTGGATTATATTGTAGTGTTTGAGGAAAACACATACAATATAAAGTTTATGTGTTATTTATGTGTTAAAATATAATTTTTTATGTGTTAAAAGATTGAAATATGAATTAATATACTCAGATGTTTAACAGATAAAATGTTGTGTGTGATGGGATACAGTTTTGATGAAATTTTTTTTCAACACTTTGAAACACTCTGTGCTTTTGAGCCTATGTGCATTTGAAAGTGATCAAAGAATTGAAATCATACACGAGTGAAACTACAGTTTAATAGCGGGAGGAAATTGTTTCTGTTTGCAGGATGGCATGATTTTATATATGGAAAAGTTTAAAGACTCAAAAATGTACAGGAAAAAACCTGATAGAACTATTAAATTCAGTTAAGTTGCAGGATGCAAAATCAACATACAAATGTTAGTTGGGTTTCTGTACTCTAGTGATGAACTATCTGAAACAGAAATTATGGAAACTATGAAGAAATTAAAGAAGACATAGAAATTGAAAAGCATCCCATGTTGGTGGATTAGAAAACTCAATATTGCCAGGCATGATGGTGTATGCCTTTAATCCCAGCAACTCAGGAGGCTGAGGGAGGATGATCCTGAGTTCAAAGCCAGCCCCAGCAGATTAATGAGGCACTTAGCAACTCAGAGAAACTCTGTCTCTAAAGAAGATGTTAAAAAAGGGGCTGAGGATGTGGTTCAGTGGTTACTACCTCAATATTGTTAAAATGCTCATAGTACTGAAAGTTAGCTCCAGGTTCAATGCAATCTTTGTCAGAATCCCAATGCCATTTTTTAATTTTTTTAGAGAAATAGAGAAAATCAATTCTATGATTCCTGTGGAACCACAGAAGACCATAAATCACCAGCTCAGTCTTAGACCAAAAAACAAAGCTGGAGGCTTCCCTCTTCCTGATATAGTGCAAACTACAGTCACTACAACAGAATATTACTAGAGTAAGGACAGACAGATAGATGAAACAGAATGGAGTGTCCAGAAGTAAAGTTCATGACTATATGGTCAACTGATTTTTGACAACACTGTCAGAAATACACATGAGGAAATGTTTGTTGTCTCTTTAACAAATATTGGGGAAGCTATATAACCAAAAGCAAAAAAATAAAGTTCGATCCTTATCTAACACCATACTGAAAATTCAACCCCAGATGGATTAAAGACTTATATGTCTTAAATGGATGTAGTGATTTAATGAGTATGACAACAAAATCCAGGCAATAAAATCAAAATTAAACATGAAACTCTATCAATGCTTCTGTACAGCAAAAGAAACAATTAATAGAGTCAAAACCTGACCTACAGAATGGGAGAATATTTGCAAACCCTTTATCTTATAAGATGTTAATATATAAAATATATATGGAATTCCTAATACTCAATAACAAAACAAAACAAAAATAAAAATAATAGCTCCGTTGAAAAAAAATGGACTAAGAACTTCAATTAGACATTTCTTCAAGGAAGATCTACAAGTTACCCACAAATCTATTAAGAAACTGCCAATGTTATTGGTCATCAGGGCTAATCAAACTCACAATGAGATATCATTTCACATCTATTATGATAACAGTTATCAAAGAAACAAAAAGACAACAGTATTGGAAAAGTTGTAGAGAAATTGAATCCTTTGTATGATGCTGAAGAAAAGAGAACATGATTAGCCACTATGAAAAACAATCAGAAGTTTCCCAAAGAATTAAAAACAGAACTACTAAATCACCAAGGCATCTGATTTCTTGGAATGTATAGACAAGAATTGAAATTATGGTCTTTAAGAACACTTTTGTGTTCATTGCAGCACTATTCAGTATAGTTCAGTTGGGGAAATACCCTAACCATCTATTGCCAGTTAAATGGGTAAAGAAAATGTGTGTGTGTGTATGTGTGTGTGTGTATCATTTAGCCTTAACACAGAATTAAATTCTATGTGATGATAGGGTTAAATTTTGAAGATATTATGCTAAGTAAAATAAACAATTGATAAAGAGACAAATATTATATTTTTTCACTTACATGAGAATCTAAAAATAGTCAAATTCATACCATCAAAGAGTGGAATGTTAGCTGCCAGGGACTGAGGAGAGGGGGAGAAAGGATGTTTCTAATCAACAAGTATAAAGTTACAGTAAAGCAAGATGAATAAGCTCCAGAGATCAGCTGTGCAACATTGTATTTGCAATAAAATAATGTATTATATACTTAAAAATGCTAAAAATGCTAAAAGGGTAGGTCTTATGTGTTCTTACCATAATAAAATAAAAATTTAAAAAATATATACAAATTATAGTCATAAAACGATGTGAGCCAGGTCCAGTGGTGCACATCTGCAATCCCAGTAACTCATGAGGATGAGGCAGATGGATTGTGACTTCAAAGCCAGCCTCAGCAATATAGGGAGGCCCCAAGAATTTAGCAAGACCTTGTTTCAAAATAAAATATAAAAAATGTCTGGGTATGTTGCTAAGTGGATAGATGCCCCTGGGTTCAATCCCTGGCACACACACACAAAAAAAGTCACATGTATTTTTATAAAATCTGAAAACTACTGTCTGAATTCTACTTTTCCCCCAGTCTCTCCTTTCACATTCATTCAGCTGTTGAATGATTCATTTACATTCATTTTTCATCCAGATGAATCAAATATCATCCCGAGCAACCAAGGGAGGTGTGATGAGGTTTATCTGAAATACTGCTGAATGAGCCTGTAGATACATAGCAAAATTTAATGAAGCCAAAAGTTTCAAGAATTAGAACAAAATGTTTGGGTTCTTATGTGGAATGCACTGCTCTTGGGAATTAATCTACCTGATTATAGATAGGTACAGCTTTAAATCTGAATCCATGTTAATCTCTTCACACAGCTGTTCCAAATTAAAGCACATTCACTTTTTAATCTTTACCTGCAACAGTACCATTTCTCAGGGCTCAACCATGTGTACAAGACCTCCTCAAAAATGGTGCCAAAACCAAAATGAACTCTATCATAAAGTCCAAACAAATGAAAAAGAAAAGTAAAACCAGACACAGAGTTGAAAGATAATTCCCAGGACTAGCAAAATTAAATATATTTGATTTTCCGTATACTCGAAAAGAGGTTGCTTAGCAATACACACTTAAGATTACCTGTCCAGCTAGGAAATAGTTCTTTGGTTCTTTACTTAATTTTCAATTCATGAAAAAAGAGGCATTTAAAATTAACAAAAAGAGAATTTCAAAATACCTAGTAAACTGAGTAAGAAGAACAAATGGGAAAAAAGCCATGTGATAGATATGCAATAATTTTCAAAATAAAGATTACATAGCTAAAGTTATAACTAACAATATGTATTGTCATTAACTCATTTGATTTTAAAGAATTTTTTAAATTATGAGAAAATCTTTCCTGTATTACTTCCAAATAAAAAGAGAAATATCCTACAGTCTATAAAAGTCTAATCCAAGTTCCAAATGGCTGCATACCATAGTCAGAGTGAACATTAAAACTTTTTCAACAGACAGTAAGAAAAACAACTCGCAGGAAATAATTCATCGCATCCTCTGCTAGTTCTCTGCCTGACTTTTGCATCAGGCAAAAATGAAGTCTTAGAAAGGAATGTTGAAACATGATAATGAAGGGCATGTAACATGTAAAGTAGTTAATATTATTTAACAAATGCATTGCATCTAAGAACTTTCATTTCAGGTATTTTCACAATTTCAACAGTTTCCGAGATTTTTGGCTTTAGAATAGGTGCTCTACCCTTACTTATAAAAATGATATGTATTGGCTTTCCTGAAGTCACTGTAGAGCTGAGAACAATGCAGCTGACCCTCATAGTGGAGAGGCTATCAATTTAAAGGCATGTTTAGTGCACATTTATATGCATGTGTGTGTGTCCTTGTTTGTTGACAGCATTCGTTTACATTTTTTTCTCTTAAAATTTATGTTGAAAACTCTTTCCTCACTCTGATACATTTTAATAATATTACATTCATGTATTTTAAAGACTTCTTAATTTAGTATCTAAAGCAAATCTTAGGCACAGTGAACTTACCTTAGGCACAAAGAAAACGAATGATAAGTTAACTTTAGAGTGCAGAAAGTACAAATTTTAGGCACAATTATATCATCTTGACATGGAATAGCCATTGTTTTGTGTTACAAAGTTTTCAGTAGAGATGATCTGTCCTGCTGTTTCTAT
The DNA here is from genome assembly GCF_021218885.2 of Marmota monax. Classification (NCBI taxonomy): domain Eukaryota; kingdom Metazoa; phylum Chordata; class Mammalia; order Rodentia; family Sciuridae; genus Marmota; species Marmota monax. The sequence continues at coordinate 2,925,801 of NW_026694038.1, forward strand.
GCTGCCTTCTCTTCTCATCAAGAACTGTGCACAGTGGGAACATGAGGTAAAACTGATAGGATATTCCACTCTTCATATAGCATCTTGAAAATACAGACATAAGAAATGACTGGATTGATGGCACCTTTCCTTTCACACTAATCATTCTAAAATGATTTTTCTGCGTACTCTGATTATCAGCATAAGTATAATATTTTGTCATTATAAAAGTAGATTATCTGAAATGAATCCCTGTGTGCCTTAAACATCTCAGCTGATGATGGTCTTTACAAAGCTACAAATTGCTTGAAAATGCAATGTGCTCATAGCTTATTCCTTCTTTATCAAGCACAATAAATCTACATAGAAAAAAAGAAATTCTGACCTTACTTCTGTATTGCCTTAACATGTGAGGGGCATCCATTATAGTTGTTAGTAAATTTAAAAACCCCTGCAATCCCAAAGCATGTACTCACATTATATATGCATATATAAAATGTGAGAAAAAATATTAGCTGGGTTCTTTAAGGCGGCATATGCAAAATCCCATGTGACAACTGTATTTTGTTTTCTTTTTAAACAATAGTTTTATGTTATTTATTTATTTGAATACATTGAACAAACAGATTAAATTCTTGCCTCTGTCAGAACTTTGGACACTTCAAGTAAATCTATCTTATGTAGACACAACAACATTTAAATAATATTTTCCCCTTGACATTGTAATTTGTTACTAAACAATAAACTCAGTCCAATCTGCTTCTCTAAAAAGATGTTATATCTATCTATCTATCTATGTATGTATGTATGTATGTATGTATGTATTTATTTATTTATTTATGTAATTAGTTATACATGACAGCAGAATGGTCTTTGATTCATTGTACACAAATAGAGCATAATTTTTCACTTTTTTGATTGTACACTAAGTAGGGTCATACCATTCATGCAATCATGCATGTACGTAGGGTAATGGTGTCCATCTAATTCCACCATATTTCCTATCCCCATGCCCCCTCCCTTCTCCACCCTCCCCTTTGGCCAATTTAAAGTTCCTCCATTCATCTCATGCCTGCGCCCCCCGCCCCCCGCATTATGGATTAGCCTTCGCTTATCAGAGAAAACATTTAGCCTTTTTTTTAAGGATTGACTTAATTTTCTTAGCATGATATTAATTTACCTGCAAATACCATAATTTTATTATCTTTTGTTACTGAGTAATATTCCATTGTGTATATATACCACAATTTCTTTACCCATTCATCTATTGAAGGGCATCTCAGTTGGTTCTACAGTTTGGCTATTGTGAATTGTGCTGCTATAAACATTGATGTGGCAATGTCACTGTAGTATGCTGTTTTTAAGTCCTTTGGGTATAGACCAAGGAATGGGATAGCTGGGTCAAATGGTGGTTCTATTCCAAGTTTTCTATACTGCTTTCTATACTAGTTTCATACTGCTTTCCAGATTGTCTGCACCAATTTGCAGTTGCAACAGCAATGAATGAGTGTGCCTTTTCCCCCATATTCTTGCCAACACTTATTGTTGCTTGTATTCATGTTAACTGCCTTTCTGACTGGAGTCAGATGAAATCTTAGACTCTGTTTTGACCTGCATTTCTCTAATTACTAGATATGTTTAACATTTTTTTCATATATTTGTTTATCGATTGTATATCTTCTTTTGAGAATTGTCTGCTCAGTTCTTTAGCCCTTTATTGATTGAATTGTTTGTTGGGTTTCTTTTTTGGGGGGGTGTTAAGTTTTTCAAGTTCTTTATATATCCTGGAGATTAGTGCTCTATCTAAAGTGCGTGTAGCAAAAATTTGCTCCCAAAATGTCGGCTCTCTCTTCACCTTATTGTTTCCTTTGCTGAGAAGAAGCTTTTTAGTTTGAAACCATCCCATTTATTGATTTTTGATTTTATTTCTCGCACTCTAAACAAGTCTTGTTAAGGAAGTTAGGGCCTAATCTGACATGATGAACATTAGGACATACTTTTTCTTCTATTAAGCCTAGGGTCTGTAGATCTTTTTGAGGTAGGAAAGATTAATGTTCCACAAATAGAAAATATTACATCATTGAATTCTGGAACTTTGTAGTCATCATCATCACTATCATCTTCATTATGGTAGGTAAAATTCATGGAGCTTATAGTTTTTATGTGTTATAAATACAACCTTTATTTTTTATGACTGGAATGCTCATCTGATTAAAAGTATCATCATCATCATTGTCCCCATTTTGGAAATATGAAAGCCCAAATTACAGAAGTTAAGTAACTTGTTGAAAATCAACAACAACTATGTGGCAGAGTCAAGAATTTCATTGATAGCCTAAATTTCATACCCTCATATAGAATGAGCCTGGCTGGTCATCTGTCTGTGTCTTTCATCTGTGTGTGCTGATCATCATTTGTCCACCTAGGAGCCTGCCTTCTAGTCAGGCAGCTGGGCTTCACCCCTCTGGGATACATTCCTCACAACTTCAACAGCCTAAGAGAGATAGTCAGAACTTTGTAGGTTGCAGTTACCTTTCAGATCATTTGGGCTTTTAAAATAAATGGTGACACAAGAATTTGGACATTTTCCTTTATTGTATAATGTAATAAAACTAGAGATGTGGGCTAATCAAGCACTCTGGGGTTGAGTACGTGTGTAAATTAAAGAGACCACTGTAGAATTTTCTCTTGAAACATTCAGTCCTGTCTAATATTTTGATAGGCTTAATACCAAAAAATTTAGTGCATAGAGTAGATTAATACAGCCCATCTCTGACATCATTTTTCTAACATGTCTCAATAGCTGAAGCTTTTATTTTAGTTTTACTGGCTTCCTTTCTTCATAGACTCACTTCCATTATTCTTTGGAGATTTGCCTGTTGTAAATTAAACTTGAACTCTGGGTAACTGATAATTGTTGAGGTGACAGTTTCCAGTAACTGAGTTCTGCTGGGAAGAAAATTCTTAGGACTTTTTAAAATAGGTTGACCCTGTGGTTTTGGAAATCTCTTAATTGAAGAAAAGTATTTTAGTATTCAACAAAAGAGACAAAACAAGTTATAAAACAGATTAGCAAAAGTCAGAAACATAGTGTAAATTTGTGAACTAATGGCTTATATGGAATAAACAAGTAGTATATTTTAAATAATCCAAATTTACTGAAAATTAAGGTTATTTTTGAAACAAGTAGTCCAGACTCATATACTTTGAATTATTGGAATTATTATGTTCAGAGAAAAAAATTATTTTTAAACAACTAAGGGTAAACTATATAAATTTACAACTAATAATGACTGGTTTTTTAATTTGCCTAATCTTATCTACCCCAAAATTATTGTTACTTCAGTGAATATACTTTTACACCTAAGGGTGAGTTGAGAGTTACAAGATTTTTGTATTCTCTAGGAATAACAGAGCATGTGGATGCTATAAGTGTAATAAATGTCCTTACATTTTGCCTAATTTTTTTTACTTAACTCCAGCAAGCAAATGTACTTAAAAAAAAGATTAGATATTTACTCTAAGTATAATGAAACTACCCAAATTCCAAAGTGTGAGATGCCTATAAGTCCAGCTTCAGTGTGCTCTTCCTAAATATCATTATGAACTGACTAATATACAGTACAGAGAAGAGAACTTGTCTTTAGTCTCTGTAAAATGAGAAACTACTCATTTTGTTTATTCAATTTCCTTTCATTTAATATTTCCATTTATGTGTATAGTACTATAATAGATACTAAGTTGGAATTCTTTTATCTTGGAATTTTTTATCTCAATTTGATATTTATTCAATGCTGTTTTCCCACATTACCTCTGTTAAAGCCCTGGGCTCTGCGCATTATGAAAAATATATGTGAAAGCCATTTACAGTGGATCATGTATGTCTAATACGTGACCCTGTGATGAAAACTTCACAGAAGTACACCCTTTAAAATAAGAGCCAATTTAAAATCACACTAGCTGAGAAACTTATAACTGAATATGAATATTTCACTTGGAAATTCCCAGTGTGCTTTTGTTATATGATTATAAATGTGCTACTAGACATGAACTAAATAAATTTCCCTCAGCAGAAGTTGAATCTGCCATGATATAGGCATAGTCTAAAGTAGGTAGTTTATACTTGAAAGTTCAGATAAAATATTCAGCTTGTATGACTGACTACTGATTTAGTGTTTTGAGATATTTTATATATCTTTTTGTTTTTGTACAGAACAATACAAATGCACTAAAAAAGCTCTACATTTATACCCCATCTTTGAGAATTAAATTTACCTTAAATTTTAAATTGTGCATATTTCAAGGGTTGACTTTATTTCCCATTTCTCCAAAATTTTGGATAAATAAGAATTACAAATTTAAAGAAGTGGAAAGCCTCTGAAGGTGGGAATAATAGTCATCTCTAGATTTGGGCATCTAAATTTTCAGAGTTCAGTAGTTCATTGACTGCTCCACAGGGTGGCAGTAATATAGTACACTTCAGGAGAAATGAAGCCATTTGTAATTCCAAGTGAAAAAATCAGTGCACGCAGATTCTTCTAAATTTTGCCAATTCATTATCTACATGCACTATAAAATATGTAATGTACATTTTTATGAAATCAGTGGACTTAAAGTTTTTGACTACATAATTAGCTAACATAAATTAACAAAGACAAATTTAGCTAAGATACAGCACCTGGGAATGAAATATTTGTGTATTGATTTTCATGGTGGTATAAAGAATATGTGTAAGGCACTATTGTAGATGCCAAGTTTTGAGTGACATACACTTAACTTTTTCTCAACTAAATATACATTTATAGCTGGGTGTTGTAGTGCACCCCTGTAATCCCAGTGACTCAGGAGTCTGATGAAGATGATTTCAAATATAAAGCCAACCTGGACAACTTGGGGACACTCTGTCTTAAAAAAGTCAAATGGGCTGGGCATGTATTCAGTGGTACCTACCTAGCATGTAAGAAGCCATGGTTCAATTTCCAGTAATGAAAGTATACATATATTTAATAAAATAATATCAGAACATTCTAAGATAATCTATAGTTTATAAAATTTTTAAGTGTATATGTATGTGTATATATAAACTTGGGGAAAAATAAACAGATGATAGATTTTGTAAATATTTTAATGGTAAGACAGTTGCAAACATTATAAGAGTACATACATTTTTATTCTTAAGATTTTTAGTATCTACTGGGAGAAATTTTTTTTCAGAAAAAAAATGGTTATTAAAATGTCTGCAGCAAGGTAAGTGAAAAATTGAGAAAAGAGGTACAAGTTGAACACATATAATAAGCAAGGCATTCAATCGGTTAATGATTGGCTTACATTTAAATGTTTAGTTAACATCTAAATAACCAAGAACCTATGTGAGAAAAAGAACAAAGGGGGGGGGGTACAATTTAGGATGCTTAAAATTTTGTAATTAAATGTGACAGGATAGACACCCAGCTCTGATCCCAAATTCCTTAATTTTGACAACTTCTGAAGGCTCCATGTAGGCAAACATATGAGGGTTAGGTGAAACTTTTGTAATAAAACAAAGCAATCAGTCTTTTTCTACTGGATATTTTTTAAAAGTTAAATGTTTATTTGGACTATTTGAATGATAACATTAATCAAAATAATCTCACAGTGGGGGTCTAAGTGTATAGCCTTTCAGTTTTTAGAAGTGCTTACCTTCCAGAGACATAGACATAATTCACTTAGTCATACTCATTTAATTCTTTACACTGAAAAGTATCTTGTGAAAAATATTTCACCACAACACTATTGTGGTTACAGTAGACACAGCTAGTGGTGACAACTAGACACATCTGTGCTTTGTTTGAACATCTGAAACTTGACTTACCAACCTTACTTATAAAGGACATAACCAAGTGCTCTCTGAAGCATCTGGATTTTTTCCCCCCTGTTCTGAATTCATGTGATGATTGTTTAAGGTATGGCAGTCAAATTGAATTAACAGTTAGGGTGGTCAGCCTGCTTATAAAAACACTTCCCTTTAGGGGTAGGCTCAACTATGTAAGCATTAACATGATTTTCAAATATATAGAGCCCCCTAAAATGACCTAATTGGAGAAAATTTTGCACTTAGAGGGAGAATTCCTAAAGATAGAAGAAGGGCTAGAGAGAACATGTGTGCATGAGAGTGGGAAAGCCAGCATGGGCGAGTGTGAGCCCCCTTCTACCTTTAACCTAAATCCAGTCATTTATCCTTATAATTTTGAGCTAATTAAAACTTAATCACTTCCTACATTACTAGCTAAGGCAGACCTGAATGACTTAAAGAGTGACTCAGATAAAACCCTAGCAAGAGAAACAGCAATATCCCAGTATGAATGTTTGGGGCAGGGATTATTAAGATGTCATCTGTGTGGCCAAGTCCAATAAAAGAAAAGAAACAGATGTGAAGTCTCTGAGGTTTGTGCTCTGTAATCATGTACAAAAAATTAAGCAATTACAAAATGTCAATTCAAATAGACAATTCACAAAAATTAGGAAAAGCTAGGAGCATATTTGCCTATTTATCTGTGTCAGCCATCTTTTCTAGAAAATAAGTCTTATAGTAGCATCATAATTATATGTGTGCATCTTAAATAGTTCCATGTTGTGAAAGTAGCCAACACTGAGTTGACTTGCCTTAAGCAACTAAAAGTAACATGGCCTTCTGTATACATTTTCCTACCTATGATATACGGAAATATTTTTTTGCCCTGACTCTCTCTATATGTGGGTGATATAACCAAGTGAGACAGGTTTAACCAGGTCAAATTGAGGTGGACCTGAAAGATGCATTTTCTACTAATGAAAGCTTAATCATGCTCCTGCCTGAGGACTGGGATATGATGCAGGACACCAAAGTGCTAATCTAAATTTGGCAATTGGAGTCTATGTTTATAGAAGGCTATGTGATTTCCCTCTGGTGCCCTCCTGAATTCTTTATTCGCTTACATTTTTCTTGTCATATGAAATTAACTGAAAAACTTTATTGTGTCTTGCTGTAGCTATTTTTATTTGCCATTCAATTAAATTTTTTCAAGCCTAATGGATACTTATTTTTCAATTCATCTAGGTACGAGTGTTCACATTTTCAGTTGGTCAACATAATTATGACAGAGGACCAATTCAGTGGATGGCTTGTGAAAATAAAGGTAATTATCTGTTTTCCTCACTATGTTTTATTAGAAGAAAAAAATGGGGGTGGTAGCTTTTTAAGTTTACATTGTCATATAAAATAATCTATAGTTGTACCTAACTCTTATAGGAATCAAAGCAATACGATTTTTTTTGTGTGTGTGTACCAGAGATTTTACCCAGGAATGCTTCACTACTTATTTACATCCTCAGTATTTTATTTTGAGACAGGGTCTTGCTGAGTTGCTGAGGCTGTCCTTAAATCATGCAATTCTTCTGATTCAGCCTCCTTAATCACTATGATTATATAGGAGTGCACAATAGCACCCAGCTCAAGGCAAAAAGATTTTGAACATTTTTTTATAGTGAAAACATAATACATTTTTGACATTAGCATTATATTGTAAAAAATTATGAAATCATAATATTGTAAATTCATAAAAGGATGTATTGAATAATAATGATATATAACAAATATAATTTTTTATGGAAAAGTAGAAATAAAAGAATATCTGAATTTTATAAAACATATGACAGTGTGACACATGTGAGCCTGTTTTTGAGTTGCTAAATTACTGTTTTTTGAAAAATGTCTCATACATTCCTAGATAAATTTTGTGTAGTGAGCCCATATTTCTTTTGGGCCAGAAAAAGAAAATGTTATTTGAAAAATAAACTGTGATACCATAGCAACTAAAAGAACCTGAAGTATTCTGAAAGTTATATTTAGGCAAACATTTTATGTGTGTGTGAATATGTGCATGGATATATATGCATATATATATATATATATATATATAACTATATATCTACATCTTTAATAATATGTATAGTGAAAATATATTTCACTATGCCATTTTTCCTACTTCTTTATAGAAGAATATTTATTTTACACTGTCTAAGAAATTCAGTAAAATTTCTCATAAAGCCTGTTCATATGTTGCAAATATTCATTTATCAAACATCTTCTGAATTTGTCAGTTGTATATATATTTCAGTGTTTGCTTAATTTAGCAGTGAAAAACGTATCCTTTTATCCTACAAAGACATAAAACAATTTTGTCTATTATAATGAAATATTTATATGTATAAATACATATATGTATTTCAGGTTATTATTATGAAATTCCTTCAATTGGAGCAATAAGAATTAATACTCAGGTATGTTTATTTGAAACTCACTTATAATATTTTTTCAAAGTTTAAGATATTTTTCCAGTTTAAATGTGCTCAATATAGAAAAAATAGATGAAAATTTAAAAAAAAACACAAAATGTTACATTTTTTACTAAAATGCTGAGTATCATAATGATGGATTTTTATTTCATTAAGGTTCCAAGTGTTTTCAAACATCCAAAACTCAGGTAAAAACATGAATAGAAATATGAATATGTTATTTTTCTCACCATAATGAATATAATCAAATTTACTAACAGTCTCATGTTATTGGAACTTGATTCTGTTGCAGATCACTTAAGTAAATTTCTTAACAATATAAAAGTTAAACAATACTTATTCTTGACAAATCATACAAGGCCATAGTTATTTTCAAATAATCCCTAAAGATCTACTTACTGATTAAAATAGTTACAAGGAGACAAGTTTTCTAACTCATTCAATTGAAAACAATTCAACAGAATTGAAAACAAGAGTAATTTTTTTGTAGGATTAGTAAGGAAGTGAATTTAAATGTATATTATTTTCAATTCATAAATTATTGTTTAAAACCATCTCTCAATTTTAAACATAGCTGAGAATCTACAAAGTAGACTAAGTCACAATTTAGGATAAATAACACTGCCTTTGTGGAAATTAATACTGAATACATTGAATGTTGAAATGAAACAGCAGCTGCATTTGAGTCTCATGTCTAGATTTGGCACCATATTTCATTTATTTTTTGATATGTTTAAATGTAGTTTTGAATTCCAGCCAAACAATCTGTGATATGAAAGCAAGTATGTGGCTGTTTTATTATTTCAAATTTGTGCAATTTCACACAGTAAATCATAGTGCCTTAAATAGTTTAGATCAACATGAAACAATTCATAAGGCATGTATTTCACTTATCATAGGCTGTACCTTGAGAAACAATGTTCTGATTATTGTTGCTAGAAAAAATGGGGGTAGATATATTATGTAAATAAGTCAAATATTGTTGATTCAAAGTATGGAGACTTACCACTTATGAAATGCCCAAAATAGGATTAAATAATTCACTCTGTTAATAATTTGATTCTGTATTCATTTTTAACTCTAGATTATTTTTCCCCCTGTGGAAATTTGTTTTTTAAAGCACATAGCTTTTCTAGTTTTGAAGCATAGCTTTTTTCCCTCTTTCTTTTTTCCTTTCCTTCTTTCTCTTTTCTTTTCTTTTATAAATAGGAATATCTGGATGTTCTGGGGAGACCTATGGTTTTAGCAGGAGACAAAGCGAAGCAAGTCCAATGGACAAATGTTTACTTGGATGCACTGGTAAGAGATTGGATGTTAAACTAGACTGCCATTAAAAAATAGGCACACATCTGACTGTTCTTTTTTAGGGGACATTTCTCTTTTCCCGTTTAAGTTAAACTCTTTTTAAAATTCCTTCTATCATAAGCTTTTGTAGCCAGAATTTAGATAATTTGAATAGAATTCTAGATTTGTATGTAATACGGAGCTACAAATGTAAAGTATTATTTTGTTTTGTAGTTAATCCACTGAGAATGAAGAATTTTCATCCTAGAATGTTGAATTTATAGAAATTTTCATAACTTGTTGAATTTTAATGTAAAAAAATGCTCAATACCATATAAATAAAAACCCATTTCTAAAGATTTTAAAGAAATTATTTTTAAAGTAGATGTCAGCTAGTAGAAATATACAACCTCAAATGTAATCAGACTCACCAATATTCAGAAGTACATTCTATTAGGCAAAATTCTTATCATACATTGAAGTCATTACAGGCCTAATTACCTCTTCATATATAATCTTATGCTTTAAATTCAAATCCAGACATTTTTAATGGAAATAGGATACTGGTGGTTGGTTCTGGTGTGAAACAACATGCCAAAGATCCACAGCACAATTGACATATTAGAATAGGTATTCCACCACACTTTAAAGCAGTAGTTCTCAAATGGGGGTAATTTTGCCCTTCACAATTCATTTGGAAATATCTGTATATATATTTTTTTTATGGTCAGGGCTGGAGAGTGAGTAGCTGCTACTACTGGTCTTCACAGACAGAGGCCGGAGATGCTGCTAAACATCTTACAATGCACAGAACAGTCCCATTGCGCACACATGCGCAAGAAAAATTATCCAGCCCTAGATTTTGTAGGATCAAAGTCATGTTTTGATGTTATTTTTATTTTCCTAATATTCAATTTATAAAGATTTATAATACTTAAGATTTATTCATATGCTTAATCTTACTTTGAAGTCTTTATTCATGCTTTGCTGGAACAACATACTGGGGAAAGCCAAAATACTAAGTCCTAAAAAGTAATTGCTGATTCAGTAGTACCCTTTCCCCTACTTGGAGTCCAATTATATGCTGTTACTTCTTTTTTCCATGCAATGTTGAACCCAAAGGGCAAAATACAATCCATTTAGAGTTACTTATCATTTGATTCTTATAAAGTAAACATATACAGGAAGTTAGAAGAAAAATAGGCACTATTAGCAGTGGCCTTGCACGCTAAGAAAGATAAAGTGAGACTTGCTTACCTCAAGTCCTAGCTAAAATTACCACCCAATGTTCCTTCTTGACATCACTTATTTACTTAAGGTCACATGGTCATCTAAAGCTATGGGCAAGATGTTTCACTTTTTTAAATTCATCCAAGACAGTGTATGATAGGAGGAGCCAATAAGTATGCCCTGTTCCTTTCCTATGACCAGAAGTTCATTAACCAGAATGTCTGCATTGCTGGTAAGGTTCCTACTGATAGCACAAATGACATTAGAAGGAAATGTTAATTCTAAATGTCTGTTTACAAGCTGAAACTAAATGTAAAACAAGAAAAGAAATGGAACACACGAGTTGGCTATGCAGTGCACACAAATAGAACTTTTTTTTTTCTGGTTTCAGAATAAGGGACCCATTGTATATTTCTAAGTATTTTTTTTATAATCACATTATAATTTATACAGCAGATTCAAATTATGTTAGTCAAATCCACAATTTTATTAAAAAGGAAAAGGTATAATATTTGAAGACAAAGTGTAATATAATGGGAAAAATTCGAAGAGCTCTGGTGTTTCAAAAGAAAAAAAGTTATATGTCTGGGGGTAGAATGGGACATTAAAAAATAGTGATGTTTTAGCTAAACATATGAGTTCAAGTACAGTTTCTTTAACTGATGGTGAGGAGAGGAACCACATAGATATAGCATAAAATTGGGCAGTGTACTGGATATATTGAAGGACTGTTGTCACCTATAGAACTAAAAAGATATCAGAACAGAAGGAGGTAACTTGTAGAGGGATTTTATTTGGGAGGTAAAATGAGGCTCTTTAAATAAAAAGAGATGAAAAGAGTTGGGTTTCAGAAAATAAATATTAAAACCAAGGAGATATAAATCTTATATATTATTTTGGTTTTTATTCTCTAGAAATACTGGCAGTACTGATAAACACAGTATACTTTTTGGTTCACTTGATAAATGAGGGAGAAAATGGAAATTGGGTGCCAATGAATTCATCCATGGTTATCTTAACTCTAATAGTCATCTAGGACCTCATTGGGGGTATACCACATTTTTAGAAGCAAAGTATAAAATTCTATACAAATGCAGAAATGAGGCAAAGATAAAGACTACATTCATATCTATATTTTCTATCATGATACCAATTTTTAAAACTTTTTTAGTCACTTTTTGAGTTTTTTGACCAACATACATGACAAAATAATAACAACAACAACAACAACAAAAACTCGGAGGAGAAAAAGTTTGTGAGGCTCAGTTTCAGAGGTCTCAGTCCATGGAAATCTGACTCCATTATTCTGGGCCCAACATGAGAAAGCATAATGGGGAAATACCCAGTGGAGGAAAGCTGCTCAGCTCACGATGGGGTCAGGAAGCAGAGAGAGCGGAAGGGGCCAAAAGTAAGATGCACCTTTCTAGGATATAACTCCAATGATCCACTTCTCAAAGCCACTCCCCACCTGCCTATAGTTATCATCTAATCCATTCAAACTAGGATGGACTGATTAGGTTACAACTCTCTGAATCCAGTCACTTGACTTCTGAATATTCCTGAATTAACCCAGGCAGTTTAGGGGAGACACCTCACATCCAACCATAACATTCTACCCTGGGTGCCCCAAACTTCATTTCTGTCTAGTAATGCAAAATGCATTTAGTCTATCTCCAAGAGCCCCATTGTTTTAACAGTTTTTGCATTGCCCAAGAGTCTAACTTCAGAATCTCCTCTGAGACTCAAGGCAAACTCTGAGCTGTGAGCCCCTGTAAAATTCAAAAGCAAGTTACATGTATTTAATATATTAGAGTCGTACAGAGCAAATATTCCCATTCCAAAAAAGGATGAAAGAAGGGATGGACCCAAAGCAGACCTGGGCAAACAGGTTCCCAACTATACCTACAGTATCTAGGACACTTGGTGGCAACATGGTTATTTTCAAAGGGTTTGGTCAGCTCTTCCCCTTTGGCCTTGATGGTTGCACTTCACATAGGCTCTCTTTTAGCTTGGTTCTCTCCTAAGTCAACAGCATTTTTAGTAGACAGTCCACATTACTGGAATCTCATTTCCTAGGGTCTCCATTCCAGCTTTGGCTTCCCCATAACCCATTGCATTCTCAGGGACAGCCTACAGGAACTCCAACCCAGCTACACCTTGCCAGACTTCAGAGGCCTTCCTTTGAAATCTTGGTCAAAGCCTTCATGACCACTTAACTTTTTGCAAAATACTTAGCATCTTTTTAAGGGTGTTCTCTCTTCAATAAGCATACTTTCCTTATCCCCAGCTTCTCATGCACATTTCTGGCCAAACCACAGTTTTTTTTTTTTTTTTTTTTAACTTCTTTCTGTCTGTTTTCTGCTTTCAATTCTCAATGTAAACCTAGCTAAGAGCTGCCATAATAGCCATGACACTGATTGAATGCTATTTTGCCTTGAAATTTCCTCCACCAGATTTATTAGTCCATCACTTTTAAATTCAATCTCACGTAAAGTCTCAGGATGTGGGAAAAATGTAGCCAAATTCTTTGCCATAATCCATAACATGAATGACCTCTAATCCTCTTCCCAATAGAGTCCTCATCTCCCTCTGAAACCTCACAAGCACAGTCACATTTCTGTTGGCACTCTGCCTTCTGATCTCCCACCAGAATTGCCCATTAACGTCCACTTTCAGTATTCTAAAGCTTTTCAGCCTGCATTGCTGAACTTTTCAAAATTCTTCCTACCAACCATCTCCAAAATGTTGGGAACCACATGGTCACTCAGTGCCAGTGTCTGTTTTAGTCAGCTTTTGCTTCACTGTAACCAAACTACTCGACAAGAACAATTTATTTATTTATTTATTTATTTATTTATTTATTTATTTTTTCACATGGGAATATTTTAGACTTTATTTTCTAATATAGTTTAAGCATCCAGGACAATTGGGGTGAAGTTCAAAATTCCCTGTGTCCCCCCTGCTCCCACAGCCCATCCACAACCACCCCAGTCTCTGTTGCTTCTGTTACAATTCATCAACTTCTGCCCAAATCTACAGGTCACACCAGGGCGACAAGAACAATTTAGAGGAGGAAATGTTTATTTGTGGCTCACAGAGATCTGAGTCCATAGATGGCTAACTCCATTACTCTGGGCCATGGTGAGGCAGCATATCATGGGTAAGGGCCCAGCAGAGTTAAGATGCTCAACTTGTGGTGGGGTCAGGAAGCAGAGAGAGAGAGAGAGAGAGAGAGAGAGAGAGAGAGAGAGAGAAGGGAGCATACTCAGAATGGGCCAAAGTGAAGATACCCCATTCCAGGGTATCCCATTGACCATCATCTTTGAGCCACTTGCTACCTTCCTACAGTTGTCACCCAGTCTGTTCAAACTAGGATAGAATGATTAGGTTACAGCTGTCACAATCCAGTTACTTTACCTCTGAACATTCCTGCATTAAAAGAGGCACTTCATTGGGGACCCCTCATGCAAATCGTAACACTTTTCTTATAGATTGCAACATAAATAGAAAATTATCTAAAGTAATCTTCACAGAATTATCCTCTGGATACCAGCTTTATGAATTTATGATCTGACTTTCTATTGAGATAGAATGTTTTCACTGAGAATGTTAATTTGCATAATTAATTAAGGATCTCTTCATTCAAATGTTGTTGTTTAGGATGAAACAGAGAGCCAATAGGCATATCATCATGTACTGAACTATCTGTAGCTATGCCAGCTTATCTAGTGTCTTGTTCTACTGGAAGTTTTTGGATGATTGCCCTCCTCCCTGAATCAGTTTTCATTGCTTTAGGGCTTCTTGCATGCACAAGTAAAAACTAAAGCCTATTTAAGACATTCTCTCCATAAAACCACACTGTTACTGGAATCAGAGCAGAGTTTATGAGGTTTAAATTTGGGGTTATTTTTAAGGAGATTACTAATATTTTCTCAGTTTATTAGCAAATTCAAAATTTCTTTAAAGAGTGATTTTGGTGAATGTAGTTTTAACATGAAATAGTGGTTATGCATACACAGAGAGACACACACATGCCATGGATGTCAGTAATTTAAAAAAAAACTTCTATTTTACATAATATCCATGTATTTTTTAATATATGAGAATATCAATCTGCTGATTAATCAAATGGAATTATTTTGTTTTGCTAAATTGCTTCATGACTAGACTTTCATATTTGCCATTTGCAAGTTTATTTTTCTACATTACTTTCTTAAAAAGTAATATTTATTTTGGGTGTTATTTAGAATTAATTCTTCTTTTGTACAGCATAGCATGTATCTAGAGTGTTCCAGAAATGCTATATCAATAGCTTAGTTCTTTTACTACACATTTGTGAAATAGCATGAATAGTTTGGGTTAGGGCATTAAAAGTTAAGAATAAAACCACAAAAATGAAGTAAATCATTTAAAATAATATTTTTATACCATTCTGCTTATGGAGGGCCCTGATGGTAGATAAACTGTCTCTGTGAAAAAGAGCATGGAGGGTGGACAGTTTCTAAAATGTTTAGAGGCTAATGAATCTTTACATGAGTAGAATATTTTTATTTATTTGCAATGCGCACTGGAGTAATATTTCAAATCTTACATGCTTTAATAGCTGCCTAATAAGTCTTTATTATTTCCAAGACATTTTCATTGATATTTTGAAAACACAAAACTTTGATATTTTGAAAACACAAAATGAGTTACAAGTTATCCGTGGCTCTTTATCAAGTAACTATAAAATGAAGTCTTGTATATCAAGGTCTAAGGCAGTAGGACAAAGTTCAAATTTTCATTTTCATTTGCCTTTTCTCTCAATCTGTTTTTAGGAACTGGGACTTGTCATTACTGGAACTCTTCCGGTCTTCAACATAACTGGCCAATTTGAAAATAAGACAAACTTAAAGGTTAAAAGTTAATTGATAAAATTAATAATAATAAATGATAAACTGTGATGTTGAAGCTTAATGTGGATAAGATACTCCTGTAAGGAAATGCATACAGTGTAACTGTCTTGTGAGGCCAGAGGTCAGTGGCAGCAGCTGCCTGTGTGATAACCACCTGGGAAAAGGAAGCTCAGGTCAAACTCTCTGTCGCCCCAGAGTCGAGGTTGAGCTTTGGTCTATTTAATTATGACCTGATGAGAACACAGAGTCAGACTCTGGGAATAATTACATGATAAATGGTCAATACTGTGTGTTCATTTTTAAAATGCATTTGATGTATTTATGAAGTTTGTGGGGTGGGGGGGAAGAAAGACCAAAAACTATAATGATGTTTTATCAGATGTATATAAATGCATTTATTGAATCCTTACTCTTCCAATTCCCAAACAATAGATTTTTTAGTCATAATTCAAGTATCTGATTTATAGTTCTTTTTTCCTCTTTTTTTTAAGATACAGGGAAAATACTTAATGAGTTTCTAAAAAATGTTAGATTTTTGTAACACTGGTAATATTGTCATGCAATGAAATGCTATTTGAAAGTTCTGAATAATTATTTTAAAAATCATGTACTTGTTTTGTTAATTTTGGTTTAAAAGTAGTGATAAATTTTTATTTCTCAATTTGATTCAGAATGAATTTAAGAAGGCAGGAGTTAAGAATTTTTAATAGCAAATGTTTATTTTATAATGTGATACCATTTATTTGAAGGGATATTTATTTCTAGTGCATGGTTTAATGAAGTCTGCTACACTTAAGCATTATTTGTACAATTATTGTAAACCTCAGTTGAGCTGCTTATCCTAATAATATAGCCATATCCAATATCAGTTATTTCTCTTTAGGGGCCCATTACCATTCTTAAATATCTGTGAATTCTAAAAATTGCATTTCATAATGGAGCAATTGTCATATTCCTCATTTGCATTTAAGATCTCAGTATAGTCTGTCTCTGAGATGGCTTTAATTTGAGAGTTTAGTGCAGAGTAGGATTATTTCATGGCAAAAGAGCATAGTTGTTGACATGACTTTAATTTTATAAGCACCCACACAGAGTTTAAAGTGTTTTTTGTAATTTCTGACTAGATTTTAAATTTTGTTTGTAAACACATTTTGATTTATTACTTTATATTTTATATAATTCTATTTCAAACAAAGTTTTATGACTCAAAATTTTAATACAATTTTCATTTTTATTTCCCTTAGATGAGTATGATAGTTATTTTCAACATAGTTTCTTGACTTGAAATTAAAACCATGATGCCCATTATATAGAGAAGTTATTAGCAGCAATTAGGAACACTGTCTTGAAGATTTGATTATTAATAAGGTCACATATTTTGAAGATAGTTACAAAAAATTGGCACTATCATTTGTAAGAATATGGTGTTTCTTTATTCCATACTGGTCCAATTTTTAAATTGAACGTTTTTGTGGTTTCTTAATTGTAATATACCACAAAGTCAATGCACAAACATGCACACATATAGCTACAATAGCCAACAATGCAATAAATAAGTATTACATAAATAAATATTAGGATAGAAAGGTACAAAAAGTATCAAATGAAAGTTTTCAAGTATCTTAGTCATCAAGATTTCATTTGAGTAACAGTGATAATAAAACTATGGAAAAGATCAAAGCTGAGAATCTTTGTAAATTGACACCAAATTACAATCTGTGCACACTCACACACGCACACACATTTGTTTACACTAGTATGGAATACAACCATTACTACAGCAAAAGGATGCATATATATAATTATTGTATAGAAATATATAATTTGGGGTACAAAATAAACTACTTTTTGCCATCTTGTTACAGAACCAACTGATTCTTGGTGTGATGGGCGTTGATGTGTCTTTGGAAGATATTAAAAGGCTAACACCACGTTTCACAGTAAGATACAATTTACTTTTTTGGTAACCTTTCCTGTTCTTAGAACTGTGTATTAATTTAGCTTGTCTATAAAGTACTTAAGTAATTATGAAAAAAATGATGTGCAATTATCTTAGCAAAGGAGCTAAATATCATCCTTAAAATAAAAAGTAGAAATAGAATGTCATCCTTTAGCATGCTCTTAAATGTGATAACCAATTAATTTAACATTTTTTTAAATTATGTGGATTTCTAATTGTGAGCATACATCTGTAAACTTTTTGATTATTTTTCAGCTCTGCCCCAATGGCTATTATTTTGCAATTGATCCTAATGGTTATGTTTTGTTACATCCAAATCTTCAGCCAAAGGTATGTATATAATTTGTTTACAATGCATAGTATTTATAAAATTAATGACTCATGATCTTAATAGGATTCTCATTTTAAAATTCACTTTATAGCATTAAATACAAAAGAATAGTCTGTAATCTGGCTCTCTTATTAGATGACAAAACCACAGATTATGACATGTGAAGAGGTAAAAGCATTTTCCCTTACCAATTTAGGTTAACTAATATTCTTATGTGAAAGACAGCCATTATCATCTCCTGAGCCTACTTTCACACATCACATGTGTGGCTTTGATTAAGGCTGTGAGGGTGTGCTGCTGCAGACATTCCTGTAACCCTCCTAAGCATTAGCAATGTTCCTTTCTGCCCAGGCTGCGTTACCCATTGCCCTTTTCTTCTGATAATTACTCTGCTTTCCATCTCCCAGACTATTGTTTCATGCTGGGGCAGGCTTGTAAATACCTAAGAAAAAAAATTAAATAAGTAAAATGTATATGATGGATTTCAGAAATGGGAAGTGTAGTTTTTACTAAGTGAGTTGTTCCATAAGCCATAAAATCCATAGACAAACTATTTTATCCTAATATTTATATCTACTTTCCCAAGATACAAAACATTTTTAGAAAATACTTCATTCAACTCATTTCATTTTTCATTAATCCTTAAAAAGGTGTTATGGCAAAATTTATTTACCTACATTTAGAATTAGACAAAATCTTATATAATGGAAATTTTGTAAACATTTTTAAGTGACTGGTGAAATTTGAGGATAATGCTGAAAATGATATAAACCATGGAGACTGTTACCTCCTTCTTTCTGTCATGGATGTCGAATGAGTGCCAGATTAGTAAACACAGGTGTGCCCACACATACACACATGAAGTTGTGTCACTGAAATATTCAAAACAGCAATAAGGACAATTGATATTGAGTTACATATTAAATGTGATGATTTATTTTAGCATCTTAATATATATCTTAATGTTTCTATATTATTTCTTCTCACTTTGGAATTTATTGCCATATAAGATCCATCATGATATAAATATTTGCTAAGCATACATGGCCATTGAACATCCTATATCATGTTTAAACATATTCTTTTTATAAAAGTTTACAATAGTACTTGTCTGTGTTATTAAATTATTACAGTTCTTAAAAGTATGTCATTTAAATTCTTCAATATCATTGCTTATGATTAGGTAATCATGCTATGGTTTCTGTCATAGTTGAAAATATCTAACTTTCTAAATCTCAAAAAAAAGTTTAAACTTTTCAAATATTATTTGAACTTTGTGTACCCAGTATATTTCAGATTATATCTTCTTAATTAAAGTAATCTAAAAGCAATGTAAGTATAATGTGCTAAGGAGTACAAAGAGTCCCAATTTTTCTGATTATAGACCTTAACCTTTCCCCAAAGGAACTATATATGACAGAGATATACAAATAACAATTTAAGTTCTAGTTTTCGTTATGAAAAGGAGGTAGTAATTTGAAAAAGGTTTTAACATCTTCTGCAATCTCCTAATGACTAATATTTATATAGAAGATATTTTATCACTATTTGATGATGTTAATATGTATTCAACTCATATTTGGAATAATCAATACACTAAAATTCATAAAATTACAAAAAATATACATTTCATAAGATTTGCATTAAAAACTAGTTGACTTTTTTCTTCCAGCTCACAAATTAGCACTCATGTTTTGGTATTGGATTTTATTAAAAGTAAGCATGCAACAGTAAGATATTTTTAAAAATACTCTTTTAGGAAATTATTTTTAAAAAGAAATAATTCTGAAAGGTCAACATACTGTCTTTCCCGAAACTTGTGAATTAAATATGCTTGTGCACTCTCATAATTAGCAGGATAAATATTATGATTTTTACTTTGTAAGTAACAATATATGTTGTACAGATTAATATAAGAACCTCACAAAAGAAACTATATAGTATGAATATTTCAGAAATTGTCAAATACAAAAAACAATATGGTAACAGATGTTATACCAACAAACTTAATCTTAATTCTTTCATCAGAAATTCATCAATACAAATTAAAAAAAATGTAGCTATATCCGTAGTACCAATTATTAATTAACAAGATGAAAACCTAATGTTAACCAAACATACCTGGTTTGGTGTCTTTTTTGTTTTCTTTCTGATATTATAATCTTATTTCAAACTATTTTAGTATAATGTTATAGTTCATAGAAGTTAGGATAGTGTCCTCTTAAAAGCTCCAAATATCAGTAAATAAAGTAGCTATGAAGATTTTTTTAATTCTTTTTTAAAATTGATTTTATTATTTTTTAAAATACACGACAACAGTGGAATGTATTACTATCCTTATTACACATATAGAGCACAATTTTTCATATCTCTGTATATGAAGTATGTTCACATCAATTTATGACATTATACATGTACTTTTTTGCATTACAATTCTTAATACACATATATACCACAATCTTTCATATCTCTGTTTGTATATAAAGTGTGTTGACACCCAATTCAAGTCTTCATACATGTACTTTAAAACACACTGTTTTTTCTCAATGTGTACTGTAACCTTATGACCACAATTTTTAAAAATATAAATATGTCTCCTGATTTATCCTTATTTTATTTTATTTTACATATTTTATTTCTACCATTTGTTTCATTAAAATAAACAGATATGGTCTAATATCTAATATTTGATATATCTAATATTTGATATATTTTCAAAATATCTAATTTTGATAAATTCTGATAGATATTTATTATATTGAAAATGGAGTATAATATATGATTTGGAAGTCCATATCTAAAATGAGTATACAGTGTTATGGTTGAATTCTTCATCAGTTCAATAGAAATAACATTGGCTAAACTTTCAGAAAACAAAGACACAAATTTCAAATGTTTAAGATGTTTCAGTATTTTGTAGTATTGCTTTATTCAGGCTACTATGGTTAAAAAAAAAAAGGAGACTGGTGGCTTATAAACATCAGAAACATACTTTTCACAGTCCTTAAGGCTAGGATGTGCAAGGCTGAGGCAAGGGTAAGTAGGTGCCTTTTTCTCACATACAGCCACCTTGCTCAGACCTCACATGGCAGAAATGGAAAGGATTTCTGTCAGGTTTGCCATAGGTTACTAATCCCTGGGCACCTCCTCAGCCTAATTGCTTCCTACATTGCTCCTCTCCTTCATACTATCAATTTTGAGGTTAAAAATTGCAACATATGAATTGGGGGAGAAAGTTAGCAATATTTGCAGTTTGCAAAGTTGGGTCATATAAATTCTAACAATTCCTATTTCTCAATCTATTTATTTTTAAATCAGGAAAATTCAAAACTGTCTGGTACAAATTATTTTACACTTCCCAAGTGTGTATTTTTCTAGGAAAAACAGGAGAACATTAACAGTTAGTTTGCTTAAACAATGATTTTTATGAGGATAACAGTTGTTTTTTAATTACAATAGAATGCATTTTGACATACAGTACACAAATGGAGCACAACTTCTCATTCCTCTAGCTGTCCATGGTTTAGAGTTACTCCAGTAGTGTAATCATATATGTATATAGGGTAATAATGCCTGTCTCTTTTTACCATTCTTCCCATCCCCACAATCCCAACCCTCACTTCACTCCCGTCTACACAAACCAACCAAAGTGAAGATAACAGTTTTTATTTATTAAAAATATTTTTAAACTTTCATTTTTTTTAAATCAGCTCATCATGAATTCTATGCTGCTTATCAAATATTTTGAATTCTAAGTATCAACCGCTTTTTGACTAAGGAAATATGTGATCACAATTGATTATAGTATTACCTATGTTAACATGTACTGTGATGAATTATCATTTTTTTATTGCTTCAGCCTATTGGTGTAGGCATACCAACAGTTAATTTAAGAAAAAGGAGACCCAATGTTCAGGTAAATGAATGAAGGTAGACTTAGCTGTGCTTTCAAATTTGCTAAATCAGAGTTGAGATCAAGCTTGGTCTTATAGCTTTTGATTAAAACTGCATTTCCTGACATTAGCTTACAGAGCATGAGATGGAAATGAGCATCATTTCTCAATAAACTGCAGCAAAAATTTTATTAATTATGGGAGAGGATATGCGTTGGTGAACTAAAGATTGCTAAGTAATTATGTAATAATATTAACAATCAAGGGTATTCATAATGAGATGGCTTCTAAAAAGGAAATGTTATTAAATATTGTTAAATTAGTGTCAAATCTTTGTGATCCTAACAATTTGCTTGTAAAATTGACTTCTAATTGCAAATAGAAATTCTTATGTGATAGTTTCCATAAACCAGATATTTTAAGCCAAAATTTCTTTGAATTTCTAAAAGTGTAATTTGGGATTAGAAGTTAATTTCCCTTCAGCTAATTGAAAATGTTCAATATTGCAAATAAAAAGTGTGAATATGTACCACCTGGCAAATTTATTACAAAATCTTTGCCATCAACAAGACTTAAAAGTTATTATATATATGCTGGGAATGATGGCTCATACCTGTAATTCCAAAGGCTTGGGAGGCTGAGGCAGGATGACTGCAGATTCAAAGCCAGCCTCAGCAATAGCCAGGAGCTTTGCAACTCAGTGAGACACTGTCTCTAAGATACAAAATTGGGCTGGGGATGTGGCTCAGTGACCAACTGCCCCTGAATTCAATCTCTGGTACGCCCCGAACAAAAAAAAAAAAGTTTGTTTGCTTATTTATTTATTTATGTTTCTGGGCACATTAAAAATAATCAGCATAAAAGGATACTTTCTACAACTTTGAGAATTTCAGAATTTCAAAGAAAGTTCAACATTTAATACTTTCTTTATTAGCTTACCATTTTCTTAAAAAAAGTGTTGGTCACATTACAATGGAGAGGTGGTGTGATTTCAGAAGAGGTTGCTAAACTGTGAATTAGAACTAAGTTTGAGTTTAGTTCTTCTGGAGGCCAATAGTGGAGTACTTCATTTTGTTTACCTGAAAAGCAGTGTCTCTGCCCTGCCCAGACTGTTCATCTGGGAAATGAAGCGTATCTGTTATTACTGGGCCCCTTCTCTTCAAATTTCTGATTTACTTTGGCCTCCAAATTATTTTTAAAGCTTCCGAGGTTGTTCTAAAATGCAGAGAACTGAACTAGTAAAAGCTTCATTTCTCTTCCAGCTCTAGAGCTCCAAGAAAATCTGAATTTCATGTTGTTGCATATAAGTCCCTGAATCTTTTACAATTTTTATAAAGATTATTATTATGTGTAGGTCATTCTTGATATTGATATTTTGTTACTCTCCTTGCATGTTTTCTTTTTATGTATCATCTTAAATTATACTTTTTGCAATCCTGCATTTTAGTGAATTTTAATTTTTGTAGCAAAATCAAACATTGCATGTAAATATTATGATTAAAAAATAAACATCCTGAATAATAGTTTACGTTATTTTTGTTTTCATTCTAAGAAAATTCCAAATGGCAATCTAGCAACCATATAAGACTTTTCAATTTGAGGGATATTTTTGAACGATGAAGTATTGTAATCGTAGTGACAAATAATTATTTCAAATTCAAAATTTGCTAATATTGCATCCTGCCTTTTATTTTCACAAAATGAATGATTGTTATGACAGTTGATATTTAAATTTTGCAAATAGAATTGTCACATATTTAAAATGAGCAAAAATAATGGGCATTCAGAGACCATAGGATCAAACAAATTTCTATTCTTAATCTTGTCTTGGTTTTTTCTTATTAGAATTCTGAAAATTTTTCAGTCCCTATACCTGTGATGAGTCTTTTTAAAAAGTGGCCTGTCAGATTGCCATTTAAAAATACAAGTGGTGCATTGATATGTTTCTGTTATGATTTCATTTTCTTCTCTGTGTCTTTATATGTTGGATTGGGACATGATCTTCATATTGCCAAATCTTCCTGATAATGCCTCCTCCCTGCATGCTGTTTGGGTCTGGTCATGCTATGCATTATCCATTGCATGTAAGATAAATATTCTTTTTTTTCTGTTTTCATTTTATCATTTTGATTATTTTTCACTTTGTTTGCATTGAGTTTGTTAAAATTTTAATTCTGTTTTGAGGGTGTTTATATGAGGATGGTTTATTTCATGGAAGTTTACATAGGCACTTCTGAAATATTAGATTGAGTGTCCTTTCATTAGGGACTTTCTAGGTTTCTTTTTCTTTCACTTTATTTATGTATTTATTTGTTTGTTTGTTTTGATACTGAGTAATCAGAATGGAATCCACTGGGCACTTTATTCCCAACCGTTATTTATTTATTTGTTTATTTATTTATTTTTAATTTGGAGACAGGGTCTCACTAAGTTGCTTAAGGCCTCCTTAAGTTGCCAGACTGGCCTCAAACCTGCGGTCCTTCTGTCTCAGCCTTCTGAGTCACTGGGGTTACAGGTGTGCAACACTTTTCCCAGCTCATTTTCTTAACCACAGATTTGAAGACTTTTCAGTATTACCCTTTTATTTTCTTCTTATGATGTATGTTTTTATTTTCTTCTTATGGAATATTTATTTGCTTCTAAATCAAAACTATGCCCTCCAAATGATGTTATTGGGGGCGCAGGTTGGGGTAACAGGGATTGAACTCAGGGGCACTTGACCACTGAGCCATATCCCCAGTCCTATTTTGTATTTTATTTAGAGACAGGGTCTCATTGAGTCTTTAGCACCTTGCTTTTGCTGAGGCTGGCTTTGAACTCGGGATCCTCCTGTCTCAGCCTCCCTGGCCACCTGGCCAAATGATGGTATGTTTCTCTTTCAAAAAATTAAATATTTGGCCTGGAACAGTGGTGAAAAACTGTAATCCCAGGTGCTCAGTATGCTGAGGCAGAAGGATTGCAAGTTCAAAGCAGCCTCAGCAACTTTGTGAAGCCCTAAATAAGGGAGATCCTGTCTCCAAATTAAAAAAAAAAAAAAAGACCTAGGGATGCTGATCAGTGGTTAAGTGACCCTTGGTTAAATCCCCAGTACCAAAAACAAACAAACAAAAAATCAAATACTTAGACTTTTAGTAATATAGAACCTTCTGATTATAGTCAAAGAGTTCTTAAGCAGTGAATATAGTTCAGTTTTAAAAATACAGGTGAGGGCTGGGTTCGTGGCTCAGTGATAGAGTGCTTACCTCACATGTGTGAGGCACTGTGTTAAATTCTTAGCACCATATATAAATAAATGAATAAAATAAAAGTCCATCAACAACTGAAAATATATTTTAAAAAATACAGGTGAGATTATCTTTGTTTAATTTGCCTTTAAGTATTCTCATTCATCAAAAACTAAGGGAATAAAAAAAAATATACTTTTTAAAATGGAGTTATTCCTTGAAGGCAGTTTTTTCATAATTATAAAATACTGTGTATGCTGTTATCCATACCCCAAAAAGATATGCTTAATTTTAATAAATTTTTAACTGTTCCTTTTGTGTTTGAAAGTCTACTCTCCTAAAGTTGTGTTTCAAATAGTGATGATGAAAAGGGAGGCTGATAATTACCAAGAATCTGGTGATTGGGCATTAATCTAGAACAGTGTGCATTTAATACCACTACCTAATTAAGTCTGAGACTGGGGTAATGTTTATTTTAATAAACATTTAAAATCTAGTTTCTAAAATTTTGCATTTATAAAATCATACATATTATGATTTATTGTTCTAGTGAACTTTGAAATTCTATGACATGTTACTTAGCAGGTGTTTTAAAGGATTGCATTGATTTACTTCAGTAAGTCTTCAATATGTGATTGTGAAATTAAAATAATAGTATCATATACTTATATATAAATAAATTATCTTATTCCATGGTGAACTTTATTTGTTATTATGCATCAGCAAGAAAAGTCAGGAAATAGTATTTAGTTAAACTTTAATTAAAATAGCTAATCTTAATAAAAGTCTTTGTGACTTGACCACAAGTTTTCTTATAAAATCTTAATAGTTTGAATTAATAAAATATAAAATTTCTGAGATTTAAGTATATAAAACTAACTTATTTCTTTTCCTTATGCATATTGAGAAGAAAGTATAGGTCTTATAGAATTTGTTTTACTTAGAAAATTCAAACTAGTTTTAAAAACATTTTTTCCATACGCAGTCTATTTTTTATCTGAACTACAGCTTGGGATGCTTACTTATGGCCTTTGTTTTATTGTCACATTGCTATATTTTGCACTTTGTCATTCTAATTAAAGGAAAGAAAGTTGTGAATGGATCTTCAAAAGTCATATTCCCATAGGCTTATGATTATAAATGCAGTGTATAATACAACATTCAGGGTGAGACTGTTTTTCATTTGATGATTAATTACAATTAATCTACTGCATTTAAAGCTCAATCTCTTAGCTCTGTCTACTTTCATGTACATATGTTCATGAAATAGTTTCATGTGCATATGAAAGAAGATACCTCTATCAATTACTAATGTATCTTAGGTAAGTAACTTTTAGAGAATTAATTTCATCTTTAAATATCCATTAAATTAACTCTTTTACACAGCATCATTTTATAATATCATATGTAATTAGTTGTTATTGTTTTCTGTGTAGAACCCCAAATCTCAGGAGCCAGTCACATTGGATTTCCTTGATGCAGAGTTAGAGAATGATATTAAAGTAGAGGTGAGTGTGACCAACAGGACAAAGGCAGACCTCAGGTCACTGCTTCACTTCTTCCACGCCTCAAGTATCTGTCCAGCAACTGTGTTGTGTTAGGCTGTCTCTTAGGTACTACACACACAAAGATGAATATCCTCTATCTTTAAATTTTCTAGGTTCTATCTTCTCATCCAAATGGTGTTATGAGAAGACATAAATATTTCAAGTTGGGTATGACCTAAATGTTTTACTCCTTTCATAGATAGAGGTATTTTAACTATTCCAATACAAAAAGGACAGAGATTCAATAAAAGTCCTACAAATGGACATTACCACACAATTGAAAGAGGAGTTGGGAAGCATCCAGCCACCTGACCACATGAGGAAAACATGAGCAGAGCAGCTGCCATGTTTGTCTTTGCGCACTTTACTCAGCAAATTTCTACTTTATTTCAAAACCAAAATCACATGTCACTTCCTCTGAGAGGGTCTTTCATGATAATAATGGGTTAATAGTTAAAAATAACACTAAGTACATGATATCAGTCATGGATTTTCAAGAGTCTTTGAGAAAGGTATGGAACATTTTATTATAGCTATTACACTGATGATAACTTTGCAGTAAACAGAAGTTAAATAGTAACTAAAAAAGTTACTCAGTAAGTTGCAGGAGTAGGCTCTTGTACTCCAGAACACAAGTTTGGGGTATTTTTTCCAGAAAGATTAACTTCTTCTTTCATCTTTTCAAAAGTTACATATTTCTTTTAAAACTTGTCACAGCATATTTCAATTTGAACTCAATTGACTCATTTTACAGATTTACTCCCTCATTGCACAACCATAAGATTTAACTATGATTATCCTAGGCTGTGGCATAGAGCTAGGATGTTTTCCCTGGCTAATGAATATTTGTTGTCAAGTGTTATATACAATAAAGTAGGATAAGGTAGTGGTGGCAAAATGGATGTCTGAACTCCTCCCTGCTCAGTCACCACAATGATCATCACAACATTTAGTCTCTCTAAGTCTTGTTTCCCCTCAGTTAACATAGTGATTGCATGAAATAATATCTAGAAAGAGCTTGGAAAAATATCTGCTTTGTGGTCAAGTGTTCATTATTTTGGAGCCTTGATGGACATTCAAGTTACCTAAGGAGCTGCTCTCTGCTCTTTCCTTTTGTGTTTTTCAGACCTCAAGTATTTTAATTAAATTAGACTAATCACATCCTCTTCACATTTAATTTTTTTCTCACACCAAGTTTGTTCACTTATTATCTGTAGTGACCAAATGCCAAATGCAAATGTCCAATTGTGTTACAGAAAATGAAAAATAAGCTAAAGAAAATTTTGATAATTTCCAGTAGATGAATATTTTGTAAATTAATGTGACCTAATTCATTTTTTAAAATTTGGGAAATTGCCTATAAGGAAGCTAAACTGTGTCTTATTAAATCCCAGTAGGTTTTTATAAGTCTCTCTATCCCTTACTTATATTGTATTTGTACTGTCGGAGATGACAAATGGAAACTGAATAAGGATAAAAAGTATTGGGAAATAAAATTTACAGATTTATATTATTATATTTTGTACCTGTTCAAATATATAAAAATTAATGTCATTGTCTGCATAATTATAATGCACTAATAAAAATTAAAAAATTCTTTCTCATATAAATCTGATTAGGTGAAGTTGAAATTTGAAATATTCCATAGTACATGCTAATTCTGTAAATGCATATGCATTTCTCTTTCTCAATGAGAACTTTTCATGTAAATGTAGCCAGCCTATAAGACAGTTGACTACTTTTTTTTTTTTTTTACTAATTATGTTTCAAAAATTAATGACTGGTTGAAAAAATTTATTTCAGGTGCTTTTGTTATTTTAAAATGATATAAAATGATCAGAGTTTGACAACTTTAAAAAATAATTCCCAGAGAACAACTGCAACTAATAGTCAAACCAATCTACCATTTATATTCATTCTGTTCAAAATAAGGAAAAACATTCAAAAATGAATATAATCATACTTCAATAGGTCTGCTTGGTTCCTGGAATAAAGTAGTTGTTTCATTTTCCCTTAGATTCGAAATAAAATGATAGATGGAGAAAGTGGAGAAAAAACCTTCAGAACTCTGGTTAAATCTCAAGATGAGGTAAGAATTCATTCTTTTGTATTCTTAAAGTATGTGTTAATAATAATCGATCTTGAGAATTTGTCTTTCCTTTCTGCTAATCTGGTATTTACTTATATAACAAGGAAGTTTCTAATGAAAATTTTTCTTTTAAGACACTTTTTAACTAGGGGAATATTTTACTAAGATATTTTCAACTCTTTTCAAAATATTTTTTGAAATAATATCGCTGTAAGTTTTTTGCTATATATATATTTTTTTAAATCATTGAAAGCTATATTTGATGCCTGTATATTTTATCATTATAAGAAATAAAACACACAACTTAATGTTGTGCTGTTTTTAGCAACAATGAAAATTGAAGTTAATATTGAAAAGCTGTATGTTTTATGATTTATGCATACAGACATTCTAATTGTTGTGTTCTGTATGTTGTTTTGTGTTTTTGTTTTTCATTTACTTGTTTGTAGTTGGACTTATCTCTGTTTTTACTATTTATAGATTTTCTGCATTTAAATCTGAAATTAAAATATGAGCTAGCACAAACGACCTCATTTATCACTGACTTATTTACTAAACTTATATTTCTTTATGTTTGTATGTAAGATCTCTTGTGGATAAGGAATAGCTAACCATTAATCAGTCATGTGGAATGAAAAAGGACATTCATATATTTGAGTATCTCAAAAATATATAGGACTCAGAGGCTTTTGTGCCTGGAACTTTAACTTTAGCTTTTATATATAAATTATATCCGTCCCTCTGAAATCTCATACTTTTTTCCCAGATTCTCTCCAATTCCTCAGCAGATGTTTCCAAAGATGGACCTAGGTTCTAAATGTGGTCCTTCATTAGCACATGGCTTTTCTCATTTTAATATCATTATGAGTCCCTCTTACCAGAGCCTGAGGAGGTATATATAAACTTCAGTCTTTATTGAGCTATCTACTCAGTATTGACTTAGACTTTAGCCATGCTCTTTTCCCTTTCACTCCCTGCATGAAGGATGTAAACTACTCAACAGTACCCCTCACCTCTCTGTGTTGTTCCAAGAACTGTGACCTGCACATTCTTTCCTCAGCTTACCAAGTTATCTTCATTCTATTTACTTACATTGATATTTTTCCTCCTTCATATTATTGCATATTCCTTTCTTTGACTAATTTCCACTTATAAATCTTTAAAATTTTAGATTTTTTTTCCTTGAATGTGTGATTAAAAGCAGATATAGCTGTTAAACTTCAATTACAATATAAACGCCCTCCAGGTTTTTGTATATTCAATTAAAGAAAATTTGTTTACCCTGTGAATGAGTATATCAGTTGAGAAGTGACTGTGAATTTCATTCTCTTTTGTTGTAGGAAATCATGTAATTTTTCTTGACACCATTTTCCATTTTTGTGAGATTGAAAACACAGCACATCTCAAAATGTCTGGCATTATGAGTCACAAATAATTTAAAATTCCTTACATGTGAAATGTTTCCCACAGAGCCTTTCTTCTTATCTGATTTATTGAATAGTTTTTACCCACACTTGTCTCAAATTAATTTGTAAACATTTTCAAATTAATCCTGTCCACCCATCCTTCCATCCACCGTACATACACCTACACACACGTGCACACACACCCACACAGAGCAGTAGGAGGGTTTGATGTATAAAAGCAAAATTAAATAGTCATTATAAAAGTGGATTTGGCCTCAGACATTTTTCTTAACCCTGAAAATGTAAGTGCATTATCTCCTTCTTAAGGCTTATTTCTTGATCAATAAATTATGAGAAATAAGATCTACTCCTGGGGTTTGAGTAAGTGAGATAAATGACAGTAAGATATTTAGCATGGTGCATAATGCTGAATAACCCTTCCACAAAATTTTTAATATGGTGAGGATAATAAAGCTGGAGATAATTGACAAAATTAAAAGTCGAATATGTGCCATCACTGTACCTAAAGGAAGAAAGATCGAGAATGTCTTTATACCATTACTCAATAGCTGCATATGAAAGATTTTATATCCGTGAAGTTATTTAACTCGGCATTTCCTTTCTCTAGTAGATTAGGTGTCTTCCTAACCTTCAGTAACATCAAGTAATTAGCCTCTTAACAAACCATAGTAATACCATAATTAAAGCTTAATAAGAACAGTAATAATATACTAATTTGGATCTAGACACACTGATGACATTCATTTCCTGATATTCCTATTCACTCTAAACTATATCTGAGTCGTGGTCTTTTTCATTATTAAACTTCAGTTTTCAGAAAATATTTTCAGGTTTTCTTTTTCTTTGGCATAAACTGTTAAGATCTAATACTTTTTAACTCCTTAAATTGTATCATCTGGATACTTATTTCTGTTCTAAAATTTTTATTTTCTCTCAAACATACACCCATAATGGAAAAAATAAATTGAGGATAGATTCTATCATACATTTATGAAGAAGGCTGTGAATGACTGCAGAATTTATAAGTAAATATTATTACTCCATTCTTCATATGAATTCATGAAGATATGAGTTGATAATGATGAAGTCAAACTTTTTTCTAGAGATATATTGATAAAGGAAACAGGACATACACATGGACACCTGTCAATGGCACAGATTACAGGTAATTAGTTACATTTATATGTGTATTATGGAAAAATAATGTTCAATGCCTTTTTCTAGTTTTTAGTTGCCACAATTTCAATGGATGAATATTGTCTTTGCATTTTCATAAGCTGTTTTTAATGTGATTTCCAATAGAAAGTTATTCTCTCACCAACGTAAAAATGTATTAAAGTTATAGCACCTGATTTTTCAAGATAGAAAAGATGGGGAAAGCTAGCAATATTAAAATCTGTCAATAAAAACATATGTTTTAAATCTGTATTTTTTTGTCTAATTATATTACTGATAAATGTTGACAAAAATCCCCATAATATTTTATAGCTGTCACTTCCACTGACTTCCTCTTTTAAGTTGGGATTTTGCTTATTTTACTTGCATTTAAGTTGCAAATTAACCTAAAAGTACAGCTTATTTTCTCCTCATAGCATCTGTTATAAAAGACTTAGTTGATGTAATTTGCTCCCACTGAATAACAGTTCATTAATATCAGGATCTATCCCATTAGCTGAGCTTGGAGAATTAGACAGCCTAATCCCTGATCATCGCTTGGAAGATTCCTCCCTTTCTCCAAACCTGCTGAGCATTTCCTTCACTTTCTCACTTCAATTCCCCTCTCAGCTCACTGCTTTCCCTCTGGCCTGGCTCCCTGCATCCTCATAATACTGAGGTTTATATGAGTACATCATTCTTGTTACTCCTTCTCTCTTTTTTTCCTCATTAAAAGGAACTCTCATCTTTGAATCTCATGTCACCAGACTACACTATCCACCTTTCTCTGTTTAGCAGTTGTCTCCCTCTTATTCCTATAAGATTGCCTCATTATCAGTCTCTCCTACATTCATATAGATCAGTATTTTTCAAATTATTATAACATATGGACACTGGCATAAAGTAAAACAAAAATTTCAAAGCAGTTTAAAAGTACAAGCTGTAAATTTTATCATTAGATTCCACAGGCAGAGTTAGCCTGTCAAATTGCTGTAAAATTTCCTAAATATTTACTTTCAATTTCTGTATTTTTCTGTTCATGGGATAATAATTATTTGCAAATTAGCTAGGTCTATGCACTACATTTCAAGTAGTATTTATATAGATGAGTGTTCTGGTGCCCAAACTTCCGTTTTTTCCCTCCTGTCCTCTACTGATATTGTCATCCTCAGCCTTACCCATTTATTCCAAAGTCAGGTTCCATAGCTCTTATAGTATCATCTGCAACTCCTTCATAATCTAATGGAGATGTTTTCATCCAACCTTTGATTATCACTTTCTAGATTTCCACCCCTCTCACAAGTAACCTGATGACAGCAATCCTTTGTCTCAATTGAGATAAGAAACCCAGCAATCCCTTCTCTCTTTCCACTGTCCTTGTGACCCTCTTTATTTAACAGAAATTCCTTGGATCCTATGTTCACTTTCTTGCACACACCCCAGCCCAAGTCCCTTTATCAGACTTCCTTCAGGTTTGACAAAATACCAATTCTGGTTAAGTTCAATTATAACCACACTTCACTAAAAATGGTTGAAGCAAAGTATTTACAAACCCATATCACCTAAAATTGGTGAACACTTATCTCAAGTGGGCCTTAATAATGCCTGGGGTTCTCAATAATCCAGGAAATATAGGGTGCTTATAGATGATTGATGACAGTTTCTTCTTTTTCTTCAAACCCATAATACTCCTCATCCATTTTTTCTTGGGTGGTGTCTTTGCTTCCATTACTGTGAAAATAGAAATGGAAAGAATTCCCACTCCCCTGCCAGTACATAGCTGCTTACATCTGGACCTCTGTTTTTGTTCCTGTTGATATTCTCAACACACTAAAATGAGTGAGCTTAACACCTGAAAACAATTGTACCCTACTCACAACCTCCCAATAATTTACTGTCTCATTTGGTGTAGCTTCCAGAGCCCACCATGGTGCCCTAAACCATGGATCTCACTCAGTGCCACCTCTCTAAATCATTGTCCACTGCACATGCTCTGGTTAAGCCACACTGTCCCCCTTGTTGCTGTTCATAAACACTGGCACTCTTCTGTCTCATTGCATTTGTTCCCGAAGTGACTTCTGCCCCACATGATTTTTCCTAGATAGACCATATGCTTATATCCTCATCTTCATGTTATTGCTTACTTTTCATTTCCTCAGAAAGTCCTTTTCCAACCATCCTAATTAAAATGGTAAGTGCCTCACCATACTCCATGTCTCCTTCCTCTGCTTTGTGTTTTCCATAACCCTGTCATCTTTTACTTTAAACACAGGCACATATACATGAGCCATATAATACATATAATGATATTCTCTTTTGTTGGAAGGGGTTACTGGGGATTAAACTTAGGGGCACTCAAC
This sequence comes from Marmota monax, assembly GCF_021218885.2. Lineage (NCBI taxonomy): Eukaryota > Metazoa > Chordata > Mammalia > Rodentia > Sciuridae > Marmota > Marmota monax. The sequence goes on from NW_026694038.1 coordinate 2,959,488, forward strand.
CACTGAGCCACATTCCCAGGCCTATTTTGTATTTTCTTTAGAGACAGGGTCTCACTGAGTTACTCAGTGCCTCACCATTGCTGAGGCTGGCTTTGAACTTGCGATCCTCCTGTCTCAGCCTCCCTAGTCACTGGGGTTACAGGCATGTGCCAATGCAACCAGTGATAGTCTTGATTCTCATTTGTCCTCTTTTACTACTAAGTTCTAAGGGGCAATGACTTTTCCCTGTGTCTTATGAATCATCAGCTTTCCGACAGTGGCATATAGTAGGCACTCTATAAATATGTCCAGAATTGAAGAATTTCTATTTGAAGTTGACAAAAATTTAATCAGAGAAATTTCCAGTCTGTCTCATTCTGTCAGATTCATATAATGATGTCCAAAACTTCCATTGCAGTAACGAAACATGAAAGTCTCTTATGACATATTTCTGTGCAATTAACATGTATCCTAACTAATAGGCTGTGGTGACCTCAAGTATTTCTTTTTATATTCCGTTCCTTTCCAACTCCTCATAATATACACATAATCTTTAAGGGGAGCCAAGAGTGCTAGGGAATATTTCTAAAGCTAAATGTTGTTATCATAGAAACCTGTCTCTTTGTTCCTAGAATGGTATATACAGTAGATATAGAAGAGAAGAACATACATATTAATGTCTTCACATGGCACATGCCAGTCCTTCTTCCTTTTCTTGGTTTTGACACATTTTAGGATTTATTAAGAAACACTAGAATGACTATTTTAATTATTTTACTTATTTCAGTCTATTAATTCCTATCTCTAATTTTTATCTAGGCATCTCTTTACATTTACACAATCTTCATACACATATACATATTATTCATTTTCCTCCCTCTTTCTCAATTATTGCCATTTTTCAGTTTTTGGATAAACTCACTAAAAGGTGTGGAGAAGGCAGCAGGGAGCCCTGTCTCTTGAGAGTGAGAATGTGCACTGTGCTCTGTTATTCAGGTGAACCAGATCTGCGTTAGGAATTCTGCGCCATTTTGTCGCTGACAATGAGGCAACCATGGTGGTTGGTTCTACTGCTGTTATAAGAACACTTTGGGGGTTTTTAAAATTTTTCTTATACCCTGGCTGAAGGTGAAATTATCTCACAAATGGCTTCTACACTCTATCTAACCTTTCCCTCAATGCTCAGGAATAATACAAAGTGTGGGCAGGTTAATGTTTCCTCAAATTCATTGTCTTTCCCTGTTCACAAAATATCACATTTAGACTTCCAAGGCTGATATACCTATCACACATTTCACACTAAGCTTTCTTCCCTGTCACTTCTGTGATTTCCATTATTATACATTTCGTTTTTCTCCAAAGAGGCCCTGATTCTTTCACTTTGGCATGTTTTCCTCATATATTCTCTTTTCCAAGTCTCTAATTCTGGGCTAAATTGAATCTACTCCTGTTATAAACACTTCCCTGAATTTCTAGACAAATTCACAAGCAGCAGTTTAGAACAAAATATCACATCTGAGTTGAACAAAAGATATGTTTTGATTTAATGAATGAGATACCAAATTTCAGAAAGGTAATTTCTGGCTCCATAAATTTTGATCCAAGTTAGGTACCATCTTCTGTATTATAGTAATTTAATTGTTTTAATAGAAAGCCTTCTCTTTTTAATAAAGTTTACTTTGACATAGATTATTGACTTGAAAAGTGTTTGTGATATTCTATTTAACTCTGTTAACTGTGTTTATGGGGCACATAAATGTTACATGGGCTCAACCATCCATCTGGTGGCCACTTGCTTTATTGAACTTTAATCTCCAAGAGGAAATAAAGCTGTCTTGGTTTATTGGGTTTATATGGGGAGAGACAGCAAGTACTGTGTATGATAGCACCATTGACTCTGTATGTTTGTAAAGATCTTATCTGGCATTATGTGGAAGAAATAACTGTTGGCTTGAGTTGAAGATAAAGTATAACACTTTTTCTATAGAAAGAATTGTAGCTCTGGATAACAGCATTAGTCTTGCAGGCCAATAAAATGTATATTTGATATACCAATTTTAAAACATTTATGGTGTTCCTCTTGAATTCCCACACTATTTTGTGGTACATGAGATGTAACGCAAGCTTATAGAGTGACACTGTAGCAGTCGCATGATATAACATTATTGGTTTTAATTAGAAGTTTCTCTTAGCAATAAGGCTGATGGAGCAATAAAAATGTCCTAATTTCCCTTGAGAGGAATTTGTAGGAGACAATCTTCAAATGCTCAGTAATTCCACTCTACATTTTCTAAATGGCAAGTGAATCACGAAAGGTCATCTTGCTTTCAGACTGATTTCGCTGCTTATTTTAATTTTAATCTCTGCCTCCACTTGAAGTTACCTATGAAATGAATATAGAAATTTTCATTAAATCTACATAACATTTTATTTCCCTGACCTTTTCCTGTAAGGAAAGTCTTATAAATTACTTAACAATGGTGAAAGATTTGGGAATCAGAAGTAACAAACATCCACTTATTTTGCTATCTTTATTGCATAATTAAATTTAAGCAAGTAGGCTCTTGTATTTTTTCCTTTTTATAAAGGACAATTTTAATATTTATATTCATAAGAAGGAAAAATCTGAAAATTTATACTTAGTTTTACTCCATATTGTCCACAAATGACACATAAATGAGATTACAGTTTAGATTTTTCCAAAGCTGGTGATACATGAGATTTGAGTGACTTCAAGGATCTGGAAGTGCCAAAAAATGCTCAAAAGCCTAGAATGTACACCTTTTCCTGTGTATTACTAAAATTTGGAGTAAATGTTAAAAATGTATGTCAGTGACTCAATTGGTCATATTAATCAAGTTTTACTTTTAGAAAGTGGTTATGTTGGGCCTCTTAGAGATACCCTCATTTTTTATACTTTTAGCTTACAAGTTTCCTTTCTATATTCAGAGCATAGCAAAAGTCATTTGTAACTGCAAATGGGGATATAGGATCATTATGTATGTTCCACATATGGGTGTTAGCTAGTATGAGAGTAGAATCATTTTATACATAAAAAGTTGTATTATTAGAAATTGCATATTTTGAACTTATAATAGTTCTAAAATGTCATGTTTTATTAATTGTTTATTTCAAATTGAGAAATGTTACTTTGCCTAACAATGTTTTATTTTGAACAGTCATTAAGGCAATTTTGGATAAATGGCTAGTTTACATTTTTTGTGTCTAAAACATTCTGAATTTGACTTAAAATTTGCCCTAAAACTATCTTCCCATTGGGACATCTACCATGAGACTAAAGGAACTCTTTAAATCTCATAAGCTACTGAATTTAGAATGTATTTCCCTTTGTGTCTAACAAAAATCCACCAAATCATTTGGAATATCCACAGTAAATGAATTTAGTTGTACAATTGGGTAAGAAATAATGGAACAAGCAGTTAATATCTATTAGTGCTACAATGGATCTGAATTTGCCCACCAGCAAACACTGGAAAACTTGCCCAAAGATTAGAGTTTTAAAATAGTAGATATTTAACCCCTAAAAATAATATATTTCAGATGACCTTATACATTGTACAATAGTAACAATAATAATTCTTCCATCTATATTTTTTAATGGTATGTATCTATTTGGTATAAAACATTTGAACACCATATAAATACATTGATGAGGAGTAACCAATTGGTATGGTCTATTTACTTAATAAAAATACTCTCAGTAATCTGTTTTTGTCAAAATTCAAAGTATTTTAAAATAATTGTCTGAAAATATAGTAGGAACCCCATGACATTCCTTCCTCAGCTAATTTATGGATGAATTTGTTAGCTTATTTTCCACATGTCTCCTGATTCCCTACAATATAGAAAGTTGGATGACTCTGGATGGCAAGACCAAAATTAAGTACTCTATTTGCTGAATGCATTTTCTTGTCAAAGTAATATGTCCTTTCCCTCCCATGAGGAAGATCTTTGGATTTTCCCATGAACTTGATGTGTCTTTTTTTTTTTTAAGTTATGTTTCATTTTTGTTTGTTTGTGTTTATGCTTCTCTTGTTTCTATTGCAGTTTGGCCTTGGTATTACCAACCTACAGTTTTTACTATATAAAAGCCAAAATAGAAGAGACAATAACTCAGGCCAGATGTAAGTACTGTGAAAGCCACGTCAGGGTCTATTTGTTATCTCCTAGTCTCAGATGTTTAAATACGTCTAGATTTTGGAATACCCAAGGCTTATATATTTTAGTAGGTGTTATTACCAAATCTACAGCAATGATTCTAACCCATTCCAAACATGCAAGGAACAAGAAATATTCTACATGGATAGAATATGAGCAGGTACTCCAGTCTCACTGGCAGTCCCCACCACCCTTCCCTGCCTTGCTATGTGCTCATAGAATCATTGCAGTGCTGTGTCCTCTGTTGCTGTCGTTTTAAGGGTCTGCTAGCTGATGTACAATGTTTCACATGCTAATTATCAACATGGTCTCTACTCATGGCTCTGTGCTAGTAAAGCTTTTCCTTTTCTTATCTTTCCTTTCACTTATTTTTTTCTGTTGCCTTTGGCTAGAATAATATTGTGCTTGGCAATTAACTTTCTTTCCATAATCCAAATTAATGTCTCAGTAACTCAAACTGATTTTTTTTTAATGAGCATCATTTGGAATGTGGAGTAATTATGAACACTAGTGCATATTTCCAGTCATTGTTCATCTTTGTTTGGGGTGACTAGATTTAGTAAAGTAAAATGACCATCATATCCTTTGCATACTGTTCATTCATTATTAACAACCTAAATTTTTTCTGTTAGGATTAAGAAAAAAATATGTATATAGAATATATTTTGTAACATCTGGCTTGAGAATAAACTAAAGTTTCCTTCATTTCTCTATTGGATCTTTTTTTTTTAACCTCTACAGGCCTGGTGTTCATAGAATATTGTGGTATATTATAAATTTATATTTGCACTTTCACTTAATAGATATGATGGTCTTTTAACAACCAGCAATTTTGCATGAGCTAGTCCTTCACTTGACAAATGAGGGATAACTAGTGAGTCCTTGATGATTGGTAAGTGCTTCCATTAATAGGCTGATATCTTGGGTATTTGCACCTGCATTAACCACTTCGCAAAACAGACCCTTGAAATAACCACAGTACAGAAAGGGTAATCTAGTAAAATTACCAGGACATACCTTCCAGCCTTCAAAAATGTCTTTTTTTTTTTTCCAGACTACAGCTGTACATAAATGAACCTTTGATCTATGCACAATATTTTTATTCAAGAAAGTCATTGAATAAAATATTGTTTGTGACCCCCTTTGCTTTACCCTCTTTTTTTTTTGTTTCCCTGCTTTCTCTTTCTGATGGATTTTCACAGCAAAAAAGGGCAAAATGAAGGGCAAGTATTTTCTTGTTGCTCAGTTTCTTTCTCTTAAGTACACTTGACATTTCCACTGATATTTCCATTCCTACTGGATATTATCCTCTGTGCTTCTCATTTGCTAGATTCTCCTCCACAGTCACTCAAACCTTAGCAGCAAAAATGGGGAAGAATATGCTTGCGTTTTCATATGCAACCTGTCTCATGTTCAAGTTTTTTCATAAAATTAAAATTGTGTTTTTTATCCTTCTACTTACTAATTCATACCTAAAATGAATAATGTTATTAATTGACTAAATACATTAAGTTTATTAAAATCATTTTTGTATCATAATATTGGTAAACTTTTTCTATTTTTATTTGAAATAAAATACTTAATGTAACATTGATATGAAGTTTTCTTTAAAAGATATTTGATTATACTGTGGTTAGTAAATGGGAAAAATGTAGACTGCATTTTATCTGGTATAACTGTTGTAATCAGGTAGTTAAGTAAATCCATGATATGGCATTATTTCTATATTGGGAAGCATTAAGGACCTTTATGGTTTTTAATTTGTTTCACCTTTTGGATGTAAGTAGTCTGTTTTTATTTTTAAATTTTTCTTACTAGGTAATCTTTTTAATGCATTCTTATTGTCATAGAATCTTGGAATGGGTACTTGTTGTTTATTTAATCTGTGACATTATCTTTGCAGATTCCGAAACCCTGAAGCCAGATAACTTTGAAGAATCTGGCTATACATTCATAGCACCAAGGTTGGTTTTAGGCTTTTCATGTTTTGCTTTCCTTTTTTAAAGCTTTTTGGTTGGGTAAGTCCTTTAACAGATATTCTAAATTGTAGTCAAGACTACTTTGGGTTAATCCTATGTCAAATTATGAAACCTAGGACAATGACTTTTTAAAAACTGTACAATATCCTGGTTATACATTCATTTATTCATTCAGATACTTACTGAATAATTGCTATGTATAATTCAAGCATACAATGGTGAATGGGATAGATGTAGGCTTTGCTCTTATGGAACTAAAAATATACCAAACAGTAGTGGAGAATTATGTATTTATGCATTTGTACTTTGAATATATACATTGTATATGCACACATATATATACACATATGCAGAAAATATGACATATATTTATCTCACAAACATACACATACATAAGTATACATAGATATGTGCAAATACAGATGTGTATGTTTGTGTAAACATTTGGAAAGTTTGAAACTCATAATTGATTTTTGTTTAACACAGATTTCTGGGGCACTACTTTAATATTGTGACATTGCCTCACATGATTCTCCACATGAACCTTTTTCTCCTACTCAATTTTAATTTTCTCATATAATCTCCTTTCTTTATCCCTAATATGTAGCTTTTATGCCTACCTCTCTTTTCTATGATTATTTGAAACTATGCAGTAATCCATGAGTATTCTTTTTTTCTTAGCTTGACTCCTACTCTATAGCACACATATACAGCATTCCCATTAGTGGAGGATAAAATATTAAATAGATCTCAAAGTTTGTATTATTGATTTTTCAGGCTTATACTTCTTGAAGAAATTATTCCAAGAACCCCAAAGGGCTCATAAAAATTGTTCTCAGTGATTACTTTTATTTTTATGAAAGCAAATTTCTGAATTCTGATTCTACTTGAAATAGGGAGTAAATGTAACATTTTAAAAATTGGCAGTTAAAAAGCTCTCTCAGTAATTCCTCAAAAAACTAAGAATGGAACCACCATTTGACCCAGTTATCCCACTCCTCAGCATATATCCAAAAAAAATAAATAAATCAGCATGTTACAGTGACATAACCACATCAATGTTTATAGCATTACAATTCACAATAGCTAAGCTATGGAACAAACCTAGATGCCCATCTACAGAGGAGTGGATAAATAAATTGTAGAATATACACACAATGGAATATTACTCAGCCTTAAATAAGAGTGACTTTATGACATTTGCCAGTAAATGGATGGATCTGGACAATTCCAGGCTAAATGAAATAAGCCAATCCCCAAAAATCCAAAGGTTGAAATTTTTGCTGATATGTGGAAGCTAAACCATAATAAAGGGGGAAAGATGAAGAAGAGAAGTTTATTAAATTAGACAAAGGGGAATGAAAAGAAAGAGGGATAGGAATAGGAAAGAGAACGGAATAAATCTAACATATTTTTCCTATGAACACATATGACTCTATCTAAGTATACCCCACCATCATGCTCAGGGTCCTCATTAGAATACGATATATCCTATGATTCTATAATTTTATCAAGATGGATTTTAATGTCATATATAACTAAGAAGAACCAATAAAATAAAAATGAAAAAATAAAAGGTAAAAAAATACTCAGCTTTGGAAGTGTTTTTGGAGTGTTCCCTTCTGCATTCTCTTCCTCCTCTTTCTTGATGTCACACTGCTGTGGTTCTCTTACTCCCTATCTGGCTCCTCTGCTGACCACTCACATGAGGTTGCTGCAAAGGATGCTTGTTAAGGTTCTCTTATTTGAGTCTGCCTTCACACCACAAGCTACCATGCTTGCCTGCAGTGTAGGGTGATGGCTCCCAAATCTAACATAATGGCCACAATGTCTAGAAGCAGAAGTAGACATTATGAGCAGTTTATTGACATTACATCACAACACAGAATCACATGTATCCCTATCCAGACTTTGTCTACCTTACATATTTCAGTATGAGATAGTCATATCTCATGGAAACTTGCAGGAATATTTGTTGATTATGCTTCAAATTCCATGCCTTGTAAATATCTCTCCTCTTTGGAGGCTCTTCTCTGTGTATTGTGTCATGAAGGAAATACCACCCTCCCAAATGGCAGTCTTGAAACTGTGTGTTGCCCTCAACTGCTCCCTTGCCCTTAGATCCAAGGGCTCAGCACTCACCACACTGTACCACTTTTGCCTCCTGAGCATCACATGCATCTGTCACTGTCACCTGTTTTGCATTGTTCAGGTACTGCTTTTTTGCCCCTTAGATACTCCCAGCTCCCTCCAACTTCTCCATACATTCACATATCCACTTTGCTTCCCAGTCCTGTATTTATTCTGAGACTATTTTAAAATATGAATAATATTTTTTACATCGACTTAATACTAACCAGTTGCTGTATATTGTCCTCATGACAGTCTTTACTTTATATCATAACTTCCAAGTGCTCTGTTACCAGGTCTCATTGTACCAATGTGGTCACCAGCCTCTAAATCAGGGGCTTTCAGACCAGCTGCCTGTTTTATGCAGTGAGCTCTACTGGAGCACTAGAATAGAACACGTGCTTGGTTTTTTATATTGTCTCTGACTGCCTTTGCTACAGAGGCAGAGTTGAGCAGTCCTGGCACAGATGTTAAGGCCCACAGAGCCTGAATCACTTACTCTGTGACCCTTTGAGAAAAAGTTTGCCTTCCCCTGCTCTAAATTCTAGACACACTAAACTTCTCCCAGTTCCTAAATCCACTGTTTTTATTGTCAATGTTGTTGCTTTTCTTTGCCATCTTCCACTTACTTTCTTTTCTATTTTCTACAGTACATACTCTATCACCCCACTCTAGACCTCAGCCTCAAAGCTTCTTAATCAAGGAATTTCCTTTCCATCTTCATTAGATCATGCGTCCCTGCTGACTGCTTTAGAGAGTACTACAGTTCCCTTATCAAAGCACTGACCACATTTCATTTTATTGACTTTCCTTGATAGAGCCACGACTATGTCTATTTGAATTACCATCCAATGCCCAATATCAAATCCATTGCCTGGCATGCTATAGATGGTGAATAAATATATGAAGAATATTTTTAAATCATATGATTAACCATAATCCCTGGAATTTTATTAGCAGTTTTCACACACAAGTACATTTGGACAACTTTCAATTTGTTATTTCAAATAACTTAAAGCTACTAAAACCAGTTTCAACTAGAAAGAATAATATTCTCAGTGTTCTCCTTTATATTCCAAATATTAAGGATGACATTAGCTAGAAAAGAGGAATTTTCAAATAAACATTAACATAGCAAAAATGTAAGAAGAGATTAAAATTAGCCCTAGTGTGTTGACTAAACTCTCTCTGCATCTCAGATATGTTATCTCTGGAAAGCTTCTTCAATTCTCTCTGCTACTAAATAGCAGACTAATTTTCTCATTTTCATCCTAAGAGAGACAGAAAAGACGATAAAAATCCAGGTGCACACAAAGAGAATAAATACATCTCTCAATTCCAATTTCTAATTCTTAGGCAATAGATTTTGTATAGTCCATCAGAAATTAGCATATGGACTATTTCTGTAGCCTAAGTAATATTTGATAGCAATACAGAAACTTTAATTTGCTTAAATTGAATTCATGTGTGTGTTTAGGAGAGGAGCCTAAACATGGAAGAATTGTAGCTTTTAGGACAAATTAATGAGTGTCCACCTCAATATATGCTAAACCCTGTTTTGAACAGAATATTTCCTGTTCTATAATAACAACTCTATAATAAATTAGTATTATGATCCCATTTCACAGATCAGGAAACAGTTTTAGATATGTTAAATAAGATGAGATTTGACCCAATTTTCTTGTCACTCCAAGCTATTATATGTACATTGAAGATGTAAATGCAAAGGGATCTCAAAGAACACCCAGTACAATTTTTGTAGGGAAGAGTTCTTGAAAAAGTAAGTATCAAATGTATACTCAAAGTGATATAAAATTGGAGTGAAGGAAATAAAACTAAGAATAGAGATATTTGTGTGGCAGTTGTAAAGTTTTTTCTGATGCTATATTTAATGAGAAACAATAGGGCAAGCTTTAGAGCAAGACTGTACATATATGAGTCTGCTTTTCAGGTCTTCATTTTTGTGGCTATTACTCAAATTCTGTATACCTTAGTTTTTTAATTTGCAAAATAATACCTACCTTATAGAGTTCTTATTACTTTAAATAAGATAATGCCTAGAAAGTATTTATCATAGCTCTTAATAAGATATGAACTCTAAGTAAGTATTAGTTATCTTTAAAGTTGTAGTAGGAGGTAGTAGTAGCTGTATGAGGAATATTATTTAATAAAGGCTGTTTAAAAATGTTTTAAAATAGCTGGCAAATTTGAGCATAAACCATTTTTGTTAATTCCTAAATGAATTATTGGATCCTGATTAATAGAAAATGGCTTCAGTTTCATTCAATTTTAAGACTGCTATGAAAGGAAAACACTGAGAATGTAAATGCATGGAGCAAGATTCCAATCTTTAAGAGGCATGCAGTCATAACTTTGCAGAGGTGACCTACCACTGGCAGAGCCGGAACAAAGCAGCAGTCCCTACTCAGAATTCTTTTCTTGGCTGAGAGGATTCCAGGCAAGACTGGAGACTTGAGAAAAGAATAGCAAACTTTATTAGAAGGGATGGAAAAAGTGACTTAGGGAGAGAGTGGGTCCTTTGAAAGGAAAGGAGGGCCTAATCCTGCTGCCTTCCAGTATTATTGGGGGGTGCCAAGGAGGATTCCAGAGAGTCCCACTCAGGTCCACTTCTAGATTTTTGATTGACAGCAAGACTGCATCAAACTTCTAAGTCCCTACTGTGCATGTAAAAGGTCCAGGGCAATTCTAGGTCACTTTGGTCCATGCTGACTAGTTCTAACTGAAATCTGTACTTACAGATTTTATGATTAAGGGAATTATTCTGATCTCCCTGAGTTTTAGCACTCAGGGAGTAAGTGGTCTGTGGATTGGTTACAAAATTGATAGGATAACCTTGTTCTTCTTATTAGCATTTCAAGCCTGGGGATTACAGGTTGTTTGCTGAGCAATGTAATATATCCTAGTGACTTAATCTAGGCAGGGCTGCAGGTAAATTTCTTTTTAAATAAAGCATCCAGAGGTCAGCACAGTGGGGTCACATTATAGAATTCTTCCCTTAAATACATGTTCTGCTGCACACATCTGTCTATTACCTATCAAGAGAGCATGCAAAGTCTAAAACATGGATTAATTTTACTATTTTCTTGGATAAGCAGAAATAAGCAGGAGTTAGGATGAGAAAGAAATACCAATATGTGATAGCCTATAGTTAACTGCTAGATTATGATATATGACCTACATTATACTTACTCTTGAGCAGAAAGTAAACAAACTCCCTTTGGATATTCTAGAAATAATTTGCCAATTTTTTGGAATATAATAGAATTTATTGAAAAATAGGAAAAGAACAAGGACATAGTAATAGTAGACTTTCTCTAATTTGCCAAATTTCTAACACCATAGTTCTTTCAAAGTTCCTTCAGGTTTGTGGTTAATTTCAAAGCCATTTACATCACAAATCCCATTAATCAGAAATACAAAATGACCAAAAGACATAGCTTTCTGGCCTTGATGGAATTTTAAGCAAATTGAAGTTTTATTTTTTACCTTTATAGTCATCTGAACATTTCTCCATCTTATCGCCTCATCTACACTAAGGAATTTTCTTCCTGAGAGAAATTAATAATGATCAATGTGCAAAAATCTGATTTCTTCTTTTCAAGAAACATTGTCATATAGAATGTGTATTAGGAAGGTCTTTGCACGTTTCTGGGGGGAAATGGCTTGGCTGTTTTGTTAACCACAGTTATTGCCACCCACTGTCACAGCATGGCTCCTTTGGGACCAGAACTTAAGAAAGGATGATTGATACTTTTTGAGTTTTCAAGCTCCCAGCCTTGTGGGGAACAGTCATTAGGCTCGCTAACCAACAATAGTGCAGGCTTTCTAGTCACACATTCTATGTCTCAAATAACTTCAGTCAGGCGCTCTGTGGTGTGTGATTCTCTGTTGTCCTCTGGATCATTCTTACAGGGGAACTCATTCCACCCGCTTCCCTTATATAAATTATTCCTACTTCGTTTCTATTTTGATTCAATAATTCTCTATTGGTAGTTTCAACATGTCCATAGCATTGCACTACTAAACATCAAAAGGTAGATAATATGTTTAGACTAGTTTAAAACTGAGCCACAGCTGAGCCTGCAAGGATTAAAAAAAAAAAAATTGTCTAAGTAGAGTGGTCACAACACGAAAAAACCTTCTATGGATAGAGGTCAAAGATGCTTTTGGCTTCCAGTTTTGTGGCAATGAAAGTTCACAAAGTGAAAATTCTAAGCTTATTTCGTGAAGGAAACACACTAGTTAGGGATCTGAAGATAGGCTTCTCCTCAGAGGAGATATGATATTAAGTGCCTTTGCAGAAATCTCTTTACCTCTTTGAATCTATTTCTTCATCTTTAAAATTTTACATATTTTTTGATAAGGTTATTTCCAGATAAAATGAACAAAATAATTTTAGAAATGGCTTGCAAATAAAAGTAGTATTCCAGAAGTGGTTTTATTAAAAAATATTTGCAACGTTTTGCTTAGCCCTTCTTAAACTTTGCTACCAACTTCTAATTCTGTGAGATCATAATTCACTGTATTAGTCTTTCGATTTACAGGCTGGTGTTATTTCTAAAATAGCATAGCATTATGGGAAGAAGTCAAATTTAGCTCTCTCAATATCTCAGAGTTCAAGTCATGTAAAAACACTTTTTTTTTTTTTTGAAATTGAGTTTTGCTAAGTTGCCAACCCTGCCCTCCAGCTCAGAATCCTCTTGCCTCAGCCTCCCTTAGTACCCTTGACTACAGATGTGTGCCACCACAGCTGGCTATACTTTCTAAACCTTGCCTCTTTTTGTAAACCAAGAATGTTGCATTGTTGTTGAAGTTCAAACAGTTTGTCTGTTCTGCTTTATTTTCTGAGGTTTTGCATTTGAAGATGTTTTCTATTTATTCGTATTTTATATTGAATATTTGATTATTTTTTTGGATGTATTAACCTACAAAATTATCATTGTTGAGTTTTTTTTGTGTGTTTACGTTGTCTTATGTTTATTCTAAATTTCCAAATCATTTCAAACTGCAGTTATCAAATTAAGGTTTGCAGAACCCCATGGGTTCCAGAGGGTCCATGTTATTTTCATAATGATATTAAATGTTGTTTACCTTCTTCCTTGTATTGATATTGATACTTGTGCCAACAGTGCAAAAGCAACAGTAAACACCATACCTAAATGTGAATCAAGCCAGTCACTATGAGCACTGGTAGCATTCGTAAGGCCCCAGGTGCAGCAGCTGCATGAGGGCAAAAGCCAATCTTCCTTTAAAATACACACAATTGAAGCCCTAAGAATCATTTAGTTTATAAAAGTTTTCCCCTATAAAAAGGGACAATTTTCTGTATTTTATCATTCTATTTGATAAAGCTAAAAGTATTTCAACATCTGAGAAGAGCTTGGATGCCTCAAAGAAGAGCACTTATCTGTTGTTTGAATTGGGAGATGAACTAAGTGCTTTTTGCCTTTTTAAAAAATGAAATGTTTACCTGAAAAAAATGGCAGACATTTTTCAAAAATGAATTAGTGAGACTTTTACCTTGAAGAAAACAAGTAAACATATTTGTTGCCAATGACAAAATCCAGGCTTTCAAGCAAAAAAAAAAAAAATCAGAATTTTGGGAAAGCTGTGTCCATGAGAGCAAGATGACAGTTTCCCAATACAGACCTAAATGGTGACATCAGTGGTGATATTAATGGATGCAAATTTTCAATATTATATAATGAAATGTGGCATCATTCGGAATTCCTACACAAATTATATTTTCCAAATAATCAATTTATGATGCTAGAAAATAATGTATGATGCTAGAAAATAATGGATGCATAAGAGATTGATTCAAATGCAAGATAGAGGATCAAAATTTTATTTGCGACAACATAGCTTCTTCATACATCAAAACAAAATCTTGCAGTTGTTCAAATGCAGAGAATACTTGTCTGCATTAATCTACAATTAAGTTAGGAATTAAAGATACAAATATTTAAAACTTGCCACTTTTTCATAATTTTTAAATATAATAACTTCTCTTATAGTCTTAATATAATGGATTTATTAATATTTTAATGGACATTTAGATTTCTGTTTTAATTTCTGGAGGAGAACTATAATACCTTCAATATGCAATAGTTTATTTAATAAAACAAAACCTGGATTTTTATAATCTCACCACTTACTGACAAACTATTCTTCTGTTATGGAGATGAGGAAATAGAGGTAACAAGGCTTACAAAGTCATGCATCTAGTAAAAAGGGGGGAAAATATTGTTTCTGCTACCTGTAATTACCCTGTAAAGTTTTGATTTTGATACCTAATATTCTAAAATATATTTTTTCAGAGATTATTGCAATGACCTTAAACCATCTGATAACAACACTGAATTTCTTTTAAATTTCAATGAGTTTATTGATCGAAAAACTCCAAACAACCCATCATGTAAGTATATATTAATTTGCAGTAATTGCTTAAGTGTGGCTTTTTTACCCAGAGTGGTTAAATCATGGTTTATATTGAACATTATGATAATTGTATTAATTTATTGGTGTGCTCATTTACTTATATGCTCTATTAATTTTTTATGGTAAAGTTAACTATTTGATCCCTCTCCCTTCTTTCATTTGTCTCCTCCTACTCCCTTCTCTCCCCCCTCTCTATATCTAAACAAAGCACTTTATCACTTATCAAAGTGAAAACCCCATTTTCTTAAAGCTGTCTCTAAATTTATCACATACAAGCAGAAATGACTTCTTAGTGCCTCCATAGCTCAGATTTGCAAATGACTTCTAGGAACCACTCTAAAAACATATCCTGGGCAGCTGAGGTCGCCACTGATCCTACCTTAACAGGATGATTCCAAACCTTTCTTCTCAGTGAAAGCTTACTTTATTGAACCACAGCCTTCTAATGTTATTTTATGTCATTCCCTATCAACAAGTAATAAGCATGCCCAAGAGAGAACTGAAATAAGGTTGTTTAAAGGTACTTGAATTGAATAACAAAATTAATGTAATACTCTCATGTGAAATCACAAATTTATCATAAATGTTTATCTTAACTTATAATCTTCAGAACACCATGAAAATTGGAATCACTCTCTTTTTCTACTGCACTCCTTAGGGAAGTGCAAATATGTTTTTAAAAATGCTTTCTGTATGATCCATAGTGTTTTTGTCTTTTCTTCAGTCTCTTCCTTTTATCTACCTTTTATCTGCCTCCCTTACAACCAAATAGGAAATAATTGAGATAAATATGTATATAGTGAAGAACAGAAAAAAGGATAGGATTTTTTAATTGTAGAAAAGAGATCATATATGTGAACTTAGATTTTTTAAATGTTTTTTTCTTTTTTTTTATCAAATAACATTAAACTTGAAAAGTAGATATCAGCCATTGAAATCTGTGATCAAAATAGATTGTGCTTTGTAAAAGTACCTATACTTGGTCCATAAGTGAAATTACAATTCTTCCTAAAGTCTAAATGAATTTACTAACTTACCTAAATGTTTATTATATAGATTTATTGTTGTCCTCACATCCTTCCTCCTTCTCATTTAACTATTGTTTATGAGAAACTAAGTGTATAAAAATGTAAAGGGTAATGCTGATAATTTATATATTGTATTTAACCAGCTTCAGAAAACATATTTCAAGACACTTGGGGCACAGTGAAATGATGAGCAAAATTATAAAATTGCTTATAACCTTGATTTATATTACAAATTAGAATAATAGTCTCATTTGTTTTACCTAAAAGGATTGGAGACAATTAAAATACACAATTTAATTTCCAAGTGGGCTATTTTTAAAAGTAATGCAGTTTCTAAAATAATGTAAGATAGCTCCTAGAATGAATTGAAATTTAGTCAAAAATATGAATTAAATTGATCCTCCAATCCCATAAGAAAGAAAAATTAAACTAATTAAAATGTTTCCAGCCTATTAAACTTCTTACAGTAATTGGATATTAACTAATACCATACCTTACTTATTTGAATAAAATGAGATTGTGAAATAAATGGGAAATTTTAGAGAGGGTATCTTAGATTGTTTAAGAGCTTCATGGGCTTAGAGTAGAGGAGCAAGCAGAACAGGAAGACAGTAACACTGTTTAAGAATGTATTAATTAACCTTCAGTCCTCCGCATCTATTCCCTTCTTTATCTTGAATTTGCATTGATATGCTCTTTGGGTACACAGAAAGGACAACTGCATCCTGTGCTATTGAACCAATACAGTAGGTTCCAGAACCCAGTCTCAGAGGAGAGCTGATCTATGATGGCCAATTTGTTCCTTGCCGTGCTCCAAAACAAAAAAAGGATGTTTATTGAATTTTTCATAAAGTCATATTTATTCCATGATTTTCTTATGTTCCTATTAAAATACATTTTCTTACAAAAATAAATGAAAATGAAAGCAGAAAGTAATTTTTGTTTAATATTTTTACTTGATGATTTCAGAATTACCAATCTTATCAGATATCTGTATATCTAAATCTATCTACACACACACACACACACACAAAGAAAAATAAGATTGTACAAAGAAAAATAAGATTTATTAAAATTTTCTACGAACCTTTTTTTTTATTTTGGAACCACCATGATAATCTACAGAACCAAACTAAAAGCAAAGAAGGAAGTCTCTTTCCTCATCATTTGTCAACATGGTATATTTTAAGTGTCCCTTTGATTTAAAAAAATATTTTAAGTCAAGATAATGCTGATTTTACAAAAGCTTTTTTCTTTCGGAATTGGCTTTTCTACTGCTAATTCCAGCTGTATCTCAAAAAATATGGCAAAATAAATATGGAATATAATTTTTAAATTCATGGAAATATTCGGTCTAAATTACTTTTGAAAACAGAAAATACATTTGCTTTAGTGTTGTACTCGTTAAAAAAAACAATGTGGGTATAATTGAATATATTATTTTTCTATTAGGTAATACAGATTTGATTAATAGAGTCTTACTGGATGCAGGCTTTACAAATGAACTTGTCCAAAATTACTGGAGCAAGCAGAAAAATATGTAAGTATTTGTTTTTATTAATAAAAATATATACTTGTGCAATTTAGTTTTGCTTCTTCCTGCAAATTTTTTGGACAAAAGGCCTCAAAAAATTCAAGTTTATTTTTTGTCTTTAATAATAATTTCTCAAGAGAAGCATTTTACAACTGTTGACAACCTGCTTTCTCAGGTGGGTGTATTTCAGTATTAATATCTGCTATTACTCAGCTTTATACTTCAGTGTGAATAATCAAATTGATTGGCATGTTTGTATGCTTCTGTGTTTTTAGTGAAACAGCATTTCTAGTGAATATTTAGTTGGCTTTCTAGTAGTGTCTCCCATATATCCAGTCTAGAAAATGAGAAATCTGATTAAGATTCTCATTCATAATCTCCCTACCCCATTTTTACTCAATTGCTAAATGCTGAATCTTTCTAACAAAGTTTTCCTCTCTTCCTCATAAAAATGGGATCTTAGGACCTTAAGAAATTTCAGCAACTGATTTTTCTGTATTTCATGCTCCCCATGCCTCCAACCACAGCTCCCAGTCTATTCTTCATACAATACACACATGCCAGAATCTTACTTCGAAAACAGAATTCTAATTTCAAGATAACAATGGAGCTCTCTAGCTTGGACTTCAAAATTATTCATGGTGATCATTCCTTAGAAGCTTGTTCTTGAAACTTAACTTCCTACTGTTTATCTACTTTGCTTATGCCCTTCTTACATCTGACAGCAGCACTTATGTATATGTATATAAGCTTTCCCTAATACATACTCATCGCTCTCCATGTGATGTCTTCTGCTTCCTCCGTCATCCCTCCTAACTCCTGTTCATCTTCAAAATGCACCTTTCTTATTATTTCTTACGAGATGACTTCCTTAAACATACCCCTTTGAGTACTTACTCAAGGATTCTTCAATTATTATGTTTCAATTATTGAAACATAGTTTTGCAACTATATTTACCTTGACTTCTTTTAAGACCTTGCTTTATTTCTTTTTGTGTCACCCACACCTAACATAATATCTTTGAGTAAATTTAATAAAACATTTCCTTCTTTTAATCTTCTGTTCCAGCAAGGGAGTGAAGGCTCGGTTTGTTGTGACTGATGGTGGGATTACCAGAGTTTATCCCAAAGAGTAAGTTCAAATAACATCTGTAAAAATAAGTACCTTACAAAGGATTGTGCCAAGACTATATAAGGAAGCCTTCTTGAGAGCAACTGATCATTTTTGTAGATCAAATTAGAGTCATTGTTTAATGTGCTTATATTATTATAATATCCCATTTATTTGAAAAATGATATCATAGGATCCTTCAATGGTACTGTTGCTAGTCATATGTATTTATTACAAAATTCATTAGCGGTTGAAGGAGACTTTTTGTAGACACAAGCCCAACTATTAAGTGAGCAAATGATTATAACTTGTCAGCAACAGTGGTGTAGCTTTTCAGTGTTTCATTTTTCTTTAATGTATTCAATTTCTGTTTATCTTAGGAGTAGTTCCTTCAGTGCCCTGAGTAGTCACCAAGGCTATTAATATTAATTAACTTATTAACTGACTTATCCATAATTTCCTACAAGCAAATGGCAGGCTAAAATTAGGATTCAGCTTTTTCTGATTCTTCATATAATGACATGCTGATATATTGCTTATAATAAGTATCCATTACATTATCCACTAACTTCCCTATACACACCTGAGGGATAGATGTATGTATAAAGTTCAGTATTTCCACAAAGGGAGAGGTAGGTTATCTGGGACTTTAAAGAGTACAAATGATGAGCCATTTCCTCCTTAGGGCTGGAGAAAATTGGCAAGAAAACCCGGAGACATATGAAGACAGCTTCTACAAAAGGAGCCTTGATAATGATAACTATGTTTTCACTGCTCCCTACTTTAACAGTAAGTATTGCTTTGGAACTCAGTTTTCTCAATTATGTTTTTTAAAGCAAATTATTGTTACTACCTTCTCTTCCCCAGTCAATATATTTCATGTTAACTGCTCAGAATAGCCACAGCATATGCAAAACATTAGGAAAATAGAAAAGAAACATCCATTTAGCTTAAGAGGTAAAATGCATGCATAGCAAAGTAATGTAGAATAGCATATCTAGCAGGCAGCTTAATAAATAGAAACATATGTAGTTCATCCTTCATGTCACAGCTGAAATATGTGAAAGAATGTTTAATGAATTAAATAGTTGATTAATTGCATTTTATCAGTATTAATTACATAAGGTAGCATTTATAAAAATAATAGCCCATCTTTTAAACTATTTTATCAGGTTCTTTACAAAAACAAAAGACTTTCTAATTTAATTCTCCTGAGCTCGGTCTGAGCATAGGTATTTTTTACTCCTGTTTTTACAAGTGTCAAAACTGAAGTTTAGAGAATTTCAGTTTTGTCCAATGGTTTTTAAAAGGCAAAGTAGTGTTATGAATCCAAAGTCATTCTTTCTACTCCAATTTAGCAGCCTACCCAATATTTTTGCAGATGTCATAAAGCAGAGATTTGGTGTTCATCTTTTTTTTCAGTTTTATATTTTGACTAATTAATTTATTTATTATAATTGATTTTATTTTTTAAATACATGACAACAGAATGCATTACAATTCTTATTATACTTATAGAGCACAATTTTTCATATCTTTGTATATAAAGTATGTTCATGCCAATTCATGTCTTTATGCATGTATTTGGGTTTTTTATTTTTGCATTACAATTCTTATTGCACATATATACCACAAGTTTTTATATCTCTGTTTGTATCTAAAGTATGTTGACACCCAATTCGTGTCTTCATACACATACTTTAGATAATGATGTCCATCACATTCCACCGTCCTTGCTGATCCCCTGCCCCCTCCCTTTCCCTCCCACCCCTCTTCCCTATCTAGAATTCATCTATTCCTCCCATGATCCCCCTCCCTACCTCACTATGAGTCAGCCTACTTATATCAGAGAAAACATTTGGCATTTGTTTTTTTGGTATTGGCTAACTTCATTTAGCATTATCTTCTCCAACACCCCCCATTTACCTACAAATTCCATGATTTTATTCTCTTTTATTGCTGAGTAAAATTCCATTGTGTATATATGCCACATTTTTTAATCCATCCATCCATCTAGGTTGGCTCCACCGTATAGCTATTGTGAATTGTACTGCTATAAACATTGATGTGACTGTGTTTGTGTTCATCTTTTACACTGTGAAATAAGATCAAATCAAATTGAGTAATTCATGCTCCTAAATCAATAGATATCAATTCATGGACTTCCAGTTAACCCAGTATATAAAGGAAGATGAGAGAAAGAAGAGATGACATGCTTCTTATAGATTTTATATGCAAGATTTTTTTTTTCTTCTTGGCACCTATGGTTGAACTCAGGGATGCTCAACCACTGAGCCACATCTCTAGTCCTTTTTTTATTTTTAATTTTGAGACAGACAGTTGTTTAGGACTTTATTATATTGTGGACACTACCTTTGAACTTGTGATCCGTCCGCCTTCGCCTCCTTGGGCTGCTGGGATTACAGGTGTGTGCCACCATGTTTGGCTATATGCTAGAATTTTTAAGAAAAACACTATATAGTATCCATTGAAGAAATTGAAATCAATTGAAGAAATCAGTTTTATGATTTATCTAGATTGGTCTGATTTTTATTTTTTAGAAAGTGGACCAGGTGCATATGAATCAGGCATTATGGTAAGCAAAGCTGTGGAAATCTCTATCCAAGGAAAACTTCTTAAACCTGCGGGTAAGCATATAAGAACATATAAACATGACCAGAATTAAAAACATATAGTTAAATATAAAATTGGAGATAAAATTAACTTGATAGTATACAAAGTTGAAGAATTTTCAAAGTGGATATGTTAATATATTTAAGTTTATGCAATCACTTTAGTGTAATGTATGACATTTAGTGTGATATAACAGAATTTCAAATACAAAATATTAAATCTAGAATTGATCTTGTGACCCTACCATGCTCTCCTACTTTCAATACATACAATATTATGTGGCCAAGGTTGTAAATATTTTTAATAATTTAAACTTAAAGCATTAGGTTTGTATCACTGGGGGAAAAGATACATCATAGCTAACCTATACCCTAGATTACTATATATCTGAAAAAGAAAGATAGGGCTCTATTGCATATACAATAAAATATGGAAAATGACTTTTGGTAAAATAATTGAACAAAGAAAAAACATTGTAAAACTTAGGATCAATGAGAATTTGAAGTGGACAAATGCAATACTATCTTTTTATTTTTTCACTATGGGATTCAGTATTGTTTGAAGTTTAGAAAGAGCATATATTAAAATTGGGTCATATGGAAGTAGGGAGATTGTTTTGATGTTACTGAGGGTGATTCCATTTCATGAATTCACTCCTTCCCTCATTCTCTCATTCACATTTTCCTTCCTTAACTCCATCAGTTATTCTCTTAGCAACTGGTTCACTTGCCCATGTGCTCACTCATCTACCCACTCTATCAATAAGTATTTCCTAAGCACCAAGCACATGCACTGATAGGATTAGGGCAACCTCTTAAAATATACTGCTTGAATGACTTCATGTTGATGAAGTTATCCCTGACACTCCTTTTTTTAGCTTATAGTATTAGTTAATTGGCCAGATTCTGGTTGTCAAATAAAACTGTTTTATGAATATTAATTACAGTTTATGGAATAGTTTGAGAGCTATTTACATTATTTATTAATGAAGATCCTAAGAAATACATCTTTATAAGAATATTATATTTGAAACCATCATTTATTTGCTATTGTATAAACTGTCAAAAGTGCTAGTATACTTAATTATCACTTTAAATTAATTAAAATTATTTTTCAGTTGTTGGAATCAAAATTGATGTAAATTCTTGGATAGAGAATTTCACCAAAACCTCAATCAGGGATCCGGTAAGATAATTTTTTAAAAATTTTTATGTTATACTTAATATTGTAAAAATTCAACCTAGAAAAAATACCATTATACAATAACAAAATAATTTTTAGTGACACTAACTATATTAAAATAGAAATATTTACTCCTATTTTTGAAGCTTTTTGTTTACATTAATAAATAAAAAGGTAGTTCAAATTTATTACTTGAAATGCTACTATATATTTTGATTGATATTTCTTATGCTAAAACTTTCTCTTATGATCTAGACTATTATTTTATTCTAGATAAATCATTCCAAAACTCTAATTATAACAATCATAACTAATTAATGTTATTTAATATATTTGAAATCAATTTTTTTTAAAAAGTGTGAAATGATAATTGTATCTCTGTCTTTCAGTGTGCTGGTCCAGTTTGTGACTGCAAAAGAAACAGTGATGTAAGAAAACTCTTTAAAAATATATTTAACTACAATAGGTTATTGTGTTACTCTTGCTCACTGAGATTTGAAAGATAAAAAGGGGTATATGAATTTTTAATCTTATGCTAAAAAGATTCTGGGGAAATGTGAAATAGGTAAGAATGAAAATAGGTATGAATTTGAATTTATGTGCTTTCGATTCCTAATTTTATTTTATATTTTTCTTATTTGGCAGTGCTGAGTATTAAAGCCAGGGCCTTATATATGCTAGGCAAGTGCCCTATCACTGAGAGAGAAGCACTAATTTCTAGCCATAAATGCCTTTTAAAATATTCATGTAGTATGGGTAGATTACAAAAATCATATTAGATTCTTTTTCCATACTTGTCTTTAGCTGTATTTCTGGATGGGAAATTTCCAACCAAAGCAATCTTTTGGTTCCCAATGTGGCTTCACTCATCTTCTGCACTTTCTTTTTATTTGTTCACACTGTTATATAGTAATGGAAAACATTTTTTAACTAAACTTAAAAATAGTTATATAGTTTATAGTTACATAGTTTATTTCAAAAATTTGTTTACAAGTATTGGATTATTTTGTATTACTCCCATTTCTCTTTGAGAAATTAAAAAAGAAAATGTGGATTAACTGTTCAAAAATTGAAGAGGCTACAAATATAATACTTGACAATGGCAAGGATTATAAAGGCTGACAAATCCCACAATTTTCTTCTGGTCTTTCTATGTGAAATGTCCAAGGGAAACAGGGGTATCATTTTTACATCTGCAATATTATAAACCAGTAATTTTAATTGTTTTTCTAGCTTTCTCATTTTTTTAGACTATTTAGCAGGTGTTTTTTAAAGCAAAGGTTTTAACAAGGTACTTCCACATTAGGGAAATGTATTATGTTCCCAAATGGTAAGCAATGTGTTTTTATTTATTAAAAGTTATTGATTTTCTCTGGGCCCAGTGGTAAAAGCCTGTAATCCTAGTGGTGCTGGAAGGTGAGGTAGGAGGATCACAAGTTCAAAGCCAGCCTCAGAAACTTAGCAAGACCCTGTTTCCAAATAAAAAATGGCAAGGTCTGGGGATGTTTCTCAGTGGTTAAGCATCTCTGAATTCAGTCCTTATATATTTAAAAAATTAAAAAAAATACAAAATACAAAAATATGCAATATATAAACACACACACATTTTCTTATTTTTAAACTGGGTGGTAACTTTTCCTACATTTCAGGGTGATTTTTTTTTTAACTCAGCCATAAGGATTTTGTTTTCATCTTTTAATCTATAATTATCCAACCAAACATTTTTAATACAAAAATATAAAATAGTTATAATCCCTTGATTGATTTTTTTTCTTTTTAATCTGTGAAGTATATTTATGGTTTTTGTCAGTTTTTTCAGTTTGCTGTGACCAAAAACTTTTCTGATAAGAAAAGTTAGAGAAGGAAAAGTTTATTTAGGGTTCACAGTTTCAGAGGTCTCAATCCATGGACAGTTTGCTCCATTCCTTGAGGCCTGAGATCAACTGATTTTATCAGTTGATAGCATCTACCTTAATATGTTACTAGTTGGACATTATTTTCTAGTTTCTAGGCCTAACATTATTTCAGAAGAGTGGGGTGAAGGAATGTGGCTCAGGATATCACACCAGGAAGCAGACAGTGAGCTTTCCTCACCACAGACAAAATATAAACCCCAAAGGCATGGCCCAATCCACCCAGCTCCTCCAGCCACACTACCTGCTTACAATTACCAAATTAATCCCTATGGGGAGATTAATGCACTGATTAAGACTCTCATAATGCAATCATTTCACCTCAAAACTTCCTTTAACTGTTTCACACAAAAATTTTGGGGGGAAACCTAATAGCTAAATTGTAACAGGAACTGGTTTATAATTTTTTTTCTTCTCATAATATTAAATATATATTTAAAATGATGAAATAGTGACATATCATCAAATATTTTTGTCCAATTTCCTGGATCATTTATATGACTTATGTGATAAAGATTAATTGGATATTTGGTGGAATAGATATCAAGCCCTTGTGATTTAATATCAATATATGCTTTCCTATAATTTTATCAGAATTTCCTATACATATATGCTAAAGAAAAATAGTTGATTTTTCCCTATTTTTGTTGTTCTGATCATTAAAAAATAATAGAATAATGATAGTGCAGTCTTTAACTCTTCCTATAGTGTGTTGACTATTATTTTTATTTTGATAGGTAATGGATTGTGTGATTCTAGATGATGGTGGGTTTCTTTTGATGGCAAATCATGATGAATATACTAACCAGGTATGTAACTCAAGAAGGAGCTACGGGGTTTCTAATGCGTATTTCGGTGATCAACATTACAGAACCACTACAAACAGTGTATATAAATTTATGCATTATTTTATTAATGCCACATAAAATTTCAAGTGATTAATATAAACTATAATACACACATGCTAAATGTAGCTTTTCTTTGTTTTCTAAACACTTTTACTTTTTGTCACCAATAGTTATCATTAAAGACTTTAACATGATATGAACTTATTTTCAACTTTTAGAAATTTAAAAAGTTATTGCATATTAAATATTTATCAGTTGATAGCATCTACCTTAATATGTTACTAGTTGGACACTATTTTCTAGTTTCAAATTTACAAATTGGCATCATATAGGCTATTAGGCTCACCCAAGAAATTCTCATTTTGAATCTATGTTTCTGGTGTGCAAGCATTTTCTCTCTCTCTCTCTCTCTCTCTCTCTCTCTCTCTCTCTCTCTCCATATCAAAAGATATCTCTACATTGGACTATTTATTGAATAACAGTTTGTTTCTTTGTTAGAGCTCAATAGCTAATGATTGCCCCTTTAGGTGAGTCTCCCCCCAGCTCACCACAGCTCTTTTATATGATACTTATCATTTCCTGGAAGGCATTTTCTTTGTGTTTCATTGTATTTATTTAACCTATACAACAAGATGCTTTGATACATGATTATTACTACTGTCAATTCAATTAACAATCTGACATAATTATCCTTTTTGGGAGGTGGGAAGAGAACCTAAAATCACATTTCCAGTATGTAACACAATATTATTAACCGCAGTCTTCGCTTGCACATTAAATCTCTAGGCCTTTTTAGCCTGTATAACTGCAACTTTGAGCCATCTGACCCACATTTCCTGGTTTCCCATGACCAATGCCATTCTACTAACCTAGGATGCATTTTACTGTGACATTGATGTGTAATAATCTGTGCCCATTTGACCCACAAATAAAATAAACTGAGTAATGAGAATACTTAATCTCATTTTGGTTCTTTTCACATTGCCACATGCAGGTTTCTCATTTGCTCTTGTTTCTAAGCCCTTGTTTTGGTTCACAATTTCTTAGTTGTATTTCTTTTCACTGTATTGATTCAGCTGTTCATGTTTGGCTTAAATTTGAAACTTTGTTATTTTTTTTTTATCAGATTGGACGATTTTTTGGAGAGATTGATCCAAGTTTGATGAGACACCTGGTTAATATATCAGTTTATGCTTTTAACAAATCTTACGATTATCAGTCAGTATGTGAGCCCGGTGCTGCACCAAAGCAGGGAGCAGGACATCGCTCCGCATATGTGGTCAGTATCATCCATGGGTGAATTAATTTAATGGGACATTCAAGCATAGATCAATATAATGACATTTTTATTATTTTTATAGCCATCAATAGCAGACATATTACAAATTGGCTGG
The DNA here is from genome assembly GCF_021218885.2 of Marmota monax. Taxonomy (NCBI): domain Eukaryota; kingdom Metazoa; phylum Chordata; class Mammalia; order Rodentia; family Sciuridae; genus Marmota; species Marmota monax. The sequence continues at coordinate 2,985,861 of NW_026694038.1, forward strand.
TGGGCCACTGCTGCTGCCTGGTAAGTCAGATTTTTAGTTTTATTAGTAAAGAAAAAAAGTTGTTTTAAAATAGTAAAGTATTTGATGAAATTATGAATTTTGTGACAGGTAAATTATAGTAATTTTTCATTTCCCTTAATACATACTGAAAATATTTATAAAGAGTTGTTCTTAAATGATCATAAGAAATTCACAATTAATTTCTTTACATGAAAACAATATTATGATCAGTGAAACCTCACCTTCTCTAGAGACTTTTTCTCTGTGATTCTGAATTCAGCATAATTTTCCTTGTTTTGTACTTACTATGAAAGTTATTATTTATTTTCTTTAACGTCCAAATTAGATATCTACATTGATCCAATGTGTAACATGATGACACTTTTCTACTCTTTTACTATTAATACAGAAATTGACACAGTTTTAGAGTCATCATGTTGCTGAAATGAATTCAGTTTTCTTTCCTCTGATTCATTTCTCCTACCTCCCACTCCCACCTCTGTCCTGTTACCTATGGAAAAGAGTTGTTTAAACTGTCTATGGAGACACTGTGGGAAATCTGGAAAGTCACATTTCTTGTTCTTTTTTTCTAACCAGTCAGTCTTGTGTCTAGGACTTATTATTTCCTCCTCCCTTTTTTTCTTTTTTTAACTTTTTTTCTTTTTTTAAAATTTTTATATTGTCACCCTACTATATTGTCTTTTCCTTATTCCATGTAGATGAATCTATACAATTCATTTGATATTGAGGTTTTTCCCGTTAAAATTAAATGATCATATCATTCTATTAAAGTGGTAAAGGATATTTTAGATAAAAACCCTCCTTTTTCCCCCAAGAATGATATTTCTGGGTATGTTGGTAATATTTGTATAGTAAGAATGTTTTCTATATCTTGTAGTGATCCAAAATACTTTATAATATTTTTTGGCTCAAGTCTACCCTGCCTTTTCTAAATGATTCTGTTCCTGATGATTCTGTACAAGATTTGGATCAATTGTCTTTTATAATGAAGCTGAAATGTGCCATATGTTCTTTGTATAATTTATATACAAATTATTTCATGAATGTCACATTATATATCACAAATATATTCTTTATCACAAATAGCTCACAAGCCCAATTCTGTGGAATAAACAAGGTCCTTTTTGTTTCAACATTGTTTTAAAAGACAAACAGAAAATCCTGTACATAAAAACCTGAAATACTGACATTTTGCTTGTTAGAGTTACCAGTCCTGTATGATAGTACTGCATATTCAGCTCCTTTCACACATTTATGTCTAAAACTTGGCTTCAGACACCTCTGTCTTCATGACTTTATGATTTTTAAAAGGTTCAGTATTTTATATAATCTAAGAAATACTTATATGGGAATGCTCCAATCCTTTTTCAATGAACAAACTCTAAAATTTTCTCAAATCAATAAGAAGGAAATATGTACTTACGTGCATGTATGCTTGCAAAAATACTCATATTTTATTATAAAATTTATAGTAATTATTCATTTTAAAAATCCAGGTCTATTCTCCAGCAGTTTCTCTTGAGTTTGACTTTCCCACGGCTCCTGGAGGCAGGTATGTAAATGGTCAGATATTAACAACTATCAAAATTTCTTTTTAGATGTGCTGAGTTCAGTAAGTTCAAAGAGAAAATGTTTGTGAGAAAAAGATCATCCATTTGACATTTTGGCAGATTGAAGTTTTCATCAACAATTCCCTAGTTCACATTGGCCTCTATTTGGCAATATATTTATTTTATGGATACTTATTGGGTACCTTTTACAGGCTGTGAGGATAAAACAGGTCAATTGAAGCTTGTAGCCTTCCATATTAATTTTGCCCTGTGAGAAATGACTCTGGGGACTGACTAGTGTCCCCTCATGGTGGTTATCTTTTTTATTTTTTTAAATATTTTTATTAGAGTTTTATTGTTTTACATAGTAGTTGGGTTCATCCTAACAAATATGATCTTTGTTTTGATTCCCACAGTTGAGATGGAGGATGACGACTTTACCACCTCCCTATCAAAGCAGAGCTGCATAACAGAACAAACCCAGTATTTCTTTGATAATGACAGTAAATCATTCAGTGGTGTATTGGACTGTGGAAACTGTTCCAGGTATTTTGTTCCTTGATTTCACTAAGAAATTGCATTCACTTTCATAATCATTACAGAAAAGAATGGACTGTCATTAGAGTTAAACATGTCATTGTTTTAAACTGACATGTCAGTTGTTGTAAGCTTCAAAATTTATAAATTTTAAAATTCTAAATATTACAAATTGTAATTACATGATTAGGATAATTGGTTTTATTGTAGGCAGAACAGAAAATTTTAAATTTCATTTTAAAAAATCCATATTTAAAAATCTTCTAACATAGAAAAAGTTAAAGAATTATATTAACTCTAATATAACTTAAATTATATCAGTAGTTATAAGCCAAACATGTGTTTTTTTTTTCACATAAGGTAACTAAACAGGTTTTCAAAATCACAGTCTGGGGTTTTTCTTTGCTTTGTTTTTACCTCTGGTTATCTCTGACATGAAGAATTGAATATTATCTTTGACTTGAAACTGAAGGAAATAGAGATAAAATATCATTTCATAAGGTCATGGTTAATGTTAGTATTTATAAAATATCTTTAAAATATTTTGGAAGAGATGGAAAATGTAAATGGTTATAATGGGAAAGAGAAGAAGGCGAGAGGAAGACTTTAGAAGGTTTGGGGGGAAAGTGATAATCCATGCCACAGGATTCCTGAGAAGCCAGCAGCAAGTCACAGCTTTCATAGCACAGAGTTGAGACACTTTACTTTTAGAGACAGAATGCAAGTTACTACAGAAGAAATGTTAACAGAGGGTAGAGGAAATATGAGGAGGCAAGGTAATCTGAGATCATGTAAGGGCTGAAATAGTTGCTAGGGGATTTGGAAAGGCAGTCTATAACAGTTGAAGTGTTGTTTTTTTTTTTTTTTCTTTTAAAGAAGGGGTTATCATGAATTTTAATAAACATGGTTAGTGTGTTTTATGACTTAATTTTGAAAACAACTATGTCCAAGAAGGAGGTAGAAGGTATGAATAGGAGAGGAATACGGAGAAGACAAACATGAAATCAAAAAAGCAGATCAACTTGTTTGGAGCACTGTAAGCCATTAACTGCAAGGAAATGGACTTGTAGCAAATGACAGGAAGACATCGGAGTTTAGGGTCCTTGGACCTGTCATTAACTGAGGTCCAATAATAATGCATACCTCACAAACTAAGTTAATCCATAAGGTGTATATAAATATATATATTTATTCAAGACATTTGAGTCATGGTTTTATTTGATTTGCTTTATGTTTGTGTTCCAAATTCAATGGAAAAAAGTAGTGAAATTCCATTTCTAGGGAAAAATATGTAATCATAATAAAATTTCTTTAGTGGTATTTTGCATTTTTACTTTGGTTGCACAGGAGAACAGATGCACCTTAGGGTATGGCTAAAATAGGATGGAATTTAAAGCTCTTGATTCTGTCTCTGTATTGTCCAATGCAGGAGTTACCAGCCACAAGTGGCTATTTAAATTTCCATTAAAGTGAAATAAAATTAATTGAAGTAGTGTGCCTCAGTCACACATGTCACATTTCAAGTGCTTCATAGTTTCTTGACTAAAGTATTCCCTATTGAACAGAGTAGAAAACATTTCCATCTTCACAGAAAGTTTGATGAGCATTATTAATCTAGTCTTTATTCTGCCCTTAGCTTGGGTAAGATGTTGAGTCACTTTTGTGCTCCTCATTTTCTTACCTATAAAATATGGCATTTTTGGCATACTTTTAAAGGTCTTTAAACATAACAAATTAAACTTTTTTCCCCTAAGTGTCAACAAAAATTAGTACAGATTTTGCAATGAAGTCTAACACTTTAAAATTGTCGTAGTTATTTACCATTCATTTGCGAGAGGTAACATGTCCATGTTCATAAATAAGAGTGTGGTCATCTCTCTTTTCTAAAATCATACTCATTCTGTTGTACTAATTTGTTAATAGTGATATTTTGTGTTTCAAAGTCATATTTGCTTCTCGTTTTAATATGTGACAATTTGGGGAAACTTCCATTCTTTCCCCAAAAGCTACTTTTCATTTTATGTGTTACTTTAACATTTGTTTTCCAGAATCTTTCATGTAGAAAAGCTTATGAACACCAACTTAATATTCATAATGGTGGAGAGCAAAGGCACATGTCCTTGTGACACACGGCTGCTTATACAAGCTGAGCAGACTTGTATCCTTTGATGTCAGATGTTCAGAACACAAAACAATCTTAAAGATTTTATCCTTGTCATGTTGTTTATGATCATTAGAGTACTATGATCCCCCACAAGGGAAGAATGGTTCCCTTACCCAAAATGTGGTTTAAATGTACAAACTGATTAAGCTGTTCACACACCATTAAAATCCCCAAGTTATCAGGTTGATTGTGTTGGATGAGAGTGATGGCATAGATATCTCTTGCTTGCTTGTGGGAATAAACACATTTCATTGTACTTTTTTAATTGTGTGGGAAAAAAAATGTCCTTAACAAGTCTCTTTAGCGGATGGTCCAGACCCCTGTGATATGGTTAAACGACCCAGATACCGGAAAGGGCCTGAGGTCTGCTTCGATGACAATGTTCTGGTAAGACAATGCTTTCACTGGATTAACACATTATAACTTAACGGTCATTGTCCACAAGAACTTAAGGAGATAAGCTGCAATTTAAACTCAAGCACATGTCCTATTCATAGTTTTTCTCATTAGCATGATGTATTTGCTAGTTCAGATTTTTCATTTCAGTAGTTTCCATGGTTAGCATAAACTTAATGGTTGCTTCTTCTTTCTGTCTTTCCCACAGAAATTGTACTTTCAAACACAACTCCAGTCAATTTACTAATAATTAAAGGTCACAAATTTGATGATTTTAAAGACTTTCTGATAAATAAGAACTTATAGTGACTGTTACTTATGTTGTATGTATTGCCTACCTTCATTTATATTTAAACCCTGAAAATACAAAAGTTATTTTGATTATGATATTTATGTTAGTCTGTGTTTAGTCTTCACTCAGTCTGTTTTAGAACTTATATAGCTAATGTCCTGCTTTGTTTTACATAGTTTCTGATTCTATCAGATATTAGATTTGTATTATTTCTCTAGATTGTATTAATGTTTTTCTCTATTATTTGAAATATAACAGGTCAGTTATACAGGATTAGTTTGATGAAATACTGCAAAGCATCTTTAATATGTTATTTAAAGATGATCATCACTATTTTTGCTATAATTCAAGTGTCTTTCTCTAATAAATACTATTCTTACTATGTACATAATAAACTTTAAAAATATACTTTAAAAACTATTATTATTTAAAAATTATTATTATTATTATTATCATAATTAAACCTAGGGGTACTTTAACATTGAGATGCATCCCCAGACCTTTTTATTTTGGGACAGGATCTTGCTCGAATGCTGAGGTTGGCCTCAAACTTATGCTCCTTCTGCCTCAGGCTCCCAAGTCATTGGGATTACAGACATATGCCACTGCATCCAGCTAAAATTATTTTAATTATTAGAAATCTCAAAAGCCAGATAAAAATCTCTCTCCACTTATTTTAATGATTTTAAGTATAATATTTTACAATTCTGATTTTCTATTATGTCTGTGTAGTGAGTGGCTTGCTCACACCAATGAGCATGTACATATGGGGCATGAATTCTAATAGCATGTAAGAACAGCCCTTGATGAATGTTTATTTTTCTAATATTTATTTATTTAGAATAGGTTTAGCTACTCACGTATATACATAGCCACATTTGTTCCACAGAGGATAAGGCATTTTCACAGACACATTCTAGCTAACTAGGTAATATTAATTAAAAATGGGGCAAAGAAAATAAACTTAGTGGTAGAGAATAAGATTAAAAATGCAAGAGCTGTTAACCAGTAAATCCCAGATATCTCTGTGATGAGTTCTGACTATTCATCTTGATAGTGAAAATGATTCAGAATTATAACTGAGTCGTTTTTCAGTTTTACCCTGTAAGAAATAAAATCCAGACATGAAGACTTCTGTTACTCTGTCTACTACACCTTCAGGATTCTTGCTTACATACAATCTTTCTTCAAAGAAAGATTTTTGTAAGTCCAAGGACAGTGTCACTCCTTAGGGAAACTTCACTCATCAATTATTTGTGACCAACCTTCAACAGTGCAAAGACAGTTTACTCAGATGAACTTTAAAAATGGTATACAAAACCTATGCCCTAAAACAATTTCCTTCTAAGGGCTGTATATTTTGACCAACAAATTAAAAATATTTGACTCAGACAAAAATTTCCATCCATTCAAGTTCCCATAAATTGTGTATTGGGTTGTGTGTGAAAGTACAGCTCTTGCTCAGTAGCTTGGTGTGCTAATAATATGTTTCTTTAGCAGTGGAGTATTTTGGTAATGCTTATTTGCAATGGTCACTGTGAATCTGCTCTGGATGGAGGCTCACATTAACTGCTAATTGCCAGCAAATTGCATGAAATCTCATCTTGTATGTCTTCTTTTCTGTGTTTTCTTTCCTTTCCCTGTACTTGCTACTTTGCCCGTTATTAATAGGATCAACTTATATGCACAACGAGTCGTGCCTGTACCATGATGTCAGCTCCTATCTTCATTTTACTGCAAGTTTTCATGTGGTGTGGATGGTCAGTCACTTTCTCTAATTTTTATTTCTTTTTGTTTTTCACTTGAAATTTTAGAAAATAACCCATATTCCTAAATCCTCAATAATGTCCTGAAGCAAGGTTATTAAAATTCTAATACTAATATTATTTTGTAAATTGCGGATTTCTAATGGTACCTAAGTTTCTCATCCTAAACAGAACATAACAAAGTCCTATATTTATTTTAAAATCATTTTCTCATAACATGTTTGTGTAAAGATTGTCACTGCTTACAAAAATGTATATAGCCTTTATGATAGCACACTTTTACTAAAGAGAAATACCTAACAGCAGCTAATTTATATTTTTAAATGCTAGCATGAAATTAATTCTGATTTTCTTATCAACTGGTCTAGTTTAATTAACTTAGAGTTTTATTCCCCAAATATTGATATTCTTATTGAAATAAGTGTTTCTAATTTCTAAGTTTATTTAATTAAATATTTCTTCTATTAAATCAAAATTATCATTTTTACTAATATTTAGAGTACTTTCTGAATTATGTAAGCAATGCAGATAAGTAGGTGTTTGGGAGATGCATTTGTGTTCAGAGTTCTATTTATTGTTACATGTTTTCATTTCTGATGCTCTGGAATAATCATGATTGTGCTACTAGAGCAACTTCTGTTGTAGTCTTTCTTCATCAGTCTCTAGGTATTCATTGATTAGGAAACCACTAGATGGAGATATGGCCATTACTAAGAATGCAATGAGCTCCTGGGGGTTGGGAGACTACAGGAATAGAAGGATTCTCAGAAAATAGCCTGATTTGTTTTGGGATAACAAGATAATCCTTATCATGAAAAAAATATTCCAAGTCAAAGGTATTTTAGCCAGTTTTATTAATTAAGGTAAAAGGCCCAAATTAAATAATCCCTCTTCATAACACTATCTTGATATATAGGCAGCTATTTGAAATATAACTTTATCAAATCCCTTAAGAAGTACTCAGTTACATAAGATGGACAAAAACATCAATAATTGTTATCAGCCACCTGCCTGCATAAGAAATAAGTAAATGATGGAAGAAGGAATTCTATGCAATTTGCTCAAACTGGGGAGAAACAGATTGTCTCTGTCAGGGTCACACAGAAAGTTACAATTTATAGAAATGAAAGTGAGTTGATATACACATATAGATTTAGTCTGTGCTACACTGGCTCAGGAGAGGCTTGATCTCCACCCTCAGTTTTCTTGACCTCCCTAGGAAGGGAGAACTAGGCCCAGCCCCTCAGCCTCCACTCCCAGTATGATGAAGTTGTTTTCAATTTGAGAGGGGTCCCCAATTTCATAGGGAGCCTGCTTCAAAATCATGCAGTACACTCGCATGCACTTGTCCAAATATATGTATTTGTTAATTTTATGTGTTCTAATATAGCAGTAATACTAAGGAGGTAATACCCAAGATATTCATAGAATTCGTCACTGGATAGTGAGAGCATTAATTTTACTCACCTTTTCTATAGTGAGAGCAATCAAGAACTATGTAATGTTTTGAACAACCAACAATAAAAAATAAATAAATAATTTTAAAAAAGCAAGTAAAAAAAAAATTTAAGTGAGAGGTTTAATTTTAGATGTTTTGGCTTGAGTGAACATCATTATTATAAAGTGAATGTCAGAGATGACAGGGAAATAAGTCTTCTCATTCATCTATTCCTCATTAGTTGGAAGACCTGGGCTTAATGGAACCTCCTGATGATCTGCGTGCTCATCATGCCCTGTGTCGCAATCAAGAGCATGAAGAGAGAACCTACAGAATGGGAGAAAATCTTTGCCACCTGCACCTCAGATAGAGCAATAATCTCCAGGATGTATAAAGAACTCAAAAAACTTAACATCAAATAAGTAAACAAATAAATAAACAATCCAATCAATAAATGGGCAAAGGAACTGAAGGTTCCATTAAGCCCAGGTCTTCCAACTAATGAGGAATAGATGAATGAGAAGTGCAGTAGACTAGGCAATGGGGAATGGAGGGAAGGAAGAGGGGGTGGGAATAGGAAAGACAGCGGAATAAATCTGACATAATTTTCCTATACATATATGAAAGCAACACAGTCAATCCTACCCTCATATACATCCATAACAATGGGATTATATCTTATAAGACTAAGATATATTCTATGCTTGTATGATTATATCAAAATGGACTCTGCTGTCATGTATAGCTAAAGAACTGATAAATTAAAAAAATAAAAATAAAGCGATCATCCCCTTTAAAAAAAAATATAGTGAGAGCAAAATACATTGACTTTTTTCTATGTAAATTTCATAACCAGAACAACAACCAAAAAAAGGTTAAGAAAATTGAGTTTCCTTTGCTTAGCAAACAAAGTATTTGAGCTATGGTTGGTTTCCTGAGATACCTGCCTTCCAAGACAGAATACTTATTCTACAGTTATATAGTCAAAGGTATATAACAGCACAAGGTAAACACATGCCAGTTGGGTATAGATAGACTCTCTTTGAAACATTTAAAGGAAACGTTCTTGTATCCTGTATAGTCCAAAAAGGATATGGATTGTGGGTATACAATTATGAACCTCCACACTGTGAGGAGTTCCTTAAAACACAAGTGTTCAAATGAGATCTTTTGGCAGTGTTTTCATGAAGATTTCAGTGGTGAACAACAATAGCAAGTAAATAAAGATCAAGATGTTAATTAAAGCAGAAAATAAGCCAGTAATTTCTCCATTCAGAAACTTTTATTTTATGTAAACCTACTTTATAAAAGGATGCTATGGATACATAAATATTGAACATGCATAAAAATATCTATATGTTTATTCATCTTTCTACATTTAAAAAGTTTAACACATTCTACCTATCACATGGATTTATGTAGTTGGGTGATAAAATACTATATATAAAGACAGCTTATGTATTATGGGCATTATTGCTATCAAAGGATTTAATGTATAGTATCTATCTACCTTAAAATTTTTAGCATATATTTTCTTTGGAGCTTAGGGTGACTTTAGTACAGACTTACCTGAACTCAATAATTAGTCTTTAATTCAGAAAAGAGCAAAACGTCCTTAGCCAAATGTCTGAAACACTTTATTTAAATAGATTAAAATTCTATTATTTGTGCAATTAGTTGTTCCAGGTTCTAGTTGTGGAAAGAAAGACATGGAAAGATTTAGTTTTAACAACAGCACATTGAAGAGATTTTTAGAGTTATGTTTCTTTCAGCAAGTTATGGAGAAGGAAAAGAAACAAAGAATTCTCAGGTGACATATTATTAAGTCTTTTGAGAGAAGTCCCATATAAGAAGTCTAGTAAAAAATAGTCTTATATTAAACACACACACACACACACTGTGTATGTGTGTGTACTGCATCTTTTTCTATTTTAATGTTAAACTGAAATAAGGTACCAAGCTGTTATTTTCTACTGAAATGATTTTTAAAATGATACTGATTAATCTGGTCAGGTGTCAGTGGAATTTTAGCCTCTACAAGACAGAAAACACTGTTTCCTCCCACAATGTGTTCATTTGTGATTTAAAATGGTTAAAAAAATGTATCTCATATTTTACTTCCACGTCATAATTTCTGTTCTTATTGCATATGATTGCAGCATGTAAAACATGATCAGGAAATTAAGGGGTCAGATTTTTTTCAGTGTGAATCGACATACAGCCTACAGGGACTCCAAATAATTTATCTAACCTACCACCTCTGAAATTGGTAGACATCTCATCATCACATGGAGGAAATGGTGGGGGCGGGGAGATATATATATATATATATATATATATATATATATATATATATATATATATATATATATATATTACACACACGCAATGAAGTAGGAGCCAGAGAGCAAAATACATTTCTAGAATATAAAGATATGTTTTATATTCATAAGAATTTCCTCAACCAAGTACATCTTTTACATGAAAATGAGTTGTATGTATACAACAGTTTTTAATACTTTGCCAGAATTGCAGAATACTCCTGGCTGAGTGACAGTTAGGTCTTCTTTTGAGTATTACTTTATGTCTGTGGCCTTATTAACCAGTCAGCATGTGTACTGCTTCATTGAGTGCCTACTATTATTTATCAAATGCTGCACACCTACTGTGTATCATGCCACTCCTGTATGTGTGAGATACTTAGGGGAGATATATATCTCCACTCATGTACACATACAATTTTTTTTTTTAAATCTAAAATTTGAATGTAACAAGTACCCTGTTTTTTATGTAGTTACCCTAACCTATAGGGAACAGTACCCCAAGGAAAAACAGAGCAGTGCAAAGGCACTGAGATAGTACATGCTTAGCCCATTGCAGAGTATGATAGTGTTTTAGGAACAGAGTTGGAGCTGAGGAAAGGAGAAGAATGTGGGAAGATGAAGGGGCAGCCAGGCTCCAGACCACATAAGACATTGTAGGCCTTGGTAAGGAATTTGGATTTTGTTTTGAAAGTGATGAGAAATTTTAAACAAGATATGAAAGGATTTGATTTATGGTTTTAAGAAGAATGCTTTTTGGAGAAGGGATTGTAAAAAGGCAGAGTAGAGGCAAGGAGACAAGTATGGCAACTTCTGCAGAAGCAGGGTAGTGACTGGAACTTGAGATGGTCAGAGGAAAGACAGTGGGTATGTATTTTGAGGCGAGAACTTGGTCGTTATGCTGATGGATACATTTGAGAAAAAGAGGAATCTCAGATGACTAGGAATCTTTAGCCTGATCTGTTTTGGGCAGCTTTTTCACTGCTGTGACTAAAAGAAATGACCAGAACAATTTTAGGCAAGGAAAATTTTATCTAGCGGCTCACGGTTTGAGAAGTCTCGGTCCATAGATATCCAGCTTCATTCCTCAGGGCTCAAGATGAGCATAAGCCAAAGACATGTGAGAAAACATGTCCAGAAAGGAATATTATGTACAGTCCTCATGCTGTCTAGCTTTCAAGAGCATTGGACAAAGAATTATTTTATGCTTCTACTTAGATTGGGAGATACTTTTGAAAGTTAAAGTTTTCCTTTATAAATTCTTTTCTCTCAGCCTTCTTTTTAACAAAAGAATAAAGAGAAAAGAGTTGTACTCTTCAGACACAATTCAAGAAAGAAATTCTATTTATTTACCAAGTGGCAGGCACTTTGTTTATTCTGGTAAACCAAAACAACAACAAAGTTCTTAATTTTTGAAAGCTTAGAATCTTTGTAAAAATCTTAAGGGAAGAACAAAAGAAAATGTTTTTGTTCATTCTTTTATATAACCTATCATTTTGAACCTTCAATTAGTGAATTCTTAAAAGATGTTTATGACAATGATTACATATGAGTTTTTTTTTTTTTCCAAAGAAGTTCACTACATTTAAAGGATGTGGTAAATGTGCAGATTCTAGAACCCAGGAATAAAAGGTAAAGAAGTTCATTTTCCTAGGGAACCAAGTAAGCCACCACTATACTGTGGAGAATCTAAATAGATATAGTCATTGCTAATATTTCATGGTTCTCCAAACAAAACAACCTCTCTTTCTAGCTTATCTTTTCCGGATGTATATTTTCAGAATGTCGTTTCATTATTTGTGGTTCAAATACATTATTTTTCATTTTACTTTAATGCTTTATGAAGGTCCATATATAACATAGCTACCATATGTTCCCCTTAGAAATTGGATAAGAGAAATATGGTAAATGGATTTTTTTTTTTTAATTTACTTACTTTTCCTTATAGTGCTCAGTTACTAGGATCATTATTCTTGGGAATGATAGAACATTATCAAATTTTATTTTTATTTCTTGCCTTCTTAAATATATAGGACTTTTGGTACCATGACACAATATTTTTTATTTAAAAATGGGTATGTTTCTGAAAACAGCATTATTATTTTCTTTTACAATCATCAGAATGTACAACTAAAAATTTAAAGCATTTGTCAAATGGTTCTAGGGAAATTGCTTTACTCAACATTGCTGAACAATAAAATCTAGGTGACTGTTATTTATATGGATCCCATTTAGAGCAATTTTACAAGGTGAGTTCAAAGTGAACTACATATGGGTTACTCTGAAAGATGCCCTCCTAAATGTTTTTCAAGATTTTATTTTTTCCTTTCTTTCCAACAGGAGGACTATACCGACTGTGGAGGAGTTTCTGGATTAAATCCCTCCCTGTGGTCTATCTTTGGACTCCAGTTCCTACTACTTTGGCTGGTATCTGGCAGCAGACACTACCTATTGTGACCTAAAACCAAAATCGTCATAAGTCCAGTCCAGACCCTGCCAACACATGAGCCCTCAATTACATTAAAATAGGGTCAACTGTCCAATCAGCAGAACATTAGCTGGGCCTGTACCATGCGTAACTCTAAGGCACAGATTCATAAGACACCCACTGGCTGCATGTCAGGGTGTCAGACTCTTAAATTTGTGTGAATGCTGCATCATCTATGTATAACATCAAAGCAAAATTCTGTATGTGCTCTATTGGACAATTTGGGAGTCTGTTGTTGCTTTGTTGGTGATTACATGTAAAAGGGCTCCCCATGCAATTGTTTATGAATCATAAGAAACGTCTTGATTTTGACCTGGAATTTCAACTTGCTGCAGTTTTACCAAGAAAGTCACTAGGGGTGGCGGGGAGTTATGTTTGCCTTCACTTATTCTTCTGTTCAGAATTCCTGCTTTGAGTAGTTAGTGAAGGAGGGCAGGAAAGAAAGTAGTAACATTGATCTAAACTGTTGAAATATAAAAAAATGACTAATTTTCTGCCAAAAATTAGCCATGAATAAAATGCCTTATGAAGAATGACTTCTCTGCCAAAAATAAAACACAATTTAAGACCAATTAAATTTTGGTGAGGTAATGAATTGATGGTTTGACAATGTTAACTGAGAAACTATTAAACTAAAGGTGCTTGTGGGTGAAATTTGAACACGTGACTTATTTCCTCATAAATGTAAGCCCTTAAATGCTTTGACGTAATGTCCTTTTGTTCACAGTACAGTTATGTAGTGCTAGCCAGATATTTTAAAATGCTCTAAGAAAAGCTTGTTGGGGGGAGGGGAATGTTTTTCTTGTGACAAATGAACTTGGGTCACCAAGGGTATTTTGCATGATGCTGCTGCTATTTAACTTTTTGGTTTTTCTCTTACTGTAGAGTGTAGTCCATTGAAAAGTTAACTGAGTGACATTATTGTCATGTAAGAATCTGAACCTTGCGGTGTAAATGCACTTAAGTCATCTTTAAAAACGTTGTTAAACTACTCTGAATATACTGTGCAATGTAAATGCTGAATGACTGGGTCAGGTAAACGGTGAAATGAGAAATAATGGATTTTATACAGATTCGTGCTTTTGCCTGAAAACCTATGTACAGATATTTTAAGTACATAAATCAGATTTAACACATTTATTTTTTGAAAAGTACATATATGTTCTCAATGAAGATTCATCCTAGGTTTCCTCTTTGTTCATTTCAATAGTAGCATGTACAATCCGAAAATTGCTGCTGCTGCTGATTCTGTCCCTCCATTTTAAATGATATGATCATTTAACTAATAGTTCCATGGAATTTGGTGAGGGTTTTACAAATAATCTGAACAAACAGGAAACCTCGAATCTATATGTATGCACATGAACACTTGATTGTGAATAAAATTTGTTTTTATACAGCCTCATTGGTGAAAATGGTTAGTGTAGTAAATTGGATATTTCATTGTAGATTAATATTGTAGCAAAATATTATTTATGCTTTTAAATTATTTTCAGGAATAAACAGTATTTGAAGAAAGGATAAAAACAATGAATGTGTAATTCTAGGAATAGTGAATAATTTTATTGAAGGCTGAAAGTATAAAGATATTTTTTATGGTAAAATGCATTTGTTTTCCAAACATGCCAAATATTGGTGTGTGTATATGCTGGAAATTTTCTTATATATCATTTTAATGTCACAGTTATTTACATTATCCAGCATGCTTTAATATGTTCCACATATCAAAGATATAACCAATTCTTTAGCAATGTTTAAAAGATATATTTGTTTTTAGCTTTGCATACATTTGTAATTCCCTTCTACCACTACTATATCTTAAGTACCACTTGTGTATATTTCCTTATTTAAGTTTTTTTTTTTTTAATTTAAAATAGGGGGAGGGGGAATGGAATCACTTTGCCAACTATTGTTCTAAGAATTGACATCAGTTACCATTTCTAACACATTGTCGTGATTTTGTAGTCCATTCATAACTAGTATTGACATTTTAGAAAACACCAAAGTGATTAATAATGATATGTTTAAATCATGTTGTTTGTTAATGAAATATTTAAAATATTTAAAACTTATTAACTTTTGCTAGACCATTTTAAATCATGAAAGTGTTGGAAAGGGAATATCAAAATATAATGTTAGATTGTGTATATAAATAACGCACATTAAAACAATTTAATTGCTTCCAGCATACAACAAAACTACCTTAAAATTATTTTCAAAGTCTGTTAAATATATCTTCATAGCTAATGTCATTTATATAGTATGTTTTCATCAACTGCATTATTTTGTATTAATCATAATTAAACTTGGCATCTAGTGGCAGGGCCCTATTTGATTATAAAACTATGACGTGACAACCACACACATGGTAACAAATTGGGTAAGAACATGTTCTCTGATTAAAGATTGTCTTAATGACATAGTAGTCTTCATGCTTTTAGCATGTTTTTGTTGTTGTTGTTGTTGTTTGTTGTTCAAAGACAGTAACACTCATCCCATTAAATTATTATGTTAAATTTTTTATTTTTCTGTGAATTATGTCAATAAGAACTTCAATTTTAGTCTGGTATTAGTATTGACTTCCAAAGACTGAAAAGTACAAGAGATAAATAAAAGGCTTTTTAAAGTTTTTTTTTTTTAACTTATTTAATTTTTACTGTACTCACGTAGTTTAATGCAGTTTGTCACTAAAAGTCAGAAAAAGTCTTGCATTGGTGTTTCATAACAAGAATTTTGCATTTCTGGTTTCTTTATCTTTTCTTCATTTGAACAACCAGCATTACTGCCAAACACCAATCGTGGTCCATATTTGTAACAGGTTTTTAACATGACATAGTTAGCAAGTTTGATTGAAAAGATATTTAGGTCCTGGGCCTATAAGATTTTAGTATGATCTTTTTTCATGTTTCTAATGTGTGAGGCATTCTTGCTTAACTTCGAGAAAAATAAAACAAAACAGTGTTGCTGCCATTTGTAAGTTTTCCTATTTATAATATTCTTTTATTAACCTTCAAACTGGCCTTATGGGGTTCAAATAGGCAGTATCCCTTTTAAGTGACCTTTGCAACCCAAGTGTTACTTGCTTATTTGATGCTCTCTTGTATTTTACATCTCATTTAAATCTTTGTCTTGTCTTCACCAAAGCTAAAATTCTGTGTCTTGATTTAAAACTCGTAAGCTATTCTATTGATCATATTAGTTGATATTAAAATCTCTAAAGGTATAGCATCTGACCTAGGGAGACAAAATGGATTTTGTGACTTTTTCACTTGCCCAAATTCCAACTGGTTTATTATTATCTGGAAATTCTATTGTTTTCCATAGTTAACATTTCCAATGTTAATATTGTTAATATCCAGTGTACATTTCTGTAAAGAGCAAATCCAAAGTATCTAGTATTAAAAAATTCCAGAACTTTGAAGAATTACACTGTCCTTACCAATGGTTACATCTGTCGTTTAAGTTCACATAAAAGAAATTATCTCAAATTCCACCAAGACTAATGGGATACTGTTTTGTATAGATGCCAATCGAGTTTACAGTATGACCTGGCAAAATTATCTTTCTTGTTGTGTTGTATGATTGTTGGATCATGCTTTTAGGGAAACTTTTAATGAAATGCCCAGTGTGCATCCATGCAAAAGACCAAGTGGCTTTTGTGAACAATAGCTCTTTTCTCCCCTTTATTATGTTCTCTTGACACTTTTGTGGAAATTAACTAGCCTGATAAAAACATTTTGTAAAAATTTGTATAATACTGTTATAAAAATATTTATAATCCCAGAAAATGTTGTGTTAAATCTTGTGCAAAAACAGTATATTCAGAATAAAAGTTTATCATTTAAAGTCACCACACAGCTTGGATTATTTGCTTTAAAAAAAAATAAGATTCAGTTGAAAAAGACAGAGACCTCTCTCATAAATGTATTTTAGGGACGCAGGTGTTCTGGTGATAAGGATTCTGGATTTTGGAAATAAAATTTAGGATTATGAAAGTGTTTTTTACAGTTAAAAGCATACTTGTAACATTTTTACATAATTCTAAACTTTCTCACCTGTGCCTTCTCCAGGAAGGCGACTTAGGAACTTAGTAAATCAGATTTTGGACTACTATTGTGAAAAACATTTCCTAGGCAAAAATAATATTTCATTTATCAAAGACTTTGGGGAAAATAGTTTGAAAGAAATTAGAATAGCTGAAATATGCATATCTTTTATACACTTAACATCTAAATATTTCTAGCAACTTTATAGTAAAAACAGCTGAGGCAATGGAGTGTAACATAAGAAGTTTTATAAAGAAGCCGAGTAAGGTTCCTTTTACATTTACAACAGATCCTTCTTCCTCATGCTCACCTAATAAAGTTATGGGTCTGACATCGTGTGTAATCCAGTATAACGTAAGCCTACCTGGCTTTTTCTTTCTGGGGAATCCCACAAAACAGAACAAAATAACTAGGTCCTAGTGTGTGTGTTTGTGTGTGTGTGTGTGTGTGTTTGTGTATGTGTGTTTCCTAGGGCCTCGTATATGCTGGGGCAAGCCCTATTCCCACAGCCATTGGCCCCATATCTTATAAAGGCATTTTAAAAGAAAAAAAAAATACTTAAAAATATAAAGTAAATATTATTGGTTTTCTGAACATCTCGCTTCATTCTGTACCAATGTATCTCCTCAACTGTGTAACTCCCCAGAGATCCTCATTTCTTCTTGCTCCCATCCCCACCTATTCCTGTGGTTCCTAGCTTCATCAGTTTGTCTTATCAAGCATACTCAATCTCATTTCTTTGCAGCCTTTTTGTCCCTTCTACCTGCAAATGCATTCAGAATACCTCTGTTTAAAACAAGCACACAAACACTCTATTAATCCTATCTTCCTACATTTATAAATCTAGAATTAAAGCAATCATATGTATATCCATGCATACTTATGTGGTCGTCTTTTCTCTTTGCATTACACTCAATAAGGCCTTAGAATGTTGGATCTGTAAGGAACATTATCTGTGACCTCTAATTTACGTTACTACTGAAATATTTTAATTATTGGTAATAATTAACAAAATCAAGGTCTTGAGTGTTTGACTCCTGAACTCTAAACCCCTCCTTTATGACAGTGGTTCCAGACACAAGCTCAACAGTATGTTGAACTAAAGACAATGTATAGGTTGGAGAAAAATTGGAGTAAGATTGCCATTTTTTTGCTTGAAAGGACTTTTCTTTTCCAGATATTCTCTTTTTCCAATTGTCCAAGAAAACCTGACTTTTCTTTGTGAAAGTATGGCATAATTGATTCTGACTACTAAAAACAACAAAATAAAGTGTTAGTATAGGTGTGTGCCTGTAATCCCAGTGACTCAGGAGAATAAGGCAGGAGGACTGCAAGTTCAAGACCAGTCTAAGTGACTTAAAGAGGTCCCAAGTAACTTAATGAGACCCTGTCTCCAAATTAAAAAAAAAAAAATCCAATGGGAGGGACTCATTTCAGTGATAAATCACTCATGTATTTAATCCTCAGTAGCATTAATAAATTGTTAGCAAATTTATGTAAGTTGTCAATATCTATTCCCTTCTCCCTTTTTAATTTACTATTATCCTAATCCTTAAAATTTCTAAACCCAGTAACTACTACTCTATACCTCATTGTTAAGGACATATAGCCAAGTTGTAACTATATTCCAATTATTACCCATGGATCCTGACTTCATCACTTACTAACTATCAACCATGAACAAGTTATATACTGTCTCTAAGTCTCAATTTTCTTGCCCCTCCAAAATATAAATAATACCTACATTGTATAACTTTCATGACAAATAATTAATATAGTGATATAAAGCACTTAACACAGGTCCCAGCACTGTGTAAGCACTTAATGATGCCTCCCATTAGCACTAGGAATGCTTACCATTATATTCATCTTCCTGGTCATCCCAATCATATGCTGGAGCCCTAAAAATTCCAACCATCTGGACCATTAGTGTATTATCTAAAAGAGTCATTGTTTATTCACTTTCAGTGTTAGAAGCAGAGACTTGCACAAAGCAAAAATTGTACCTTCCTTGATGGAACTATTGGCTGAGAATATTGAAAATTTCATAAGTACAATAGCATAAGAAGTACTATGGTACAGGAAATAAGTAGAAGCTTACAGAAGTGCACCCAGTAAGACTCAACTGGCTAGAAAGGGTTCCCATGAACTAAGCTGAGAGAAGCAATGATGCAAATAGATGAGTGTGTGTGAAAGCCAAGAGATACATTCAAGGAACTGGAAGTAGCTAAATGAGATTTCAGCATGGCTGGAGGGCTGGGTGAGGAGTGCAAGATGGGGATGAGGAGACAAATAGCCACAGCTGAAATGGCTCCTGGATTACATGGATATCTAAGTATTTAGAAACCACTGAAGAATTTTAGGTAGAAAACAGTTTGATCATGGTTGTATTTCCAGAAAACCATGCTGTGGAATATGGGGTTAGAAAAATGCCTACAAAAAAAAAAAAAAAAAAAAAAAGACCAAGTAAGAGATCAAGATGAGAAAATTTTGTTAACCATTTTCCAAGTATTTAGGGAGGGGGGGGGAGAGTGATGACTTCATGATTCACAGGGTTTTTGTTTTATGTTTTTGTATTTTGTTTTGTATTGCAACTTCAGGGTTCTGAAGTTTAATATTGGGGTTAGTGATGCAAGTTATTTCTGAATTGTACTTTATAAACACCTATGTAGATGCTGGTTGTTGGTTCAATTTTAACTGAACACAGTTTTCAAGCATAACTCTATTCCAACTCAACTATGATCTTTAGGGCTTTTTATTATTATTTTTAATGTACATTACATAGCTGCACATACTTAATAAAGTTCTCATTTATTGTGTTTAGCAATCAGGACCACTATTAGAATAGTAAAAACAGGGCATTCCATTCCTATTTAAATCTCATTAATATCAAAAATCTCACAGTTAAATTAAGATTTATTTATATACCAGAGAACCTTTTCAATTAGGCTCATCCTTATGGTAAATAGTACCTACTATCAGAATAAGGTTAGAAAGTGGTAATGACAATCTGGTTTCTTTATATATATTTAATTAAATAAAGTATATTAATAAGATTGAAAGCTAATCAAAACTTTTAAAGACCCACTTAAAAGAAAAATACCTTAGATAAACTTCAGACTGCCTGTTTTCTCTTCTTCCACTGGACTGAAAATGACTGAGACCAAAAGAGATCATTTGGTACATGGTAGAAATTCTAAGCTTTGCCACCAGATTAGGGATCCACATCCCAGCTCCCCAAACTTGACATATTACATGTGACATCTCTAACTTTCTCTGCCTTTTCTGTCTGATTTATTCTGTTTACTCAATAAATATTTGACAATAGTCACTGTCTAATAAAGTCTTTACTTCTTACCTCAGGAACTTAATCATTCTGATGCTGCAGGTTTCAGGAATACCCAGAGAACCTTCCTAATATATAACAAATTTGTCAGAACTTTACATTTTTCACCACGCTGAAATGTTGAAAAACACAAAAATAGCACAAACTATGGGAACGTATAAGGAAAATATTCGTCTGAATGGGGTATAAATAAGCATATTGTGACTAGCTCTAACAATGCACTATGCAATAAAAGTTATTGGGAACAAAGAGCTGAAGGCAGGCAGAAGGAACCTGTGGAAACTGAGCTAGATTTAGGGACTGAGCTGGGGAAGGGTAGATGGAAGATTCATACTGTTGTGGGTGTCTTCATCCAAATGTCAGAAACAATTAGACATCTGGAGCACCTCAGATAGAGCTGAAATAATGGTGAGGCAGATGGTGATGTTAGCTCTGGGAATGTTTGACTTCAGCTAAGAGCTTGTTGGTGAAAAAGAAGGAATGTCCTTTCACTGTCAGGACTATATGAGTTTCAACCACAATTCATTCCCATTTACTTGTTTTAACATAAAACAGAAGTTTAGCAGAATTTTTTTTGAGCACACTTGCCTAACTTGTCATCTTTCCTTTAAAACTACTCTTGATGACCACTTAGTTGTTCTTTCCAATCTCAAGGTGTTCTATCAACTTCCCTCTTCCTAAAGCTTGGACTTTTCTGCATTCCATGTTGCACTATCTTCTCACTCTCTTCCTCTATTTCTGTTTCTACTCAAGATGTTTCAACTCATCCCTTCTTTCTATATTGGCATTCAGAAAGTAGAGAACCAAGTGTAAAACTTATCTCAATCTTAATTCTTTGACCATCTGATTTTATTAAGTTTTATGACTTCCTATCTTCTATCTGGTCCAAATTTCTAATTGCCATTGGATTATCAGACCTAGGTATCTTAAATATATTTCACATTTAAAATGCCAAGAAAATTACTATTTGTTGTTGTTCTCTTCATCTCAGGACCTAGGCAGAGATGCAAAGCCAACTAGCTAGAAACTTGGTGTTTCTCAAATTCTTACACATCTATCTCTTATATACCTTTTTATTCCTCACTGTTTCAGATATCTACTATTACTTTCTTGCTTCAGAGTTTTGGCAACTCTTGAACAAACTACTCAAATAGTCCCCAAGTAGTTTCCTACTTTTGGTTTCATTGCACTGGAATTCATCCTCTATGCTATTCATTTTTCTAAAGTGTACCTCCAATTCCATCTTCCTCTGTTTAAAAATATTCTGTGACTCCCTGTTGCCTATAAAACAAAATATAAGTGCCTTAGGAGAACAAAAGATACCAATTAGAAGCTGTCCTCTGCATAAATATGACTTCATATCTCCCTCAATCCCATCACAACACCAGTTTTTAACTCAAACCTTACCACATTACCTAAAGTTCTCCAAATTGATACACTAATTCATGATTCAGTGCCTGAGCATGATTCCCACAATGCTTTCTCCTAACTGCCCCTATTAATGGTAACACTTCAATACACAGTTCCAATGTTACCAATGTCTGGAGTCTTCCCTGATGTCCGAACAACCATATCTCCTACAAACTGTCATAATATTTGAAGCATATGTCTGTTGTAATCTATAAAATGGGGTATACTTTTAAAAAAGTGTACTTTAGCATTTAGAAAAGCCTGGTTTCAACCAGAGCTTTGATTTTTACTCTTATGACCATAGATTTATTTAACATCTCATGCACCACTATCTTCTATACTGTAAATTGTGACAACTATAAATTGTCACAACATTTCCTTTGCAATAGTTTCTGATCAATTATTAATGAATAGGATGAGCATAAAATAAGGAGTTAATATATAATACCAACTTTTGTAAAACAAGTAGCTAATCTAATAACCATACTCTCTTCTATATTGCCAGAAAAACAAGAATGATTCTAGTAGTCAATTATTTGTTTAATTTTTAAAATAATATTTTCATCTCAGTATAATGTTTAAGCTGTCACATAAGCCAGTTTCTGATTCTATAATGTAGTATAATTTCTCCTCATATAACTCCACTCAGGTCAGGAAAACCTAATTGGACATTTCAACCAGCATCCAGACTAACTCATCCACTACTCAAAAATTTACTCCTGTGTTCTTATTTTATTTGGTTTTAATTATCCTAGGATTCTGGAGTTTGGATCATATGAAGAAAGTATCAAGTCACAGTGAATCAGAATTAAAGTTTAGAATTCTGGAAATAGCAAAAGCCAGCCAGGTCAAACTCATAAACTGGTATATCAGATGGATCATTTTTAAATAAAAAAAGGTATGATTAAAAAATAAATGAATGAATAAAAGCTAGGAAGCAAGACCTAGATTCAGGAGGAATTCTGATTTTATTCAGAGCCATTAAGTTACTGATGATACAAGCAGGGCAAGAGAATCTAATTGTCTTATTTCCCCTGTCTTGAACACTGCCTGGTCTATAACTAACCAAAATTATAGTGAAAAATGTTTCGTTAAAAAAATGAATTCTTTACTGCCTTGATATTTCAAACTTTCTACAATGAAATGTCACTGCACCCAACTGGTCTTAAATTGAGGAAAAGAGCAAGACTGTAAAGCAATCTCAGAATATTTATATTGTTAATTATAGAAAAGTATATACCAAATATATGTGTGACCAGAAATAGCTAACCTATAGCCAACAATGAACTATGAACTATATAATTTAGTAAGAGGTTTCTGTGTATATTTTTATTATATTCCTTGTCTATTAATGGAATTAAAAAACACAAAAGAATGATTAAGCTAAAACTGAAAACTTATAGCTCCAAGCTGTCCCCAAATATTTAAATTGTGCTTTCAAAACTATGGTGTACTCCTCAGTATCCAAGTGCATGCCTTAATAATCTCTTCAAATAGTGATATCTCAGCACCATTTCAACCCAGGGGAGACCCTTCAGGTGAGGAGTTATACTAAGGCTGTTTTAGTCAGCTTTTTCACTGCTTCAGATTAAAAGATCAGACCAGAACAATTTTAGGGGGGGAAAAGTTTATTTGGGGGCTCACAGTTTCAGAGGTCTCGGTCCACTGATAGCAGGCTCCATTCCTTTGGGCTCAAGTTGAGGTAGGACATCATGGTGGAATGCGTGACAAAGGGAAGCAACTCACATGATGATCAGAGGGCAGAGAGAGACTCCACTTCCCAGATACAAATATATACCCACAGCCACACCCCTAATGAGCCACTTCCTCCAGTCACACCCCACCTTTCTCCAGTTATCACCAGGTTAATCCCATTAGTGATTGATTCACTATTAGGTTAAGGGCATGACCCAATCATTTCTCCCACATTCTTGCATTGTCTCACATGTGAGCATTTGGGGAACACCACATTTAAGCCATAACAAAGGCATTAAATTTGAATGTGTCCCCAGAAGCTAATTGTTGATGCTCTGAACATGGCTGAGTTATGTTTTCAGGTTTAGCTTAATCATTGTCTTGTGTTTTTTAATTCCATTAATATACAAGGAATACAATAAAAATATACACAGAAATCTCCTACTGGATAATATCATTCTCTCACTGAATTATATAGTTCATATAATTCACAGTCCATTGTTGGCTATAGTTTAGCTATTTCTAGTAACACATCTAATCTGCAAGAAGGAGTATGGTCCTGATGTTTGTCAAATCCTGCTGTGTTTGTCTCATAGGATATAAAGAACCTGAGGTAGCATTGAATAATTCATTAGAAATCTGGAGCCCATTGATCAATTTCATTGTCCACTGGTGTTAAGGTCATGGATGTCTTAATTCTGTAACACGGAGCAGTTGCATAAGTCAGAGGACCTAAGCAACCGAATAATCAGGGGATACCTCCTTCTTAACCTCTCCCTAAATTGTCACTGATTCAAACAGAGGAATGTGGTGTTCATGGAGAAATTCCATTGACTCTCTGAGCCCCATTCTATCTCTTCTAACAAACTAGGAGTTATTTCTAGTGTTTCAAACCTTCAGTGACTCAAGTTGTCATTTATTTGGTGTTTCTCTTCCAGGCTATTCCTAAATATTTGTTAGGAAAGTATTTTACATAAAGTCTTTCATGTGATAGGATCAACATGTACATAAAAATAATGTATTAGAAAGTATTCACTAATGCTTTGACCCTCATATTTGCTAAATTAAAGATCAGTCTAGATTATTACTAACTTAAATGTCTTAAAAAAAAAACAACAAAATTTCTTCCTGTTATTTCCTTAACAGTCTATAAATGTTATTAGCCTTATAGGACTTGAGCATCTTAATGTTTTACTCTTTAGGTATAGGGAAATGACTATATATGATATTAATTACCTAGGTCTGCTGTAAATTACCACAAAATAGATAGCTTAAAAACAACAGAAACTTATTCTCAGTTTTGGAGGTCAAAATTCCAAAGTCAAATTGCCAGCAGGGCCACAGTCTCTCCTGAGCCTCTTAAGAATCCTTTCTTGCCTGTTCCAGCTTCTGATACTCTAAGCCTTCCTGGGCTAGCAGCGGCCTACCTCTAATTTCTGTGTTTTTTTTATCCCTTTCTCTTTTAAGATCACATATCATGGGAAAGCCCGAAATCTCATCTTAAGATCCTGAACTTATTTAAATCTGAAAAGACTCTTTTATCAAATAAGGTCACATTCACGGATTCCAGAGATTAGAATTTAGTCAGAACTTTTGAAGGATGCAATTCAAACCATTATACATATTCCCTTGGCATTGTGGTAATTTGCCTAAAGAATGCTTATTTTGAGTTCTGAACTTTATAATCTAGCCTTGATTTTTTCATTATGTCTAGATTCTTAAATCCAGTTTGATATGTTAAATGCCAATTACACTACTCCATGTGGTGGAGACACTCATTCCCCCATCATTCAGGAGAATTTACTGTTTGTCATCCATATCTAATTCATTCCCCAGAGATTACCTTTGAGTGTGGAAAACTACATTGCTTTAAGTAATACCCATATCCAAGGGGTTAGATTAGAGGTTACAAAAAATTGGAATACATATCTCAATTCTGGCATCTGCAAGAACCATCCTAGCTCCAGAGCTTCCCATAAGATTGACACTTCTGTTGCAACTGTGCAACACAACTCACAACATCCTGCTTCCTTCAATAGTTCACAAGTATTATTCCTAAGAGCTCTTTGTAATAAACACTTGTATGCAAGTGATTGTGGAGTTTGTTCCTATAGAAGCCAATCTGGGAAAAGAGGCATCTCTAATTCAGTATATCCCAACACAGTTCCCCACCACCTCTCATTCCCTCCTTTCCAATAACACAATTTCATTTTCCTTCCCCAACTTAGAAGGTGGAAGTATTCTCCACAGAGTTCTCAGACAAAGAGCTCTAGGAATCATCATTACCAATATCATTTTCTCTCAACAATATCCTATTTTGAACAAAGCCAAGCAATTTTACTTCTAAATCATTTTGATATCTTTCTACTTTTCTCTGTTGCATTACCACTCTATAATGTGATCATCAAAAGAGTTCCATTCTCCACTGAACCACTTCAAGTTACTATTATTGTTATTTGTGGGTGAATTACTAAACATTTCTAAGCCTCCATAAAATAAAATATAACTGACATAGTAATATTACCAGTATTATAGAGTAACTGCATTAAATGAGTTACTGCAGAAAGGTTAAAATTATATTGTTATATAGTAAATGCTATGGTATTAGACATAAATATCCTAAAACTTAATTATCTCATTTTTTATGGTGAAAAAAATAAAATTCATCCAATGAAATGAGGAGGCTATCTGTAAACTTCTCTATAGGTCAGCATTGTCTTCACTATGAAACTATATATATCTTTAAGGCATATGAATAAACCATATTACTCCATATTGTGGAATCAGGAGTCAAATGAAGATACAATAAGAGTTTTATTAACTTACCAAAATAAATGTATTTCAAGAATAAGCCCCCATGTTGCTCCCAAAAGGCAGGTTAAGTATGTTCCAGGAACACATTTTGGGTTGATTATTTCCCTACATGGCCATACTATTGCCTTCGATTTATTTGTTGGTTAATTTGAAAAAATTCCTACTCACATACAAAAACACATATTTGACTCTGCTGTGCATTCCTTCTCCCATCCAGTTTCTCTGATCCTGTGGTCAAAATGTGGTATTCAAAATCATGATCCCTAGGCTTGTATGTGTGATTTGGTACCAGATATTTTTCCTAAATAAAATAGGTATTAATACCATGAATTAGAGTTCTATGTCATTTTTATATGATACTGATAGTACAGTAAGGATCATAAGATACAAACTCCAATTTTAAATCCAAAATTATGGTTAAATATATTATTTTTAATAAGTCATATAATTAATCTTAATAACAATAAGAGAATGAGAAACATGAGTACCTAAGTTTCAAGTTTTAAGTATAGTCATAAAAAGGCATGTGTTACAAACTACTAGAACTGAGCCACAAGTGCTTTATTAAAAACTTAAATCATATATGCTCTTTTATTCTCCTTTTGTTAATCTTATTAATATATCTAACAAGCTTTTAATGTTTACATACTATATAAAGAAATTGTTGAGTGCTAGAAACCCTTAATAAAATTTGGTTTAATCTATCTAGTTGAAAAAAAATGATTAATGTTAGAATACACCTTTTCCTAAACAAGAAGAAATTTTCGAATTCTGCCTAAGACCTACCTTGGGATACATAAAGATATAAGCACAGAAATAAACATGACAATGATGGCAAAATATTTTCCCCAAATGTACAGAATTTCCATATCATAAAGTTCCTATTTGCATTTGGTTTTATATAGGTCATGATTTGAAAATAAATGTGCCCCCTGAAATTAAAAATATAAAATGCTGCTGGGCGCAGTAGCACACGCCTATAATACCAGTGGCTCGGGAATCTGAGACAGGAGGATCATGAGTTCACAGCCAGCCTCAGCAAAAGTGAGGCACTAAGCTACTCAGTGAGACCCTGTCTCTAAATAAAATACAAAAAAAAAAAAGGGGGCTGGGATATCACTTAGTTTTTGAGTGTCCCTGAGTTCAATCCCCAATACCCGCCCCCTGTCCCCCAAAATACAAAATGCTTAAGTTCCTTCTTTGGATACTGGAGGGTAAAATTCTAGATATGCTGTTCCAATTTATTTATTGAGTAGCCTTAATAAACTGCCAGCTTTGAATGGTAGCCTGAGCAGGAGAAAGTCCCATGGAGTCCAGGATTTAGTCAGCACAAGTACTTCTGCTGTTCAACCTTAGG
The DNA here is from genome assembly GCF_021218885.2 of Marmota monax. Taxonomy (NCBI): domain Eukaryota; kingdom Metazoa; phylum Chordata; class Mammalia; order Rodentia; family Sciuridae; genus Marmota; species Marmota monax. The sequence goes on from NW_026694038.1 coordinate 3,013,502, forward strand.
AATCTGCATTTCTACTGGAGCTCAGAATGCCTTCCCCAAATCTGGGCTCTTTGTGGAGAAGCTCCAATAGGAGAATAACAAAATGCTTAAGTAAGGGCATTTACCTTTAAGCATGCAAATTCTCCTTATGGAGGGGAGGACAACTAAGAAATAACAATACAGCTTTTTTTTTTTTTAATTTATGGAGGAAATTAAATGTGTAATCTTGCAGACCAGATGTGTGTCTATGGAACATTAATCATAGCTCCCAAATTATCCACATGTTCAACTAAGGGGTCAAGTATGACTTGTAGTGTTCTATCCTTAAAGTAGAAATGTGATGTGAGGACTAAACCTAAGAACGCTCTGAAGGCACAAATGAACTGTGTGAGCAGACTGCCAAGGCTATAGGGTTTCTACTCATGCCTCTCTCTACTTATTCCAACTGATGATCCCCAAATTGCTCTTATGACCAGTTGAAAGATAGCACATACCTGTAACCTCTAGAGATAACTGTTTAACTTATTAGCACCACTTATAGAAATGAGTCCCACAGTATTAACTGAACAACTACAAAATAAAATGAATAAAAGATATCTTTTAGTAAGCAGACAATCAGCATCATATCTTATTTTCTACCTTATCTAGAATTCATGGTCTGAGATCAGAATCTACAATAGGATATTAGGTAATTTCTTGTTCAGATGATTAGGGCCTTAGAGAATATGAAGATTTGGGGAACACTCATATGGTTGAATCTCTGAGAATATGACTAAAATATATAAATAATGCTTGTTCCATAGGAAGGACTACCAGAAATCCCCCCTAAGAAATAATATTTAATAATTTTAATTTAAGATCAATCACACTTAGTTTAGATGGTATTAGTGGCAGAGCAATAAAGCTGGAATATGAAAAAAGAAATCAGAGAAACAGCAGCAAAATTCATTTCTAATATTACTTCTCCTATATGGATTTTTTATATCTATTAGGTAAAAATAATTTTTCCACTTTCTGTAACCCACTACTGTTTTATATTCTTATTCTCTTCAACATTTTTTTAAAATTAATACTATACTTTCATATTTATATATCATCCTTCTTGATAGATTCTGAGTTTCAACATAGGACCAGTTATCTTTATAATCCCACTGTAATATTAAGATCAAAATGTTAATATTATAGTTGCCCCTTAAATTTAGGAAGAACAGACCCTTAATGTACTTTTGATTAATGAAAAAGGCTAGTCTCAAAGCATTTTCTTCATATTTAGAAATATCTCAATGTAAGATAAAAAAATGAGACTGAAGAAAAAGTATTCTGATTTCATCCTAAGGATGGTGGTGCTTTTTAATCTTATATTTGTAAAATGTATTCACATTTATACAAATTATTCCTTAGAGAACTACACTGGAATCAATCTGTGGAATTACAAAGAAGAATAAAGGTACAACACTGGAGAACAGGAGACGGAGAATGGAGTTCACTGACCCACTGTGAGGTGGGCAGATGAGTTATTGGGTGAGATCAGCAGAGCAGCTACAACCTTCCTGGCTTATGCCAGCAGATAATATGAGGAAGGAGGAGGGATCAAATGAAGGAGACTGCTCAGAGAAGCTCTACTCTCAGAGTATAAGAAAGTGTAGAAAAGAAAAATAGGGCTGTGTGGAAAACTTGTCATTAGATCCCAGTTTACTAATTTTTTTTTTCTGAAAAAAATTCTACAAAAATCAGTCATCCATATTAATTCCCAAGGTGCTTAATTCCCTGATGGTGTTTAGGATCATGTGACCAGTTAAGATCAATGGATTGTTCTCAATGGAGAAAGTGATGTGAATCCTTTTCTGATAGGATCATTTAATTCTTGCCTTCCAGAATCTTCTTTCCATCAATCACAAGTCAGCAACCTTGAGATATTGGTTGCTTTATTAGCTTGCATTCCAAAGTGAAGAGGTATGCAGATACCACTCTCTACTGTTTTGAGAGTCAGTAGTTTATCATTTCAGCAAAATATCATTATCCTAATTTCTTGCTCAAAAAATTTAGGGAAAAATAGGAAAAATTAAGCCTTCTAGTATGGTCATTTGTACCTCAAAATTAAGTCTCTATCATTTTTGTACTTACAAGTTGCCATGAAAGAAAGAAAGAAGATGATGGACAAAAGAAATAACAGATTTGAGGTGAGACAGAGTTCAGGATGAAAGATTCCACAATGCGCCCATCACTTTGAATTTTAAGAACTGCACAATTAGATCTGTTTGCTTTAAAATTCAAAATAGTAAATTGAAAATATTGAAAGTTTCTAAAGATTTTTTTTATTACAAGTCACTATCACAGTGAGAAAGTGACCATCCTGAGAAGAGGTATGATGTAGTATTTAAGTACAAGAACTCTATAATTATGCACTGCAATTTGCTAACCATGAGACAGTGTACTTAACTACATTTTCTTTAACTACAAAGTAGGGATAATAATAGTTTCTATCTCTTGGTTGTTAAAAACTTAACATGTTTAGAGTGGTACTTTAGGTCTAAAAATTTGTTAACCTGTTATAGGGAGGAGGTGCTGGAAAGTTATATTGGCCAAATTATATTGTATGCATGTGCAAATATGTAACAACAAATCCCATCATTATGTACAACTGTAATGCAGCAATAGAAAATGTGGGGAAAAAATAAAACAATGAAACATCCCAAAGGCGGGGAAACCAAATGACTATATTAATTTTCAGGTTTATCAAAACATTGAATATGAGAAAACAGTAGGGTAATGCATTCTGAATTTATAAGATGCTTCAGATAGCTGCAGTTACAAAGTGTGTTCAATTACTGGCTCCTTTGTAACTGTGTATCTTCCTAAATGAATTTGTTTTAGCTCAATTTGTGTTGGGTGGTAGAAATAATTATCTGGCCAATACAAGGTAACTCAGGGTTTTTGTTGTTGTTGTTGCTGTTTTTTAAAAATATATATTTTTAGTTGTTGACAGACATTTAATTTATTTATTTATATGTGGTGCAGAGAATCTAACCTAGTGCCTCACATATGCTATGCAAGCACTCTACCACTGAGCTACAAACCCAGCAAGGTAACTCAGGTTTTTAAGGTTTAAAGCTTAGGCTCTTAATACTCTTGTCTTGCTTCTTTTATTGATAAAAGGAAGGCATGATAATGGGAGATGCCTAGAAGTATAGTGTCTTTGCAGAGAGCTAACATCTGCCTTTGACAGTCTCCATGTCTGACTCAAGATATTGACCATTGACTCCATTGCAGGAATTATGAGCCCATACAGAATAATTTATTATCTCTACTCTAAACATAAGAAATATGCATAATTTTTCTGATGTAGAACTCCGTGATTCTCCCCCTATCAATTTGGATATCTGGATGCCACCTTTGCACTTATGCATATCTAATGCTCTGAAGCATCTTGAACTATCCTTCTAGAGCCTCAGCTCCAATCTCTTTGCCCCATTCCCCTATGAGCCTTCAGGAAGTATGCTGGTTCCATAATTCCAACCACATTTCACAGCCTATTCAGAAATTTCCTGATCTTCTCCATGTGGATCTCTATAGCAAGTTACAATTATGCTGTTGCATACATGAAATGTACTAAGCATGTGAATAGTGTCACCTCAATGCAAATATGATAACTAGACTTATAGATGAAACAAATGGAGTATGCAGTCATGTAGTAACTGGAGTAAGTATGAGAAAGAAAGTGAGTTTAATTTCAACAGAAAAGAATCCTAAATTAACATTAGAATAATCCATATTTAATGAATTCTTGAGAAGAAATTCAAGCTCACCTTATCTTATGCTCACCCTTTCCCAGTGATCTCTTCCATTGCTCAATTACATGTATTGGGTTAAAGTTTATTCTCTGTTATGAAGACAACTGCCATAATCAGTGAATGGGTAAGAGCAAGAGTTCAGTTATTAGTAATTAATATGATTTATTATATGGATATTGTGATTTTAGGCTCTGTTTGCAGCTTTAAAGTTGAACATGTCTCTGGGGTTCATATATAATGCCATTAGCATACGTATGTTTCTTAAGATTAAAACATCCATAGTTTAATTTTTTTTTCATTTTAGTCCAACTGTTTTGGGTAATATAATATTTAATGCCGCTATACTTGCTATTATTTGATCTAGGACAAGTATATGATACTGCTTTAATTTTTGTGTTTTTTGTTTTGTTTTTTTTAGTAATCAAGTTATTAAACTATAATTTTTCATGTGCACATCTACTATGCTACCTTATGCTATGGAAATGTGATCTTTTAGAATGATTTTTAAGCCCCTGTATTTAAATTTATTAGTTTTCCTTCCCAGTTAAGCATGTTATTTCTAAAATAGAAAATCTTGATTATCAACCACAATAGATGTTGTTTAAAAAGGGTCTCTTTCTTATTCTTTAATGGTTAAAGAGAAAAAAATCTTTAAATATATCACTTCTCATGAGAAACAACAGTAAGCAACACTTTAAGTCACATTTTTGCTATTTTATTTCAAGATATTTTCAGGGTTAGTGGAGAATAGCTCATAATTTGTAACTCATTTTAAGACATAATTGTGGGAACCTCGATGAAAGCAAAACAGTTCTTTTTTAAAAAAATTAAGACATGAATTTTCCTATAGCACCTAATTTTTTCCTATAGCACCTAAGTTCAAAGATATGTGGGATGAAATGTGATAAAGAGTCTATATATGTTCCATATTACATTACCAATGTCTAGCTTCAATAAAAATCTCATCCAGCTTCTGTACCATGTGGTATGTGTGTTGGACTCAATTTAATTGACTCCAGATGTTAGTTTCTATGTGGAATAATGAATCATGATCTTTTCAGCATTGTCTAAAATGAGATATGTGTACAAAGGGAAAAAACGTGCAAAAATAAATAAATAATCACTAACCTATATGTAGTGAGTATACAAGGCCCAAATGTGAGGATAGAGAAGATTCCAGAACATAACAAAGTAAATAATGCAATAAGTTTAAGGCAGCCAGACAAAATGAAAATAACAGATGTCTAGAAGTCTGTGCACCTGGTTTCTGGTCCTGTCTTTGCCACTAACTACCTATGTAAGTGACTAAAGTGTGAATTGTGCTTTCTCCTTACTGCCCAGGTTAAGCAGAAGCAAGAGGGAACAATTTTGAATAGGCTAAAGGTAGACCAGGGCAGCAACAGATCCTCTACTAGTGGCCAAAGGAAATTGATAAACTCAGGCTCTTCTGGGACATAGGCATCCACAAATATCCTTGTGGTGGTAAATGGCCAGTCAGAAAGGTAAAGAAGAGGGACAGATGATGTTTTTGAGTCAGTCAGTGGTTCTTAGACTGACTACATAGCTATGGAACCCACTGATGAAACCAGACATCTAGGAGAGAAACCTAGACACATGCAAATCTTTTTTTTTTTTTCACAGCTCCACAACAGTTTTAGTACGTAGTTAAGGATGAAAACTAATGGATAGTGTGGCCATTTTGAAGTTTTTCCCTTGAGATGGCAGCTCACAGCATACTGGATTGAAAACTCATTCCTAACCAGAGAAGCTAAGCTGCAGTATTGGAAAGTAGACACATAGGGCAAGAACACCTCAGTCAGGAGTAACATAAGAAGCCAGTGGAACCAACCAGACAATAGATCCCAAGTCTAACTGAGAGCACATTTGAGAAGATGAACACTCTTGACTCTTAGTACTAAAGGAAGACTACAGAATGTGGGGAAATGACGGCAAGATCAGATTAAGAAGCTCAGCATCAAAAACTGATTAGGAGAAAGATAGCAAACCAAACAATGTCATATTAAAGGTGGGAAATCAAAAGTCTGATGCTACTTCTGACTTGGCCACTTCATCAATATGAAATGCTTAACAAGTCACTTCTGGGAATACTTAGTGCCCCTGTAAGTCATATGCATCACATCAGAACCTTCTCATAAGCCATTCTTGCCTTCACGGGTATACTTCCATTCATTCTGTTCATCAGTTCTTCAGAGCATTCAGAAGCATAGCTCTTTCACATACACACACACACAAAAAAAAATTCAGAATGATTTAACTAAGTTAATATGACACTTTCACTCAAGAGTGACTTTGACACCTGTAATCCCAATGGTTTGGGAGGCTGACACAGTAGGATCATGAGTTCAATGCCAGTCTGAGCAACTTAGTGAGGCCCTAAGCAACTCAGTGAGACCCTATCTCTAAATAAAATACAAAAAAGGGCTGGGGATATGTCTTGGTGGTTAAACACCCCTGGGTTCAATATCTGTACCAAAAAAAAAAAAAAAAAGAGTGACTTTGAATGGTGCTGTAAATAGCTAGTGCAATCTAAATAGCTAGTGCAAAGACAAATGCAAAAGATGAGTTGTAAAATTGGAAAGGAGAAGGTAAAATTATGTTTTGTTGATGATATGGCACCAGCTAAACCATGGAGACCATTATACACAATACGTTGCAAATTAAATGTTGGGTGCAAAATTAATATGCAACATTAGGATACTATGTACAATGAATAAGAATATTAAAAAAATGATTAAACATATCTAAGAAAAAATAAGATAATTTTTAGAAAGTCATAAAAAGAAACTTTTTAAAAAGAATGGATATGTTATTTGTTGGTTTGATAAGAAAAGCTATAATAAAGACATTGGATATCGTGAAATTTTAAAATAGGAATTTTTGAAACTAAATATGTTAAATTTACTGTTTATAAGGCAAATATCCACATAATATTTTTTCATAAGAAATGAAAAAAAAAATTTAGTAATGATATTTTGGCTATGTAGAAAGCACTAAAGGAAAAGAAAGATTATAGAAAAGTATGGGATTTTTGCCTAGGCAGGAATTATTTTCTGCATGAAGGTATTGGCTAGTATTGATTGACTCACTGAGATTGCCAATAGAAGTCCAAGTTGTGTTGTTTGATTCTTGAGTTTGCTCTCTCTTTTTAAGTCCTGGAAGTTGCAATTTTAATTGAGGACATTTATGTTCTTCAATAGTGGTCCCCTTTCTCACCCTGACAACTGTGTTTTACTCCCTTATAATACATTAACACTTACATTGATCTTCTGATCTGGTTCAAGCTTTCCATTTTGACCCTTTTCAGAGGCTTCTCTTTTACTGCCCAAAGCTTGCCCATACCTTGACCTTTTTTCTTATACCAACTTATTAATGCATTCACTTCCTATAGATTATAAAACAGACAATATTGTTACAGTCTTTTCTATCTTGTGGAAACTGAAACTGCTAAGCATTTTAATTATTTTCTGCTGTAAAACTATAATTGTTGTCTCCTTCCCATACATACTAATTCTCAGTAAATCTTGATGACTATTTTATTAGATTTAATTTCCCTATCATAATATATCTTTTATTGGTAAATAATTCAGATTCATAGTTTAAAAAAGTATTAGCAAATGAAGAGTTAATAGTGTGTTAGATGCTATGTGGATTTATTCTATACTTTGAGACTCATTATTAATTTTTTAAACATTGAGTCATTTACAGTTTTATAATTCATTGGTATTATTTTAGATGTATGGTATATTCATGAGCTTTGCAGGAAAAAACATTTAGAACAGCAATATTTTAAGCCAGAAAATGAAAACACATACTTTTTTTTTTTTTTTGCTAAACACATATATTTAGTTGACATTATTTTTTTCTGATTTTCAACCATATGGTTGAAACATAAGTAAGCCTTTTAAGACTGATGTGACATGGTACTACATTTTAGTTAAAATTTTTGTTTTTCTGTGAGTACAAGTTGCATTTATCTTAACAGAGGAGTGAAGCAAAGCTTATTCTTCACAAAGGAGTTCTTTTTATATTTTATAGTTTATTTCATTATTGATAGTTATAGCAAGGAAAACCCATTAAACATTTCTCTCCTCTAAGTAAATGACCAGTTCATACTGTTCATTCAGAAAGGATAGATTTTTGTTCACCTGAAGCATAGAATTTGGTTCTGGGCCACTGGAATAGTTTGAAAAATTACCTCTAAAATGTTAAATTAACAAAGCAACCATATTGTATGTATTCTTTTCTGTTTCAGCAGAAGTCATTCATTTTACACTCTTTAACCAATATGGTTAATCTATCACTAAAGTTCATTTGATAATATATTTTAAGAAAGACATGTATTTTTCAACTAAAATATGAAATAGCATTCAAGCCAATGAAAAGATTGTTTTAATATTCTATACATTCTAGAATATTTTTACCACCACTTACATACAATTTGCCTGAAGATTGAATAATTATTTTTTAACTTTTTCACACCTTGTATCAGTAGTGAGTGTATAGGAAGAGGAAGGGATCTCACCCAAGGGGTTGGGTTAATTGAAGCGAAAGAGAAATAAAAGGAAAGGGAGAGAGAAAGAGGGGAAGGAAAAGGGAAAAAGAACGAACTAGTGATCTTTTAGGTTAGTAGTGTTGATGAGCTTAGGCAAACTAGATATAAAACAGCAAACTTCTGATCTTAAAGGTCTTGATTGCTATGAAGTGTTAGGGATAGAAACCACCCTTGAGGAATTATGCTGGAATCAAGATGGGACATTAAAAGCATATTATGTTACTAGTTTAGCCAATGTGTTTTACAGTGAATAGCAGTAGAAAGATGAAGTTATAGGGGGAATTGTGCTCGGGTTTTGCTTTTTGAAACAAATATGTATTTGACCCTCTGGAAAAATTTGCATTTAAGAATGGAACTGATAAATTTGCAAGATTGAAATGGTCTGCAAAGGAAGTCTTAGAAAAATAAAAGAGGCAATCATTGTTACTAATTGGTATGTGCAATGGACATGAAACTTTTCATGTTCTATTGTGTAGATTATATTTTTACCCAATCTTGACAATTTTATAATAATGATCTCAATGTCTAAATTATTTGTTGTAACCACACATTTATTTAATTTGCCACCACTATTCAAACAGATTTTCTTAAAACATTCTTTGTAACTTTTAAAATGAATCACTAATCCAATGAGAAAATGTGTTTGATTAGAATGGAAAGTCACTAAAAGTGCATTAAACATGAAGTTTATCATTATCAAAGTTTATCATTATCAGTGAAGACATAAAAGTCTGGGGAGTTTGAGAAATTCACTTCTCCATCAGTCACATCTGTCATGCATTACAAAGACTTAATATATGGAAAGCAGCTCTCTGTAGAAACTGTGGTAGAAGAATTTGATAGTACTTAAAGTCCACACTTTCTAGTGTAAGAGATTAAATTCATTTGTCTTATCTTAAAGAGATAGCTTGACCTAAAATTAGTATATGGTTCTCTACTATCTATGAATAAGATACTAAAAATATCAATAATTATGTAAATTACAAATTATCCCATTTTGATATTAATACGAATATAAAACAATATAAGATATGAAATATAGAACATTAATTTACTTCTCACAAATGTTTCCAGAATAAATTCAGAGCATTGTAAAAAAATATCGAACAAACTGAAAGAATTCTCAAATGTGTGTATATTCATAGAAAATTTAATAAAAGTTAAAAGAAAGAATTATATATTTTTGCTAATAAATTAAGGAAGTTACAATATTTTAATGAAAATTTACATATAAAAATGTTGAATTTAGGGGCTGGGGTTGTGGCTCAGTAGTAGAGCACTTGCCTCACCTGTGTGAGGCACTGGGTTTGACCTCAGCACTACATAAAAATAAATAAACAAAATAAAGGTATTGTGTTCATCGACAACTAAAAAATATTTTTTAAAAATGTTGAATATAGCTATTTGCCGTTAGCATATAGCAATTTTCTCATGGTTTGTTTCCCTACACTAGATAATTTTGATTTTATTGGTGATATTTGAAAGGGAAGTTAATGTCTTAGTAGCCCCTCTTTCATCTAATTTTGCTTTGTTTTTCAGTATAGAAAGTTCTAACTTGTTCTTCAAATTTCTTAATATCTAATCAGCTTAGAATTACTATTTTTATTGTTATCTATGGTCCTTGTCATGAATTAATATTTAGTTTTTTGTGCAGTGATATCAGAGAATGTTGTATAAAATAGTACTAGTTTGGCTTTTTATAAAGTCATCTTTATGAAGTAATGTTTTTTTTTGTGTGTGTGTGTGTGATTATTCCTGGAAAACTTAGATAATTTGTTTAGAGTTCAGTTTGATGTATATCAATTAGATGTGCCTTCTTAAAGATACTATTTGATCTTCTGTGCCCCCCTTTAATTGTCCTCTTTTTTCATTAAAGTGTGAAATATGTAAATTAAATTTCCCTATAACTGACATGCTATTTCCATTTCTCCTTACCACTTATAAATTACTCTTTGTAATAGCTGAAATATAGCTTACTGACCAAGAAAAAAAGAAGAGGTGATACAATTTACCAATATGAGGAATAAGAAAGATATCATTTTGATACCACCAATACTTAAAAGATAATAAGAAAGTATTATCCCCCAAAACCTATACCCATAAATTAAATAATTCAGATGATTACACCAGTTCCTTAGAAGACACAGACTACTAAAACTCACTAAAGAAGAAAATAAACTGAATAGTTTATTAAAGCTCTGTAAAAAACAAAACAAAAAACTCCAGGACCAAAATATCTTAATATGAACTGAGACACATCTAGTTCATGGATTAAAAGTACTAATATCATTAAGATATTAACTTTGTCCAATTAATATGTATAGTCTATGCAAGCCTTAGTAAAGTCAACCACACATTTATTAGATATTGATTGTCTCATTTTAAAGTTTATATACATAGGAAAATCCCCAGTATATAACTCACACCTTATACAAAACTTACAGACCAAATTGTAAAACATAAAACAAATATATAATAATGTAAGATAAAAATCTTTGACTAAAATAAGGCAAGGATGTCCCCTCTCTTGCCACTTTTAATTAATAGCACACTGAAAGTCTTTGCTAATGCAATAGGATAAGAAGTATAAGTAAAAGTACACAAAGGTCTCCATCTTTGACAATTTTTTTATAGATGGCACCACCAGCAATATCCAAAAAAGTAATCATTACCAATATTTTAAAAATTGGCCCAAAAGGGACTGGGTTGTAGCTCAGTGGCAGAGCACTTGCCTAGCATGTATGAGGAACTGGGTTTGATTCTCAGTACATATATAAATAAAAAAAATAAAGGACTGTCAACAACTAAAAAAAAAATTGACCCACAATAGTAAATAAATAAAATATACTGGTAAGAGAATGAAAATACAAATTAGACCTTGGAGAAAACATTTACAAATTATGTATATAATAAAGGCCTCAATCTACAATATATGAAAAAAATCAATTATAAGAAACAACACCATAAAAAATGGGCAAAATATATGAAAAAATTCAAAGATACACAGATGAAATAAAAATACTTGAAGTGATGCTCAACATCACTAGTAGTTAAGGAAATGCAAATTAACTACATACTCATTAAAATAACTAAAATCCAAATAATTGACAATACCAAATGAAGATATGGATATGGGATATCAATTGCTTATAGGAATGATCCAGGCACTTTGGAAGAAATTTTGGTAGTTATTTTTATATTAAGCTTAGATTTAACACATGACCCAGCACTCAAACTTGTGGGTGTTCACCAAGATTATTAGAAAACTTATATTCACACTCAAATTTTTCATGATAGTTTTACTCATAGAAACACTGGAAGCAACCAAGTTATTTTCTTACCAGGGAATGGAGAAATAAATAATGCAATACTAATCTGTGGTAAAAAGGAATGATAAACATAGAAAAAGCCAGACAGAAAAGGCTACTTATCATCATTCAATTAATATGACCTCTGGAACAGTGAATATAATCAAACTGTACAACAAATCAGTAGTAGCTGATGGTTTGTTGAGTGAATTAGGGGTGCTGACAACATAAAGAACACACATAGAGAATCTGTTATACATAAAATCAATAATGTATCATGTTCAAGTGGAGTTTATCCCAGGAATTCAAGGTTGGTTTTACATTTAGAAATTAATTCATGGTAAGTCATTCATTATATTATCAAATTAATGAAAAAAGCAAAATGTCAGAATTAAGTATTCCCTCCTTATCTCTTCCCACAGCAATAAAAAGTATGCAACCATCAATAAACCTTTCCTTTGTGGGAGTTTTGGAATTTTGGTAGGGAATAGTGAAATGCTGGGGGACCCTAAGATCTACGAGAGCCATTTTAAGAAGGGAGACCCAAGAAATGGCAGACATGAGCAGTAGGTATAAGAAGTTGGAGTTATATTTCTGTGGACTGGGCATACTGTGCTGACCCCCACATACTTTCTATTGAATGGCAATTTGCCTGAGGCTGCTCTGGCCCTGCCAGGCTTAAGTCAATAGGTGAGGGTACATTTCTCAACAAACAGCCTGTAATCTTCAGGAAAAATGCAGGCCCAAAAGGGTAGTATAAGAAAAAACACAAGTTACCCTGAAAGGGGATGGGGGGACTCTTGTGACATTGATTTCCCAATTCAGGGAGCCAAGATTATTAGAAGGAAAACTGTAACTGTAGAATGCATAAGAACAAATTCCAATTAGAACATGGGCCAAGGTAACCTAAAGTTGTCTTGAATCTTTAGCATATCACAGAAATAGCAAGATCGCCCCTTCATGGGGTAAGACCATGCACACTGAGGACTTGAAAGTCTGAGGACACAATCCTGCTATCAGTCAAAAGTCCAATAATGGGCCTGGGTGAGGTTCTCTTGAATCTTTTCTGGGACCCCCAATAAAACAGGAGAGCAAGAGCAGTGTACCATCCCTACCCTCTCTGAGAGAACGCTTTCTGTCTTAAGAGTGTTCCTTTTTTCCCTTTTTCTATTCTTTCTAGTAAACTCATGTCTGCTACTCTGAGTGACCTATTTTAAATCCTTCCAGTGTGATCATAAAGAACTGGTAAGACCTCTGTGGTCACTTCAGCTCTGACTCCAAAGATGGCCTTGCTCTGCAACAGGCACACTCTGGAGAGGCACATACTTACTCCTGACCCAGAGAAAGCCCACACCCTGGCCATGTAGTTGGCTACAGTCACATTTGGACTATTCCTGCTACAGGAACCATCTATCAGGATAGAGCATATGTTGGTTCAAAAACTAAATCTTAATAAACTTAGGGATATTAAGATCATCTCAAGAATGTTTTCTGAGAACAATCCTATAAAACTTGAAATATATAAATGGAGAAATCTTAGAAAATTCACAACTATGTAAAAAGTAAACACTTCTGAATAATCAATGGTCAAAAAAATTTAAAAGACAGTATTGGACAAAATTGGAACCACAGTATACAAAAAACTTATGAAGTGCTTCTAGAGCAGTTCTAGGAAGGACATTTACAGTGATAAATATCTACATGGGGTGAGGGGCTCAAATAAAAAATGTAAGTACACACCTCAAAATAGTAGGAAAAGAAAAAAAAATGTCAAAAGTTAGTCGAAGAAAGGAAATAACAAAGATCAGAGTAGAAAGAAATTAAATACAGACTAGAAAAACAATAGAAAAGGTCAACAAAATTAACAGATGGGTTTTTGAAAAGATGAATGAAATAGACAAAAAAAGAATGAAGATTCAAATACACAATATCATAAAAGAAAGACTCTACATTACAACTGGTATTAAAGAAATACAAATCACCATAAGAGCCCATGTTGAACAAATATATGCCAACAAATGGGATGATCTAGAAGAAATATGTAAGTTACTAGACACACACAAACTACCAAGACTGAATCATGAAGAAATAGAAAATCTGAGCATACCAATAATGACTAAGGAGAATAAATCAGTAATCAAAAACTTCCCAGTGGGAGTTAGGAAAGATTTTCTTATAGGATTTTATAGGAAAATAAATGATTTTATTTATAAAACATAATTTTATTTAATAAAAGGTCATATTTTATTTAATAAATAAAATAAATAATATTATTTAATAAATAAAATAAATGATTTTATTTAATAAACAGATGATTTTATAGGAAAGAAAATTCTTCCAGATATTTAAAGAATTAACACCAATTCTACTCACACTCTTTCAACAATTGTATAGGAGGGAATACTTTCCTACTCATTTGATGAGGCCAGTATTACCTTTATACCAAAGTCAGATAAGGAGACCGCATGATAAGAAAATTGCAGGCCAATATCCCTGATAAACATAAATGTAAAAGACCTTAATGAAATACTAGCAAATCTAATTCATCACAACATTAAAAGAATAATTCACCATGATCAAGTGGGACTTATACTTGGGATGTAAAGCTGGTTCAACATATAAAAATCAACAAATGTGATAAATCACACACAAAACAAAGGATAAAATCATGTAGTCAACAATAGATGAAGTAAAAGCATTTGACAAAATTCAACATTCTTTCATGATAAAACCTCTCAAAAAATTAGGTCCAGAAGAATTATACTTCAACACTATTAAGGAAGTATTTGACAAACTGAAGGAAAACCCCATACTCAATGCAAAAATTTCAAAAGCTTTCCTCTAAAATCAGAAACAGGACAAGGATGCCCACTGTCACCCCAGTCTATTCAACAGAGCACTGAGAGTCCTAACCAGAGAAAATAGTAATTGCAGGCAGCATGATCTTATGCATTTTAAAATCTAAATGTTTCATAAAATGTTACAACTAATAAATAAATTTGGTAAAGTTTCAAGATACAAAATCAACATACAAAAATCAGTAGTGTTTATATACACTAATGACAAACTATGCAAAAAGAAATTAATAAAATATTCCAATCATACTGGCATTAATATAATAAAATAATTTGGCAGAAATTTAAGCAAGGAAGTGAAAGATATGTACTCTAAAAAATAAGACAATGAAGGAAACTGTAAAAGATACACATCAATGGAAAGCGATACTGCATTTTCAAGAGAATTAATGTTATTGAATGTCCAAAGAGATCTTCGGATTGAATGAAATTCCTATCAAAATTATAATGACAATTTTCACAGAAGTAGAAAAAATAATCCTAAAATTATTATGCAACCATGAAAGATCTTGAATAATCAAAGCATTAGCACAAAGCTGGAGATATCACACTGCCAATTTCAAATTAAAGTATAAAGTTATATTAATCAAAACACCATGGTTTTAGACCTATGGAATACAATAGAGATCCCAGAAATAAACCTGTGTACATAAGGTCAATTTTTTTTTTTTTTTTTTTTAATACTGGAGACTGAGATTGAGGTTGCATTACTACTGAGCCACATGCCCAAACCTTTTTACATCTCATTTTGAGGCAGGGTCTCACTGAATTCCTTAAGGCCTCACTGAGTTTCTGAGGTGGACCTTGAATTTGCAATCCTCCTGTCTCAGTCCCTGAGTCACCATTACTACAGGTGTGTGCTATCAGGTTAAACCAAGTCAACTGATTTTTGATAAATGTGCACAATAGGGAACAGATTGTCTCTTTAATAAATGGTGCTAGGAAATTTGACATTTACAATCAAAAGGATGAAATTGGACTCTTGGCCTACAGAATATACAAAAAAAAAAAACTTGAAGTAGAATAATTTCAAATATTAAGTGTAAGATTTGAAACTAAAGAACTCCTAGAAAACAAAACATAGGAGGATGTTTATAATATTGGTCCTGGCAACAAATTTTTTGTATATGACACTGAAAGTATAGGTAACAAAAGCAAAAATAAATATTAAACTAAACTAAAAATCTGTAGAATTAAACTAAAAATCTGCACAGTAAAATAACAATAAAATGAAAGCTAATTTATGGAATAGGGAAAATATTTGCAATCCATATGCTTGATAATTGGTTTATCTTAAAATATGTTTAAGAAACTCATTAAATTCAATAGCAAATAAATTATTCAATTAAAAATGGACAAAGAAACTGAACAGATATCTTTCTAAGGAAGATGTACAGATGTTTTATAGGTGTATGAAAAACTTAGAAATGCAAGTTGAAACCACAATGGCATATAATTTTATAGCAGCTGGGATTACTATTATGACACTCTTGAATCCATAGAGAAAAAGGAACCCTTATGCACCATTTTTTTTATTGGTTGTTCAAAACATTACAAAGCTCATGATATATCATCTTTCATACATTTGACTCAATTGGGTTATGAACTCCCATTTTTACCCCAAATACAAATTGCAGAATCACATCGGTTACACACTCACATTTTTACATATTGGCATATTAGTGACTGTTTTATTCTGCTACCTTTCCTTTCCCCTACTATCCTCCCTCCCCTCCTCTCCCATCATCCCTCTCTACCTCATCTGCTGTTGTACAATTCTCTCAATTGTTTCTCCCCCCTTTCCCCTCACATCCTCTTCTATGTAATTTTGTGTAACATTGAGGGTCTCCTACCATTTCCATATGCTTTCCCTTCTCTCTCCCTTTCTCTCCCCCCACTCGTCTTTGTTTAATGTTAATCTTTTCCTCATGCTCTTCCTCCCTGTTCTGTTCTTAGTTGCTCTCTTTATATCAAAGAAGACATTTGGCATTTGTTTTTTAAGGATTGGCTAGCTTCACTTAGCAAAATCTGCTCTAATGCCATCCATTTCCCTGCAAATTCTATGATTTTGTCATTTTTTATTGCTGCGTAGTACTCCATTGTGTATAGATGCCACATTTTTTTTATCCATTCATCTATTGAAGGGCATCTAGGTTGGTTCCACAGTCTAGCTATTGTGAAATGTGCCGCTATGATCATTGATGTGGCAGTATCCCTATAGTACGCTCTTTTAAGATCCTCAGGGAATAGTCCAAGGAGGACGATAGATGGGTCAAATGGTGGATCCATTCCCAGCTTTCCCAGGTATCTCCATACTGCTTTCCAAATTGGCCTTACCAATTTGCAGACCCACCAGCAGTGTACAAGTGTACCCTTTTCCCCACATCCTCGCCAACACTTATTGTTGTTTGACTTCATAATGGCTGTCAATCTTACTGGAGTGAGATGGTATCTTAGGGTGGTTTTGATTTGCATTTCTCTGACTGCTAGAGATGATGAGCATTTTTTCATGTACTTGTTGATTGATTATATGTCCTCCTCTGTGAAGTGTCTGTTCAGGTTCTTGGCCCATTTGTTGATTGGGTTATTTGTTATCGTATTGTTCAATTTTTTGAGTTCTTTGTATATTCTGGATATTAGGGCTCTATCTGAATTGTGAGGGGTAAAAATTTGTTCCCAGGATGTAGGCTCTCTATTTACCTCTCTTATTGTTTCTCTTGCTGAGAAAAAACTTTTTAGTTTAAGTAAGTCCCATTTATTTATTCTTGTTATTAACTCTTGGGCTATGGGCGTCCTATTAAGGAATTTGGAGCCCGACCCCACAGTATGTAGATCGTAGCCAACTTTTTCTTCTATCAGATGCCGTGTTTCTGATTTGATATCTAGCTCCTTGATCCATTTTGAGTTAACTTTTGTGCATGGTGAGAGAAAGGGATTCAGTTTCATTTTGTTGCATATGGATTTCCAATTTTCCCAGCACCATTTGTTGAAGATGCTATCCTTCCTCCATTGCATGCTTTTAGCCCCTTTATCAAATATAAGAAAGTTGTAATTTTGTGGATTGGTCTCTGTGTCCTCTATTCTGTACCATTGGTCCACCTGCCTGTTTTGGTACCAGTACCATGCTGTTTTTGTTACTATTGCTCTGTAGTACAGTTTGAACTCTGGTATCGCTATACCTCCAGATTCACACTTCCTGCTTAGAATTGCTTTTGCTATTCTGGGTCTTTTGTTTTTCCATATGAATTTCATGATTGCTTTATCTATTTCTACAAGAAATGCCATTGGGATTTTAATTGGCATCGCATTGAACCTGTAAAGAACTTTGGGTAATATCGCCATTTTGATGATGTTAGTTCTGCCTATCCATGAACAGGGTACATTTTTCCATCTTCTAAGATCTTCTTCTATCTCACTCTTTAGGATTCTGTAGTTTTCATTGTATAAATCTTTCACCTCTTTTGTTAGGTTGATTCCCAGGTATTTTATTTTCTTTGAGGATATTGTGAATGGAGTGGTTTTCCTCATTTCCATTTCAGAAGTTTTGTTGCTGATATACAGGAATGCCTTTGATTTATGCGTGTTGATTTTATATCCTGCCACTTTGCTGAATTCATTTATTAACTCTAGCAGTTTCTTTGTAGACCCTTTTGGGTCTGTTAAATATATTATCATGTCATCCGCAAATAGCGATAATTTAAGTTCTTCTTTTCCTATTTTTATGCCTTTAATTTCTTTTATCTGTCTAATTGCTCTGGCTAGTATTTCAAGAACTAAATTGAATAGAAGTGGTGATAGAGGGCATCCCTGTCTTGTTCCAGATTTTAGAGGGAATGCCTTCAGTTTTTCTCCATTTAGGATGATGCTAGCCTGAGGTTTAGCATATATAGCTTTTACAATGTTGAGGTAAGTTCCTGTTATCCCTAGTTTTTCTAGTGTTTTGAACATAAAGGGATGCTGTACTTTGTCAAATGCTTTTTCTGCATCTATCGAGATGATCGTATGGTTCTTGTCTTTAAGTCTATTGATGTGGTGAATAGTATTTATTGATTTCCGTATATTGAACCAGCCTTGCATCCCAGGGATGAATCCTACTTGATCATGGTGCACAATTTTTTTGATATGCTTTTGTATTCGATTCGCCAGGATTTTATTGAGAATTTTTGCATCCAAGTTCATTAGAGATATTGTTCTGTAGTTTTCTTTCTTTGAAGTGTCTTTGTCTGGTTTCGGGATCAGGGTGATGTTGGCCTCATAGAATGAATTTGGAAGAGCTCCTTCTTTTTCTATTTCTTGAAATAACTTGAAAAGTATTGGTATTAATTCTTCTTTGAAGGTTTTGTAAAACTTCGCTGTATACCCATCCGGTCCAGGGCTTTTTTTGGTTGGTAATCTTTTGATGGCTTCTTCAATTTCTTCCTTTGTTATTGGTCTGTTTAAATTGTGTGTGTCTTCCTGACTCAATCTGGGCAGATTGTATGACTTAAGAAATTTATCGATATCTCCACTATCTTCTATTTTATTGGAATATAGGGGTTTCAAAATACTTTCTAATTATCTTCTGTATTTCTGTAGTGTCTGTTGTGATATTGCCTTTTTCATCCCGTATGTTAGTAATTTGAGTTCTCTCTCTTCTTTTCTTCGTTAGCATGGCTAAGGGCCTGTCGATCTTATTTATTTTTTCAAAGAACCAACTTTTAGTTTTTTCAATGTTTTTTTTTTTGTTGTTTCAATTTCGCTGATTTCTGCTCTAATTTTAATTATTTCTTGTCTTCTACTACATTTGCTATTATTTTGCTCTTCCTTTTCTAGGTTTTTGAGGTGTAGTGTGAGTTCATTTATTTGTTGGTTTTTTCTTTTTTTGAGGAAAGAACTCCAAGAAATGAATTTCCCTCTTAAAACTGCTTTCATTGTGTCCCATAGATTCCGGTATGTTGTGTCTGTATTGTCATTTGTCTCTATGAATTTTTTTATCTCCTCCTTTATGTCTTCTGTAACCCATTGATCATTCAGTAACATATTGTTCATTTTCCATGTGATGTAGGATTTTTCCTTCCTTCTTTTATCTTTGATTTCCAGTTTTATTCCATTATGATCAGATATGGTGCATGGTATTATCTCCACGCCTTTATATTTACTAAGAGTTGCCCTATGGCATAGTATATGGTCTATCTTTGAGTAGGATCCATGTGCTGCTGAGAAGAACATGTATCCACTTGATGATGGTTGATATATTGTATATATGTAGGTTAAGTCTAGGTTATTGATTGTGCTATTGAGTTCAATAGTTTCTTTATTCAGCTTTTGTCTAGAGGATCTGTCTAATGGTGAGAGCGTGTGTTGAAGTCACCCATAATTATTGTGTTGTAGTCTATTTGACTCTTGAACTTGAGGAGAGTTAGTTTTATGAACGTTGCAGCTCCATTGTTTGGTGCATACAAATTGATAATTGTTATGTCTTGTTGGTGGATGGTTCCTTTTAACAGTATATAGTGTCCTTCTTCATCCCTTTTGATTAACTTAGGTTTGAAGTTGATTTTATTCGATATGAGTATGGCCACTCCTGCTTGCTTCCAAGGGCCATGTGAGTGATTTGATTTTTCCCAACCTTTTACCTTCAGCCTGTGTATGTCTTTTCCTATCATATGAGTCTCCTGAAGGCAGCATATTGTTGGATTTGTTTTTTTGATCCAGGTTACTAGCCTATGTCTCTTGATTGGTGAGTTTAGGCCATTAACATTTAAGGTTACAATTGAAATATGATTTGTACTTCCAGTCATGTTTATTTATTTATTTATTTTAGTTTGGCTAGTTTTAACTTTTTGGTTATATCCCCCCCCCTTTACTGAGATACCTCCTGCTGTTAGTTTTGGGCACTATTTTTCAATTCCTCTTCTTGTAGTATTTTGCTCAAAATGCTTTGCAGTGCTGGTTTTCTGGCTGCGAATTCTTTTAGCTTTTGTTTATCGTGAAAGATTTTAATTTCATTGTCAAATCTGAAGCTTAATTTTGTTGGATACAGTATTCTTGGTTGGAATCCATTATTTTTCAGCGTTTGAAATACATTGTTCCAGGATCTTCTCACTTTCAAAGTCTGTGATGAAAAATCAGTCGTTAACCTAATTGGGTTACCCCTGAATGTAATCTGCCTCCTTTCTCTCGTAGCTTTTAATATTCTCTCCTTGTTCTGTATGTTGGCTATCTTCATAATTATATGTCTTGGAGTTGGTCTATTATGGTTTTGAATGTTTGGGTCCTGTAGGCTTCCAGGATTTGGCAATCCATTCCATCTTTCATCTCTGTGAAGTTTTCTAGGATTATTTCATTTAATAGGTTGTCCATTCCTTTGGTTTGATTCTCTGTGCCTTCTTCTATCCCGATAACTCTCAGATTTGGTTTTTTTATGACATCCCATATCTCTTGAATAGATTGCTCGTGGGATTTAAGCTTCTTTTCTGTGTTGACTATATTCTTTTCAAGTTGATAAACTTTGTCTTCATTATCTGATGTTCTGACTTCTACTTGATCTAGTCTATTTGTAATATTCTCGTTTGAGTTTTTAATTTGGTTTATAGTTTCCTGCATTTCTAGGATTACTGTTTGATTTTTTTTTAAGATCTCTATCTCCTGGTAAAGCTCGTTCTTTGCCATTTGAATTTGTTTGTTTAATTCATTTTCAAAATATACTTTTATTGCTTGGACTTGCTGTCTCATGTCTTCTCTAATATTCCTTTCCATCTGAGTTAGGTATGCCTTGAGTTCTTTCCCTATCCCTGTTTCTGATGCTTCTAGGTCCTCCTGTAGATTTAAGTTGTCCTGCATTGTCTGTACTCCTTTTTTCCCTTGTTTTTTCATGATGTTCACGTTACTTTCCAGCTCTATTTGATTGCTGTGTTTCTGTTCTCTTCTATAAATTTGTTTTGGTTTTTTATATCTCTGTTATCTCTCTTTTGTGTTGGTAGACTATGCTTGCTAAAGTGGATTCCGCTGAGAAGGAATTCCGACGGCCGAGCTCCAGTGATGGCACCTCCCTGCTATGGCGGGCCCCAGGCTCCTTACTGGGGTGTCCGAATGGAGGGGTGGGACTGGAGTGTCTCTGGTTGGTTTCAGCTCCCGGACTCCGGTGGCCGGGCGGTCTCCAGCCGCCCAGTAGCGCTGGCAGTGGGTGGGCTGTCGCTGGTGGGCGGGTTATCTCTAGCTGCCCAGTCGCAGGGTCGGTCACCAGCGGGCGGGCAGTTTCCAGCCGCCCAGTTGCGCAGGCAGCGGGCAGATGATCGGTCGCCGGTGGGCGTGCGGTCTTCCGCCGCCTAGTCGAACGGGCAGCGGGCTGGCTGTCGCCGGCGGGCAGGCGATCTCTAGCCGCCCAGTCGCAGGGGCAATGGGCCGGCTGTCGCAGGCGGGCGGGAGGTCCCCAGCTGCCCAGTCGCGCGGGCAGCCGGCGGGCGATCAGTCGCCTGCGGGCATGCGGTCTCCAGCCGCTCTGTCGCAGGGGCAACGGGCAGGCTGTCGCTGGTGGGCGGGCGATCTCTAGCCACCCAGTCGCAGGGGCAATGGGCTGGCTGTCGCAGGCGGGCGTGCGGTCTCCATCCACCCAGTCGCAGGGCCAATGGGCCGGCTGTTGCTGGTGAGCGGGCAATTTCTAGCTGCTCAGTCGCACGGTTGGTCGCTGGCGGTGGGCGGACTCAAGCCACCCAGTCCCGTGGGCAGTGGGTGGAGTTTCGCCGGCGGGCTTGCGTTCTCCAGCCGCCTAGTTGCAAGGGCCTGGCCTCTAGTCCCCTGGTTTCTCCTGCTAGACCTGGTTTTTCCTGCTAGACCAGATTTCCCCTGAGTGATGCCTCTCGGCAGTTCAAAGTGTACTCTGGGACTGCCGTTTGTTGGGCGTGGAGGGTGGCTATTGAGAACCCCGCCGGCACTCTATTGTTTTGATTTTTTCTGCTTGACCCTCCCCCAGAGCTGGCAATACAGGTTTCATTTTCCCCGCTGATGGGAGGGGGAGTTGAAGGTCGGGTGTCTCTAGTTCTCCCCACATCTTTATGCAGGCTTGCTCTGATAATCCCTCCCCCGGAGAGCCTAGGAGAGATTTTATGCGAATTCCCCTCTGTATGGGAGATGAGCTGAGTAACACGCACCTGTTTTATTGTTGCAATCTGTCGGAGAGTGGCGGTGGTTACTTCAGCTCTCCAAGATGGTGGCCACTGGTTTCCTTGGTGGAGTTTCCGTTGTGGGGGATAGAGCTGTCCCGCTTCCTTCCCCGTCTGAAATCCCGAACTCAGCCCGGGGCTCCGTGAGTGTTCAGGTGGCAGGATTCCACAGAATCTGCAGGAATCTCCCTGCTTGCTGGTCGCTTCTCGGCAGCTCCCCGCCGTCTGTAGCCGCGGGGCGGGCCGCGCGGATCAGTCAGCCCGGATCTCCGGTCGCACAGTTGGCTCATGTATGAGACTCACTTACCGGACCTCAGTGCTGAAAATCCTTCCTCTAGGTTTCGGTGCACCCCCATTTTGCTGTAAGTTCCTAACAAGATAGTTTTTTGTCGTTCTAACTCGTTATTCACCCGCGCAGTGGCGAGGTACACGGGGTGTGATGCACTCTATTCGCGGCCATCTTGGGACCTCAGAGCATTATCCCTTATGCACCATTGCTGGGTATGAAAACTTAGGTAGCCATTATAGTGAGCAGTATAGAGGCTTTTCAAAGAAAATCAAAACATTGAAGCTACAATGTGATTCATCAATCTCACTTCTGAATGTTTATCCAATGAAAATGTAACCAGTACTTCAAAGAAGTATCTCTATACTATATCCACTGCAGTGTTTTTCAAAGCAGTGGATGGATAAATGGATAAAAAGAAATGTGGTATATAGATACAATGAAATATTATTCAGTCATAAAAATTAAGTCTCTTAATTTGTGACAACATGGATAAAATCAGAGGATATTATAGTAAGTAAAGTAGTTAAGTGAAATAAGCCAGGAACAGGATAAAAAAACATTGTATGGTCTCATTTTCAGGTAGAATCTAAAATTATCAAAATTATAGAAGCTGAGAGAACAGTGGTTGTCAGGAGGTAGGGAAATGAGAAAATGACCATCAATGGATAAAAATGATTGGTTATGACTAATTTTTAGGGATGTAATGCACAGTCTGATGACTGTAGTTAATAATACTATATCATATACTTGAAATTTGCTAATAGATCTCCAGTGTTCTCACCACACACACACACACACACACACACACACACAATACCTATGTGATATGATGAGTGTTTTTAATTAACTAGAATGTGGTAATCATTCTATAGTGTATATGTAATCCAAATCATTACATTGTACTAGACTCTAGCTTTGTCGATTATGTAAAGCTTTGTCAATTAAATATTTTAAAATAAAATATTTTAAGAACTATTTGAAGAAATAAATGGAAAATCAAAACAATTATTTTAATGTATGAAAACAAAAATACTTGAAAATATGCAATGACCATTCATAATAAACACTGTTAAAACTAGAAAGAAAAAGAAATCTTAATGTAATAAGCACTTAAAAGAGCCCAAAGCTAATACCATACTTAATGGTGAAAGTCTCAATTGTTTTCCTCTAAGTTTAGGAATGGGGCAAGACAAGAGTGTCCTTTCTCACATACTTTGAAATTAAGCTATACTTTCTTGTCAGTATAATATAGCAATTAAGAGAAATACAAGTATTCATATTGGTGAAGAAGTTGTAAAATAATCATTATTTACTTACAGCATTTTAAAATAATTTTAGCAAAACTATAATTTTGGTAGCGGAGCAAAAAAATAATATAGGCAGTAAATAGAATAGACACTACACAGATTAAACCAAGTTCTACCCACTTCTAGGTAGTATTCAAAGAAAATGAAATCAGCATACAAAAGACATACCTGCACACTATGGGTATAGTGCACTATTCACAATAGCTAACTATACATATAAACACATATTATTCAGCCATAGGGAAGAATGAAATACTGTATTTTGCAGCAAAATAGATGGAACCAGAAAACATTATTTTAAGTGAAACAAGAAAGACCCAGAAAGGCAAGTGCTACATGTTCTCTCATATATGGAAGCCTCAAAAAAAGACCAAGTGTGCAATAGTGACTAACGGAACTTGGTGAGGGAGTGTTTGGGGAGTGCGGTGAGTGAAGAGAAGCTAGGTTCCATCAGTGCATGTTGTATGCATGTGCTGGAAATAGTTTTCTGAACCCCATTAATATGTACATTTAATACGAGTTGATTAAAATATTTCAAATGTGTGTGTGAATTTAAAGTTGAAGGAAAGACTAGTAACATAACAGTATCCATAGGGCATTGTATTAAATGAATTGACACTGTGATTAATGTTTAAAACTAAGCTATAATCTTCAGGTTAAAATGAAGTGATAATAATTATACAATTTCCAATGAGAAACAGTAAAAATGCAGAACTATCTTAACAACTAATACAAAAGAAGTTAAATTAGAAAAGTAGAATATTAGGATAGATATCAAAGAGCATAAAGTTGATAAATGCTGAGAGCCATTGCCAAGTAGGTATGACGCATGGCATGACCCAGGTCATTTGCAGTGACATTGCATGTAAGGTGACCTTGCTCAAGGACCAGGGCGGATCCAGGTTTCGGGTGTATCCTGCTGGGATTAGGGAGTATCCCGCTCCTTGGGTTTAGGGCGGTTCCAGGTTTAAGGTGTACCCTGCTGGGAATAGGGCGTATCCTGCTGCCTCAGGCATGCACGCTCCTTGAGTTGTTGAGTTCTCGCGGGATTCAGAGAGTATTTGGGATTCAGAGCCTGGTGGAGTGTGTGGATTTTGCCCAGAACGTGGATTTTGCCCAGAACGTGTTTGTAGAGTGCCGGAGTGAGTTTGGGAATAAAGAGTTGCTGTTTGAATATACAAGGTGTGTGGTGGCTCGTGATTTTGTGCCCAGCCAGACTGCGGCAGATAAACCCAGTCACAAAAATATGATCATATATATATTATTAAATAAAATGTGATATATTCACATTATTAAATAAAAATGATTGTATTCATATTATGACTATGTTCATATATTATTATCAGCAAAATTGACTGTTTCATTAAAGACAAACTTTATTTGACTATGTTCAGTTGAATATTTTAAAGAGATTTTAACCATCAATTAAGTACTGTGTGTGTGTGTGTGCGTGTGTGTGAGAGACAGAAATAAAATAGACTTTAGACTTTTATGGTAAAAAAAATCCAATCCAGTAAGTACAGAACAAATTGAAGAAATTATTTCAGTATATGGTATAATTATAAGGATAAGTAGGTTATAATTAGGAAAACAAGATAGATGCAAAAGAGAAAAAAAAATTATATTTCAAATGGGCCACCAAATGCCGAAGTCTGGCTGCGCACAAAATAACCGGGCTACCACACAGCCTTGTAGATTCAAACAGAAATTCTTTATTCCCGAACTCTCACCGGCACTCTACACGCATATTCTGGGAAAATTCACTCCCTTCAACGGGCTCTGCGTACCAATTCTCTCAGAACTCCTCAAGAACTCAACAGGAACTCAAGGAGCGGGCGCCTGAGGCAGCAGGATATGCCCTATTCCCAGCAGGATCCACCCTAAACCTGGAGCCACCCTAATCCAGCAGGATCCACCCTAAACCTGGATCCACCCTAATCCCTGAGCAGGGTCACCTTTCTGAACAATTTCAACCCAAAAATGCCATGTGTCATTTCCAACTTGGCTATGGCTCTCAGCAGTATATATTGAAAAAGTGCCAAAGTACACAAAAGTCACAAGGAATGTGCCAACAAGACCAAACACCTAAAACACTCCAGCCTCTTAAAAAATTATCTAGAAGTGTACCTCAAATTCATTGCATTGCATTATAAACTTACTTTCTTAACAAAAAATAAAATAAAACAAAATAAAATTCTAAAATTAGGTTTCAAAATTTGTTCATATTATTTTCCCAAATATTTCCATTTAACTTAAAAATAAAGCTAAATCAAAGGTATGCATATTTAAAGTTTAATTGTGCTCTGTGTAACATTCAATATGAAGATTGTTGATGTGGCTATCAACAGTAATATGAATTGATAAGCAGTCTTTCATGCAGCAATAGACATGCTGGTTTTGACAAGTAATTAATTCTGACCATTTTCTATTTCACAACAGGCTGCAGATAATCCAGAGTCACAAGAGTCTGGATTAGCAAACAGAAAAAATGCTCCCAGCCTCTTCTCCAGATAAGGATTGCTTAAGTCGAGGAAACTGAATTTTCTAGACATTTATTTAAAATAATGTCAAATCTTTTCTTTCATCTTAAAGGGTGGCATCATCTTGGGCAAATTATGTTATATTGATGCTTTCTATATTGGACAAGAAATGACTATACATCCCCATTTTAATTCTGAGATTGTCTGAGCAGAAGTGATCTTTACAAGAGGGCTTTCAGATTCCTGCCTGTAGTAAATCTGATGTAGAAACTCTCCATTTATTTTGCTGAAGTATTTCCAGCACTGGGAAGTTCATGTGTTATCTATCCCCCAACTCCTCCTCTAAATAATATAAACTTCTAAATGTTTCAGGAGACTCAGACAGATGCTGACCAAGGAATATAAAAATTTAGTTAGACAAAAGGACTAAGCTCAATAGATCTGTTTAACATGTGACTATAGTTAATAACAAAGGATTATATTCTTAAAAATTTGTTTAGAGAGTATATTTTAAATGTTATCACTACACAAAATGATGAGAGGTAAGCTACAGTTAATAACTCTATTTAGCCATCCCACAATGTGTGTTTGTGTGTGTGTGTGTGTGTACACACACACACAAACACATAATATTAAAACAACATGTTCTATGATAAATATATAGAATCTTTATTAAATAATGAACAATGACTTCAATATGGTCAAAGGCACAAAAAGAGAGATTAAATTGAGTTGGGCTGAAAAGACAAGCTAAGCAGGGGAAGATTGAATATCTGAACACCTCCCAAATAACTCCTGCTGTGGACTCTCTGCCACGAATGGTAACACCTTCCCTCCAATGCCAATATAAAATGGGATTTTCTGAAAGCAATCCGGGTACAGTGGACACATTAATCTACCTCAGATTGTAATAGAAATAAAAGCTGAGGCTTTAGCTTTAATCTGGGACAGTTTTTTTTTAAGAGTTGCCATTAGTGCCTGATAAATTGTTGCTAATTCATGTGAGTAGAATACATCAAGAGTGGTACACACAGGCAGGTGTTTCCTTGCTGAGTCTATCACTGTAATGAGATTCTAAATCCCTGGTTTCTTTAATCTTCCATCCATTCTGTCAGCTCTCCTAGAATGGGGTAGTGTTTATTCCTCACATTAAATTATTTTCTCCCATTAAAAAGTATTTTTTTCTGTTATGAAATTCTTTGTCATACAATTAAAAAAAAGAATTCTATTTTCTGAGTAAATATACATTAGTGTTCACTTGACATAGCTTTTTTTGGTCGATTTTTTTTTCTTATTTCTATAGGCAATGTTCTTAAAACTGTGGAGCAGAGGGTGTAGCTAAGAGCAGTTGCCCACAACACATGAATCCCTGAGTTAAGTCCCCAGCATTGCAAACACAAAAAACCACTCATGCTATGGCAATACACTTAGAGCTGGCAGAAATTTCCAGAACTAGAGAAGCATCTTCATTGGGAGAGGTGAGATTTCTAAGTTGACATGGCTGCTTATTTCCACAAGTACAATGTATGCCTAGAGAACTGAAGCCTGGCAGCCCTTTTTGACACAATGCAGCTGCCACCCTCAAATTACCATTTTTCCAGCGACTCATGTCACTACTGGAAAAGTTAATTGTAGCAAAACTTTACTAGGTTTAGCTGGGGTTGGAGGTGACTTGGAGAAGATGGCAATCTGCTAACTTTTCTAACTCTAATGACCTAATTTAACATTAGTCTTGTCATTTGCCTTAGTATCTGTTTGGCTGACTGATCTATAATCAATTAGCTTCACTCCTGTACACGAAAGGAAAGATAAATATTTACAGGTTGACTGACAAATTTTAGTCTGCATAAAAAATGTAATTTCATTCCCATTCAAATGTATATGCTATTATGTTGATGTCTATAAAATTACTTTTAATTTGAGCAGATTGTAAAACCTAACAATAAGGTTCATCTTGGCAAAATAATGAAAAACTAGAGCTGCATTTTGTTTACTTGGGATGTCAAATAATTTTGTTGGGTGCACAGGTAGAAAAGGACAGTGAAATTAGTGTGAAAACAGCTCAGAATCATTCTGAGATGATAATTCTCCAGGTGTCTAACATTAAATGGTGTGATACTTGTATATTATTTCATATACAGTAATAGGTACTTTGTAATTTGCTATATTTAAATATTTGCTTCTTAACCCCTCCAAATTAAGTGGGGGGGAAGGCTGGTCTATTTAATTCTCTTCTTTTAGAAATGAGTATACTCACAGCCAGAGGTCATGGTAAAGAAATTGCCCAAACTCATTGTTTTCTTGGTCAACCTAGGCAGATGGTCAATTATAAAACTATGAGAATTTAAGAAAAAAAATCTACTCATTTCCAAGAACTGAAATTGTTGGCATCTCTGAGGTATCTGTATTGGTGATAACTGTCAAACTCTGCATTGCAAAATTCAAAGCCAGGACTTGAGTGGGATATTAAATGTGAGGATTCTGTTTTCAAGCACTATAAAAGGTAAAAAAGAAACTAAAAGCCTGAAGGCAAATATATTGTGCTGACATTTAAAACTCTTACAATAGATTTTATTTATTATGCTTTTTAAAAAACAAAGAACTAGAAATACACATTCCATTTTGCAAGGTGAGATATATTCTCTCTATGACAATAAAAATGTAAAAATAAGGTATTTTATGTATTGAAATCCCAATGAATTTGAAATTTGCAAATGATCTCTTTCAGAGGACCTCAGGACAATAGTTTTAAAACCTCTGGTGACCATATAATGATTCATATTCACAAAGTGCTTGAAAATTGTTAAACACTGATGGTTTGTAATACAAGTTGAAATAGTCCATATTGAAATGACCTCTGGTGGATTGGAGTGGAGCTGAAAAAACTGTTTTGCCAGGGATCATGTTAAGTGAGTGCTAGCAAGCAGGGAGACAGGTGTTTCCTGTTCCCAACCACATGGCATAACCATATAGATTAGCTGCAAGAAATCTAGCCAGAAGATTTTTTTTTCTTTAAAAAAAAACCTAATTCAAATTAGCATTGCTCATGTGGAAATTTATTTAGGTTTAAATTATATTTTAGATATTTTAAAATTTAGAATTAAAAACTTCTTTTATTCTAATACATAAATGCTACATAATATTTCGAAATCATAAATACTACTGATGAATGGGTTCTCAAGTTATCTCTTTTCAACTCCCCACACATGTATTTTATTACTATCCTGGAAGATGGGTTACCATCCTCAGCTTCCATCAGGAAGCATTGGGAAGGAACTCAAAGATGAGTGAGACAGATAAATCTGATTTTAGACACCTCTGTAGCTACTGTTTAGTGATAATTGATCAGATATTAAAATAATAATCAAAATAATAAGTGCTGCATTTGAAAAATATAAAAACATTATATTTGCACATCCTGCCTTTTTTTGTTGACCATATATGAATAGCAATTTGGATCACTGAGCAGTGTTGCTTTTACATTCCTCTGATATTTTTGTTAGGTCTAACAGGATACTAAACAGCATAGCATGCTTTCTAGAGATAACACTAATAATGACATGTAGCAATTAAGTGACATCTGTATATGTCTGCAGTGCTCATTCCAATGGAACATAGTCTTCCATTTTACCCTGGAAATCAGGCACCACAGCACACTTTAGAGAACTTCAGATTCTATATCACTGCTTTGCCACATACTGTTTTACATCATCTGATCAGGAGCAAGAGTGACAGAATGCAAGCAGCAGACTTAGTCACATGTCACCCTATTGGATTATAAAGCATTGAATCTTGGGGTGTCACAAGGAAAAAAATACAGGGTATTCCTGAAACTATTGTTTACATAGGGCTAAAGGCTGATTAGAGTGGTAAACCCTCAAAATGGCAGCTCAGTCACGTACCACTTTCTTGTTAGAAAGAGTGAAACAGTTACAGCACTTTAATGTCTGTGGTGCTGTGAGGAATTTAGAAAAGTTCCTAAATTCTAAGTAGAAATCTGTCTTAACAATAGGACAGGAAAGTCCAGGAGCTCAATTTGTGAACCAGAGTCAGAGGCCCATGAGTCAAATCTCATCACCACTACTTAATCCCCATAATTATGGATAATACATTTAACTATACTGTGTCTCAGTTTCTTTATCTGTAGAGACAAGCTATTCCAATTAGGGTTGAGGTGATAGTTAAATGAGGAAACTCTGGCACAGACTTTTCACTTGGTGAATATATTAGTAATTTTATTATCATAAAAGTATTCTTAAGTGCCCTTAAAAGTGGTTTATAGTTTTTGTTTGGTTAGTTTTGTTTTTCTCATTTGAGGAAACATACTTTGTCAACTCTTCTCTTTGTTTATTATTCCTCTGGCTATGAAACCTCTTTTTCTTTGGTGAAAGAAAAAGAGCTTTCTTTTTCTTTTTCATTTCTTTCTTTTTTTTTTCCAAGTCTTCAGTTTTGTGGAACAGAACAGCTATGCACTGAGATTCTGCCCACACAGGTAGTAATTTCCTGGGCTGCAGGCTGAAAGCATAAAGACTGCACGTGG
Organism: Marmota monax; assembly: GCF_021218885.2. NCBI lineage: Eukaryota > Metazoa > Chordata > Mammalia > Rodentia > Sciuridae > Marmota > Marmota monax. Next base: position 3,044,765 of record NW_026694038.1, read on the forward strand.
TGGCTGGGACTTCCTCAGCTCTGGACAGATGTGATCATATTTTGGCCAGAAGGCAAGGTGGTGGGAAAGGGAGAGATTTCTCAGAGCCGTGCTTTGCTGGTGTCTTTCAAAAGAAAAAAAAAATCATACCTTCAGGTTAAAAAGCAAAACTAAACCACAGTTATGTAATTTTGAAAGATTTCTAAATCAGTATTGGCATTATTTTTAAAACATTAGACTTCAAAGAGATAACCAAAGAATTTCTTCTGACCTCATACTACATACATTCCATTAAAAATGCAATTTGTAAAACATATTTCAGATGGTTATTCTCAGGAGAATATTCCTCGGTAAAGACCAGACACATGGACTATTTCAACTGTGTGTGGCTCTTCTTCATTTTTCCCCCCTATTTCTTCACATACAGGACAGGACTTCTAGATGAATAAAGATATGGAGTGTGTTTTTTCCAGGACAAAATTATCTTTGGGCTGTGATCAAGCATGAGAAATTTCCACCCTGAGGGCAAATATTTGGAGGTTACGACATGAATGTAAGTTCATGAGTACCACTACTTTCATATTGTAAACATACTGTAATCCTAATATATTTTCTATGGATTAATAATATTAATAACGTTTACTATGGCAAAGACGTTAGAAATTTTCTAATCCAGCACTCCCACTCTGAAGATAAATAAATAGATATGCATTGTGTTGGGAGGGAGGGCATTGTAATTTTGAAATAGAAAATAGCTCTCTATTTGATTACCAACCCTGGACACTTGCTAGTGCCTGTTCTCCAATTTTTTTGAAAGATTGAGATTAGGTTCAGTTTCAGCTGAAAAAGAGTTCTCTGATCAATTAGCACCTGCCACAGACATGGGCTTATATGAGGGAGAAAGAATCTCCTGTAGTTGTTGATGGTTCTGTACTGATTGGGAAAGCAGAGACTTTCAAGTCAGTAAGACCTGGGAATAGCCTGGGGTGCTACTCTTTCTTTTTGAGTAAGTTTAAACTCATTTCCTAACATTTCTTCATCAGCAGAACAGAAATAAAATATTTACCAAGAACATATTCATTGATCTAATGAGAGTTTGTCCTACACTGCTAGATTTGCTTTGGAGAAGCAATAATGCTGTGCTTCAACTTGGCTGACCTCTTCTGCAGACAGGCTTTGGTAGACCAGGACTATGATAGAGAAAAGGACACTGAAGGGAATCTGTGGAAAACTGGTATGAACAAGCATACCAAGAAGATGAAGAATGTTGAAAAAAGTCAGATGGAAAGAAAACCTGAGAAGTCTCACCATACATGACTATAAATACTACGTGGGCAAGCATATTTAAACTCTGCTATGAATTACTTGTGACATGAACAAAGAAAAATTCAAAAAGAAAAATCAATCTGTGGTTATAAATCATCATGTAAAAAATCTAAAGAGCTTTAACATAAAACCCAACTCTGCCCAGATTTTCCCACCAGCAGATGGGGAAAGCATGATCGTGTCAACCCCATCAGAGGCTAGGGTGACTGCATTTTGTGTTGAAAAAAATTGTATTTATACCAGACTAGCAAGGTGATGTCTAAGTGAGCAAAACCACAGGTAAGTCTGTGTCGAGACAATGAGCATGATAGTGGGAATTTTCTTTTGACAAATTTGTCCATGTGAAACAGAAAACTGGCATCAGTGAAACTCCTCTTTCAATAAAGCAATTGACAAAAATAGGAAAATACAAACTGGAGTTTTCTGCTTCTTTTAACCATGGATATGAAAACAATCTGCAAAACTAAAGGGAAATCTTTCAAAGTGCTTTAGCTAGAATGGACCTCCTCTTGGTGCTGCTTTAGTGACATTGATATCTTCTAATTTAATAAATCTAGGATTTTTAATAATGGAAATTATTTCAGTGATCAATTTGTACTTTGTGTTTTCCTGTTTTGAGACGGTGGTGTCAGGCATAGATAGTCAAAAACAGCTGTTGTGAGAATTGTGAAGATAGGGAATTAATAAAATGACTAGAGGCAAAGGAAATACCTGTGATTGAGATAGAGGAATAAAAATTTCCTTCGACCAGGGGAAAAAGTGAAATAAGGACAGGCCATAACAATGTTATTAGAGCTGTTAAAGACCTATAAATTCCACAAGAAAGACAATTTTTAGAACAGAGAAGAACATTTAAGACATTACTGCCTATTTTAAACACATTTGTTTAAAACACATTTGTTCATGTTTGACTTGGCAGGTGAAACTAATATCATTATATGCCATATGAGATTTTGTATTCTAGCTTATGTAAATATTTAAAACTAATAAATAATAAGTGCTTATTAAGTACCTACTAGGCCAAGCACTGATAATTCCTTTCAACTCTTTTTGATGACTAGGAGTGATATATTTATGGCACCTGAGACTGTAACTCCTCCCTTTCATTTAATTTCCATTGCTGATTCTAATTCATTGTTCTCCCTTTTCCATGACTTGGTACCCCCTCCCCAATAATTCCTTACATTTCTATAATAAGCCCAGATTTATTGGTGTTACTGCCTTCGTTAACTTATAGTAGATTAAGTGAAATTAGATACCGATGTCGGAATCTCATGTTCATTATAGGGGTAGGAAACACACAAACACCTGGAAATAACATTCTCTTCTCTTATTTTTAATGTAGGCCATTAATTGGTAAAACTTTTGTCATAATCTGTCACTTATATTCTATCATTTAAAATGGCATGTGTTAAACTATTAAAGATTGCATTGATCTTCCTTTTGAATATAGTTTAATTATGCTATTAGTACAATGTACTGATAAATGAATAAATAGAATTAAGTTCCTATGCTGTGAACAGAAGGATATGGTCAGTTTATATACAACTGGCATAATGAACTTTCTGAGCATTGACAGATATTTTAACCAGAATAGATTTTAATAGCCTATATTCCCATAGTTTTGTATTTTCAACTGTTATTCTTCAAATGGTAAGAGCAAGCATAATTTTATCCAGGAGTGTAACTGGCTGTCCTGGAGGAATACAGCATGTAAATTCCTCTGTGCCACTTTTATCACAGGGACAAACCCTGCCCAAGATTTTGCAGTGTCCCTTTAAATATATTTGTCCCATACATACTGCCATTAACCACAGAAAGTGTCGAAAGTAGTCATATGTGAGAATCAAAAGGAAAATATGTGCCACTTATTTCAGTTCCCTCTATGAAAGTGTCATGACCAAGTCTCATTAATCCTACTAGTATTACTCTTAAATGAACACTTCTAAAAAGTTGTGTTAGCTGGGGTTTTTAATGATTTAGTTTGTGATAGTCAAACTAATATAAACTAAAATTGAAAGACAAAAATGTGTTCTTTACATATATAGAAGCTAGAGATAAAAGAGTATACTTCTGTCACATGGCATATGTTATTTTGTTTCATAATTTTTAAATCAGACATATGTGAATATTTGAAAGTTATATAGGAAAATATATAGAATAATCATACTAATGCCACTACTCCAAAATATTCTATATTAACATTCTATTGTTTTCTAATTTTCAGCAATGAAACTGCTCTTCATATTTTATTTTCACTAGTATCATTAGTATTATCTCACCTTCTATCTTTTTATGAAAGGTATTATCCATTGTGTTTCTATAATAAAATGTACTTGTTTCTCCATTTTTTTCATTGCTTGTCTGTCATGTGGTTTCCTATAGCAACTGTTATTCACAAAATTGACACCACATCTTAATTTCGACCTTCAAGGAAATTGTACTTAGTCGCCTTGCTGTCTATACAAATACAGAGGCTGTTGAAAAAAAAATCCCAATTTTCCATGCAATAAGGTTTATATTATAGCAAACATATGAGGAAAACCTGAGGTACAACTTACTGATTCTCTAAGGAAAAAAAACAATTTTATTGTTTTAGTATTTGATCAATTAATTACTTTATTCTTCAAGCCATATTCTCAAAAGAATAATTAAGTCCTATAAAATCATAGTGGTTAGTAGTTATAGCTTCTTGGAAAAAAAGTTAACATATTCTTACATGTAGGATCTGTGCAGTTCATTTTAAACTCATTCCAGAAAGGGAAAATATTATTTTTGTCTTATAGCTCCAGATAGTTTCACCATATACATTATCTCTGTCTGTTTAAGATTTAGACCAACTTTTATTATGGTCAAAATAAATTCACCATGTTGCAATTAAAATTGGAAGGGCACATTAAATAATCTATAACCTCAAAACAACTATAATAGCAATGGTACTTTCTACTTGGTGCAGATTAAATTAACTGTTCATAAAAAAATTCTACCACATTCATCTATTCCTCCCATGCTCCCCCTCCCTACCCCACTATGAGTCAGCCTTCTTATACCAGATAAAACATTCAGCATTTGTTTTTTGGGGGGATTGGATAACTTCACTTAGCATTATCTTCTCCAGTGCCATCCATTTACCTGCAAATGCCATGATTTTGTTCTTTTTTATTGCTGAGTGAAATTACATTGTGTAAATATGTCACATTTTTTAATCCATTCATCCACTGAAGGGCATCTAGGTTGGCTTCACAGTTTAGCTATTGTGAATTGTGCTACTATAAACATTGATGTGACTGTGTTCCTGTAGTATGCTGTTTTTAAGTCTTTTGGATATAGACCGAGGAGAGGGATGGCTGGGTCAAAGGTGGTACCATTCCCAGATTTCCAAGGAATCTCCATACTGCTTTCCATATTGATTGCACCAATTTGCAGTCCCACCATCAATGTATGAGTGTACCTTTTCCCCACATCCTTATAATAGCTGCCATTCTGACTGGAGTGAGATGATATCTTAGAGTAATTTTGATTTGCATTTCTCTAATTGCTAGAGATGATGAACATGTTTTCATTTATTGATTGATTGTACATCCTCTTCTGAGAAGTATCTGTGCAGGTCCTTAGCCCATTTGTTGATTGGGTTATTTGTGTGTGTGGGTTTTTTTTTTTTTTTTTTTTTTTTTTTTTGGTGTTTAGCTTTTTGAGTTCTTTATATATCTTAGCGATCAGTGCTATATCTGATGTATGAGGGGCAAAAATTTGCTCCCAGGATGTAAGCTCTCTGTTCACTTCACAGATTGTTTCTTTTGCTGAGAAGAAACTTTTTAGTTTGATTCCATCCCATTTATTGATTCTTGGTTTTAATTCTTGTGCTATAGGAGTCTTATTAAGGAAGGTGGGGCCTAATCCCACATGATGAAGATTATGGCCTACTTTTTGTTCTATTAGATGCAGAGTCTCTGGTTTAATTCCTATGTCTTTAATCCACTTTGAGTTGAGTTTTGTGCATGGCGAGAGATAGGGATTTAATTTCATTTTGTTGCATATGGATTTCCAGTTTCTCTAGCATCATTTGTTGAAGGTGCTATCTTTTCTCCAGTGCATATTTTTGGCACCTTTGTCTAATGTAAGATAATTGTAATTTTGTGGGTTAGTCTCTGTGTCCTCTATTCTGACATCATTATTCAAAGTGCATGTATAAAGACATGAATTGGTGTCAACTTACTTTATATACAACCAGAGATATGAAATATTGTACTGTATATGTGTAATAAGAATTGTAATGCATTCTGCTGTCATTTATTTTTTTTAAAAAATCAACTAAAAAATCTAATAGATACTATCCTAATACTGTTACTGTTTATCATGAGGCTTGTATTCAACAATGTTCTTTCCATGTAACTGAACTAGATTTGGAATAAAGTTATCACACCAGTGGCACTAATTTAATGAAGGACTATTTTGTACCAAACACTTCACAAATTTAACAAAATTGAATGTTACCCATTAGTAATTAATTTCTCTTATTAGGAAACAAGTATAAAACAATTGAGTCATATCCCCTAAATTCTATAGCTAATAATAGCACAATCATCATTTCAAATCCAAATTTGAATGGTTCAAAATCCTTCTCTTTTTATTAGACTTCATTGTATTTGTTTAAAAATGGTCCAGGCAAGGTGGAATCAGGAGTTGGCTCAGATATTGCCTATATGCCATCAGGGCTTGATAGGAGGAAAAACATCATGTTTTGCATGTGAGGTTGATTCATTGAAACAGCCAGAACATCACCTGGTATTTTCTAAGACTCTGAAGCCAAAGTGCCAACCAATTCTTGCCTATGTGTCAATTGTGATAAAACACAGCAGGAGAGCCACAGCACTGGCAGCCACACCATGTGCTTGTAATAATATAATATAAACCATTTCAACCAAAATTTGTCTCCATACAACATAATTTTTTATAGGAAGAAGTTTTTCCTTTTTTTGACAACATATTTCTTGTTTCCCATTGTTAAATTCCTACAGCAATGGGAATATATATAAAACAATTTGAGCAAAGCTTGCGATTTGGTTTTAGAGACCTATCTCATATTTCTGAGGGTGCCTTCTGTGCAGATGCTTGCAGCAATCTAAATAGAGTTAAACTTGAATTATCATTACTCTCCCATTTTGAGGACAAAAGTTAAATTAACAAATACACATCCATAGTTTACCAGTCTAGACACACCATCAACAATTTTAGTCTAGGCTACGTTGCATTAAATTAGTAAAGAGCTCACTAACTGTCTACTTCCTTTCATAAAACTTTTAAATAGTTCCACATTTCTTTCTTATTTCCTATTATGTTAGTTAAAAATAAAATTAATAAATGTTTATTATAAACAAACAAGAAACTACAATGTGAAATGTATAAAGTTCCCTTTCCCCATACTCTCAGCACTCAACTGTAATGGTATCTCTTATGATCTATGGTATTTTTAATTTGTTTTATTAAGGCAAATTTCATGTTAATTAATTTTACATTTTTATCAGCACCATAAAATATCATAGGGTTCAAGTATGCTAATTATCATAAAAAGTAGGTATTCTGTTATGAATAGTCTACGTTGGTCAGATCTCTGAGTTGCAAACACAGAAATCCAGTTTGTACTAGCTTAATGAATAACAGGGAGTAGATTAGACACATAATGTCATAGTGCTGAGTACTGAAGGAGGAGCTGAACATCCATACCTCAGAGAGTACAGGTTCTCAGTCAGAGCAGTTCAAATCACAAGGCAAGTGCCTGTAGGCTTTTGTCTATCACAAGTCTCTATTTCTCTCTGTGAATCATGTTTATTGTCTTTGACTGCAGATGGACTTCTCCACATGGTGGGTGAAATAGCCATCTGTAGTTCTGTACTCAAAAACTCCCACCTTTGAAGCTAAAGAGAAAAGGGATCATCTTTCCTATTTAAAAATCTTTCCAGAAGATTCTGCCTAAGCCAGATTGGGGCACTTGCCAAACTTGAACCAGCAAGGCTAGGGGAATGAAATATCATTATTGACCCAGCTGAGGTTTCTGCTGTGTCCCCAGTGCCTGCAATGGTCAATTCTCAACAAATATTTATGTAATAAATATCCCAAAGGCAACTTTGTTAAAATATAAACATTGGGAAAAATGTTCAAGTACATAATAAACATCCTGTGTCTGTAATCTACAACTATTATTGTAATTTTAAAGCATAAAAATCTTCAGTGTATTCATAATATATTAAAATGTAATTCTGACAAGATTATTTATACAGCATCATCAAATCTACCATTTAATCCATCTGCTATTTGAAACTAATTAAAAAACACATGACTGCATGCCCAATTCTATTGAGTTGTATGATAATTGAAGAAGGTTGTTGGATGAGTTTAAAACATTGAATAAACTCTTTAATAAAAAAATGGTATTTATTATTTTTCCCTCCTCTTCCAGAAATATTTATTGAACATCTCTATAAAGTGGGAGATGCTATTTAAGGTACTAGAAATAAAGCTGCTGATAAGATTATTCTTTGTTAATACAAAGATTATATTCTAATTAGGGGAGTTGATGAATGCATAACTATGCAATCAATATCAGGAATTATAAAGTGCTATTAAGAAAGACAATGATATAGTAGTCAGGTAAAAGAGTGATGGCATGTACAAGGACCTGATATTTTAGACAGGGCATCCAGGGCAGCTAGCTTCTGAGAATTGTTCGAGCAGAACATTGTGGTGGAAGGGTGTGGAAGAGGGAAGCAGCTCACATTGAGATCAAGAATCAGAGAGAGTGAGTCCACTGGCCAGATACAAATATATACCCCAAAGCCACTACCAATCCCCACCTCCTCCAGCCACATTCTACCACTCAGTTAATCAGGGGATTAAATCAATGATTGGGTTAAGACTCTCATAGCCCAATCATTTTTCTTCCGAAACTTCTTGCCCTGTCTCACACAGGAGCTTTTGGGTTACACAGCACATCCAAACCAAAACAAAATCAGTTTTGCTGAAGCCAAAGTCACAGAGGTTCATTTGGTTTGGGTCTTGATTTGTTTGTTGGAGTTTAAAGACTAGAAGTTAGAGAAGTTGGGGTAGACAAGAAGCAAGGATAAGCAGAATCCAGAAATAAAAAGCCCTGAAGCTTTTTTAAGGACATCAGATCTTCAAATAGCAAGAAGCTTTGAGGGGGCTTCAACAATTTCTTGGATCAGACATACTTCAGAGACACCTTTATAGTGTTGAGAATCACATAGAGCAATTTAAGAAGATGCAAGAAGACCAGGGTAAGAGCTGTTATAATATACAAATTTGTTAATAAAATATAAATGTTGAACAGAGGCTTAAAAGTTACTCTCAATAGAACTGAGTGATTAGAAGTGGAATTAGAAGGAATTGAATGCAACAGTTTCTGTCATTAATTCAAATCCTACCAACCTATACTGAAAATTTGAACAGTACCCAGATTAAATTGACTTTTGAGAGGTTTAAAACAATTCTAAATGTTAATTAGCAGTGCCAACAAAATGGAGTATAAAACAAAGCTTAAAAACCAGAAGCACTATCTACATGTAAAACTTATTACAAATATGCATTTTAATAATGCAGCTGATTATAGAATCAATACTTTTTAAAAATGTAATGAGACTAAGACAACAGCATTAAAACAGTAGCTTCAATTGTATATTCACATCTACTATCAGTTTTTTTTTTCGGTTTGAAAGATCTTGTTTCATGTTCAACTCTATTATTTTTCATGTAAGTGTTTATGCAGGTATCATTATAAGAAGTATTGATGACTGTACATCGTTTTAAAATAAGTATTGGTGAATGAGTGTTTTAGTCATCTTTTTCACTGCTGTGAGCAAAAGACCTGACAAGAACAATTTTAGAGGAGGAAGAGTTTATTTGGGGGATGGCTGTTGTAGAGGTCTCAGACCATAGATGGTCGATGCCATTGGTTTGTGCCAGAGGTGAGGCAGGACATCATGGCAGAAGGGTGTGGTGCAGGAAAGCTGCTCCAGACATGGACCCAGAACCAGAGAGAACCTAAGCTCAGCTAACAAAAATCCATCCTCCAAAGTCATACCCACAATGATCCACCCCCTCCAGCGATATACTACACTATACTACAGTTACCACCCAATTAATCCCTATCAGGGAATTAATGCACTGATTATGTTAAGACTGTCATAACCCAATTTTTTCACCTCTACACTTTTTTGCATTTTTCACACATGAGTCTGGGGTGACACCTAATATGCAAACCATAACAATGAGTAGCAAGTATAGTATTTGGATTTTAGGTGAGTTAGAATTGTTTAGGGGATCCATCTAAAGCTGGCCTATAAAATTTGTATCTAGATAGATATGAAGCGAGGATAAAAGTTAGGACTGGTTTTTTGATACATAAATTTTCATAATCTGAATCATATTATGCCACATGTATAAGTTAATTAGGTGGGCCCCCATTATATTATTATAAAAATTACATGAATTAATACATTTCTAATAAAAATACAGGTATTCTGAAGCCTTAATAAAACCTTACATTTACTGTGCTGGTTAAAATGACAATTTTTATTCGTTTGGGCAATCAAATGTGATAGTCTCTTTCTGTGTCCTCTGCTCTTGTTATTCTCATGTTTGATGTTTTAAAAATTTGTCAGAAGATATAAGTCTTTTAGTTGCCTGCCATTAAATATTCTCTAAAGGAACAATATTCAGAGGGAAATGTATGCAACAAAACATTCATGAAGAAGTATTAAAGGAACATTCTCTTACTTGATGAATTTGCGTTGATGAATACAGGTATGGAAAACTGAGTGTTTTTTAAATCCTTTTTAAGTTACAAAAGTTTTCTCTTTATAAATATTTAATATAGATCTCTTTGAAAGTTCAATTAACTTTTAAGAAAATAGAGATTTTTAAATAAGTGCTTTACAATTAATTGATAGTGTTCATTGTTATCTTGAGCAACATTATAGGACCATTTATAGCAAGTTTCAAATATTTTAGAGACATCAGATTCTAATTACTGTAATCCGAAACACTTCTAAGAAAACAATGTGTTTAAATTATAAAATATTTGAAAACTTGCATCTGTTCTCGTGAGACACAACATTGCTTTGACGTCAGTGACCTAACCACAGATAGTATTTTTTTCCTTGAATTTTTCAAATAAGTACTCTTGGTAGTATGTTTTATGATCCTCAGTCCCCACCAATCCTAGGAAACATGCCTTTCATTTTCTTTTGATGATTGATTTAAACTACATTATAAAAAATTGTATTTTAAAAAACTCTGTGCACATTGAAAATGGATAAATTGTGAAAATGCCAACTGGTTTATAATTTACAAAATTTTCATAAAACAATAATAAATAATATATGTAAATATCTCACAATAGATAGATGAAAAAAATATCATGTTTGTCCAGAAGAATTAAGGTATATATTGCTTGTAAAATGAGTATTCTATTCTCCTTTGGAAAAATGAAACGTTCATTTAAGTTAATGGTAAAATTCACTCTTTCCATTGCTTAGGCTAAACTACTTGTGGTCATTCTTGACTCTTATGACCTTCACCCTCTTTATACAATCTACAAGCAATGATAGTTGGCCATACTTTCAAAATATACTGAAACCATGATTCTTCTTCATGCTCAGGCAATTATGTGGGGAATTTTTCCAGTTAGTAATATATATCCATTCCTACTGTGCATGCTTGAGCTAAGTATCAAAGGAGAGATCATTGATTCTAGTGTGTGACAGACTAGCCCAAGACTCCATCTATCAGCTCACTTTAAGAAATCTCCACTCTGATTGATATTATGGCATTTTGAATTTCTATGGATTAACCTTAAAAAAAAAAAAAAAAACCTTGTATTTCCATCTCTGGTGTAGTGTTCTACTACCATACTACACTTGGGGAAAATTTAGAGAAAGATCCATGGTAAAACTTGAGGCCACATTGAAGAGTCATTTTTCAAATAAATTTGACCATAGTGTCTCTGAAGGTTCAGGCTTACTTCTTGCTCCAATGGTACAGGAGTTATTTGGGGCAGGCCTAAAAATGTCTGTAGTTAGCTCCCTCACCAAGACCTCCAGCAGTCTATGTTATGTTTTTAGTGTGTAGCTAGGGATGGGAATTGGCTGTTATGGTTGGTCAAGGTCGGGAACACTGTGATCCAGTATATAGACTCAAGATCATAAACATTAATTTGTGAGCATGTACCCACTCCTTATGCAATCTGTTGGCAGTGCCATGTGCCTTATTTTTTTTAAGCTGTGTATAAAAAGGGCCTATGAAAATGGCTCAAGGGACTGGTTAATGGCTATGGCCTCCTCCAAATAAAGGATGACCCATATCCCCACAGAGCCTTATATCTTCGTTCAATTGCCAGATCCTCAAGTCTTTTTTCCTGGATCAAAGGCCCTCAACAACAACTGGTGTATTTGGCAAGATGTTCCGCAGGTGAGAGATGCCTCAATCCCAGTGGAGGGCAGGGAACTGTGGCCTCCAAGCAGTGCATGGCATTTGGTTGCCAAGGTCCTTTTAGCATGAACTCTTGTGTAGAGTTGGGATATGGTGGATGGGTTCCCTGTGAGCATAGAGAAGACTTCTGGTTGTCCTGTGGTGAACAAAGACCTGCCAGAGCTGACTGTGAACTGAGCAGCAGAGCCCAGGTGCCAGCCTGTGGCCAAGGGCAAATAGGGCAATAGCAGTGCTGAAGAGACAGAGATACAACCTGAGGAACTGCATGCACAGCTGCTGGGGCTATGGGATAAAGGTTTCTTCCAGCTCTGAGAGTAAAATCTGATGCAGCTTTACCAAAGACTGCCATGATGAGGGATGTACAAGCTAAGGAAGAGGCCTTGAAAGAGTATAGTCACTGGAGGAGGTTCTCCATACCTTGAAAATACCCCTCCACCTCCCCCATAATGCAGGTGGAATCCAAGGAGGAGGAGCAGGAGGAGGAACATTAATGCCTGCAAGCCTGGACATTGATAATACAGAAAAATGAAACAGCAGCAGGTGATGGTTTCTATGGGCAGCGGCTGGCAGTACCAGAACATGCAAATCAGTTCACCATAGTTCACCTGTAAAGCAGAGTTGGTGGACTTGGGGAAATAATTTGGACAGAGGCCAAGAAAGCCCAGATGTGCTGGAGGGTCAGCCAGCAGGGTCAGGAGAGCCCAGTGTACTGGAGGCTGGCAGGGGCCATGAGATTCCAGATATGCTAGAAGCTGGCAGGGGCTATGGAACCCAAATGTGCCAGAAGCCAGCAGGGGCCAAGAGAGAGCCTGAGTCAAGGAGTCAGCAGGGGCCAAAAAAGAGAGGTGCTATGTAGGTGAGACACAAACAAGCCCATACCTTGGGGGTAAGTCACCTATTCTGTTGAATATTTGTTACACTGATGACTCCAGCCATGGACAACTGCCTCTGTGGATGGCAGTGGCTGTGAAATTGGAAACAGACACTGTCTCATTTGATATCATTAAAAGACGAAATCGCCAGTGAGCTGAGCTGAATGGTGATAGCAAATGAAGCATCCCTCATGGTGATATATACTGACAGTTGTGCTATGTACTGGGGACAAGTTTTAGGGCATGAGCTTTGGGAGCTAAACCATCAGGAACAGGTGACTATAGGCATGTTACTGGCCATGCCTCAATGACCTGCCCAAGGAATGACAAAGCAGATGCTTTGGTAGGGTGCAATGATGATAGCGGGTGCCTCCCACAGACTTGTTGGCTTCTTTGCACCACCGCCTACAGCATACAGGTGGTAAGACTATGTGGAATGTAGTCAAACAGTGAGGTCTGCCTTTAATGTGGGGTGCCCTGGTAGAGGCTTGCCAGTCATGTGGCTTGTGCTCAGGAATATCCACAACTCCAGTGCGTTGGAGCCACAGATGGCCAGGTAGTGCCAGGACACATTCCTCTGACATGAAAGAAGGTTGACTACATTGGTCCTTTACCAAGGTCAGAAGGGGCTATGTTTGCCTTGACAGCAGTGGCTACAGCTACAGGCTTGTTATTTGCCTGGCTCAGTGGTGAAGCAAATCAGTGTGTTATGACCCATGCCCTGACCATGTTGACAGCCTTGTGTGGCTGGCCCATCACAATAGAAAGTGACCAGGGGACTCATTTTACAGGTCTGGATGTGCAGTGATGGGCAACTCAGTAAAAGATACAATGGAAGCTGCATGCCCCATACCACCCATAGGCTGCAGGCATGATATACAGGTATAATGACCTGCTTAAGCAAGGACTTAGGACTGCAGTCTTCTATGAATGGGCAGGAATAGCACTTGTGGGTAGTTGGGAGGACTCTGAATGAGCATCCCTGGCAAGGGGGATCAGCTCCTGTGGAAGCTTTGCTGCTTTGCACAGCAGCACCAATACAGGTCCAGGTGACAATCAAGGATGTTGTCCTTAGGCCTGGGTTTGGAAAGCAAGGGAATGTTCTTTTGCCTGCTCCCACTGGTTTAAATAGGGGCAAACTGTGGATTGGACAAGGCTCTGGATAATAAAGGCCCCACCTTCATTGGGTAGCCCTGTTAGCCCCATGGGGAAGAGTTCAGAGTGTGATTTTCTTGTAATTCCATGGGTAACTAGTGAATGTCCTCCCCGTTCCCAGGTACATGTAACTTGGCCAGGTCCCACAGATGGGACACAGATTTTAAAGGGCACATTTGTTATTTCCCTCTGGCCAATTATGAGTTCACATGTGCTGGTGCACACTGAGCCTGCTGAAGTACAGGACCAAGCTGTACAAGTGTCATATCACTACCCAAGGAAGCTACCCCAGGCAGCCACTATGCTTTCCTAGGATTCAAGGTTGGCATGCATTCTCCCAGGTGGACATGATTTACTTGTGCTAGAGCTTGTTAACTGCCTTGTTCTTTTGTCTATAGGTGTGTCTTCACCAATAGCATTGTGTACTGGGCACACACCTATGCCAGAGTAGCAAACACTTTTGCCTGCTGGGTATACATACACTTAAGTGCCTGTGAGTTCTGGCAAATTCAGACTATGTCACTGAACAATTGGATATGGCTGGAAAAGACCTTTTCTACTACTTCAATGTGGGGTGAATCCAAGGCCACCATTGTAACAGCAGTCTGGGCACAATGATGCTTCTAACTTATGGTTGGGGTACTGTATTTGGGATGGCATGGCTTAGATCCCTACTCCAAATGAAGAGCTAAGGGGCCTGGAACTCTGAAGTTTGGAGAAAATGAAAGGTATGGAACCTGTGGGTTGGGTCCCTAGAGGCTTTTGTCAGACTATCCAATCAGATGTCAATAGAAAAGGTATGATTGTTATTCCAGTGCCCCATGGCACCCTGTGGGTTTGTGGCACTCATGGATGACTGTACCTTCCACAGAATTGGACAGAACATTGCACCTGGAGTAACCCATATCTTCCAGTGACCATAAGGCAAACATTGCCTCAGAGGCCTCCTAATTGGGAGACTGGACAAGCTCATTACAAAGCACACCAGAAATTTGGTGGTATTACCCTTTGACTTTGTCTCATAAAGAGCATCCTTGGTGGCTGAGATGCAGACAACTGCATTGGCTGAGCACCCAGCCTTGAGCCTTACATTATAAAACAAAAGCTCTGTCTCTGGTAAATAAAGACATGTATCAAATATATGTGATTCTGCAATCTGTATTTGGGGTAAAAATGGGAGTTCATAACCCACTTGAATCTAATGTATGAAATATGTCAAGAGCTTTGTAATGTTTTGAACAACCAATAAAAAAAATTATACCTCTCAAAATAAATAAATAAATAAATAAATAAATAAATAAATAAATAAATCTCTCTGAAAAAAAAATGTGAAGTTGTACTACAAATCATATAGCACTTGATTCATTAACAGCAGCACAGGGAGGAGTATGTGCCATGCTTGGTACTGAATGCTGTTTATACATTGCAAGAATATTAGTATGGCTTTAGCATATATGATTTCTGAAGTAGCAGCCATACATCAGCTAATTGGTGATCCCTTGCAGGAATGGTGGGTTGCAGATTATATTGTTGTTGTGGCCTGTGGATTCAGATCTCTGCCCTCCTTGCTAAGGGAACGTTACAGAAGACTTTAGACACGTAGATTGCACTGCAAGGAATCCTAAAGGGTAAATTGTTAAGTCAGACTCCTGTAGTTAGGTTCCTGCACCAAAACTTCCATCTGGTTATGTTATGTTTTTAGTGTATAGCCAGGAATGGGAAATAGCAACGTTATGGTTAGTCAAATCCAGAAACACTGATTCAGCATATTGACTCAAGATCATAAAGATTAATTGTGAGCACACACACACCCTCCCCTATGTAACCTTTTGGCGGTGTGCCTTCTTTGAGCTGTATATAAAAAGAACCTATGAAAATGGTATATTCGGGAGAGTGGCTAATAGCTATGGCCACTTCTGAATAAAGGATGACCAATATTCCGACTGTGCCTCACATCTTCTTTCAATTGCTGGATCCTCAAGCCTTGGTTCCTGGGTCAGAGCCCCAGCGTGACAGTGTCTTTTAAAAAATTATACTAAAAAAAAATCTCAGTTCCAACCATCATCTCCTACTGTTAATACATACACCACAAAAGAACAAAAAAGCTTTTACATATGCTTTGGAGAAGACAGTAACCTCTGGCCATGCTTAGAAGAGTAGGAGTTGGCTAAGAAACCAGCACAAAATAGATTTACTCCAACGTTTCATAAGCCTTTAAGGTGCCCTCCACTGACATTTTAAGAAGTACTGTCATTTTGACTTCATTGATAATATTTCACTATTGGGTTCAATTTTCATTTTGATGTTGAATGAAGTAGACTGTTCACTGTACTCCCAGCTGCTTGAGCTACCAGGCTAAATACATCCTAGGTGGAGCTCCTTAAACACAGCTAAAATCAATCACATTTTATCTGCTTTGGTCTAATGCTTTCAAAAATAATTTCTACCTATTTTGCCAAAACTTCTCACAATGCAAATAGGCAAAATCCTTTGTATTTAAGTTATATCATCCTTAGAATTGATTTTTTCCTTTTATTTTTGGGCTATATTAATATATAAATATCCCTAGTGGCAAGAGGAATTGGTGTGACAGCTAAGAGCATTTGTAACTCCTTGTTATTGGTGAAGCTATTCAAAGAGTTTATACAGGGAAGACTTGCTCTCTGGGTGTGTGTGTGGGTGCGGGGGTGGGGGGGAGGGCGTGAAGGAAAAGGCATTTTACTTTTTTTTCATCTAGAGAATGTTGAGAAGGATTTGAGTCTCCTGTGGTTTATCTTGTCTGTGTCTTTCCACTTATCCTCACATCACATTTTGAGGTTCTACTTCTACTAAGCCTATGTCCTCTCTTGGCAGAAGAGTATTGCATGTTTAATTGGAATTGCAATTGCAATTCTTAAACTCTATGAATCAGGCTTGATGGTGTATCTTTAGCCAGGTCTTTTTTTTCTTCTCTGTGGCTAAATAAAATAATTCTTGTGTAACTCCCTGGGAGCCAGTTGATTTTCCATCTATACTTCAAGTTTTTCTCTTTATGTGTTTCTCTTTTTTTTTTTTTCATGCCATTAGTTTAGTTAGAAAGAGCTAGCTCACCATGTAGTTTTTATAATCACTGTCACCATAGTGACGAAAACCTTCACTCCCACAAGCTGTGGAAATGTCTGACCTTCCATGAACAATTTTGTGCTACTACTAGTGAGAACCTGAGTAATGCTAATACCAATGCAAGCCACAAATTAGCAGTGTCTCATTTAAGAAGATTCTCATATAAGGAGATTCTTTGTTTGCATCCATCCAACATGACAGCAATAGTTTTAAATGTTATTTAGAGTTCTGTTTCTTGGGGCCAAATTTGGTAAAAATCAAAGTATTAGAAACTGTCCAATGAGGAAACTATACATAAAGGGATAATTCAACACTTTCATATATAAACTGTTTGCATATGGGTAAGCATAACCCAGGGAGGATGATTGATGGGAAGACTTTAAGCACCTGAAGTTCAATATTAACGGGAGGGAACTATTAAGAGAAAAGAGTTACAAGAGCTCTGTCACACCACAGAAGTTGCCCAATGTAACTGTGGTTAGGATAGCAGACCAGAGCTACAGCCAAACCATGACCCATGGTGAGTGGCTGGAAAATATATATAACCAGAGCTCTCTCACTTCTTTCCAGCTGTAATTTCTATTGCCCAAACTCAATACAAATCCAGAGGACAAGAGAGCCTCTTTAATGAAGTACACAGATCATTTTCCTAGGGCCATAGAACAGGACAAGGAAATGTGGAGAATAGACCTGAGTAAGTAAATGGGGTGTAACTAGCATTCTTCTCTGACCCCTACTGAAAACTGACACTCGCTCCATTGTCCTGACTTATTTAGACTTTTTTTTTCTCCCTTGCACATGCCATTTTTAATATGATTGATTGATTGATTTAATTGTTGATCTCTTCTACTAGAAGGAGAATTTCATGAAACAAAAATTTTCTTGTTTAGCTCATTTTTAAGTCCCTGTTGTCTGAGTTGTATTAGAACATATTATGTACTTTATAGATATTTGTTGAATGCAACATTATTTCAAGCACAACTAAAATTTGGGCTAAAATTTGAACAAAAATTGTTCAAATTTAAGTACTCAAAAGTCATTCAAGGCCTTAAGGAAGACTTCGCACATATATTCTGCTATAACTACAAATACCACTTTACAATGTAGTATTAAATAAAAATATTTTCACAATATAGTGAAAATTTATAAAAAGTCCATGTCTACTTTTTAAAACTTTTTGGTGTTTTGGGACTTACTAAAAGACTTGTGCTTTAAGGTTTTTTAAAGGCTGATAAATAATAAAGTATAATCCAAACTAATTCAGATAGTTTAAATAGTCAAGTATACGGTCTCCTCAGTTTGTTTGTTATTATTATATGAATATTAAATAATCTTAGAAGATATTCAACATTTTTTTACTTTTGCACATATGTATATGCAAAAAGTAAAAAAAAAATATTAGGCCTATATTTATATATGTATATATATTATGTGTATATCATATTAATAAAAATATATCTCACATATAAATGATATATATGCATGAATATATATTATATATATGCAAAAAGTTAAAAATAACCATACATTTGAGTGTTTACCTAAAACCTCTGATAACTGGTCTGTATTATAGACCTCTCTGAATAAAAAGAGAGTCATCATGTTAAATATATCTACATCCTCAAATATTTATAGTTCATGGTGAAAGCATTAAAATTCCCTTTTTCTAGGGTTTTGAATTATACAGTCATTTATCTAGTCAGCCTACTGTGCAATAGCACACCCAAACTTCTGACTCCTATCTAACTATAACTTAGTCCTCATTGAACAACCCCCACTCTCTCTCCTTCTCATGTTCTCCCCACTCTTTTTGTCTCAACTTCTTTGAGATCAGCTCCTTTTACCTTCCATATCTGAGTGAGAACACACTTGTGTTTCAGAGCCTGGTTTAATTTCACTTAACATAATGACCTCCAATTTCACACATGTTGTCACAAATTATAAGATTTTATCCCTTTTATGGCTGGATAGTATTCCATGGTATATATGTAACACATTTTATTTACCATTCATCAGCTGATGGACACCATTTCCCTTTCTTGGTTAGTAGGAATAGTGTTGCAATAAAATTGGAGAGTAGATGTCTCTCTGACATACATATTTCATTTTCTTTGAATATATAACCAATAGTAGTTTTGCTGGATCATCTGGTAGTTTGGTTTACTTCTTTGAGGAATCTCCGTAATGCAGTACTAATTTACATTCCAATCAACACTGTGCTAGGTTTTCCTTTTCTCTACACTCTCACCATACACTTGTTAGCTTTTGTCTTTTTGATAATAGACAGTCTTACTGGATCAAATCATCACTAGATATCCCATAAAAATGTACCACTTAAAAAAATTATTCTAATTTGTTATATATGACAGCTATTCTGGTTCTCTTATTTTTCCAGATAAATTTCATGACTGCCTTTTTTATTTCTATGAGAGAATGTCATTGGGATTTTGATCGGAATTGCATTAAATCTGTACAGTGCTTTTGGTAGTATGGTCATTTTGACAATATTAATTCTGCCTATCCAAGAACAAGGGAGATCTTTCTATTTTCTAAGGCCTTCCTCAATTTTCTTCTTTAGTGTTCTGTAGTTTTTGTTGTAGAGGTCTTTCATCTCTTTTGTTAGGTTATTCCCATTTTTTTTTGAGGCTATTGAAAATGGGGTAGTTTTCCTTTTTTCTCTTTCAGATGATTTGTCACTGATATACAGAAATGCCTTTGATTTATGGGTGTTGATTTTGTATCCTACTACTTTGCTGAGCTTGTTTACTAGTTCTAGAAGTTTTCTGGTGTAATTTTTGGGGTTTTGTAGGTATAGAATCATATCGTTGGCAAATAGTGGTAATTTGAGTCCTTCTTTTCCTATCCATATCCCTTTTTATTCTTTCATATGTCTAATTGCTCTGGCCAGTGTTTCAAGAACTATGTTAAATGGAAGTAGTGAAACAGAGCATCCCTGTATTGCTCCAGTTTTTAGAGGAAATGTTTTCAATTTTTCTCCATTTTGAATGATGTTGGCCTGCAGCTCAGCATAGATAGTTTTTATGATGTTGAGATATGTTGCTGTTATCTCTAGTTTTTCTAGTGTTTTGAACATGAATGGGTGCTGTATTTATTTTTTCAATTGCTTTTTGTAAAATGTACAATTTTTTATTATGTTTTTATGTATTAGTTAAAATTTAAGTTAAAAAACAGCTTGCTCTCGACCTCTCCCTCTCCCTCTCCCTCTCCCTCTCCTTCTCCCTCTCCCTCTCCCTTTCCCTCTCCCTCTTTTGAAGTACTGGGGATTGAACCAAGGGCCTTGTGCATAAGAGGCAAGCTCTTTACCAACTAATCCATATCCCCTACCCTAAGCACAGATATTCTTGTTTTGTTGTTTTGCTTTTTTGGGGATACCAGGGATTGAACTCAGGGGCAGCCTACCACTGAGCCACATCCCCAGCCCTATTTTGTATTTTATTTAGAAACAGGGTCTCACTGAGTTGCTTAGCACCTCACCATTGCTGAGGCTGGCTTTGAACTTGCAATCCTACTGCTTTAGCCTCCTGAGCCACTGGGATACAGGTGTGTGCCACCATGCCCAGCTCAAGCACATACATTCTTGATAGTGTACCTTAAAATTTTGTTTTGGTGAATAATATAGCATAGATAATTCCCCATGTCATCAAATATGCAATTATATATTAATTACTCCAGGGTGTTCTACTTATAGATAGTTATTTTTTCATTATTATTAATTCATACATTTAATTTTTAACATCTAAGGCCTGGTTTTGGATATTGAATTATTTTTCTAATTTGAGAATTTTATAAGCTACACTAGAACGAACCTATTGATTTGCATATTACTGGTGAATATTTTTTACGTTTCTTTTTAATAAAAGCCAGAGACAAATTTCCTTAATAAAGATTGTCCTACTCACAGAGATAGTATCTTCCCTCCAGAAGCTATGTGCCTATTACCTGCTCTGCCAAAGCACAGGAAAACACACATACTTCCCACACTGGCCTACACTTGGCAAACTTATTTTTGTTAAAGTTTTATAATCCAGTATAAGAAGAATAATATAATATTGTTTTCTATAAATCTCTTTTTAAACCACAAGTAATTATCAATAACCCCTAATGTTAGAAAAAAATGTGTGACCAATTTAAAAGCAATAGTACCCCACTGCAATTGTGTATCACTTAGACAGCTATCTACACACAACTTCAATTCAGCAAAATATTCTATAAATACTTCTGAAGACTTTAAATCATGAATTTTTTAGAGAAGCACTGAGATTCACAAGGTATCTAAGATATGTCATTATGTTATCACCAATATGTCAGGTTCATCAACCAGGTTGTCATCTCTTTGCAAGCCATCAGGGCACATTTCACAACACAGAAATTGCTACAGTCAGTGATTGGTCCATGGCTCATTCTTCCCTTCAAGCTTTTCCCTCTGCTGCAGGTTTTCTTGGTGCTTATCTCGTCACTGATGCACAATTCCAAATTTATGCTCTCAGATCCTCTTTTGAATTCATCATCCTATGTTACATTAATAATACAGTAACTTATTTTCAAAGTTAATCTAAATTTCCCATACATTGTTCTGCATGTTATGCTATTTTTCCCGATGGGATTTGCCAACTTCTGCACTGCAGTCGAGTGGAGTGGATTGTCCAGACAGGGGTCCATAGTGCTCAGTACATTGTCAGCAGGTATTCATTTGTGAGTTCTTTATGGAGTCTACATTTTAGGCTATATCTTGTACTGAAACAAGAATAGCACAAAATGTTTGAAAATACTCTGTTATAGTTAAATAACTGAATACTTCTGGGTGCATTTTAGCCCCTCAAGTCTTCACTTTTCCATTTTGGGATTATGTTCTTCCTTGCCCCTTTTCTTCTTGCCTTGGCTGAATTGCTAAGATTTCATTGATAGTATTTTCCCCCCTCCTGTGAAAGAATGAAATATCTCAGAAGGTTGTTGGAGTGTGTCTTGTTTTGATAGCATTCTAAGCTTTTTTTTTAACATAGATATTTTTCAGAGTCACTTTCTATTTACTTGAGCAGATCTGTAGTTGTGATGGTTAATCTGAATGATCAACTTGATTGTATGATAGTTTGCCTATATTTCAGAGGCTTCAGGGTGTGTCAATGAAGATATTTCTAGGAATGAGTGGCATGTAGGACAGCAAACTGAGATAGAGACCCACTCAAAGTGTGGGTAACACAGTTCAGTAGGTCAGGGTTCCAGACGGAACAAAAATTGGAGGAATAAGGAAGGATGCAAGCAATTGCATTCTTCTTGAGTGGGTTCTTTGATCATTGCTGTGATTGCCTGAGGCCATCAGACTCCAGCTTTTTACTTTTCCAAAGCAGATTAATCAGTGGCTCTCTAGGGAATTTCCAGGCCTTCAATCTGGACTGTGGCTACATCATTGATCCCTCTTGTTCTGAAGCTCTAGCTTCTTGGACTGAGCAGCTACTGGTTCCTCCAGCTCTCGAGCATACAGATGACCATGGTGGGACTATCTAGCTTCTGGTTGTGTAAACTAATCTAATAAATCCCCTATTTATATTATTTTTATAATTATCTAGATAGATGTTGATTCTGTTTCTCTAGAGAACCCTGATTAATACAGTAGTCAGACACAGTACATTATTATTTCAGTAGGACATGAAAAACAATAACAATGTTGATCAAAAGAACCAGAGGAAAGACATGATTATAATTCAGGAAAACAGAAGACAAAAAAAGCAGATGAAGAGATATAATTTATTGTTATTGGAGAGTGAGAGGTCATTGCAACTGGAATGAACACAAGAACAGGTGGCTTTTAAACAACACTGTCTTATTTATTTTCCTGATTTGTGAAAGTAACACATGTGTATACCTATTGGCAAACATTTGAAAAAAATATATGCAAAAGTCCACCTAGAGTGACCCCTCTGAAGATATGAATATCACATCGAAAATAAAAACTGTTTTATAATTACTGTTTCATTTTAAAATATTCCATTAGCACTTCTTATATATTAAAATTATTTGATTAATCATTTAAAGTCTTTAATACTATATAAATAATTTGCATTTAAAGGTATTCTTTTATTATACATGTAGCTGCATTGGTTATCTTTGTACACAGGTATTTTTTACAACTTATTTCTGATATTATTGCTTGAGGAGACATATTTCAAAATGCATTTGAGAAATTGAAATACTCATTTTGCCAAAGAACATAAACATTTTCCATCTCTGGATAATTATTGCAAAATTTCCTCCAGAAATGTTGCCAAATCCTTGACAACAAATTATGAGAATGTCTATTTTTCAAATCAACAAAAGCATTTACATTCTGTTGTGGATTGAATGGTTTTTCCCAAGTCACATATTGAAGTTCTAACTCCAGGTGTCTGTGAATGTGGCCTTATGTGGAAATGAGGTCAAGTTCTTCACATAATCAAATTTAAGATGAGGTCATAAGATCAGGGTGGGCCTTACATCCAGTGCTCATGTCTTTACAAAAAGAGGAAGTAATGTAGACCTACAGAGACTCAGAGAAGGCACAGGTAGTAAGTTCCTATGAAGTTGGAGGCAGAAAGTAAACCTTCACTGCCACAAATCAGGGTACAGGAAGAATTGCTGGGAGACACCAGAAGCTAAAGGAGGTAAGGAAGGATTCTCCCTTTTAGCAATTGGAATGCATAGGGATAAAATTCTGACCAATAACTTGTTTTTGGACTTCTTGAATTCAGAACCATGAGAGAATACATTTTTTGTTTGAAGCCACCAACCAGTATGTCGTAATTTGTTGAAGCAATCCTTGGAAATAAATACAACATAATTCTCAAAAATAAACAAACAAAACAAGATTTGTTGTTGTATAGGCTTTTACAGATGAATGTCTTTCAATACCAATGAGGAAAAGTTGTTTGTTTGCTTTTTCCCATAATTCTGTGGCACGATGGATTCTGTCATGCACATCTGCTCTGACAGATTGGTCTGAAGGGTCTAAAGGCCATTTGTACATGCCCCTTGCTGGCTGGCTCTTCCTTATGATATACTTTTTTTTTCTTACCATGGGTGTCTAAGTTTTATTTGTAAAGTCCTCTCCTCACCCCCATTTCATTCATTCACAAGAATGCCCTGTACAGAAGGAGTGAATTTTCCATTTGTCTTTACATTATCTCTTTATCTCTAGTATGAAATGAAGCTTCAAGTTTTCTATGGAAAGCTTCAAGTCAACTTTTCTTTCTTCACACTTGATTTATAATAGAACAAAAATAAACTACTATTTTTAGTGTTTTCAGTTAGTGCAGCTAATGTTTGTATCTTAAGCAAAAACGCGATTGTTCTGTATTTTTTTCAAATAATACTTAGACAACTTTTTTTTTCACTTTTTCATCATTGGTGCATTACTATGTTTTTCTGTTGTTGTTTTGTTTTGTTTTAATATATCACTGGTATTGAATTCACATTTATTTATTTATTCATTCATTCATGTGCTGCTGGGGATTGGACTCAGGGCTTCATGCATGTTAGGCAAGCATTTTGAGTACTGATAGAGTTATCCTGGTAGTAGTTTCTTTCAGAGTGTGTTTTGCTAATGAACTGAGTTTTCGTATGTTAGAAAAATGCCCTTATGCCATGTACCAATGAGAGTTTAGATGCAGAACACTGTGCTGTTATCTTCAACAGTTTTGATGACCAAGCAGATTTTCTCTGAATTGCACCCAGTGGTTCCTGTCTGCAGCTGCTTCCTTTTAGTCCTGGAGCAGTGCAATGTTGCTGTCTCATTCTGTGCTATCTCCCTCAGGCTTTCACTTACATTCTAGGTTACTGAGCCACTTTTAGATTCCATCATCTCTTCTTGGTTTCTTAGAAATCCTAAAAATTTCTGGCATTTAAAGCATTTTTTTTCTTATTTCTAGTCATAATACTGCATTATAAAATCTGTATTTAAAAGGAGTAAACTGTATGGCACAAAGATGATGATTTTTGTAATGCCTAACTTATTTCTGCATTCTTATTAAAGTTTGAAGTGTCTGCCTCAGATTACAAGTTCTATAGTAACATATAAAGAATAGAACAATGTAAAAATAAAGTGTAAATTTTAATTTAATGCTACTTTATCTACAAATCATAGAAGTATAATATTTGAACTAATAATATTTACTAATAGAATCCCAAGCATTCTGCTTTAGTGTTATAGTTTAGATATGAGGTGTTCCTCAAAAGCTCATGTGTGAGATAATAAAAGAAGTTTAGAGGAAAAATAATTGGGTTATGAGAGCCTTAACCCAATCAGTGCAATGTTCCCCTGATGGGATTAACTGAGTGGTAACTGAAGGTGGGTAGGGAGTGGCTGGAGGAGGTAGGTCATTGGGGGTTAGCCTTTGGGTTATATATTTTGTATCTAGTAAGTGGAGCCTTTCTCTCTGCTTTCTGAACATCATGTGGGCTGCCTCCTTCCACCACACTTTTCTGCCATGATGTTCAGCCTCACCTCAACCCTGAAAGAATTGAGCCAGCTGTCTATGGACTGAGACCTCTGAAACAGTGAGCCTTCAAATAAACTTTTTCTCTTCTGAAGTTGTTCTTGTTAGGTCTTGTTTTAGTCAGCTATTTCACTGATGTGACTAAAAGACCCAACCAGAACAACTGTAGAGAAGAAAAAGTTTATTGGAGGGCTCACAGATTCAGAGATCTTAGTCCATAGAACACTAACTCCATTTCTCAGAGCTCGAGGTGGACAGAACATCATGGCTGAAGAGTGTGGCAGATGATGACCAGGAAGCAGAGAGAGATAGCTCCACAAGTCAGATACAAATATATACCCCAAAGCCACATCTCCAACGGCCCACCTCCTCCAGCCGCACACTACTGGCTTTCAGTCACCACCCAGTTAATCCCATCAGGGAATTAGTTCATTGATTGGATTAAGACTCTTTCAACCCAATCACTTCTCTGAACTTTCTTGCTTTGTCTCACACGTGAGTTTTTTGGGGACACCTCACATCCAATCCATAATAGGTCTTTTAGTCACAGCAGCAACAAAATTGACTAAAACAATTTATACTTTTAAAATATTCATTTTTTAATTCAATGGATGTAAAGATTTATTCGCTAATTATATTTTGTGCTTTCTGATCACTTGCCATATACACATTGCTTTGCAAAGTCCCTAAACTTAAAGAAATTACAAGAGGGAAAGAATAACAGAGAAAAAGAGAAATGGAGAAAAGAGAGAAAAAAAAGGGCATGTAGCTCAGAGGCAAAACACTTGCCTTGCAAGAGAGAGAGAGACTAAAAATATTTTTTAAAGATACTAGAATAAAGATTAAAAAAGATATTGTTATGATTATATCTAGGAATGTTCCCCAAAGAGCTTATGTGTTAGGCAATGCAGCAGTGTTCAGAGGTGAAAAGCTTGAATTATGAGAGCTATAACTTCATCAGTGAATTAATCTACTTGATGGATTAAAATTTTGAGGTAGGTAGATGGGGTATAACAGGAGATTGTAGGTCACTGAGGGCATGGCCTTGGACTATATCTGCTGCTCACTCTCTTCTCTGTCTCTCTGTCACTGTCTTTCCCACCCCCACCCCCTGACTTTCTGGCTGCCATGAACTGAGAAGCTTTCCTCTACCATATTATTCTACCATGAATGATGATCTGCCTCATCTCAGGACTGAGTGAAGGAGTTAACCAACTATAGACTGAGACTTCTGAAACTGAAGAGCCCCAGATAAACTTTTCATCTAAATTTCTCTCATCAGATATTTTGGTCATTATGAAGAAAAGCTGAGTAACACATATATAAATGTAGGTGTTGCTATGTCAAAATAGAAGACATTTAACTCAATCTAGAAGTAATAGTCAAATTAACAAATGCTAGTGTTTATGATGTATAACCATGCAAACCCAATGGCTTAACACAATGAAGGCTTATTTCTTGCTCATCAGAATCTGACATGGGTTGAACAAGTGGTGACATAGAGTCTCCTCCATCTTATACCCTGCCATCTCAAATATATGGCCTCCAGGATCATAGCTGAAGTACAGGAGAGGGAAGCTGAGAACACAGACCCTGCAAAGGCCAATATAAGTTGCAGATACATTACAGAAATCAGAATCTAGTCACATGACTATACAACTTAATTTTAAGGGAGACTGGAAATGTCTTCCTGGATTCTTAGGAAGAAAAGTAGTAGTATCAGTTATCAGGCTGTGCCACACAGATGAATTTAGGAAAGACCCAAAGGAGATACAAATAATAAAATCATCATACCACTATGCTTACAATTTCCTTATGGAAAAGACACTAAAATGTAGCAAAGTTCTTCAAGTCCCGCCATGAGACAAAAGTAAGAAATTAAGAATTCACAAGTGATATGTTTAGAAAAGGAAAAACACAACAGACATTACATTTTGAATTCTAATTGAAAGAAAAAAACAAATTCATGGAAGAAATATAATTTTTGTTCTGTAATAAAGGTTTATAAAATAATGTAAAAGTAGAATAACCTCATATCATCATTTCTTTAGGGAGCTGGATATTACATTGCTGGAATTATTGATATTATTTATTCTAAAAGCTTTTTATTCTTTTTGTTTAATTCTCATCTTCTAACACATCTTGTAAGTTTTTACACTCTTACTTTTACCCTGAAAACAAAGTCATCTTCCTGGCTTCTGGCTTCATACCAAGACGCTGACATAGATTTAATAAAACCTTTGTGTACAGAAGTTTCTGTGGCTGAACTGTGAACACCAAGAAGCCTGATAAGGCAGTTTTCTCTTATCTTCTTAGTCACTTCATTGTTCTGGGCCTAAGGTAAGGGTGAACATGATGGTAAAAGTGTGTGGTGGAGGTACTACTTCTCACCTGATGGCAGCCAGAAAGCAGAAAGAGAGAAGAAAATGGGGAAGAGGCCACAAGGAAGATGAAACATTCCAGGGCATGGCTCCAGTGACACTCCTCCTCCAGCCATGCCCCACCTGCCTACAGTTAGCACCCAACTCATTCAAACTAGGATGGGTTGATGAGGCTACAGCTCTCAAAATCCAATCATTTTACCTCTGAATTTCCTGCATTAATACAAGAGCTTTTGGGGGACATCTCATATCCAAACCATAGCACTCCCATAATTAAACTGGCTCAAGATCCAAATTAGTCCTGTGATTCCCTTGCTAGATTTATAACAGTGCTCAGATCCCATGCCTGGTTTAACAGTCGACATCTTTGTCTTCAAGGGAGGATGCTTGCACTCTCTACCTCTGTACTTCTGTTTGTGAACTGAAACACTATTTTAAAATGAATAGTTATTCTGATCAAAACCATGTCCTCTCACTCAAAGTAATGGGATTACCCATATAATTCTAGTTCCTGGATTTTCCTGCACCAAATCCAGAAGATACTTTTAACCCTGAAACTAGTCAAAATAAAACCTATGTTGAGCTAGGCACCATGGCGCATGCCTGTAATCCTAGTGGCTTGGGACTCTGAGGGAGGAGGATTGAGAGTTCAAAGCCAGCCTCAGCAACTGTGAGGCGCTAAGCAACTCAGTGAGACCCTGTCTCTAAATAAAATACAAAATAGGGCTGGGGATGTGCCCCAGTGGTTAAGTGCCCCTGGGTTCAATCTGCAGTACCAAAAAAAAAAGTACACCTATGTTGATTACATCCCTTTGGATCAGATAATTTGTCTTCTGTTCCTCTATTTTGATCAATGACTGTTTCTAGGCCAACCTTCCAATAGGTTGATACAAAGTTATATCAAAACTGGTAGCAGTTTTTTAAATTACTTGAGCTAAGAGTTTTCTTTTTTCTTTAAGTTCACCTGTAAACACTTTAAGTAACCATACAGCAATCAGTAACAGTGAGTACTGTAAATAGAGATGTGAATAGAGTTATGTACTATTCTGAGATGATCATAATCCAAACTGTAACAGACACATAAATATATATATATATATATATATATATATATATATATATATATATTAGAACATTATAATTTCAGTAATGACTACTTGAACAAAGTGATAATTTATCATGCAAAAAAGGCAATAAAATGCTATTAATTTATTAAATTAACAAATATTTTAATATCTTCTTTCATTACAAGGACTTTTGAAAGTGCTTTTTCTTTAATTGCCATTATTTTCCCCACATTTTAAAAATGCTTGTATTATGCTTCATAGTTATATATAATAATGTGGTTCATTTCAACATGTTCAAACATGCATGGAATTTTATTTGCTCCATTTCAGTCCCCAGTGCTTCCTTTTTCCCTCCTGTCTTCCCTCCCCCAGTTACCTTTCCTCTACTGGTTTTCCTTCTATTTGTTTATTTTTTTTAATTGGTGCTTTATTAATAGATCTAAAGGCGCAATCCACTGTGGTATATTCATATATATGCATAATATAATTTTTCAAATTCACTTCACAATTTCTTCCTTTTCCTAATCCTCTTTCCTTCCCCTCAATCTCCTTCCTCTACTCCACTAATCTTCCCTTTATTTTTGTGAGATTCATCCCCCTTCAGTTTCTAACCATACGCTGAGAATCTAAGTGAAGTAGCTAAAGTTTTTTACTATCTCCTAATTATCTAGGGCATCTCCTCTTGGATACAGAGGCATCTGAATGCTGACCTTTGATAGTCAAAGTTAATAAATCTAAAGAATTAATACTCAAATGTCCAACTCAAAACTCAATTAAGTCCAGCTCAAAAGAGCACAGATCTGGAAGTAGAAATTCGGCCATTATTAGCATGTATCATGCAAATAAAACTAAAGCTGTGGGTGACTGTGAAGATAAATTATAGAACAAGAGAGAAAGAAAATATAAGTATATTTATCTTATATGTAAAGATATACTTTACTTAAAATGAAAAGTGGTTTCATAATAAAGCTCAGAGAGAAGTTACAATCTTTAGGAGAGCATTGTTTCATGAAAATCAGTGAGAGAAAGAGTGTGAGATTTAGAGAGGGTTAAATAAGTAATAGCTAACATTTACCAAGCCTTGTTTTTGCTTGCTCTAATCTGATTTCAAAGCTATACTATACTCTTTAATAAAATTATTTTCTTGTTGAGATACATAGGAATGGGATTTATTTACTAATTTGCCCATGGGAGTTGATATTTTGCTCCAAAATACTAAAATCTCTAGAGATGAGGTAACTACATAAAATATATACTTTTCCCCAAGCTACTAACAAATTTTAAACTAGAATTTCATGCATGTCCATTAACAGATTAAATCATTATCAAAGATAAAGATGTCACATATTCTCCAGTAGGAATCTGGAAACAAGCTTACTCATACTCTGTGAAGCACAAAAGATAGAATGAGTATAATATTCTTTCACTTCAAAATTAAAGTGCTCCCTCCAAGTCACAAAGGAGACTAGGAAATGCTCATTGTGAGAATCAGTTCCAGTTAAAAGTCAAACAAGGGAAAGAAGGAGACTGGATATGACAGCAGATAAATTCCCAGTACCACATAAAGTCATGTTTGGACTTTATTTTAGATAAATACAAGTGTTGACAACCCTGAGGCACGAAAGTGTATAATAGGTGACAAAGAGTCATAACCCCTGTGGCTGGCTTTTGAGAAACCCTGGTATTTCTTCATACTCGTCAAGTTAGATTCATAGAGATTTTTTTGGTCTCTAATTCTTTGAGGATAATTTTAGTAAGATCTTTATCACTGATACTCAGCATTCCAGGAAAACCAACCAACCAACCAAAAGATTAATATAGGTGGGGGAATAAATGTGTTCACTGAACAATGTTTTTCAAGTTTCTGTTAGTGTGAGAAATTTTATAAAACTTTTTTTTTCAAGGGACAATTCTATGCATTATGCTTTATATTGTATATTAACATTATATACTATTAATATTTTATGTTATAAATTCATTATTAGATAAATTCTTTTTCAATATTTTAAGTTTTAAAATTAGTAGCCAACTTCAAAGGAGTTCCACAGTTTTCATAGGTATTTGTGGATTTCTGCCTATGGAAAAATAATGTCATACCTCTTCCAAGTCTAGCCAGCTAAACATGGAAATACTCCTGGTTTCTCTTATCACTTTTATATAAAAATTGTTGTACAATATTCAAATTTCAGCAGCATACATAACAATGCTTTAAACCACAATCATACATGAGGGAAAAATATCTTGTAATTAGTTTATTCCAACTTAACTACTCAGCCAAAACTAGTAGTTATTGTTAAGTTATTCTGCCAACAATTGTTATGACTTATTAAAAACAAAACACCTAAAGCACAAAATGACTTGATTGTCCAGAATTGAAGCAAAAACTTCATGACACATCCTCTGGAAAGCCAATGAATGCCTGTTTATCCAATCTGATCATTACTTGCAGAAGCCTGTGCCCCGTGTAGCAAAGTTAATGAGTTCAAAGACTTCTCCTGCATGAATCAATAAAACCCTTCTCATCAAGTTTGTGCTTTCTTCTGTGCTTTTTCCTTCCATGGTGAGCT
Source organism: Marmota monax (assembly GCF_021218885.2). Taxonomy (NCBI): domain Eukaryota; kingdom Metazoa; phylum Chordata; class Mammalia; order Rodentia; family Sciuridae; genus Marmota; species Marmota monax. The sequence goes on from NW_026694038.1 coordinate 3,076,203, forward strand.
TTTTCCCCTAAGCCCTGGAGTTTATTGGTTTTTCCTTGTGTTCGGGTGGGTAAATTCACTTGCTGAAGATGGAACAGAATGTCCCAGTTTGTTCCTGCAGTCAAGTTTCATTCTCTAATAGAGCTGACCTGGAAATAAAGAGAAATTGTGGAGTTCCATCTGATCCTTATATCTGTTACTCAATTGGTTGAGGACACATTGGGTGTGCCGGGTCAGAACCTTTGAGAAACAGACTTGGGAACTAACTTTGGGGGCCAAATTACATAGAGAGATGGATGTATTCAACTAACATGGTGGCATCTTTAGCATACACATCCTTTGTGAGTCTTTAACTTTTTGATGAGGCAATGAACTTATAAATCCTGAGAGCAAATACGTGTTTTAAGCTGCTAAGGTGTATGATAGTATTATTTTGTTTTAGAAAACTAATACAGGTATGGTGGGTAAAGAAGAAGGGGCAATTTTTTTCAAATGAAACTTTCCTTTCTTGGACAAGACACCTTGCACAGTATATTTTCACAATGGACAGGTATACATAAGGCTTCTGGGAACAATCCTTCTTGCCTCTTCTACATTCTAGAAGTTCCAGGCATTCCTTGGCTTGAGGCTGCATAACTCAAATCTCAGACTGTCTTCACCTGACCACATCCTCTTTTTCCACATTCTCTCACAGGGCCCCTTGTCAATGTTGACCTGGGTCATTGTTGATTCCACACTTCCCAGAAACTTGAAACATTAGAACCACTGAAAATTTTCTTTCTTATCATATGTAAGAAAATATTTTAAATCCCATAAGATATAAAATATTTGCTTTACTTCCGTCCTTAACACTTTTACTTTACATGAATTGTGGTGTTAAAAGAAAAGATAGAAGCCATTTAGAACCTAGTTTTACTAAATACCTACTAAATTTGTGCCTGGTGTTCTGTATTTGATGGCAATCAAAATAAATAACTCTCCTGCTTGTGCCTAGCTACTGGTCTGTAATTACAACTTGAAGGTTGTATTTTCATTAATTTGTGCAAATGGGTACTGTATTATATTGCTAGGGCTACCATACTAAATTGCTACAAAGTTAGCAGCTTACATAACTTATATTCTCATAATTTTGGAGCCAAGAAGTTAGCAACTATGATAATGGCAGAGTCAAGTATGTTCCAAAGGCTCTGAGGGACATTCCTTCTTGACCCTTCCATGTTCTGAAGGTTCCAGCATTCCGCGGCTTGTGGCTGTATAACTCTAATCTTGGTCTGTCTTCACTTGACTCCTTCCTCTTTTTCCACATTTGCCCTTGTGTTTCTCTTTTAACACACTTGTCACTGGATTTAGGACTCACCTTGGTAATCTAGGATGGATTCATCCTGAGATTCTAAGTGACAGCTGCAAAACCCCTTTTTCCCCCAAAGAAAATCACATTCCTTGGTTCCCAAGATAGAATGCAAACACATTTTGGCGGATCACCACTTAACCCATTACAAATACTAATCTAGAGTTTACAGCAACATAGAAATGATAATATATCATCAACAGAATCCCATGACTCTTTACACCACTTTGCTGTTAAAATTAACTAAATAACACATGGAAGTTCTCCCATCTTCCATACAATTTTAAAATTTAAAACAAAGAAATAGTTTCTTGTTTTATTTTCAATTTGGTTCAATTCGTGTTCTTTAAATCCTAATTTTAAAAAGAATTCATTGTCTATAGAGTTATATTCTACCCGAGGTTGGTTATTTAACACTTCTGGGACTAAATATCCATCATATAGATGAAGGGGGATTCTGAAGTTTATAAAAAAAAAAAAAAAAGAAGGGGCCAGGTGTCATGGTGCACCCCTCTAGTCCCAGCAGCTTGGGAGACAAGTCAAAGCCAGCCTCAGCAACTTAGTGAGGTCCTAAGGAACTGGGTGAGATCTTGCCCCTAAATAAGATACAAAAAGGGCTGGTGATGTACTCAGTGGTTAAGCACTCTGAGTTCAATCCCCAGTATATAAAAAAAAGTGTTTGAAATTCATTTTGCCTCTATAAATCACAAGAAAGATCAACAACAAATTATTATTCATACCAAGCAATAAAAGAATCACAGGACTAAAAACATAAAAAAAAGTAACAAACGAAAATCTGATCAGTAATAAAATGAAAAACTCATTAGTCATTTCATACTGAAATATCTATTGTATATAATCCTCTGCCACACTGATTTAGAAGTCAGAACTGAATACTGATTACAAATTGCTTTGCAACACTCTCCAATAATCCTTTGGACTATAGTGGCTGACAATTTGTTTACTCAACCTAACACCTGAAGAAAATCTTGCTGCTTATATAACACAACAATGGTAAGTTTAAGCAGAACTTTGTGGGGCCTCTTTAAGTAATTTCCTTAAAATCTTATTTCTAAATCAGAATTCAAACACATCAAGAATACATTTCATATCTTCATTCCTTTGTATTAAGAACTGAATAAAAGTTGGAAAACTTAATGCATTCTTTATTCTAAAAAGAAAAAGAGGCAGTAATATATTGCCTGTGAAATATATTACTGAAAAAAATCCACATGTAACTGAATGCATTTTTGCTATAATAAATATAAAAGAGTCAATACACTGGGAAAATCTGTCAGTGTGTGTATGTGTGCATGTTCAAGCATGCTTGTGTTTTTGTAATTTGAGGGACACAAAGGAATGCGGATCATAAAATGTGTTCTGTTTATCAAATCTTCTTAGAGTTCATAGATAAATTTGTATGGCACTTAGATTGATGTGCATATACTAACATTGTCTTCTTCCAAGTAGGAAATAAATAGTTTGGGACTAGTCTTCTGAATTTGAATCTGTTATGTCTTATAAATTAAAGACATTTGGGTTCCATTTCCCTTAAAATATGCACACAGTAAGTAAAGGACGCCTTTTCTTCTTTGCCAATTCCTCCTTGAATTATGAAGCCACGCTCTGATTTCAAGACTACTTGAACACAAATAAAAACATTGAAGGAATAGCAGAAAGTTTAATAAATAAAAAATCTGAAGTGTAGTTTGAGACAATGGGTGAATTACAAGATTCTCAGGTTCACTTAGACCTCCAGCCAAACTGAAGTTGTTCTGTAATACAGAGTGTAGATCAAAAAGCATCCGTGTGAAGGAGAATACTCTGGGTTCAGAAGTGTGTGTCCTATACTGCACTGTTTGTATTCACATCATTATGATGAATGAAATGTAACCTAACACTAATACTGTCTAAACCCCACTGGAAAAGTCTGTAATGGCATCAGGATCTAAGGCTGCTTGTTTCCCATCCTACCACTTGACAGCACGACCAAAGTCAAGGGTTATCAGTAATGGTGAGTAACATCCTATAATGATTCCATGTGGACCCAGGGGGACTTTCATATGTGTGAGAAAAGAAAATCCATCACCAAATTGTAAAATTCTAAGCTTTCTTTTTCCTGCAGACCCAATCTGGATATATTTTATTTCCTTTCATAAATCATTAGCTTTAACAACATTAGATGAAAATACCTATGGATATTAAACTCTTTGTCATAAACTAAGAACATCAGGTTAAAAAAAATGATAACCCTCTGAGGTTTCTTGAAATAATCTTTGCAAATATATTGAGTTGTATGCAAATAGCCACTTAAACAGAAAAATGCCGTGAACTCTGTCCACAAGTATTGATAAATTCAGCTTAAAACTATGATGCATAATAATTCTTGTAAAGGTAATATTGTTTGATTTAGCTTTTCCCCTTTTTCCCTGACTGCTTTTCTGTAGTCTGAATATCAGAATTAGATGATGATTAGGATAAATTCTTCTAGGGATAACAGATGGGATTTTTTTTTTTAATTTCATCTTTCAAGAATTAGAAAATTGTGTTGCTCTACTAATCACTGAATTTAATCACTGAATTAAACAACTATGATGAAAATAATGCTAAGATACCTCAGGTTCAATGCAGAAGGCCTCATTTGCTTTGTTTTGAACAAGGTTAACATGCTCCAGGTTTTTAAAAATGCTTTCACATTACATTAAACTCATTTAAGAAGCATATTATGATTTATGACTTCTCATGTTTTCACTGCACTTATATTTAATTACCAATGTCTGGTTGTCAGAAAGTCACGTATTTGTAAAAGATAAAGCCCAAAATTTTAGGCCCCAGTAGGACATTTGTAAGAGTAAGTCTATTTAAAGCACATCAGTTACCAAAGTCACTTTAAAAAGTGACTTTGAAGTACAATTACGCTCTTATCATAAAAATTCCTTGGGAGCCAAACATTCTCTTTAACAACTATGCCTTAACAATGAATTGCATGAAATGTTTACAAGATCAGAACAATCGTATTTTGATAAATATAATAGAAATGTAACCAATAAGAGAGATTTCAAAATTTTCTTTTAGATGGAATATATATATATATACACATATATATGTATATATACATATATATTAAGATACATTTATTTATTTTGAGATCATTTCAAAACTTCCTTATATCTATTATATAGGATTTGGCTGAGTTAAATGAAGTTCAATGTGATACATAAGAATTTCCTTTGGTTTTCAATGAGCTTACATGTGATTGAGCTTTTTATAAGTGCAAACTGGAAATGTATTCCCTTTTATAATAATCTTGATAAATTTGTCCTATTGCTAGCTCTTGGCATAATTTCATTAATCTGATAATTTCATTTCATTATATTGAAATTTCCTATTCTTCCTATCTTATTAATATATTAATATGCTTCATTCAACTACAATTCTTTATATCTACTAGGCTACCAGATGTTTAAACAGCAAAAAATTATTATCACTCATATTTACTTCATTAATATGTCATATACTCTATTTCTATAAAAATCCTGTTTGTGCATATGTGTAAGGGGAAATATTGTACTATTATATATTATCCTTATGCATCAATGATAACAATAGCAATCTGCAATAAATTAATATATATTATCCTTATGCATCAATGATATTAATAGCAAACTGCAGTAAATTAATAAAAGTTGAGACAGGAACAATGACTCTTGTCCTACACTAACTGTTCTATTTGGATCAAAATTTTTGTCTTTTGCAAAACACTTTGTGGAATTATTCATATCACTATTTTTTAGATTGAGCCTTATATGAAATAAATTTCTGATGTTGTGATTTAAGTGGCAGAACTGGTTCAATTCAGGCTTCTTTTTCTAGTACCTATGCTATTTCTTATCCACTTCCACATAATTTTGTCATATTTGCAGGTAGACTATGACAGGTAGGATTATACTCAAATGAATTTACCATCTTTTTTTTATCATTGCACATGCATTTTCCCCTTCCTTTTTTCCTTTTGTTTTCTTTCTTTCTTGATAGAAAATATAGTTTGCTAAAAGTATGATTCACAAATCAATTCAGAAATGTCTATACATTTAATATATTTAGTAAGAGTTCGTATTTTATTCTCTACCTTTTTATGTCCTATTTGACACATATAAGTGAAGGATTTTTTTCTATCAAATTATTTCAGAGAATGAGAATACTAGAGAACTGAATTTTAAGATTATTTCAGTATATAATTCTAGACATTAAGTTTGAAAATAGGATCTATAATTGTGTTCTTTATATTTTCACCTAGTGTCCCCCATTGTTCTGAGATGTCAAAGTAAATATTGAACAAATTAGTCACCTTCCTGTGATGTTTCCTACATCTAGATTCCTTATGTCAGTTATTAGGGTTATCTATTTTCTATGTGGAAGACATGTTGCCTAGCTTTGCTGGGGATATGAGAAAGAATAAAGCTCTGAATGCTCAAATGGAAAACTTGAAAAAAATATTAAGGAAACTACATGCTGTGTGAGATATATTAAGCTCCGAGTGCATGCAAAATAAAGGAAACTGAAGCCACAATGTGAAGACAACTCAGGATAGGTTTGTGAACAGGGCATTCTGGGGAGCCCTTGTTCTACCAATTAAGTTGAAAGACTTGGAAACATTTTGAATTTCTTTCTGTGTGTTAGTGTTTATATCCAATGAGATGTCATGTTACAGATTCTATCTTGGAACTGTTTCTGTCTTCATTCACAGCACAATAAATCAGAGGCATAACTTATTTCTAAATTTTCAAATTCTCTTTGTTGAATCTGACAATGCTGCTAGGTTGATATTCCTTAAGAGCAATGTTACAATATCATTAGAATTAGGTTTGGGGAAAATATAGCTGAGATGATGAGAATTCTTTGAAAAGCATCAAGTGCCCCCAAATTAAAATTATTATCTTCTAGGTCTATAGTTTTCATACTTTGCTGTTCCTCAGTCTACTGGAGGGCTCATAAACACACATTGCTGTGTCCCACTCCCAGAATTTCCAGCTCAGTAGATCTGAGAAGGAGCCTGTGAGTTTGCATTTTTAAGGTTTTCATGAATACTACTGATAAAGTATGGTCTCAGGACCATACTTTAAGAGCCATTGGTCTGTATTACTTTTATTAGCATTTTGAATAGAAGCAGCACTCAATTCATGAGAAAATCAAGATATTCTTTGCTAAAACTATAATCTTATGGGAGTTGAACGGTTTCCTAAAACTTAATTTTATTGTCTATTATGTATTAGGCTAAGTTGTGAGCTAGAGATGGCTTGAACTAACATTCGAGAATCAGTTTTGTGGATCTATTCTAAACTCTGGGTTCAGGGATATCATTGAAGCCATAATCAGTCTTGGTGCAAGTATTTATACCAATAAAAATGGGCAATAATTACATGTAAGTTTCTCTTTTCTTTAAGTTATTTTCGGAAATAAGTATTTTATTCTTTAATTTTACACAGCATCCAATACATCCCATACTCAGGTATATTATCTCACAATTCAAATTATACTCTTTGCAGTTATTAATAAACATGCATATGTATAGAACAAAAATAAAACAGATTTGATTTTACATAAATATCTCCAGGGAACATTTGGTGATATCTGCAGACATTTTTTGGATGCCACAATTGGGATTTTACTGGCATTTAGAGGGTAGATCAGGAAAGCTGCTATTTGTCCTATTATGTGCACAACAGTCCTCCACGGCAAAGAACAATCTAGCCCCAAATGTTAATAGGACCAATGCTACAAAACTGCTTTGTACAATGTTCTATAAGTAGCTTTTTGAAATTCTAAATGTCTATACACACAGGTCTCTTTCATTTATAAGACAACTATATAGTATTTGCTCTTGCTGCATGATTTTTACATAACGCATTGTTGTTGAAAGCCACAGTTTAGTCAGAATGAGGCCTGGCATTTTGCTAGAGGATATGGTTGAAAGGTGACCCTGCTCCGGGATTAGGGTGGCTCCAGGATTAGGGCGGATCCTGCTGCCTCAGGTGCCCGCTACTTTGGAGTTCCCGTTGAGTTCTCCAGGGGTTCTGAGAGAATTGTCACGTGGAGCCGGGTGGAGGGAGTGTGTTCCCCAAAAGTGTGTGTAGAGTGCCGGTGAGAGTTTGGGAATAAAGAGTTGCTGTTTGAACCTACAAAGCTGTGTGGCAGCTCGGTTATTTGTGCCCAGCCAGACTGCAGCACATTGTTATTTTGAATTTTAAAATATTTCATTTTTTAATTGGACGACTAAAATATCTGCTTTTTATTCATTGGGTTCTTTTAAAGAAGTTACTATTTTTAACAATTAAAATGCCATATTTTTATGGTGTATAACATGTTTTAAAATATGTGTAAATTATAGAATAACTAAATCAAGCTACTTAATGTATGCAATACATCATATATATTTTCCTATGTTTGATCCTCAGCACCACATACAAAGATGTTGTGTCCGCCGAAAAAACTAAAAAATAAATATTAAAAATTCTCTCTCTCTCTCTCTCTCTCTCTCTCTCTCTCTCTCTTTTTAGAGAACCAGTTAGTCCATAATACCAACACATCACTAATTAAATCAGTATTTATAATGCTTTGGATGCTATAGTAATTTTGAAACCTCTCACTTCCTTTTTAATCATCTATTTTTCTTTGAGCAGCAGATTAGTCTTTTTTAATCTATTCTTTAAAATATGTTTTTTAGTTGTTGAGAGACTTTCATTTTATTTATTTATATGCAGTGCTGAGAACCAAACCCTGTGCCTCACACTTGCCTAGCAAGTTCCCTACCTCTAAGACCCAGCCACAGCCTTTCTTAATCTATTTTTATCATAAAAATTCTAATAAATCTATATTTTCAGTGGTCATTTGATAGCAAGAAAAGACACTGTGGACAAGGTTTTGGCTTAACTAATTCCAACTCCACAGAAAATCCTGTATCATAATGCAAAAATGGTGGAAAATAAAAGGAAAAAATATTGATGTAAATATAGACCATGTTTTTCCTGGTTTTACTCTGGTCAAATGCTGGATATTTTCAAAGATCAAGTGCTAGGATCTCTTCAAATTCTATAATTTCTTCAAAGAAAATTTTTTTCAATGGCATGCACTAACTTGATTTGTTTGAAAATGACTTCCAATTTTCTATTTCCTATTTCAAAAACTCTGCCTTGAGCTCCAAGTGTACAAAATCCATAACTTGTTTGATATTTCCATTTGTGTGACATAGAAATAATTCTAATTCAGAATGAACAAAAACTATTTATGATCTCCATAAATATGGTCCTCTTCTTTAACATACTTACATCCTATTACATTCCATACCCAAAACATCCTTTGAAATCCTTCTTTTCTCTGCATTTGAACTGTATGTCCCTAAGCCAAGCTTCTATAGTCTTTTAGTTGGCCTAGTTTGCTAATTAGTTTCCCTTATCTACTCTTACCTCCTCTTGATACCTTCTCCTCACTAGATGGTCATTACAAATCTGATAATCTTATCTTCCTAAAATCCTTCCTTGATTTCCTCTTCCTTTAGGATAATAATAATAAAAAAAATTAGTGTGTCCTACAGACTAGCATTATATGATCAGTATGCATGAACTCCTACTTGTCTTTTTCTCCACATAGACATCAAACTAACCTTCCCCTTGGCCTGTATATGACAAACTGATTTTCTTTCAATAAATTGTCCTGGGAAGCTCTGGACTTTTGTGCATATTGTTACCTCTATCTTTTGTCACTTTACTCCTTCATCTTTGCCTGTAATTAAAATCTAAGTTCTAATATCACTTCCTTGTGAAATCCATGCCTCCCAAGGAATATAGAACCCATTTTCTTTTTTTTTTATTTTTAATTTTTTATTGTGGGTTGTTCAAAACATTACAAATTTCTTAACATATCATATTCCACACTTTGATTCAAGTGGGTTATGAACTCCCACCTTCACCCCATACACAGATTGCAGAATCACATCAGTTACACATCCATTGATTTACATATTGCCATACTAGTGTCTGTTGTGCTCCACTGCCTTTCCCATCCTTCACCCTCCCCCCTCCCCACCACTCCCCTCCCCTCCCTTCCTCTCTCTCTACCCCCTCCACTGTATAACCCTGAGGGTCTCCTTCCATTACCATGCAATTTCCCTTCTCTCTCCCCTTCCCTCCCACCTCTCATCCCTGTTAAATGTTAATCTTCTTCTCCTGCTCTTCATCCCTACTCTGATCTTAGTTACTCTCCTTATATCAAAGAAGACATTTGGCATTTGTTTTTTAGGGATTGGCTAGCTTCACTTAGCATAATCTGCTCTAATGCCATCCATTTCCCTGTAAATTCTATGATTTTGTCATTTTTTAATGCAGAGTAATACTCCATTGTGTATAAATGCCACATTTTTTTTATCCATTCGTCTATTGAAGGGCATCTAGGTTGGTTCCACAGTCTTGCTATTGTGAATTGTGCTGCTATGAACATCGATGTAGCAGTGTCCCTGTAGCATGCTCTTTTTAGGTCTTTAGGGAATAGACCGAGAAGGGGAATAGCTGGGTCAAATGGTGGCTCCATTCCCAGCTTTCCAAGAAATCTCCATACTGCTTTCCAAATTGGCTGCACCAATCTGCAGTCCCACCAGCAATGTACAAGTGTACCCTTTTCCCCACATCCTCGCCAGCACTTGTTGTTGTTTGACTTCATAATGGCTGCCAATCTTACTGGAGTGAGATGGTATCTTAGGGTGGTTTTGATTTGCATTTCTCTGAAAGCTAGAGATGGTGAGCATTTTTTCATGTACTTGTTGATTGACTGTATGTCCTCCTCTGAGAAGTGTCTGTTCAGGTCCTTGGCCCATTTGTTGATTGGGTTGTTTGTTCTCTTATTGTCTAATTTTTTGAGTTCTTTGTATACTCTGGATATTAGGGCTCTATCTGAAGTGTGAGGAGTAAAGATTTGTTCCCAGGGTGTAGGCTCCCTATTTACCTCTCTTATTGTTTCTTTTGCTGAGAAAAAACTTTTTAGTTTGAGTAAGTCCCATTTGTTGATTCTAGTTATTAACTTTTGTGCTATGGGTGTCCTATTGAGGAATTTGGAGCCCGACCCCACCGACTGTAGATCATAGCCAACTTTTTCTTCTATCAGACAGCGTGTCTCTGATTTGATATCAAGCTCCTTGATCCATTTTGAATTCACTTTTGTGCATGGCGAGAGAAAGGGATTCAGTTTCATTTTGTTGCATATGGATTTCCAGTTTTCCCAGCACCATTTGTTGAAGATGCTATCCTTCCTCCATTGTATGCTTTTAGCCCCTTTATCAAATATAAGATAGTTGTAGTTTTGTGGATTGGTTTCTGTGTCCTCTATTCTGTACCATTGGTCCACCCGCCTGTTTTGGTACCAGTACCATGCTGTTTTTGTTACTATTGCTCTGTAGTATAGTTTGAAGTCTGGTATCGCTATACCGCCTGATTCACACTTCCTGCTTAGCATTGTTTTTGCTATTCTGGGTCTTTTATTTTTCCATATGAATTTCATGATTGCTTTCTCTATTTCTACAAGAAATGCCATTGGGATTTTGATTGGCATTGCATTAAACCTATAGAGAACTTTTGGTAATATTGCCATTTTGATGATGTTAGTTCTGCCTATCCATGAACAGGGTATATTTTTCCATCTTCTAAGATCTTCTTCTATTTCTCTCTTTAGGGTTCTGTAGTTTTCATTGTATAAGTCTTTCACCTCTTTTGTTAGGTTGATTCCCAAGTATTTTATTTTTTTTGAAGATATTTTGAATGGAGTGGTTGTCCTCATTTCCATTTCAGAGGATTTGTCGCTGATATACAGGAATGCCTTTAATTTATGCGTGTTGATTTTATATCCTGCCACTTTGCTGAATTCATTTATTAGCTCTAATAGTTTCTTTGTAGACCCTTTTGGGTCTGCTAGGTATAGAATCATATCATCTGCAAATAGTGATAATTTAAGTTCTTCTTTTCCTATTTTTATGCCTTTAATTTCTTTCGTCTGTCTAATTGCTCTGGCCAGTGTTTCGAGAACTATGTTGAACAGAAGTGGTGAGAGAGGGCATCCCTGTCTTGTTCCAGATTTTAGAGGGAATGCCTTCAGTTTTTCTCCATTCAGAATGATGCTAGCCTGAGGCTTAGCAGAGATTGCTTTTACAATATTGAGGTATGTTCCTGTTATCCCTAGTTTTTCTAGAGTTTTGAACATAAAGGGATGCTGTACTTTGTCGAATGCTTTTTCCGCATCTATCGAGATGATCATATGGTTCTTAATTTTAAGTCTATTGATGTGGTGAATAACATTTATTGATTTCCGTATATTGAACCAGCCTTGCATCCCAGGGATGAATCCTACTTGATCATGGTGCACAATTTTTTTGATATGTTTTTGTATCCGATTCGCCAGAATTTTATTGAGGATTTTTGCATCTAGGTTCATTAGAGATATTGGTCTGTAGTTTTCTTTCTTTGAAGTGTCTTTGTCTGGTTTAGGTATCAGGGTGATGTTGGCCTCGTAGAATGAATTTGTAAGTTCTCCCTCTTTTTCTATTTCCTGAAGTAGCTTGAAAAGTATTGGTATTAGTTCCTCTTTAAAGGTTTTGTAAAACTCTGCTGTATACCCATCGGGTCCTGGGCTTTTCTTAGTTGGTAGTCTTTTGATGGTTTCTTCTATTTCCTCAATTGATATTGGTCTGTTTAGGTTGTCTATATCATCCTGACTCAATCTGGGCAGCTCATATGACTTAAGAAATTTATTGATGCCTTCACTATCTTCTAATTTATTGGAGTATAAGGATTCAAAATAATGTCTGATTATCTTCTGTATTTCTGAAGTGTCTGTTGAGATATTGCCTTTTTCATCCCGTATGCTAGTAATTTGAGTTCTCTCTGCTCTTCGTTAGCATGGCTAAGGGTCTGTCGATTTTATTTATTTTTTCAAAGAACCAACTTTTAGTTTTGTCAATTTTTTCAATTGTTTCTTTTGTTTCGATTTCATTAATTTCAGCTCTGATTTTAATTATTTCTTGCCTTCTACTTCTTTTGCTGTTGTTTTGCTCTTCTTTTTCAAGGATTTTGAGATGAAGTATGAGATCATTTATTTGTTGGTTTTTTCTTTTTTTAAGGAATGAACTCCAAGCAATGAATTTTCCTCTTAGAACTGCTTTCAATGTGTCCCATAGATTCCGATATGTTGTGTCTGTGTTTTCATTTATCTCTAAGAATTTTTTAATTTCCTCCTTGATGTCTTCTATAACCCATTGATCATTCAGTAAACTATTGTTCATTCTCCAAGTGATGTATGCTTTTTCCTTCCTTCTTTTATCATTGATTTTCAGTTTCATTCCATTATGATCAGATAAGATGCATGGTATTATCTCTACTCCTTTATATTGTCTAAGAGTTGCCCTGTGACATAATATATGATCTATTTTTGGGAAGGATCCATGTGCTGCCGAGAAAAAAGTATAACTGCTTAATGTTGGGTGGTATACTCTATATATGTCAATTAAGTCTAGGTTATTAATTGTGTTATTGAGTTCTATAGTTTCCTTATTCAACTTTTGTTTGGAAGATCTGTCCAGTGGCGAGAGAGGTGTGTTGAAGTCTCCCATGATTATGGTATGGTGGTCTATTAGACTCTTGAACTTGAGAAGCGTTTGTTTGACAAACATAGCTGCACCATTGTTTGGGGCATAAATATTTATGATTGTTATGTCTTGTTGGTGTATGGTTCCCTTAAGCAGTATGTAGTGTCCCTCTTTATCCTTTTTGATTAACTTTGGCTTGAAATCTATTTTATTTGATATGAGTATGGACACTCCTGCTTGTTTCCGAAGTCCATATGAGTGATATGATTTTTCCCAACCTTTCACCTTCAGCGTATGTATGTCTTTTCCTATCAAATGCGTCTCCTGTAGGCAGCATATTGTTGGGTCTTGTTTTGTGATCCATTCTACTAGCCTGTGTCTCTTAATTGGTGAGTTTAAGCCATTAACATTTAGGGTTATTATTGAGATATGGGTTGTTCTTCCAGCCATATTTGTTTATTTCTGTTACTAAACATGGTTTGTTTTCCTCTTTGATTATTTCCCCCCCCTTTACTGTCCTACCTCCCACTGTTGGTTTTCATTGTTATTTTCCATTTTCTCTTCCTGTAATGTTTTGCTGAGGACGTTTTGAAGAGATGGTTTTCTAGCTGCGAATTCTTTAAACTTTTGTTTATGGTGGAAGGTTTTAATTTCATCTTCCATCCTGAAGCTTAATTTCGCTGGATACACAATTCTTGGTTGGAACCCATTTTCTTTCAGTGTTTGAAATATGTTATTCCAGGATCTTCTAGCTTTCAGAGTCTGTGTTGAAAGATCAGCTGTTATCCTGATTGGCTTCCCCTAAATGTAATCTGCTTCCTTTCTCTTGTAGCTTTTAAAATTCTCTCCTTATTCTGTATGTTGGGCATCTTCATTATAATGTGTCTAGGTGTGGATCTCTTATGATTTTGCACATTCGGCGTCCTGTAGGCTTCTAGGATTTGGGATTCTGTCTCATTCTTCAAGTCTGGGAAGTTTTCTCGTATTATTTCATTGAATAGACTGCTCATTCCTTTGGTTTGGAGCTCTGTACCTTCCTGTATCCCAATGACTCTTAAGTTTGGTCTCTTAATGTTATCCCATATTTCTTGGATGTTCTGCTCATGGTTTCTTAACAGTCTTGCTGAGCTGTCTATCTTCTTTTCCAGTTGAAATACTTTGTCTTCATTGTCTGATGTTCTATTTTCTAAGTGTTCTACTCTGCTGGTAGTATTCTCCATTGAGTTTTTAAGTTGGTTTATTGCTTCCTGCATTTCTAGGATTTCTGTTTGTTTGTTTTGTTTGTTTTTTATAACCTCTATCTCCCTGTATAGTTGATCCTTTGCTTCCTGGATTTGTTTGCGTAATTCATTGTCGAAGTGAGCTTTCATTGTCTGATTTTGCTGTTTAATGTCTTCCTTGATACTCCAGATCATCTGAAGCATGTATATCCTGAATTCTTTATCTGACATTCCATCTGCTGCAGCTGTTTCCTCTTCTAAAGTTGCGTTGACCTGCATTGCTTGTGGTCCTTTCTTTCCTTGTCTTTTCATACTGCTTGCGTATCTTTCCTGCAGGCGCAGGCGGCGGCTCTGCTCTCTCCTTATTCCAATTGGGGTGTCGTGGCTACCGCGCCGGCAGGTCACTGGGCCTGTTCTGGGCGCTGGCGGCGGCTCTGTTCTGCCCCTACTCCAATTGGGGTGATGAGTGTACCACGCCGGCAGGCCACCGGGCCACCGGAGGACCTCACTATTGCTGGAAATTCCTAACAAGATATCCTTTAGCCGTCCTGACTTGTCATACTCCCACACAGTGAAGCAGCACATGGGGGCAATGCACTCCCCTCGCCGCCATCTTCCTTAGTCTGTCTAGAACCCATTTTCTAGAGTGCTTTTGTTTCATGGCTTTTGTCAGAGTTATAATTTCATGGGCATTTCTGTTTTATCTGATTAATCTGTTTCCTCTCAATAGACTATAAACACCACAACAGTCAGTTTGTGCTCAATATTTATGGCATAAATATTTAACAGAGAGACACCCACTAAGAACTCAATACATATTACCAACTGTCAAATAAATGTATTGTGATCAGAATATATTTCTTTATACTTTTTTACCCTATTTTGTAGTTCTCTTCTCCTAATAGATCAAAGAGTTATGTTCATTCTTATAATCTGTAAGTCATTTTAAGACTACTTACAAGATGGTACTTTCGTGATTCTTAACTTTGGCTGCATATTAGAATCATCTGGGGAGCTTTTAATAAATATCCATACCTAAGCTCACCACAGGCCAATTAAATCAGCATTTCTGGAGGTGGGGCTCAGGCAACATTTTTTTAAAAGCTCCCTAGATGATTCTCATGTGCAGTCAGGGTTGTGAAATATGCTCTCATGGATGAAATCCAAATACCCGTCTGTTCATGAACCATGCAGCCCACTCCTCTCTGTGTAGGACATTTCTAATTCTAGTTATGGTTCCTTATACTCATTCATTCATTTGTTCACATATTCTTTTAAATCTCATAGCAGTAATTTAAAATGGTATATTATTAAATGTGATATTTGTTATACTATTATTAAATAGTATGCACTATTACTACAAGCAAAAATTTCTATCCTGGGAGTTGTGAATAATGTACCATATAGCCAGAGAACCCACAGATTCTGATTTGAACTTTCTTCATTTAGCTGATATCATGGGGTTAATCATAAAAACTTAACCTAGAATTTTTTTTAACTTGTCTTCTCAATATAATATTCTTTAGGTAATAGTCTTCTCAATGCCATAGTCTTTCCCCCGGTTATGCGAATGTCATAGTTCTGGCATGGTGCATGAGAGGGAATCCCTGAACCTCTTCTGTAAGATAGGCACATCCACTAAAAATATGTCTCCTTTAGTCTGAAAAAAACGTTCTGGAGAAACTTTCTGATTGCTAAAACATCTAGGGGAGAGTGGTTAGAGATGTTGCTGCAAAAAGAGAAGCTGTTGCGGGTAGGCAGGAAAAGAAGAAATATTTAAAAAGAGCCATGGTGAAATCAGGAAGCTTTTTCCTCAAAGGGCAGTTGCTGTAGGAGCAACTGAGTCATCCTCCCAGTGTTGTCTGTCCTAGATTCGCTGAACAGGAAGTGAAAGTTCAGTGTTGCTTACTGTCAATTACCATCCACATAAACAGACACAGGAAGATCAAATCATGTTACTTAGCCTTATTGCCCTTGGATGTTTTGATAAATATGTTAGGTATTTACTCAATATAAATACTAAATTTATGTACCCTGAGGCCCAATTTTATGGTTTTCTTTGTGAATTTTTTCTCTCTTTTAGGCACTCCATGTTCCCACACATGTTCCTTTTGTATCCGCCAACCTCCAAGCCCCTTGCTTTGCCTCACTTTCTGCTTATGGGAGGGGATAGTCTCATCATCCAGGCCTCTCATAAAGGTAAACTTGGTGCCAGGGAGTAATCCCCTTGGGTCACTAATGGATATTCACACATCTGAGAATGCTGTTAAGAAGCTTCTGAAGTGGAATGCGATTCCAGCTGTAGCAATTACATACTGCTCATATTTCCTCGCTTAGACCCCGGAGAGTTCAACAACTGCCTATTAGCAAGCTGACGATGGAAGGAAGCGCTGTAAATCTCACAAGCAATGATAAAGCCGATGATCCTGCAAGAAGTCGGAAAAAGCGAATTGCAATTAAAAAACAGAACCATGAACCCTGGCCTTTTAAAAGAACAGCACCCACAGTAAGTTAATGAAGAACACGAGAGGATAAACCAAACTGTAAACATTTCTTATATCTATTTTCAGTTATCATCTTCTTGCATGCAAAGTGAAAGGGGAAACTAAACATGAAGAATCCAAATGAGTCTGTAAGGCACATATAATAAATCTTAAACAAATACCCTCTAGTTTTGAACTTTTACAAGCAGTTGGTTTACATGCAATCTGGTCACTCCTATTAGGATGGAAAAGTAAAGAGTTTATAACTCTTATCATTATAGGTGCCACTAAAGAAGATTTTTTTAAGACTCCTAAAAATAGCTATCCAAAAGAGGAGCTGAAGTTGCTATAGAAAAAAAAATGCACTAAGTATCATATGTATCTACCAAATGCCATAGGTTATATATTAATCTACATAACAACCTAAGAAATAGTATTACTGTGCCCACTTGATAAGGAAGCTGGTGTTTAGATAGGTTAAGTAGTTCAGTGGTAATCCCACAAACATGAAATGGCAAAATAAGGACTTGGGAATCATTTCTGTTTGATTCCAGTGGGTGTTTTATATTACCAGATATTTCCTACTGTAAATCTAACTGCTCTGTTTGGGGGTGGTTAGAATGGGGGATAGAAATTCAAAGACCGAAAAAGAAATTCAATCCAGTCACACATGTTTAACTAGATACATTGGGTTTTTAGATAAAAATATGGTAAAACAATAGCTTATCTTCTCCCATCATATAAAAATAAGTAAATTATATTCCATGATTATATGATTAAATCAAAATGAACCCCAATATACAAATAATTTAAAAAAAGAATTTGGGCATGAAAATGCAGAAGAAAAATGTAGTTTTTAGTACTTCAAATTGTAGATAAGTGTTGAAGAACAGACCTAAGGGATATCTTCTCAATGCTTGGCCTGGTGGGCTACCTAAACCTACCAGCTTACAAAACACATGCACTAAATGAATGAATAATGCAAACTTTATATGTGGTAACTGCAGTGGTATTGGAATATTTTCCAAAGTCAATTCTCTTTCAACAAATAGTGCCTTCATATATTAAAAGTGGCAACAAATTGATTTGAAAAACAGTGAAGAATAATAAAAACAAGTTTGTTTTATCTGTTATTATCATCTTAAGACTTCTATCCTGAAATAAATGCATATTGACTCACTGAAAAAAATAAACAGATTAAAGTTTTGGAGTATGAGGTAAGTTCTCCCATCCTATCTCAAGAAGGCTGAATGGATACATTGATTAGTGACTAGTAGAAAATCTATCCTATGTGGGATTATTGCAGGGAAGCTTGATAAATTTAGGCCTAAGGAAATGGAGAGGAAGATGCAATACAATTAAAAAGATGTAAGAATCAGAACAAAAGAATTGTGGAAAACTTCTTAATGAATACTTTCCATATTTATTTAATGCATATTATCTTTTTAAGAACATATGGTTTTGAGTCTGGGGTTGTGGATCAGTGGTGGACCACTTGCCTAGCATGTGTGAGGCCCTGGGTTTGATTCTCAGCACCACATATAAATACATAAAATAAAGGTCCATCAACAACTAAAAAAATAAAATAAAAAAAAATATGGTCTTCCTAAGAAATAAGATCCACTGTCTTTAGAATGCACAGAGCTCTTCAAAACATTAAAATAAAAATTATTACAATCTAGAAAATAGTAGAACATTATTTTCCTTTCAATTAACCTAAAATAGGTATTAAACTGTATTTTGAAGATTAATAATGTCTCATACCACCAATACTAAGTCTGTTGAAAAGATAATTATGTTTCTTATTGCCAAATGTATCAAACTAATAAAATAACACCAGGCTAGATAGGACCATTCTGGCTGTAGCTACTCCATAGCCTGAAACCATAATGAAATGGGAAAAAATTATGAATTCATGAGGAAGTGTGTAAAGCATTCTCTCTAAACTGTACGATTTAATATTTTTATTTTTTTGCAATTTAGATGGCTTAATAACTTGTCATTTTATTTCATTGACAAGGCTGCAATGCTAAAGTTCACAGTTTACTTAGAGTATGAGAAGTATAAGTAAAGAACACATTTTCAAGGTGTGGAAGAACATATTTGCCAAAAACATTTTTATCTTCCTTCAAACGCTTTTGGTGCTGCATTGCAAATGACTTTACAACACTTTTTTCCAAAATCTTTTGGTCGGTTGGCTTTAAGTAGTTACTGGCTGCTCCTCTCTCTATAATGAAATTCCTGTCCTACTGCCAGCAATCCATTAAGATGATTTGGGAAAAACTCAACCAAGCATATTCTGTAATTGCAAGTCTTATTTACTTGGGTAGTCTCAAGAAAGCAATGTGAACTACAAACTCCCTAAACAGTCTAAATTTTGTGTAAGTTTGATATAGGCAATTTCAGGTTTTTTTAATTTAAAATAATACTTTGGAGTTGTCTATATCTTGTCAGAGAAAACCTTTAATTAATTTTATTAATTAAACTTTACCTATAGTTTAGATATATCATAATGGGCCCCATGATAATATCTCCTGTATTTAAGAAATCCTCAAAAAAAAGTATATGTAGCATAGTTTCAACAATATGTGTAATATATAAATATATGTGCACATATTCAAGAGTTTTCTAAAATTACATTATTTAATGTATATTTTACATAATATTAATTGAAATACAAAGGGGCATATTAGATAATTCCAGAGTGCTCCAGACTTTCTGAATTCATTTCAAGGCTGTACCTGGTTTTTAAATCTTTATAATTAAGGTTGTTTTTTTTTTATCTGTACATTACAGTTTATCAATACCACCTACTTTATAGAGTTATTATGAGCATTAAATATATGTTATAAGCATATAAATTGCTTATAACACTGCCAGTTACCTAATAAAGGACTATATAAGCATAAACTTTGTGATTATTGCATTTATCTTCTCTTTTTACATGTCCTTCTCACTTCTTCGTAGATACATTTCTCCTATCTGAATGATTTTATTTTTGGTCTGAGAAGTTAATATTGTTTATGTAATACTTAATATGTGAAAATATAATAAATTTACTAGAAAAGTGTAAATAAGCAGTTATGATAGTCATATTCACTTTGCTTAGAATACAGTCAGTGAAATAAGAAAAAAGTAGAACATAGGAACATATAATTAAGTTTGTAAGGACTGTAATAAATAATACTCAAGTAAACAACAAGGCATAAACTACAGACATGAGTGGTAGGAAATGGGAAGGAAGAATCAGTGGTAAAACTGAGTGCCGCCTGAGAGTCCATTGACCAGCAAGATACTTAATAGAAAGAAGCAAAGCATGCCTTATTTAAAAGTGTTTTTAGAAAGTACAAGTAAACAAAATTACCAAGAATTTCAAGATTAAATGTGCATACACACTAGGGAGAATCCTATTAATCTTCATATATCTGTTTAAATCTCACATGCATATCCACATGATTGTAATGTTTACAAACATACAACTTGTATCTTACTTTTTTTGCTTATTATTTTTGTCAAATATGTTGTATCAAATTCCTACAAGGCGTCATAATTGCATTTTATTAACTTCTTACTATTACATCAAATGAGAAGATCTCTTATCATTAGCCAATTTGTGTGTGTTTGTGAGAGAGAGGGGGGGGAGGGACAAGGAGTATGACTTCATTTGTTTGAGTAATTTTTACTGATTTTCAATTAGAATTTTATCATTTGTGAATTTCTTGCTACAATTTATTGATGTCTACTCATCTATGTGTATGTTCTTGCTCCTTCTGATTACAAACAAGGTTTATATCTTAAGTCTTTACTCTCTGATGGCAGATCCTCTGCGTTATAGTTCTACTTGTTTTCTTTTCTTTTCTTTTAAGTAAATTAGAGTATTAATTAAGTGTCTTGCCCTGATAGTGGTATTGTGGAATTGTAATATTAGTTTGGGAGAAAGCCTATATCTTTACTGTTTGGGTGTACCTCTCCAAGAACAATAAAACCTAATTGTTCATGTGTTATTTTGTTTTTGTGATTAAACTTCCTTTTATTTTGGTGCTAAGTATGTTGGCTTTTTAGTTCTTTGGTTTGCTTGAAAGTAATAAAGCTACTTTAACAAACAATTTTGAATTATTTGAATCTTTATATGGGGTATCTATATAAACAAAGGGAAATATTGGGTTCAGAAAACAAAAACAAAACAAAACAAAACAAAAAAACAGGTGGCTGGAATAACTGAGGATCTGGATAATAGCCCATGGAGGACATCTATAGTTCCCTTCTGTAAGACTGGAATCTGCTAAAGAGAGGAGGTGACCCTAACAAAGATAGCCTCTACTTTAAGCTGCTACTTATTATTAATGTAAACAGAATGACAACTTTAACTCATGAAGATCAATTTAGTATCCCTGTAATTAATTTGATTATTTTAAAAAATCTTGCTTTATCAATATTTTCTGTTTTCTTTCAATCATTTGACTCTATGAAGTATCTTTTTTCCTTGAAGTCTCTAAGCATTGGACAAAATTAAATGTAGGTAATGATTACTAAATGTAGTAATGATTATCTTGTCTCCTCCCTCTCATATTTATACTTTTAATTTTGTCTTGTGCCATTGTATTATATAATGTAACCTATGCTGGTGATTATTACAATTTTCTTGTTCCTAATTCTAATAAAATTGTCTCTAGTACTTTATTCTTCAATATGAATTTTGGTTTTTGAATCTTACATATATGTTTTGCATGATAAGAAAGAGTCGTATAAACACTAGTCTAAAATCATTACTTTAAAATTAGGATTAGATATTGATTTTTATAAAATATTATTCAAAATTTGTTGAGACTTAGTTGCTTTTCCATTATGACATTTTACAGTATAATCAGATTTGCTTTTGTCAAATTATCCATCCCCTCTTGAAATCAAGTTTTCTTTATTGTGATTTTTTTGAGAATTTGGACAGGTTTATATTTTACTGATATATTTGCATCAACAATTGTGAGTAAGCATTGTTCATAATTTTATTGTAGTCATTTTTGCAAATTTTAGTTTTGCTATATTATTTGCAGGTGAATGTAAATATAATATAATACATTTAGGGAGTCTTAGCAAGTTCTGTGAAATCTACAAATCAAACATTAGCTATACCACTTATACTAAATTCTTATCATTTATATGTGGACTATTTATATTTTAATGATGAAAAACTATAACTCAAAATTTGTAAAGGTCATAACCCACATTTACTTATTGTATATTCTGCAACTATTTAAGATATCTATGTTAAAGTAAGAAGAGGACAAAAAGCTAAAACCAAGGTCTAATGACATAGAGATCAAGAAAAATGCTAACCCAGAAAACTGTCTATCGAGGGGAGCCACATGGCTCTATCCTTGATCCACTTACAATTTGCTTTTCTTCATACATAATAAAGGGATACGTATCGTTTTTTCTAAGCTTTAAAACTAGAATGCATATGTAACACATTGAGTGACTAAAGATAATGAAAATGTAGTATTATAGTTCCAAAAAGCCCAATGAACAAATTTTGAATGTTTTCACCACAAAGTATAATAAATGTGTGAGATAATTATGCTTCTCCTGATTTGAACATTACACAACATATATGTGTACATCCAAACATCACAGGGTATCCCATAACTGTGCATAATTTTTATGTGTCAGTTAAAAAATTCAACCATACACTGTATAGTTCAGTGGCAAAACAATCAATGTGGAGGTTGATGTTAACTGAAAGCAAAGGACAGTTGGAAACATGAATACTGTAAGCATTTCTGTGAATATCTGGAGAATGTAAACTATAATACAAAAATATTATATCCTTATTAATTATACCAGTAATAAAATTTCACTATTAGTACAGACTTAAAACAAGTTCAAATTGTTACAGGACAAAGAATTACTATATTATTTATATAAAAAGAAAGTGTGATTTACCTCCTAGAAGCACTATGGAGCCCACCAGCAGTGCCTAGGACCTTCATGTAGCCCTGCCTGCTAGATATACAGTGACTCTGGACGGGCAGGCCCCTGTGCTGGGCAGGCATATCTGGCCTAACAAGAACAGCAGGAACAATAGTGAAGGCAATGTTGGGGTGACAGGAAACTCCACTACAGAACTCATTCTGAAATACAGGCAGGCTTACCTCCTAAAGCTGGTAACAGCCTCAGTTATTCTACTCAGGTTTAGGAACCAGGCACACATTCTAAAATAGCAAATCATCAAGCAGCAACTTCTGCTCAGGTAAACAGGCAGGGACCCAGTCAACAGACTAAAGATGCAAGTGAGAAGAGGGTAGAAGTTGAGTTATTAGAACATTCTTATGGGTCACTGCCGGGGTGACTTCTGTTTAGTCTCAAAGTTAGCTAAAGCGTCAACTACCCGGTAGACGTGGAGAGACGTCGAGTCTGCAGGTGGTTTTTAAGGAATTCCAGCTGTGTAGAGAGCAGGTCTTCAGCCTTGAGAATTTAATATAAGCTTACTTTGGATGCCAAAACCAAGTAATACAGTTATCTTCACATACGACTGCAGCATCAAGATCCAAGAAGGTGGTTTTAAAAATGCTGTATTTGTTCTTAGTTCTGGACATTGCGTCTTATGAGGCATCGTGACATATAATGTAGAGACCAACTTAATTATCTAAGGTGCGAGCACAGAAGAAAGGAGCAAAAACGGGGGGAAGAAACACCCAAAGCAAAGAAACATCAACATGCCAAATGGCAACTGTCTCTTGGGCTGCTGCTGAGCTGGGGAAAAGATCTGGAAGAGGTGTGGTGCACTGGATTCTGTCCGAAAGGGTCACTACTTTAATGTGCAACAACACCTGTGTTTTAGAGACCTTCATAGATCTGCCGAAATGTGGAATGTATGTCTTGTGTGGTATTTTCTAACATTTTAATCTAGGCAGTTGATATCTTTTCTTAATTCTGTGTTAGCCAAGAGAAATACTCTGCAAATGTGGGCTACCAAGCTGGAACTATTCCTCAGAGTACCAGGTGGAAAACTGCAAGTCATGCAGATTGGAACAAGATTGGAAATGTTCATCTCTGACAAGTAATAAGACATATTTCAAATATTTCCAGAGCTATCATGTAGCAGAGATAATATTTTCTATCAAAGTGCAGAATTAGGGCTAGTAAGGACAGTTTTTAAAACAATATAAAGAAGAAATTTCTAATATTTTAGCCATTAAAATATAACGAGAAAGCCAAGCAGCACGCCTGTAATCCCAGCAGTTTAGGAGGCTGAGGCAGGAGGATGCTGAGTTCAAAGCCAGCCTCAGCAATTTAGTGAGGCCCTAAGCAACTCAGTGCCATCCTGTCTCTAATAAAATATAAAAAAGGGCTGGGGATGTGGCTCAGTGGTTAAGCATCCCTGGGTTCAATCCCCAGTATCAATAATAATAATAATAACAATCACAAGATGCTTAAGAGCAGAGATTCCAGAAATACTAGAATCTTACTGTTTACAGCAGCACTGTACTCAGTGGGCAAATGCTTACTGAAGGAATGACTGGAGAAATGCCAACCTTTGACGTTTTATACCTTTAAGTTAGTTCATATAGAATTATCCCTAGAATGTAAAGAATTGCACTTTTTGGGGATATGTATTCTCTATCACTACCTGTCATTTAATGTAGATGTGCAAAACACATTTGAAATTTCAAAACATCTTACTCATAGTGATACCATTTTTAAGAAAAATATCTATCATGATTTTGTTTTTTTCCCTTGACTATTTAATAATGAATTTGCTCCTTGAATTCTCTTGCAAAGATAAATCACACATGGGAAGCATTTTGCACTTGTGGAAGAAAGTATAGAATTTTGAAACTGAGAGAGATGTTTAAAATTATGAGTCTTCCACAAGTAGTTGTGTGAATTAACTAATTTCCATGTGTCTTTAGTCTCTTCATCTAGAAAATTTTAGTTTGGCTTTTTAAAGCATATTTAATTTCTCATGACTAATACAATACTGCATAGAATTGAAATAATTATGTGAGTTAAGCCATGGAAAATGACTGACCTGTATTTGCCCTAGAGTTTGTAATATACATTTACAACCAATACAAATTTACTTTCAAGTAATTCTATATTGCTTCAGGGTAAAGCAAACACTTCATTTCCCCTTTTTCTGTCCCATACTTTATAATATTGCTATTATTGATTTCTCTTGTCCATAAGCTATAATCACAGAATACCTTATTGTTATTATTTTGAACAAATTATGTATTTGATTAGTTAAAAACAAGAAAAATGAAATATCTGCCTTCACTTAACAGTTCCTCTAATGCATTTCCTTTTATAGGGGCTTGAGTTTCTAGCCTATATAATTTTCTTCTCTTTGAAGAATTTGTAGGATTCTGCATGGCATATCTACTAGGGACAAATTCCATTATTTCTATTTGTCTAAGAATGTCTTTATGTTTTGCTTGTGAGGTGTAAATTTGTAGACCACAGATTTTTGGGTTTTGTTTTAGTTTGGTTTGTTTTGTTAATTTTTAAAATTTTTATTATTTATTTATTTTTTGTTATGCAGGGTTTGATCACAAGGGTGCTTAACCACTGAGCCACATCCCCAGCCCTTTTTAAAATATCTTATTTAGAGACAGGTTCTTGTTAATTTGCTTTGGGCCTCACTAAGTTGTTGACGTTGGCTGTGAATGCCTGATCCTCCTGCCTCAGCCTCCAGAGCCCCTGGGATTACAGGTGTATGTAACCACACCTGGATTTTTCTTCCTTCAATAACATAATATTTCTATCCACTCTTATTTTACTTGGATGTTGTATTAGTCATCTTTCTGTTACTGTAACAAATACTTAAGATAAATAAAATGTACAAAGGAAATGTTTATATTAGCTGATAGTTTTGGAGGTTTTACTCCATGATGGTTTGGCCTTATTGCCTTGGGCCTTTGGTGTGTCAGCATCATGATGGGGACTCTGTAGTAGATCAAAACTCCTTATCTTATGGCTAGCAGGGAAAGACATAGAGAAAGAGAAAGTGACCAGATTTCCACAATCCCCTTCAAGGGCATGCCCCCAATTGCCTGAAATCTCCCATAAGGTCCCACATCTTAAAAGTGTCCATCACCTCCCAATAGTACCAACTTGGAACCAAGTCTTCAACAGATGGGACTTGGGGGGACATTTGTGATCCAAATTATAGCATATGAATTTTATGGTCTCTGAATGTAACTGTAATTCAAATTATTATTCTTAATAGTTAAAATAGTTTTTTTTTTCTTTTCTTTTTCAAGATTTTCTTTTGCCTTGATTTTCTGCAGTTGGAATATGTTGTATGAGGCACAGAATTTTGATATTTATCTTGCTTGGTATTTTCTTTTTTTTTTCATTTCAAAGAAATTTATTTGATTAACAAAAAAAACCTTTCCAAATACTAATAATTCTGATAAATATGATGGCTTAAACATATAAACAGGGTAATAAGCTCTCTTAAATATATTTCAACTCTATTTAAAAATAATTAAAATATCAAAACCACAAGTCTAAGTCAGTTCTTCAATTCTTTTTTTTTTTTTTTTTGCTTTTTATTTTCTTAGTTTCTTAGATTTGTGATGTGATATCTATCCTCCATTTTGGAAAATTCTCAGGTATTACTACTTTAAACATTTTCTTCTACTCCCTCTCTCTTCTCTGGCATTCCCACTGTGAATGTATTACATCTTTTTTAATAACCCCAGCTATTAGTTATACCATTCTGAAATATTTTTCATTCCTCTTTCTCTTTGCATTGTACTTTTAGAGATTTATATTGGCATATATTCAGCCTCACTGATTCTCTCTACAGCTCTGTCCAGTCTGCTAATGAACCCATCAAAGGCATTCTTCACTTCTGTTATGGTGTTTTTGATTTCTAGCATTGCCTTTTGATTCTGTTTTTTTTTTTTTTTGAATTTTCATCTTTCTGTTTATAGTACTCATCTGGTTTTGCATATTGTCTTCCCTTTCCATCAAATCTCTTAACATATTAATTATAGACATTTTAAATTCCTACTATAATAATTCCAAAATCTTTACTATGTCTTGTTTTGGTTCTGATACTTGCTTGACCTCATCACAGTATGATTTATTTATTTATTTAATGCCATTTAACATGTCTTTTAACTTTTAGTTGAAAGTCAGACAGGATCATTAGAAAAAAGGAACTGCTAGGCCTTTACTGTGAGATTTCATGTTTTTCTGTCTAGGGTTTAGACTGTGTTTATGTTTTCTGTAACTATGGTGTCAGGGGCTAAAATTTTCTTTCATGTCTAAACTTTTGCATTCTGTGTGGTTTTCCTAGAGACTTCTTTAGTAGGGTTTGAGATTTGTAGTACTATAATCATATTTCTGTTACAGCAAGAAGGTGGGAAAAGGAATGTTCGATAGTCCTATGATTAAATCTCAGTCTTTTAGTGAGCCTGTGCTGGTATTTCCAGTCTTCTAGGTTGGTTGGGGCTTAGTAATCAGTTAGCCTCTGTTAAAAGAGTTTCCTTGAGGCCAGGAATAATTAATAGGAACAGAGAATTCTGGGTATATTTCAAAATAATTGTTTTTCCCCCCTCTCCATGATGGAAACAAGGGGTAATTTTTCTCCCAGTCTTTATAGTGAGAACCTGATTGGGCCTCTGGAGGTAGAACTCACCTAAGACTGGCCCATCTCTGGGTTTTAAACTCTCAAGCTATTGTACACTCAACCTACAGCAATTCATCAATTATAGTTCCTACTGGCTACAGTTGTAGGCTTCTGCTCCAGGTGCACTGTGATTCTCTGAAACTGTCCATCTTTCTAGTTTTCAGGGCAACAGTTTGACTAGCAACTTCAATACTCTCATCTAAAAAGAATTGCTAATTTTTAATTTGTTCAGCTTTTTTTCACACTTGGATGGGACTATTAAATATATACCTATATATTTAATGCATATAATCATTATTTGTTATTTCATAGCTTTTGTTCCTTTAAAGAAAATTTAAAAAATGGATACAACTTTTTTAAAAAAAAGAGACCTTTTTCTTGTATTATCTGATATTTTTTATGAGCCATAATTAGATACTTTTTGCTTCCTGTGTATTAAAATGTTTCTGTTGTTGCTAAAATAATAAGGTAAAAATATATGTGTAGGTTGTTTGTGTGGAATTTATTGATTTTCACTGCGCAGAGAGTATCTCATTATTTGACATCATTAGTTCAACTATAGTCTGCATTGACTAAGTTAAAAGCTATAGTCCAGTCTAAAAAAGCTATTTTTTTGTGAATAAAAATCCATAAAGTGTTTGGTTGACATTTGGAAAAGAAATTGGATATATTACTTGAGCCTCATAGTGATGCATTTCATATATTGTGACAATGTTTCTAGCCTCTACAAAGATAGATTCAGGCATTGGGAAATCTCTTTCTAAATTATGAGGGCAAATTAAAATAAATGGAGATTAATTTACACATTGATGTGTATATATACATATGGTGCTACAAACAATAGATAGCCATATATATGATACACGTTCACCAAATAACTCTTTTATATATCTTGATTGAGAAATTCCTCTGAAAATAGAGGTTATATATAAGAAAGTAAATAACAGATAATGTAGTTCAGTGCTTAAGACTAAAGGGCAATTGAGTTTCTAGAATATGAAAACATCTCAATAGAAAATAAATTATACAGTCAATTATATAGATGCTTACAAAATTTGGCTTTTGGGGATCATATTGACATAGAATTTACTTTATAATCTATTTGTATAAATGCATTGTACTTTGACATTAGACTGTATGGCATGAGAAAATTATTGCTAATTTTTGAAGAAGAGACAACTATAGTTAGGGAGGGAGAAGTGAGAGTGGTAAGAGAGAGAAGAAAACAAAAGAAGACATGATGAGAGGAAGGGTTTTCTGGTTGCTTAGGGATTTAGTCACTAGACAACCCTATACATACCCCTTTTGGTTGAGGTATGTGGTGAGCAAACTATGCTATCAACCTACATGAAATACATTTGTGTTTTTCTACAACATCAGAATTTCTCAAATAAGAATAAATTCATAGGCACACCAGTTTCAGTGGTTGCACTTCACTGAATACTTTTGGATTGCCCAATTGCCATAAATTATCACACTTTACACAATTTTACTTATATATTACAGAAAGACTAAGAGAGGGCTAAAGTGTCCACAGGGGCTCAGGAGGCTGAATTGAGAACAGAGGTAGAGAGCAGACAGGAATGTAAAAGGTCACTGTACGTGGTCAGATAAGACTAGGAACTAGAACCAGTCGAAGAACTTGTTCAGGGCTCAGGGATGTTAAAGAATGGAACTCATTCTAGGCCAGGAGCCAGAGAGTCAGCGTTTCAGAATATCATCTTGATATGTGAGCTTGGAGCGAGCCATGTGTGGTCACCACCAGCAGGAGAAACTGTGAACACTGAAGACAGACGATCAGAGTTTCATCTCTGTTGCAATTTTCCTGGGCAAGGCTCTTGATGAGTGACCAGGTGACAGGTCCCATCTTGCTATGTCTTGAAGTGCCCCTTCTTTTATTTTCCTTGGGTGAAGGGGTTGCTTTGTTTAGTGGTCTGATATTAGGTTTATATGTCCATGTATCCAGTGCTTCTGATTCATTCAATAAGTTTACAGATAGTCATTATTATTAGCATAATTAATTTACTTAAGTTTGTGTCTTATTGTTGTGCGAGGCAGATACTGATTATTTACTTGTATAAGCAAGGTGTAGAGTCATTGGACCTCTGTACTTACACTCAAAATGAAGTAACTCATGGCTAACTATTGCTTTATAAATTGGAGTAACTCAGAGTTATTCACAGTCTGAAAATAACAGTTCTACTCATCATGGATTAACCTAGAGCAAGGCACAGCCTGCTCTCCATAAAGTAAATGATCTGTTGTTTTCTCACTGTTTTCTTTTGGTTGAAGAAATATTTTCACCTGAGTCATTGCTCTTTAGCTCTTGTGAGAGGCAGGACTCGAAGACCTGGAAGAAGTGTACCATCTTTATAAAAAAATGAATACTGAATTCAAACAACTCTGTGGTTGTTATAGTTATTCCGATTCACTGCAGAGCAACCTACAGAAGTCACAGAAATGCTTCGAAGCACAGCCAGATTCCATGGCTTGGCACCATGTGGTTGCAGGTGTTTATTTCCATTGTGCCTAGGGAGACATACTACATGAGAGACAAAGATTTTAGGGTATTTGTTTTTCTTTTCTATAAAATAAATATAAACACAAGAAGTTTTGAAATAATCTTTTTACTATTTGAGGAGTACAGATCAGCCCGATATGTTCTATAAATTCTTTTAAATAGGTCATTCCATAGCCACAGCCAGTGGTCACTTTATCAGACAATTACCTGACTGTCCAACAAAAACACCTTCTTAAACATTCCAATGTGTTGTTAAGAAAAAGATATGAAGTGTGATGTAAAGTATTAAAATACTTAAAAGCACGCCTGCATTTCGTTGGTGAATGGACATGCCATTAATGAAGGTATATAAACTTCAGAAAATAAGAGCAGAGTGTGTGAGGAGAGATTTACTTCAAGTGAAATCCTCTGCCCTTGAAGGGTTAAATGTTAACAAAGTTGAAAAGCAGAAATCAGGCTCCTATTAGTCTTGAACACTAATCTTGTTGACGGCTGAAGTGTTTCCTTATTTTATCCATATTTATTATATTGAAGGAGGGTTATATGGTGGTGACTAATGACCAAACATCTGGACCTAGTGACCCTTAAAATCCTCCAGCCATTGCTGTTCACAATTAAATACCACATGAACTAAAATGATATTTTTTGGCTTGACCAGGACAAATTAGTGTGAAAAAAACTAAATAAATAGATTTGCCTTCAGCTTTGAAGAAATTGTAGCCTATAGACTTTTAAAAATAAAAAGCAGAATTTTTAATGACCTGAATGTCCCGTTATTATCATGGAGTAAAGTAAAATAGATTTTTTTTTAGAAGCAAATGAATATTCTGGTGAATAAATTGTTGTAGATACTGAGAATTGTCTTTCAAAAGTTTTACCTCCCAGGATTTTGATTGAGCTGTGGAAAATGATATTATTTCAGGTTAAATAATTGGTAGACCTCATTTCCAGGGTAATTAATTCTATGTGCAAACATATAGTTAAACAGAAGAGAAGGCAATTGTCATCATCATCACCATGAGAATTTTTCATTATAGGTGAATGGCTTCATCTTTCCAGAGAAAGAAAGGCAGTGGAGGCAACAGAATAAAGATGATGGTCAACAAAAGTAAAAATGTGAAATGTATGAGGGAAACACAAATGGGAAAATGAGTTACACAGGTAATTCTGAGGTTGTGCAAGTACCCCAGGGCGATCCTTAAAGAAAGCTATGTTTGAACTCTATGGCATTATCAATTTTTCTCTCCTCTGAAGGTGGACTGCTCATGGAGAGAGTGAAAAGGGTGACAAGAGTGCAGAACTCAACCCTTCTGAATACAAGGGGGATGATGGTTTTACTTTGATATTAAATTTAAATGCACTCAACTTTATCTCCTATTGGATTAGGAGAAAACTCTGACTTGGTGGTATGAAGTTTTACTTTAAAAATATAGCATTTCTGTAATCCTAGAGACTTGGGAGGCTGAAGCAGGAGGATCTCAAGTTCAAAGCCAACCTCAGCAAAAGTGAGGCGCTAAGCAACTCAGTGAGATCCTGTCTCTAAATGAAAAACAAAATAGGCTGGGGATATGTCTCAGTGGCTGAGTGTCCCTGAGTTTAATCCCTAGTGCAATACACACACACACACACATATCTCAGAGATCAAATTTACCAGTTATGTCAACAAACAACCTCTACCAAGGAACCAATGTATCACAAACATAAAGACAGAATACAAACCAGCAATAATCAGCTTTCATACTACATGATGCTCTGAACTGGACACCAACACTTCTCCCATAAAGAAGTAAAAGAATTGTGGGATATTTGTATTAACAAAATCTGGGTAAAATATTCAGACATACTATCCACATTGACAATGAGAAAGATGAAAACAAAACACATGGCCACTATGAAAAAAACCATAATTTTAATAACATAAAATGCAATATAGGTTTAACAACAACTTGTTGTAGAATTTTTATAAGATGCTAAAAAGGATTTCTTTTAAAATTTATCACATCTAATAGAAATGCAAAGGAACAAAAAAATCAATGAAACAAAC
Source organism: Marmota monax (assembly GCF_021218885.2). Lineage (NCBI taxonomy): Eukaryota > Metazoa > Chordata > Mammalia > Rodentia > Sciuridae > Marmota > Marmota monax. The sequence goes on from NW_026694038.1 coordinate 3,108,063, forward strand.
AAATGACAAGACAAAGATGAAATAATGAAACAAGAGTGATATGAATTAGAGACTGTGGAAATATGAATTCACTAAAGTCACATCATTACAGAACTAAGGAAGTAACCATTAGGGAAAAAATAAAATATTTATGTATGAAAAATCAAATAATGACTGAAAGGACAATGTCTTTAAAGAAGTTATGAGGAAAAAAATAATTCATGTTGAGAATGGACATAAAACTTGCAGAAAAGTAATAGCCTGAATAAGAGATGAATCATTATAAAGTATATAGCTGATAATCAAATTTATAATTCAAGACTGCATATTCTTTCTTAAATCTATAGAAAATCAGTAGAAATAGTCAATTAATTCAAGAAATCCTTATCTCAAAAAAATCAAACAGGGAAAAAGATATAAATGCATCTATTAATTAATAAGGTTGATCCAACTATATCTATGGGTAAACATCATGTCACTAGAGCGTATTTCTCAAATTGTTTTATTATATATAGATATAGAAATATTTCTAATATAGATTATATTTATATGTATGTATCTTTTTGTATTTCTCATAGTTAATGTGAGCATTTATATTTAGATATTGTCCCCAGATATAGCTTATATAAGTTGCTTATAATTCTTTTACTTCTTTAACTTACAACTATTAGTTTCATCACAGAACATTAATATAAATATTTCTAACATAAAATGGATTTAAAAATTTAAAAATGAAACCAATACATATAAAAATGTATATGAGATAGAGCTTAGATAGAATACAATAAAAGAAGAAATCAGCTACATATAAAATACTTATGAGATAAAATTTAGATAGAAAACATTTTAAAAGCCCATTGCATTTAAAATTATAAATGAGAGATGTAAATTTGGGCTAAAACTTCATTGCATTATATTTAATACTACTTAATTCAATGCATAATAAATGTCAAATATTAAATTAAATATGTGTAAATGATGAGTATTGAATCAAATTCAAGACTTATTAAGACAGATCAATAAACACTTATTCAATATTCATCTCTCCCTATCTGAATAGTTTAAAATCTTTAGGAAGAAATTGGAGAATATTAAAAACAACCTATAATTCAGAGGTATTTTTTATGGTAGAGATTAAAAATAACATAGGAATTGAGATAAGAGAAATAATATATTATCAAAAGAAGAAAATATCTTTATAAAAGTAAATATTAAATTTTCAAAGCATTAAATAACTATTTTGATCAGGTAGTGTATCCCACATGCAGAACTGCATTATGGTAAAAATAAGCAAAGATTGTTCATGGGAAATTATTTTAAATTTCTGAAATGTGGTTACATTTTTTTTCAACAAATGAGTTAAGCAGACACCATTTGTTGATAAGCATCATATGGGAGAATGGAGGGTTTACCTTAGTCAGAAAGTAAATCAATCATAGGTTTGAAAATAGAATCCACATGTGCAGACTTGCAGAGCTGCTTGAGCCACCAGCCAACACTCTCTCATCACACTATATTAGCTCTGTTCTGTCCAGGGGAAGATTGTTAATGGTGAGTCTGATTAGACCATGAAACTCAATCCCAGGGGAAGAGACAGAGCCACCATCTCATATGCCATTGAATATAACTATAGGATCTGAAAGATATCATTTGTTGTTAAGAAGTAAATAAAGGACTTGATTGTCCTGAGACATTTATTAAATTCATCCAAACCAACTAAGCCATCTTAAGGAGTTTTTCAGGGATCCCAACCCACTCAAAACCCACTAAATTGCTGGTGTACTGGGACTGTAGCATGAAATGCACTGTTTTCCAATTATTCCTTCCTTTATTTATTTTTTAATTCATTCATGCATTAATTCATTTATTTCTTTTTTAATCAAAAACAATTAAGTACCCTTTTTAAAAAAAGTTCTGTCATTGAAAAGGCAATTCTCAAATCTCCATGTAATGAAAGAGATAGTATATGAATCTAGACTCTTCTGGATGCAAATTATGAAAACTCATCTAAACTAGTTGAATCAGAATAACACCAATTATCAAGAATATCTAAAATGCCTTAGGATACAAAAGACTTCAACCACAGCTAGATCCAGGGGCTCAAGTAATATTTTAGGACTCGTCTTCCTCTTGGCTTCTTGGTTGTTCTTTATTCTTGAATGACCTCACTCTGAGGCCTGCTTCCCATAAACAATGGCAAATATGATCCACAAATTTACATAATGTTTAGTAATTGAGATCTCAGTGAAGAGACCCTTTGTTTTCAAGTATTCATATCAGTTTCAAAGTGGAATCTTGTGTTTACCACATGGATCTTTGTCACTTCTGAGTTATTCATTGTGGTCAGTGAAATTTACAATTATGACTGTCTTTGATCTGGACCATGTTTCTATCATGCAGGCAGAGAGGTGAAGTGAGTTCTACCTGAACCATATGGACAAAAATGGGTAAAATAATTTTCCAAAAATTAATTAGGGAGATAAAATAGAATATTTATTATGGGATATTCTTAAAGGTCTATGTACATAACTAAGGTGCAAAAACATAGATGAGCTTAATTAGAACCCGAAAGAATGGTGTTCATATTCTAAGGAGTGGGAAGGATCAAAGAAGGCTTACGATAAAAGGTCAATCTTGGCCTCAATTTTAAAATATAAAGTAGATATTTAATTTTTGGACCAAAATAGCAAGACATGCCAGCAAGAAGAGGAATCTTGAGTAAAAGTACAGACACATCAAACATTATGGAAAAGAAGATATTTTGTTACAAATTCATCAAGTAGTAAATCTTTAATCAGAAGGCAGATGGGATCACTTATGTAACTGTCTGAGTCATAGTAGTTACTCAATACAATTTGTTGAGTAAATAAAACTAGAGTGATTTTCAAATCAAACAGGGAAGAAAAATCAAATGTGAAAATAGAGAGGAAGTAGAATGAACAATTTTTTCCCTTTATGCACTTGCTAAGTACCATTGATGCTCTTTGCAAAATTAAGAGGTGGTAACTTGACAACATTTGGGGCTTAGTACTACTACTTTTACTATTGTACTAGTCACTAAAAGAAAGTGTGGACCATATAAGTTAATAGAAGTTGTATCTCCAACATCTGGCAAAATTGTTAAGTTTAGTCTCTACTTGAAAGAAAGCAATCATTTTAGATGACAAAAAGTGCTAACAACTTTTTGTTTCATTGATTTTTTGAATTTTTTTGTTTCAATTTCATTAATTTTGGCTCTGATTTTAATCATTTCCTCCCTTACACTGCTTTTAATGTTAATTTGTTCTTCTTTTCTTTTAGGGCTTTGAGATGTAATCTTAGGTTATTTATTTGGTGACTTTCTATTTTTTTAATCAATGTGCTCAATGCAATAAACTTTCCTCTTTGAACCATCTTCATAGCCTCTCAGAGATTTTGATGTTGTGTCACTATTCTCATTTACCTCTAAGTATTTTTTTTATTTCATCCCTGATTTCTTCAGCTATCCATTGGTCATTCAATAGTGTATTATTTAGCCTTCAGATGTTATAGTAGCTTTTGTTGTTTATTTTATTACTGACTTCTAATTTCATTTCATTATGATATGATTGATTGTTTTTTGTTTTTTTTTTTTTTTTGCATTTGCTGAGGGTTGCTTTGTGGCTTAGGATATTATCTATTTTAGAGAAAGATCTATGTGCTGCTGAGAAGAAACTGTATTCAGTAGTTGATGGATGAAATAGTGAAATAGGCTATATATGCCTGTTAAGTCTAAATTACGAATCATATTTTTTTAGTTTTATAGCTTCTTTATTTAGTTTTTGTTTGTAAAATCTATCCAGTGGTGAGAGAGGTGTATTAAAGTCACCCAGTATTATTATGTTATGGCCAATTGATTCTTGAAATTGGGGTTTGCTTGATGTATGTAAATTCTCCATTGTTTGGGGCATAAATCTTATAATTTTTATGTCTTGTTGATGTGCAATTCCCTTAAGCAGTATGAAATAGCCTTCTTTGTCCCTTCTGATTAATTTGGTTTGAAGTCCACTCTATCTGATATGAGGATAGAAACCCCTGCTTGTTTACAAGACCCACACGCATGATAATTTTTTTCCCAACCTTTTACCTTCAGTCTGTGGATGCCTTTGTCTATGAGGTTAGTCTCTTGGAGATAGCATATTGTTGAAAATAAATAACCCAATCAATAATTGGGCAAAGGAACTAAACAGGCACTTCACAGAAGAAGAAATATGAATGGTCAACAAATGTATAAAAAATTGTTCAACATTTCTAGCAATTAGAGAAATGCAAATTAAAGTTACACAGACATTCTATTCACTCCATCAGAATGGCAATTATTAAGAATACAAGTAAAAATAAATGTTTGGGAGGATGTGGGGGAAAAGATACACTCATACATTGCTGGTGGGAATACAAATTGATGCAACCATTATGGCAAATAGTAAAATCAGAAAAGTTGGAATGGAACCACCATATGATTCAGTTATCCCACTTCTTGGCATATACCCAAAGGATTTAAAATTAGCATACTGTAGTGACATGGCCACATCAGTGTTTACAGCAGCTCAATTCACAATAGCTAAGCTATGGAACCAATGAAGGTACCCTTCAACAGATGAATGAATTAAGAATATGTGAGATACACACACACACACACACACACACACAATGGTATATTACTCAGCCATAAAAAATTAATGAAATTATGGTATTTGCCAGTAAATGGATGGAACTGGAAACTATCATACTAAGTGAAATAAGCCAGTCCCCACCCCACCCACCCCAACATACAGAGCTTGAATGGCCTCTCTTATATGTGGAAGCTGATCCACAACAATGGAGGCTAGGTAGGAGAAGAATAGAATTTCATTGGATTAGACAAAGGGGAATAAAGGAAAGGGAGGGGAGGATGGGAATAGAAAAGAGAGTAGAATGAATCAGACATAAATTTTCTTTGCTCATATATGAATACACAACCAGTTTAACTCCATGTTATGTACAACTGTAAGAACAGGATCTTAATTGGAATGGGTTGTACTCCATATATGTATAATATGTCAAAATACACTCTACTGTCATGTATATCTAAAAAGAACAACAACAACAACAAAACAGAAGTAGAATTTATCCATGTTTCCTTAGACAACCATTCATCACTTTCAGTCAGCTGCCCTCCACATTATCTGATCTCTGTTTAACCCTTTGCTTATGCTGAGGGACCACAGCTTGTCTGCATTGGTTATAATCTCTCCTATTATCTTCTAATTTTCAAAAAGTTTTCCTACTCACACAAGGGGGCTGGATCTCCCCCGTCAAATGGCACACCCCAAGATGAAATTTAATAATGATGTTGCAGGAGGATCAAATAATATTTCAATCAGCTGAACTCCATTCTAACATGTGGGCCAATCACTTAGGAACATGTCAACTGGTAATGATGCACTTTCATCCAGCTCTCTCTATCTGGAAAATGAAATCTGACAGCTGGTACATCTTTTCTGAGTAACTCACTTCATTTTCTTCCCAAGGTTATTGAGTTGGGTGATTCCCAGGTCAGACATTAGCAGTTATTTTCTGTTACTATTTGGCAAAACCGGATGATTTATAAATAAAATATAATAATTTTATTTAACTTTTTGTATACAGAATTGCTTTTACTACTCTTATACTAAGTAATAAAGTACTAAATGTGTTGTTCTAGTGGAAAAAATAAGGAATGCTAACAAAGTTGGAGACTATTAAATAATACCAAAGAATTATTTTCCTTTCTTACTGGGAAAAGTGCTATTAGAGTTCCTTTCCAAAGTTGCAAAGTCTTTTGACCATAGTCTTCTATTGTCTTCCTTCTTTTCTCCATGATAGCCTTAACTTTTTTTTAATTCCAGTTTTCCTCTGGTTTGTGACTTGGTTTTTAGGAAAGTGTTCTTGCAATAATGGAGAGTCTAGGCAATGCTCCTTGTAGGCAGGTACTTATGCATTGTTTCTCACTGCTGAAAGAGATTGTAATGTTTGATAAATTTTCAACTAGAGCAATTAGAGGAAAGGGTGATGTTGACATCTTGCATTTGAAACATATGAGGTTTACATGTTTTCCCCTGAACTTTATGGTGAAATAAGAGCATATTTTCTTTAATATATGTCAGTCATTTCCTAATCCACTATAGATATATGTGTACTATCCTAATAAAAATTACCAAGTATTTTTTAAATAAGTAAATTAATTAATTAATATAATTTGAGAGTCCTTAACTTGGACAAGGAAAATGCATTATTAGATAATCTGATATTTCAAGTTTCTAGGCAGCTTATACATAAGATAAAGAGATGCTAAGATGCTACATAAGTGTTTAGAATTAACAGTTATTTTCTGTTACTATTTGGCAAAATCAGATGATTTATAAATAAAATATAATAATTTTATTTAACTTTTTGTGTACAAAATTGCTTTTACTACTTTTATACTAAGTAATAAAGTAATAAATGTTTTGTTCTAGTGGAAAAAATAAGAAATGCTAACAAAGTTAGAGACTGTTAAATAATACCAATGAATTATTGTAGTCGAAGTATAAAACAAATATACAAGGCAATATGCCTAGAGGTGATAGCATTGGGTTTTAAATTCACCCAAAATATATTCAATTTCAAGTTTTGCCATTTTTTTAACCAGTTTCATTTTGGGCAAGTCAATTAACTTCGCTGAAATTCATTTCCTTTATCAGCAAAATAAGAATAATTTTTCTGGGTAATTGTGAGGATTAAATGAGATGCCAAATACATGCATTAGAGCTTATACATCATAAGTTGACACTCTATCAGTTGTACTATTGTTTGAGAAATTTTCATTGTAGGAAGCAGAACAGATACCAAGATGCAACAATATCAAATAAAGGTAATAAATTACAAACAAAGAGTTGGTTAGGAAAAAAAATGTTATTTTTCTGCCATTATTTTAAAAAAGTGAGATAATCAACTTACCCTTGTAAGGATTTATTTTGGCTCACTGTTTCAGAGGCATCTGTCCATGATCAATGGACCCCATTGCTTTGGGCCTATGATGAGGCAATCCATCACTGCACCTGCTCACCTCATAACAGCCAGGATATAAAGAGAAAAAGGGGAGAAACCAGGTTCCCAGTATCTCCTTCAAGTGCACAACCCAATTACCTGACCTTCACCAAGTCCCACTTCCTGAAGTTTCCACCACCTCTCAAGAGTGCTACAGGCTGGTAACCAAACCTTTAACTTGTGGATCTTTGGGGGAACACTTACCCAAACTATAACTAATAGTTAACCAAAGATATTTTGAGAAAGTGTTTCATTGGTAGTACTCATTCATCTAGGGACAGGATATAGAGACATGAAGTGCTTAGTTAAGAGGTTACTATGTTTCTAAAGTGCATTTGATTGTCCTTGAGTGATACCAGTATACACTGGATGATTTTTCAGTTATTCCCAACCACAAACTGATGCCAACAGTTTATGTGGGTGCTTTTAAAATACTATTCCCATGCTTCAGAATCTGCAGGTACAGCTGGATAATTCATAGTGTTAGTAAACTCCATAGTGATCCAGATGTGCACCTTGGTGAGATGATTTGGGCAACTCTCTCCATTCTAACTTATGAGTTTAAATTATGGTTTGGATCTCCATGACAATTTCGAACAGAGAGAAAACGAGCTGATCACATGGCACAATGTTTTCGGTTTCCAGTGTAAGTGCCGTTCTTGCTGCACATGATAACTGTCATTTTGGCTTATGAAGAGTTTACCTTAACCTAGGTGGTATATATCACCTCTGTTGTGTGGATCAAATAAGTTTTCTGCATTTCTCTATTATGAAGATCAGATAACTCCCAAAGTGACCTGAAGACTCTGAAGTCACTAACTGCCAGAACCTAGTCTCACCATAGCGTTTTTCTTTTTAAAGACCAACAGTACTGGCTAGAATAACTCTATGCTCTTTGTTTATATATGCACATTGTACTTTTAGTTGTTGTTAGTAATCATTGAGTATTAGAGTGAACAGGATTGACCTCTCTTTCAGCAACTAATTTCCTTCACAAAATTTCAGAAAAGTATGTTCATGGATGGATATCATGGGATTTGCTGCCACTTTGCATCTAAACTTGTCTTATATAATTCACAGCATTCTGCAACATGGAACTCAGTTCCAGAGTGTTAGCTTTACTGAATCAGGTCTTGGTGATCTGACCAGGGCCTCCAGTTATGTATGGCTTTACTTATGATAAAAAGAGGAATTCTTCATCTTACTTGCTCTTCCCCCACGACAAAGGACTCAAGACTATTAGATAATCCTTAAAAATAATCCTGCTGTGTCAGCAAGCAATCCATGTGTCGGCACAAGGCTTTGAGTGGACCACATGATCTATAGAAACTGCCGGGTAAGTTCATTCAGTTTCTTGCCCTGACCTATTGAATTGTGCCATACAGTACCTTCACTCCTGAATCCCTGAGAAATTAAGGATATTCTGAGAATACTTTCACTTGCTTTTCTTTTCATCTGGAATGAACCAGTCCTCTGGTTTTAGTTAAAACCACATATTATTTTTTTTTCTACAAAGCCAATTTCAGAAAAAAAAATGTAAAGATTATGACATTGTAAATATATGCTAAGTTCCCTAAATTAACTTCAGTATTTCTGGTGTGACAACATATGAAGCTACACTTCCCTCAATTATGCTTACTTCTGAGCGAGTCAAATCTCAGTCCTGTCTTGTTTCATTCCAGTTCTAGATGAAATTATTTTTTTTTAAAGTCTAAGAAGGCCTGTCTCATGAGCATAAAGGTTCCCTCCTGCAGGCTTCCAATAATCCCAGAACAGGATAGCAAAGAAGCATTCAAGCTGGGCTTCTATATATATATATTTTTCTCTCTAAAACTTTCTCTAATGTTCAGTTTAATGTTTTGGGAAGTATCCCAAACAGAATGACTTTCCCTTGGATCCATGTTCTTTTCTAATGAGACCTGAGTGGAGACTGTTAGAAACCAGCTGATAGGAATGTGAGCCCATGTCTCTACCTCACTCTGTGGCCAAGCGTACAGAGCCAACCTTGTCTCTGCCTTGCAGTTTGAGTTGTGAGTGATAGAGTAAGCTATGGGAGGTCCAAAGAGAAAAATCAACTCAATTCTATTGCTTTTTTAAAATCATATTTGGAAATATTTTTAGAATATAGTTTATTTGTGACATGAAAACCATCTACTTGTTTTCTGTTATGCCCACAAAAGTAGGTGTATGCATCTGTTCTCTAAGTATCTGTTCCTTCATGATAAGACTAAACCCTACATCAATACACAGCTGGTAGCCACAGGGAAATGACAAGTTCTGCCTTTGGACGTTGACAGTGGTCAAAAGTAGTGACCATTTTATTACCTTTTCTTCCAAGAACATGAGAGTATCTGTTCACTGTAGGAGATTCTAGACATCTGTTCACTCCAATTTTATCCATCTACATTTTATTTTAAAATGTCTTTTTCTCTATTCAGAAACTTTTAAAAAATCTTTATAAATTAAAAACTTTCTGAATTTAAGAATAATATGTAATTCATAATGTGGCTTAATGTCCTCATTTCATTATCCCATCTACTATAGAAAACACACCATATCCAAAAACATTTGCGATTTTTCTCATTAAATGTGGTATAAAATAGGATTTTAAAGCTATCATCTAACAATAATAGTTAGTGCTCTAAGTATATTACACTATTTAATGTTCACAAGAGCCTAGTAAGATAAATATTATTATCCTCAGTTTATATTGAGGCAACCGAATTTCAGAGAGGGCATACACTTTAAAAGACCACACTTTGAAAGATCACATTTAAAATAAATATGATTTGTCCAAGGCCACTGTGGCAGAATTGGGGAAAGAGTAAATTTTTATATTTCCATTTCAGTTCAGCACTTATTTTCCACAAAGAATAATAGAAAAGGTTTAAATATTAAATTAAAAAATCAAAGAAACAGAAAATATAAATGACAGTATTTAATCTAGAGATTAAAGATTTATAAGCAGCACAATTAGGAACAGAGCAATGCAAAATAGAATTTCCAAACTTAAGTACTAAAAACATATCTGAAATATGTCATATATAGTGAAAGGAGAAGTAATGGATAATAAAATCTTCAAATTTTCAGAGATGTTAATTTCTTTTATAATAGTACGCTTCGTGGTCCAGGAATATCATACTATAGTGTGAAGGGCAGAACTCCCCCTTCCCCATTTTTAATTGTTCCTTCCCTTTTGTCCTGCCAGATAATGAAAAGTGATGATTTCAAAAAGACTGTCTTCTTCTCTAGGCTGCCTTCAATATCCTAGACCTGAAAATTGTGCAAAACAAGCACTCCGCATGGAGGACAGAGGAGATAAGGCAGAATTCACCTATGTGAGATTAAGGTTGTGAAATAGGAGTGAAGTGTTCAAGTGATGAAGAGGGACTTCAGAACACTCCTGCAAGATTGAAAAGGACATGTCCTTGATCTCTCCTTCCCCCTGATTAATTCTTCCTAACTCCTCTTTGCCTCCTCCTTCTCCTCTTCTCATTCCACTTGCTTTCTATTGCAGGAGGAGAATTGAGGGATATTGTAGCTGCTAATGGCCTGATGGTATCCAGGGACTAGTGAACACTTTTCTCAGTCCTGTCCCTCCTCACATAGCTGTCAGTGCCACCATGCTCCAGAATGGGAGAAGCTGGATAAGATGATAGTGGGTTTCATTAGACAAGTTAGATATCAGAAGGATAAAAATAGGGTAACCCAGAAGGAAGTCCCCATAGCTGGCTAGTTGAGGTCACTGGCAACAGGAAAAATTGTCAAGAAACTGCCATATATAGTTGACATATTGCATGTACATCTTTATAACATTAAGAAACATTATACCATGCAAACACACACACACACACACACACAAAAAAAAACATTTTTATTTATTGATTTTCTACCTACTCACTATTTTTACAAGTATAGTGCATAATTAGGGTAAAAAGTTTAGATATTTCCCTTGGAGTTGAAAAGTGCCAAAGTAATTCTCTCTGGCTTAGATTTAAGGAAACTGATGTGCAAGGTGGCTGAGATATGTCTCTGGGGTCTCTCATATATTTGATTTGAATAAATGAGATTTCTAAATTTGGCAGTTTAATTTTACTTATTTCAAAATTGAATTAGTTTAGGTCTCTCTCCTGTTTTCCTATTTATTTATTTTTATAATATTCATCCATAAATTTTGTGTATATATATGTATATATACATATATATATATACACACACACACAACATCTCTCACTGTCTCTCTATACATATACTCTGTGTATATGTATATGAAATTTTTTGATGACAGTTATTCATCAAATTTTTTGATGACAGTGCATATATGTATATATTCTCTGTATCTGTATCTGTATATAGCTTCGACTTTCAGCAATTCTCTTGCACTGTGTTTGAAAATGCTTGCTGGGGTGTTGCCACTATCCTGTCTTTCCATCACATTCAATTTATCAAGACCTAACTGCATCCTGTCTCTCACAGATGCTATTATTCTTCTGGTCATCTGAATGAGATTAGAAAATTTGGAGCCATCTTTTACTCTTTCCATTCCTACAACCTCTAACTACGATCTGTCTCCAAACTTATCATTCCTTCCTCTTTGCCCTCCCTGCTCTGTTTCCCCAGCTACCTCACTACTCCAGGCTTTCATCGCCTTAGACGTAAATTACTGAAAGAGTCTTCAGGATGGCTCCCTTGACTCCACTCCATCATCCTCCACTCTGGCCTCAGACCAGTGGCCGTCAATTTCACAGCCACTGGCTAGTCCAAACACTTCTGGGATGTCTGGGTCTTTCTAATAGAAGTCTACTTTCTAAGATAGTAGAAACTCAAGGGAGGCCATTTTCTATGCACTGTACTATACAAGTCACCAACAGTATTTCTGCTTCAAAGCCATGCCTTGAATTTTTTTTCTCTCTTCCTTTTTACCTCTTTTCTCTGTATTCAATCTATAACCATATTGACAACTCAGCTTAAATTCCTTGTCCCCCATGTTCAATGAGTAAGCATGTTCCTAAAGGTTTCTATATTTTCTGTAGTCATATGATTTTCATCAGTTACTTTGTTCCTTCGTTGTTCACAAAAAGACTGTAAAGACGTTTTGTAGAAGATTAATATTACTTTCACCTTTTATAGCATCAAGAAAGTTAAAGACATATAAAAGTATTACTTTTACTAATTGATCAACAAAACAGGCATTATCTTTCACAAGCGTATAGGGAAAGTTGGCAAGGTCTACCTCAATATCAAATATCTCAAGAAGTTTGCTGAATTCTTTAGAATTTGCATATTTAATGATATTATCTTTATTTATATACTTATCCTTCTGAATATTCTATAGACAAGGGATTCCAGTTAATAGAAAACCCTTTAATTCAAGAACCAGAGGTTTTACATGCAGAATGACATTTCAAAATTCTTTCCTTTTTCAAAATGTATCTCACAAGCTTATGCTGCATCTTCTAATTGTCTTATCTGCCTTGAAATATCAAAATATATGAACATCAGAATATATACACATACTTAAATTGCTGTATTTCTTGTCAACTGTATGCTGGAAGATACTTAGCTGCTCATTAGACTTCTTTAGATTTAAACAGGAAAACATTTCATTGAAGTTTGTACCTTTTCTGCTACTTATTCAAAATCTTTGCAAGCAAAGACAGAAAAGAAACAAGTCCTTTATAGTAAAATGAAACTGTGCATAAAATCCCCAGCAGTTCAAAACTTGGCATTCTGGACTTTTTCACGAATTACAACTGCAAGTTTAACAGCCAACCTTTGGGACTTCAATGCACCAGGTAGGGGATATTGTTCCATAGAATAATTGCTCTCCAGGGAAAAGGCATTTCGGTGACTTTCATGTTATAAGGCAGCACAAGTCAGTGGGTCATTAATCATTAGTGAGTGTCACTGAAGAGTTTAAATATAAAGAAAAGGATCCAATGACACTAAATATCAGAGGGAAAAAAGAATTGTGCAAATTTTCACGATAATCTGACTTACTGACATTAAAATTTCATACCTATGATATATATCAGGCTTAAAAGAAAACCAATACAAGAAATTTTTCAAAACCAATTTATTAAGTTGAATAAAAATTTATATTTTTTACAGTTAATTCATTTGTGTCTGCAGAGAGAATAGCAGAATAAATGGAAATGGGGAATAATTTGATGTTCTGAAAAGAAAATGCATCATCTTTGTCTTTGATTTCAGTTATATTTTTAAAGTTTTGGATTTTTATTCATCCATTTTAACATAAAATAAGCAAATTGTGATAAAAGGCAAATATGTAATCAAAATTTAAATAAAAGTAAAGAAGTAGTAATAGAAGAATTAGAGGGTGTTGTTTTTCCCTCCAAATCCTTGTTGAAAGGAAGCTACTGCAGTCACCATTGAATTCTAGTCTGAATGTCCAACCAGATAAGGCAAAAGGAGAAATTGTCTACATTTTCTTATGCAATGAACAAAAAGAATGCCAGGGAAACAAATCTTCTACTTCTAGCACAGTATTCAGGAGTTGTTCCTTTTCATAAGTTACCATGTAAAGTGACAGAAGCCACCTCCGGGTAACTTGAGTCAAAGTATTAAAAAGATGGGAGGAAATTCAGTACCCAAGGATTGGCTGAAGAAACTGTGTGGACCCCCAAGGGAACCAGATCATTTAAAGAGTCTTAGTAGCTGGGCCATTCTGAGCCTCTCCCATGTAAGAGCACATCAGTAAGTGTCCCTTTTCTGCTCTCCCCTGACTATAAATATTGCTAGGTGACTTGCAAAGCACAGACTTTGATGGTTCTGTCAGGTACTAGCACTCTGATGCGCAAATTCGATTTTTCTATTGTCCTTTTTTTCTGCAATAACTATTTACTTTGGTGGTTACTTGAGACATAAAATTGCTTTCCTTCTCTTGTCATCATCTACCCCTCCTCTCCCACAATGTCAATTGCTAGGTCCATGTAGACACCATGAAGTACAAGATAAATATGTCTAAGCAAATTAACTATGTGAAGGGGAGAGGGAATACTGAACTGAAATGAGAGTGAAATTTAATAATCTGAAAGCCCTAAATATCATTGCACCAGACAGAATTTGTAAGAATAAAATGAAACACTTTGGGGATCAGTCTTTGGTCTTCCTCATTCCCATCCCCAGTCCAGAGGATAGGAGGAAGGGAAAAGAGGAGGAAATAAAACCATCACTATAAGGGAGAGAGAGATCTAAAAAAGCTACTCTAAATAAGCAAAATAATAATAAGATATTTTTATAAGAGATATGTTTTAAAATGTTTCCATATCTGCATAATGCTCTGGATTTAAAGTCCAAAAGGATTGAAGGTCTGAGCTTAGAACAGACACTGGGATCCTCTGCCATGGGAGGAGGGCTCTGGTATAGGCTACCTCCTGGGACCTCGCTGGCTTTCCTAGTAGGAGAGCAGGCATGTGAATTTCCAATCCCCCAGTGCCAGGAAAAGTGGAGAATGATAATTCACCAAAGGGAATTCAAAAGAAGGGTGATGGATTGCCAGGTAATCTGTCCAGACAGAATCTCTGTCTGACACCTGGTCCCAGCAGCCCCAACAATGGCAGTGCCTTATTTGACATTTACTGAGGGTTTGTGATGTGGCCAGTTTCACACTGATGAGTCCTCACAAACTCCCTATGACAATGGGGAGAATTTGTATTATGATTTTATTTAAAAAGTTGGCAAGATCATCCAGATGGTCAGTGATACAATCAAGATGCAAATCTCACTTCAGGGGTCTTGGTCTCAGTTCCTGTGGAGAACTTCAGTAGCTTTTTAAAATACATGTAGAAACTCTGTTCATATAGGTACTTGTCATAAAAATAAATGCAAATCAGAGCTCCCTGTATATAATGGTATAAGATCAAATATATTTGGAAAATACATGTTAGAAAATTGATCACTATTATCAAGTTTCTGTGAAAAAGAACTGAATAAATGAAGTTGTAGATGACAATATCATTTTAAGAAAAATAAAATGTTTTAGAGTTCAGTTACTTTCTCTGAAAGTTTTGGTAAATGTATATTTCTGATCTACATAGGACAATTTAACTTTTTATCCATTTGTATATATTTTAAAAACAAAAGCTATAAGAAATTTCTGGCCAATAAATTTACAAAAATTTAGATATTGAGACCTTAAAAGCAAGTGTCTTGTTACTAATGCCCAAATCCTCTGTTAGACCCTCTCTGTACATGTAGAAATCATCTTTTCTAAATAATCTTACTTAGAAACTTTTCAAAAGAATCTTATTTTGAAAGAATGAGCCAATTGATATCTATGGTATATTTCCAGTCCAGCATTATAAAAGCCAGATAATAGAAAAAGGTATCAATTGACTGAATTTTCGTAACTTAAAGTCTTACCATTTTTCTTCAACACAATGATAACAAAATTCTAAAATTGGTGAGGGTAAGAAACCGAAATACATCCTCCTACTATATCTCAGTTTCTCTCAGCACATTGTTTTCTTAGTTTCTTGAGCAGGAACATTTTTTAAAACTTTTGTTGTTTTTTTTTAAAAAGTTCAGATCCATAGGAGAATTAGAATTTGATATAGCGCTGAGTCTTCTTTCTCTCTTCTCAGGAAAAAAAATACAAATATATGTATGGATATGCAATTGTGAGAGGGACACAATATAGACATATAAAATTTTGAGATACATAAATATATAACTGTGAGATTTATATAGATGTGTGTATCTATATACATGTGTCTTATCTGTACATACATATGTCCATATACAAGTTTATAAATGATTTTGGATATTCATTGACCATTAAAGCCTTTCAAAGGAACATGGTTCTTGGGTAAGAGTTTTCTTTTTTTTTAAATTAGAAAATATACTTTTGGAAATATGTACCAAAGATAAAACTAGGAAATATGACCTTTCTTTATGTGAAATTATATCTATAAAAACTCATGTATTGTTTTGCTACAATTGTAAGTTGTATCTGTTTCACATAGATTGATGTGTTATTACAAATATTTAATATTTTGAGCCCCTTTTCAGAGAAGAATTAGTGAATTCTGGAAAACTGCATTCATTAAAATATTTTTTAAATCTTAAAATAATAATACTTTGAGTATAAAATGTATAAAAATAAGACAGATAAAGTGAGATTTGATTTGGATAGCTTTTCTCAGCATCCCTAGCCTTTCTGTGTATCTCCAACTCTCTTCAATGCATCTGCTCTATCATTAAACATATGCAGAAGAAGGTGTCCCCATATGTATGTGTGGGTACACAGAGAAGCCAACATTATCTCATGCCCACAGTAAATACTAAAATATCTTATCTCGAAATCTTCACAGTATTTTCTATGCCTAATCCTCCTAACTTATAAAGTGGGGTTTGTTTGACTATTCAAAAAGCATTTCTCCATGTCAATCTTAACATATATATTACCTAACACTTGAAATAAATTCTGTGTTAAGGTGTTTAATGAGAAAATACTGGGCAGATACTCATAGAAAATTGATTTTCAGGAAAAATATTTGCAGCTGTATTCTGCATGTGAAGAGTATAAATAATGGCCTATTTTCATTTGTACTTTGGAATGACCCTAACTTGAAAGGTGACTGTATCAGTATAAGGCTTATTTAGAAATGTATTCTTTGGAGAAATTTTATTTTCCAAGAACAAACTTTAAGTCCCCACAAGAAGGGGGAGGCTCTTTGAATACTTTGAGGAAAAATCCCACCAGTACACAGGTACTCAAATAAGATAAGAGAAAATTTTTGAATTTTCACAATTAAATTACTCAAAAACTCGATAGGCTATCAGTGATTACTACAGAGTTGCAAGAAAGAAGTAATAGAATCAGAGAACAAAGTAAAAACAAGAATAAGATGAAATTGACCCAAGAAGGAAGACATTTAGGACTGGGAACAGCCGCACAAGGTGTGGGCCCAGTGAAAAATAATACAGATCCACTTGTTCAAAATTTTTTTAAAATATTAAGATGGCTACAGCAGAACATTATTCCAAGAAAAGGCTTCCAGACAGGAGACCTCTGGAAACTGTGCAGGTTGCATACACACAATACAGATCCTGATTAGAACATGGGAATGATATGAGTAAATCTTTATTAAATGTTCTCAAAAAGACTTGAAATGATAGTCATGTCCACAAAACAAGCAAAAGACAAAATAACTAGAAGAACAAACTGAAACCTAAATGAACTCTTTTTTTAAAAAAGTGTTTAAGTTATTTAAATAAATATGACTAAATATTTTTTTAATTCTACATGGACACAATATACTTATTTTGTTTATTCATTTTCATGAGGTCCTGAGGATCGAACCCAGTGCCTCACATGAGACAAGTGCTCTGCCTCTGAGCCACACAGCCCCAGCCCCTAAAAAGAACTCTTAAAAGTGAAATGTATTTAAGGATATGCAATAATTCTCCTTTAGCCATTACATTTGCGCAAAATCTGATAACTGGCTTTGTCTTCAGCCTCGGCCTTTGGAAAGCACAAAAGGTCCTACTTCCATTTCACTTTTAGTATTCCGAGCATGTACCTAAAAGGTGATTGGGTTCTCATTAAGTCTAGTTGCCTTATTGATGCCAGTAAAAGGAATTAGCATGTCAGATTTATTTTCAGATCTGAATATTTACTTGCCTTCAACTGAAAGAATCTCTGTGCATGATTTGTTGGGATTCTAATCAGAAAAGTGTGTATATGTGTATATATACACATATATACATATGTATACATAATAGCAAGTGTAAATTCTACACATTCAATGAGGACTCTGTACGTTGCTATTTTATTTCAAAGATATTTTTTAAAAATTAGAATAATTCAGCAATTAATTTCAGTATCAAGCAAAAATCCATATCCTGGTTCTGTAGGAATTAGGGCTACAGCACATAATGTGAATGTTACAACTATAATAAACACTCTTACATATTTATTTTGTTGGAACTTCACAAAATTCATTGAGATATGTAGAAATTATCTTATTTATTAGATAATTATGAATACTGAGATTCAGAGAAGTTAAATGACTTAGTCAAGATCAGCTATATTGTAAGTGAAACGGAATCAGATTTTTATGGCTCAAAATTTGCTATCATTTACTTCTTTTTTTGGTAGTGGGGATTGAACTCAGGGCACTCAATTTCTGAGTCATATTCCTCAATCCTATTTTGTATTTTTTTATTTAGAAACAAGGATTCATTTAGTTGCTTACCACCTTGCTGTTGCTGAGGCTGGCTTTGAACTTGTGATCCTCCTGCCTCAGCCTTCCACGCCACTGGGAATACAGGTATGTACAAATGAACCTTACTTTATACCATACCCTTTTCTCAGGAGTACTATAGATTACTCATGTCAAATTGTTATTTTGTAAGCAAATTGGAGAGAATAATTATTCTTTTTTGAATAGTGAAAAAATGAGATATATTCTTAAGTGGAACTCTTGTACTAAATGAAATATTTGACCATAATATATTTTACTGTCAAAAGACTCCTGAAGAGATAGTTTCAAACTGGGTCGCCTGACATACCAAAATCACTGGAAGGAGGATGTGCAGACCACTATGGAAGCTGGAAGATGACTAGGCCACCATCTCGGCTTCAACCAGAGAAGAGATAGTTTTATCTGTCTCAAATAGCCAGCATGTGAGGAAGCTATCTCTTGAATAAGGATATTATGTCTTAACTTATGAGACAGATAAAATAGAAACAAAATAAAATGGTGGAAATTTAAAGACATGCTAACCTAGATTACCATTAGTGAGGCCCAGGATTAGTTAGTGTTTTATGTATGTCACCACAGATAGTAGGTGAATAACTAAAATAACACCTTATGTTCACTAATCTGCTCAGAATAGGTATTTATATGAGATAATCCACTGCCTGGGATTTATGTTTTAAACTCATTTTTAACTTATAAATAGCTTGATGAATATTATTTATTGCACATTGATGCTAATCATTGCATATTAAACAGCAGTATTACTATTTAAAAAGTAAACCATGAGTAAGGGCTTGATCTTATTTTTTAACCACTATTTTCAAATGTTTCAAACTTTTCTTGATGACGTCATTTCTATTTCCTTTATGTACATATACTGTGATCACAATCCTCTGGGGGTCGGAGGGAAACTCCCATTTTATACAGTCCACCATGTGTAAAGCCAGATTTATTTATAAGTACATAAATCATGCATTTGCACCTGCATGAAAAAAGCGCTACATTGTACAAAGGATTTCTTCTTGCCAAGTTGATGTTTAATAGAGCCAAACCTAGCAAAAACGTGACGTCTTCTATTTCTTGATTCTGAGGAGTTTCTTCCATGCTATGTTGAGCCTCTGTTCTCCATTCACATTAATAACATTAGCTATCATTTATTAAACTCTACTTCTGCCCCAGACATTTTAAATATATTACCCATGAAACTCAACACAACTCTGCAAAATATTTATTAGTTTCCATATTTTTGAGATGAGAAAAGTGTGGCTCAACAAATTGAAGGAGTGAGTCACACCAATAATCTCTCTGGTTTTGTTGCTACTTTATCACTTCTCTTTCTAGAACACCTTCTCTTCAGGCCTTGAGGAGAAACTTGATATCAACATATGATATATTCAACTTAAAGTGACTTTGTATCAAAAATAAATGCAGCTTCCATCTACTTTGGAAATGAATTTTGTGATGTATGGAAAAGTTGCTGAATATTGTTTTTATTCATATTTATTATCTTTCCTGATTTTTGATATCTCTCAAGATCAGTTCTCCAGGTAGAGAAATTTTGTCAAAAGTATGTCAAAATTTTATGAAAGCAAGATAAATTTTTCAAATACTTTACTTTTTAAGAATATCAATTATGGATAGTGCTGAGTTTATTTATGTGAGTTATTAACTTTATTATTAGTGACATTATGGTCCTCAAATGCTCATCCCCTTCTCCATGTCAAAAATTGCATTTGTCACATTTTTAGTGTCAAACTTTTGTTCAATTTTGTTTATTTTGAATATTCAGAATGATTTAAATGCAGTAGTGTTTACTATTTTAGGATTTAAGGATATTATGAACTATGTATTACTATTTAATATTTGAATAGAGGAATAGTGAATATGAAATTGAAATAATTCTTTAGAACTATGGGAAAGTGTTAAATGGCACATGATCTAGTTATGTTATTGTTCTACAAGGCAAATAAAGAGATTACTTTCTCTGTTTAGATAAATCACTCTTTGTCCCTTTTCTCCATTTAAAATGTATATTTTAAAATGAAACCTTTCACACAAGAATTTAAAATAATTGTCACAGAGAGTTTTATATTCTACTATTTAAGTATGCCTTCTATTTAAGTATGCCCACATTTTATCAGTTATGGAGCTACATGCAGAATAGTTTTTGAGAGACACTATGGTATTGTAAAAAAGTGTTCTGGACTTTGAATCAGGAAAACAGATTTCTAGTTCACATTTGCCAGGAACTGGCTGCACATACCGCAGCAAGTCACCTTGGTGATCTATCTAGGAAGTGTTCAGTTGCTTAAATCATACAGTTTCTAATCCTTCATCTTCTATTATTCCAATGAATCCATCCTTTTTCCCTTCTTTACCAGGAAATTACAGTGATGGGGAATGAGGGAGGAAGATCTTAAAACATAAATTTTTATTTCCTTTAAATATGGTCTTCTGAAGAAAGCTCCATGTTTTATTGTGCATATTGTGTGTGTCCTTCTTTCTCTATTATTTATCTATAAGCATTGAATAAATCCACTATGTGTGTGTTCTTTGGTAGACTGGTAACTATTAACTTAATGTGACATTTCCTTCTGATTTTTCTTTTTGGAGAAAAGAAACCAAATTTAAAATTAAACATTATAACCCTTATTATTTCATTCTCTGTAACTGCATAAAATGGCTTACAAATGAGATTAGTATGTATTTGAGAGAGAAATTTGCAGGTTAACCTTCTTGATATTAGTTAATTGCAACCTTCTGTTAGTCCATAGTAACCTTATTTCCAGGGTTAGAGCCAGTTTTTTGCATTAGTTCTTCCAAAGGGACCACATGTCAAATATCCTTGGAACAGGGTACAATTTAAATTACTGGTGGTCTACTAGTTATTTTCAGTCTAGGAGAACGAACACCAGATGTATTATAGACAGACTTTAAAGGGCATAATAAAGAGAAGGGGTGGGGGATGGTCTATTTCTCAAACCTTCAGACCCACCCATTATTGCTCTATGTAATAATCTCATTCTGGAAGAATTCAATTCATATTTATCACCAAGTTGTTTGAAATGGTTCCATGAATGAAGATTCTCTACAAAAAAAAAGGAATTTTATGTAAGCATGACATAATTTAATCTTCATCCCAGCAACTGACTTGGGATTTGCATGCCTGATAGAGAGTAATGAATAATGTAGTTAGTATGTCAAATCTTGTTTAAGGTTACTTGATAGTGTCTTGTATTTGGTTTAAAAATCAAAATGTGTACTAATTTAAAAAAAGTAGTTTAGAGCTTTTGTCTACAAAATGAATCTGCTCATTAACCACAGGATAAATTTTAAAACCAAAATCACTCTTCTTTAGTGAGCAAATGTTTCTAGAACTTTTGCTGATATTTTCAGCTTCTCTTCTTCATAATCCAGTTTCCATTCTCCCTCCCTTTTCTCCAGCCTACACTGCTTTCAGGGTGACATTGACACTCAGCATAGCCATTAAACATGATTTTGCTAACTGCTCAATGAGGCCTGGTGTGAATTGAGGGGCCACCATGGCCAGCTGTGTAAAGTCTTTGATCTTTTATTTACATTTTGGTTTCACATTTTGGAGCTTGAGAGTTCCTAACCCACCTTGGTTTAGTGGATTTAAAATTTTGTACAATGATTCTATTTAGCCATTGACTAATTAATGGAAATCTGTTATTAACCCTTTCAGTACAAGGCTATACACAATGAAGTAAATATCTTCCACTCATTTTTCTCATACATTAAAATTAAACACTTTTCTAAGGTAAACATATGTGCTTTCACTATTTTCTAAGCTACATGTACATATTCATTAAGTACAATTTAAATAAAATTTCTAATCGTTTGAATCATCTCATGAATTTAACTGAACAATCTGTATTATAGCCAAATACTTTTGCTTTTCATGTAACAAAGAAATGAAATTCTTCAAAGTATTACTTAGGGAGATCAAAATTTATCATGGAATTTTATAAAGGAAAAGTGTGTTAATGTGCATGTTTTAATGGATAAGTATATTAATATTTAAATCTGAAAGTTTTAAATGCTTTCATGCATTTAGACTTAAGAAAGTGTGTATGTAGATATTTATAGCATTGGGGTATAGCTCAGTGGTAATGTGCTTGCCTAGCATGCAGAAGGCCCAGCCCTGGGTTCATTTCCAAGCACTGCAAATACAAATTAATAATAATAATAATAATAATAATAATAATAATAATAATAATAATATATACATACATTAGAGAAAGCAATTTATACATCTATCTCTACTTTATATGAAACCAAAGAATATTTTTAAGAAAATAATGTTCTATCAGACATAACTGCATTTAAAAACACAGAATCTACAATGTTTAATCTATTTTTAAATGAAAGAATATTATTTTAGAAGGTAAAAATTGCTTACAATAAATCTACAAACTGCCAAGTCTAGAGTAACCTGTTGGTCACCTATGAGGAAACAGTGAATGAAACAAATTTGTTGTAATTATTTTCCACTGAAGATTTCCCTTTTGTCCTTTGCAAGGCTACTATATGGTATCTACATTAACATTTTAAGTTAGATAAGTTTTTTTCACTGACTTAGAGCTTTACAGAAAATGAAAGAATAGGTTTATTTAAATAGAGTTGACAATCTGTTCTCCAAGAAATTGTCTTGCAATAAACATACTATCAAAGGTTGTTTCTTCTCTTGCTCTTACTCCTTGGTGCCCAAAAGTAACATCTGCATTTATAAGAGCTTATTAGTCCCTTGAGGTGTTTTGTTTTTGTTGTTGTTGTGGTTGTGGTTGTGGTTGTGAGGGTAGGAGTGGCGCCCTAGAGTTTTGTCTTCTTTTTGTTGTTTTTTTCAACACATTATCTGGGAAATAGATATAATTGTCTGCTTGTAGACAATGAAATCTTAGAATATCAAGTGCCAACAGACTATGGGTGAACCATATTAGGGAAATTGTCAAGAAGCTCCTGAAATTGGCATGGAATCTTCTAAATTCAGCAAAGTAAGTTAGCAGAATTCTGTAAACCTGGTCCTCAGAATTAGTAGAAAATTTTAAAAATATACACCTTTTTATTCAGAAAATATTTAGCATTTTTTCCAAATTTTGTTTATCTAGTATGTGCTTCAACCTGAAAATACATGGCTGATTAATAAAGCCCTTACCCTCAAGGAGCTAACAGCCCAGACAGACAAAGAACATTAGATAAATCAAGTAACTGTCTATTGCACAAGTCCTAGTTTCCAGAGAGAAGGGAAGAACTACTTTGAGGAAGAAAGAGAAGATAATTTCGTGGGGTTGATTTATTATAAGAGTGTGTAGGAAGCAGATGAACTGGGAGAAGTATACTCCAGAAGCAGGGACCACCCAGGAACTCTTTGCTGTAAGGTGTAATGTGCAGTCTTGAAGCTTCCTAACATTGTCTTGAGTGGAGGAATTTGACATGAGACGAGACTGGAAGTTTTGATTAGAGCTGGATTGGTAAGAGGCTTGTGCCTTAGACCCTAAGAGTTCCTCAGGTAATGAAATAGCATGGCCATGTTTCAAAACCACCCTGAAATAGGATAAAATTGATCATAGATAATGGAGACTATGAAGAAATATAAAGCATTATTAGAGTAGCATAAGAAATAGGTAACAAAAATGTCAACTAGTATAGTACTATAGTAATGAAAAAAAGTAGTAATAATTTGCAAAACAAAATCTATAAACAAGTATTGGTGACTGATTTAATATAAGAGGTAGAAAGTAGGAAAAAGTTATAATGACTAATGTTTTATAAACAATTTGTAATAACAGAGATACAGAAAGGCACTGAATGTATACGGAAAAGATAATGCTTTCTCTTTTGGACATTGGAGGGTCTTTCAAAATGTCCATGTGGATGGAGCTCAACAATTGCCAACCCAAATGCAGGTCTCTAGAGAAGGCCGGAATGTGATACATGAGGACAGTATTATTGCAGTAGCCAATAGGATTGTAGAGGAATCGAAGTTTTGATAATTATAACAATAATAACAACAATATTTATAATAATAAATGCCATCTGTCTTAGATTAACTCCCACAGAACCAGACCTTGTGACAAAGACTCAGGTAACAGTGATTTCTTAGAGAAGCACCGCAGGGGACAGTGGTGAGGAGGTAGGGAAGGAGAGTGAGGAAAACAAAGTCTCTATTCCAGGAATTGCCTGCAGAGCTAGAGCCTCAACAGATTCTGCAAGGGGAATGCCAAATGTTCAGTTGTACCTCAGGGCTGTTTCCCCAGAAAAGGGAGAAGCAGTCTTGTTATAGTGCCTCAGGGTCATCCCAGAGGGACAAAATTTCCCAGACCCTCCAACTCACCCTCAGGAGAAGATTCACAGATCTTGGACCTGAAAGTGAAATCACATGGAGGGGGGAGGGGGCGATGGAGACTGGATGGGACAGAACACAAATGTTACCCACTACTGCCAAAACCCAGAAGTTATATTGTGATTAAAAAACAAAACAAAACAAATGGTACTATTTAATGAGCAAAGGTAGTAGGTAAAATTTGGGGGTAGGAATAAAGAGACCTGACTTTTAAACCTTTTCTAGGTCCAATGAAATAGAACATGGCATGTTTCTTAACCTTTTCATGCTGCAGTTTTCAATTGGTTCAGTGGACAAAAAAACATTTGTCTGGGAAATCATCTGGTGTAGTGAAAAAAATTGAGAAAAAATTTGAAGAATCTTTTTTCAAAATTTTCTTCCCTAGAGTATTGAGTTAAAAAAATAATTTTTAATAGACCACATATAAAGGCTAAGTGTTGAGTTCAAGACTTCCTGATATACTACTAATGCAAGAGTGATTTAAGAGCCGGAGAAAAATCAGCTTTATCAGTAATGATTAAATTTTTTCTTTTAAACATAAACAGGAATTGTTTCAGAAGAAAGCAATTTTCTTTTTTTGTAAGCAAACAGCCAAGACCATAACAAAAATAAATGTACTGTTCTATTTCTCTTTTTGTGGTAAAAAATGGGGCTGCTGATATAGATTATCTAGGATTATAGCCACTTAATAGCTGTGTGAGTTTAGAATAGCTGTGCCTTATTTTACTTATATGTATCATGGGATATAATATACAATTAATTGTATTATTTGAATTGTTAAATGTGTGAAGTTCTTTGAATAATTTCTAGCACAAAAAGCAGCTCATTAGCTGTTGGCCAATATGTGTATTTTTAACATACCAGAGGATTATAACTGTTCCGGGCTATAGAAGGAGTTCAACAAATTTATGATGTTAATCCTATCCTACAATTCTTTGGCTTCTAAAAATACTAAGAATAACTGGAGAACAATTTTCTCTCTTCGAGTTCTCTGTTGTATACCCAATAATATCCAGTATATACTGAACCCAGGAAAATATGCTTCCTTTTGATCACTAAGTCTTCAGCTATATATACAGTTTACATAACTTATTATTTTTTAAGTGGGATTCTGTATTTTTGCTCTTATATATCACATGTAAGATAAAACAATTATTTTTAAAGTAGCAATTTTTACACATAAGATGGTGTCAGGCCAATGGCCAATAATTTTTTACATTATGAAGTCAACTGAATCAGAAAAATGTTCAAGATTAAAAAAACTTAATATGATCACAATAAATGTGATATGATATTAATATAATCAAGATTAAAAAGCTTTAATATAATCAAAAGGGGGAATCGTATTAAGGTGCTTCATGGTACATACTCTCTGTGAAATTCCTTCATTTTGTAAATGATATGATATTTTTTGTTTGGTAGCAACCAAAAATTTTGCTGAGTGTGTCACAGTTCATCACTTTGTTACCATAATAATGCACACAGCATAGCTAAGGGACAGTCCCTACACTGAGAGTAAATGGGCATCTGTGTCTATTAAAACACTGAAATTCTGCACTTGTTTCTAGACCAATTAAATTCTGCCACCTGTAATTAACTTATGTAGCCCACTACTGTCCATAAAGGTCAGACTAAATGCTGTTGATATGAAGCCTATCGGAAAAAAAAAAATGCTTGCAACGTGGAAGAGAGGGTGAGAGGCAGCTGGGCTGCATCACTTTCTGCTCATCCAACTTGACCATGGGTGACCAGGAATTCCAAAGCCAATGCTTTCATCTTAATGCCTTATTTGCCTGCATCACCCAGCTTGTTGTTTAGTCTAATATACTTTCTGCTTAGCCAGTTCCATTCAAAATTTTCTCCTTCCCTCACATTTGGCTTTGGCAATGCATTTTTGTGAATGGGTGACATTCTGAAAAGTTTCTATTTTTCTTATTGGGAAAGAATGTGGAACACAGACCTATTCTAATTTTTATTCACCAGAATTCCATTTTGTAAGACTTTCCTGAGAACATAGTTTTAACACTGGTGTAGTAACAGTAGCTGAGATTTACTGAGCATTCAATACCGAGCAGGGCTCTGTGCTAAACACTGAGCATTTGCTATTTTATTCAATACTTTAATAACCATATATAATTATATTATTATTGTTATAGTAGCATCCCAACTAGTAGTACTGCCACTTTATTGGATGAAGAAAATAAAGGGTAGAGATGGTAAGTACCTTCCTTACAAATCATGGCAATTAAGCAGAAGAGTCAGAATTCAAGTCTCCTGAAGCTGATTCCAGAGGCTGGGCTCTTATAATCAGCACTCCAAAAAACATCCATACTTACCTAATGAGCTTCTTGGGACATACAAGAAATTCACACACGGAGCTAGTGATAACAAAATATTATGCAACTTAAATAGTGATTTTCGATAGTTGTTACAGGCAGCTGGGGGAGATTTAAAAAATATGTGAATCTGGAAATCTTGGGGAAAGTTGGCAGGTTTTGGGTCTTTTTTTGTTTTGTTTTGTTTTGTTTTGGGGGAAAATAGAGAAAAATATCAAGAGGTAGGAGCACTACAGTAAATGAACAAGACAGAGGATAAAAGAATAAGCATCTCAAGGACAATGAGAAAATAGCCCAGCTTCTTCTTCTGAAGGGCCGTAGCACCAACAACTGACAGAGATGCATGGACATTTTCTCCCAGGCCAGCAGCTTTCCAGTGATTTCCTGGAGTTTGGTGTTCTCAAAATCATCTGACCTCAGCGGTGTCCCATCTCATATATATGTGGAAATAGATGTGCATTTCAGTCAACAGACAACAAGCTAGATCTGAAGTCATAGCTTGAAATTTTGCCTTAATTACTTTTCTGGAAAAGTTAGTATCCACAGTATTACTAAATACAGCTTATATCTGTGTGTAGATTTATGGTTCATATAATTGGGTTTTCATAACATCACATCCTTTGATTCTTCCCATGATCTGGAGCAAAAACAAGGTGCTCAGTAAATTAATAATAGAAAAAACAGGAAAACCTGGGGTGGTCAGTTCAGCAAGGACTGCTGTCCTCTCACTCCCCAAGGAGATTTCCAAGCCTTCCAAACTTTATTTTCTACTATGATCTTTCTTCTCCCAGATTAAATCTGAAAACAAAAGGGATGTAGAGCTCTGGGTCTCTTTCTCCCTGCTTGTAATTATTCCCTCCAATCAGGAGGTAGTTTCAAGGGTGGCCAACACTGTCAATCACCCTTTACCCTCCTTTGAAAATCACTGATTATGGGAAAGCGCTGTGCATGTAATCACTTCAATTACTCAGTAAAACTTCCTGTGTTCCTTCCGCTGTGTTTTGAATTTGAGTTTTCAGAAAGACTTTGCTACTTTCTCCTTATATTCTTTAAGTATGTATTTGGAAAGAATAAAACAGAATAGTTTTTTAAGTGTGACCCCACATCCAATTGTCCAAATTAGCTTACCCTGCCTAGAGGGTTCTTAGGGTTGGAGTAGACAATAGAGAAGACAGAGGCATCAGAATAAGAAGCTTTTTATGTAAAGGTTTAATCCATGACTGTGGATTCCAGGGAGATTGCAAGCTGGGAACTTTGTCAGCAAGCTGCTGCATTTGAAACCATTCATTTTGTCAGAAATTCCTCTGGCATGAAGTCCTGGGGTTACTTTATGGGTGATACACTTCTTTGGCCTTGAACTTAGTTAAAAACAAAACAACACAAAAAGCAAAAACAACAAGACAAAACAAAACAAAAATGAGAAAATGCCCCAAAGCAAATAAAGCAACCACATCAAAATCCCCTCTTTGATGGAGTTTCCAGTGCAGGGAATAATAACTTCAAAAAAAGATCATCTCTTGGTCTCTGAGAACTCTGACCTCTATGATATTTTGGGCACTCAGTTGGCAAAGTCTGCAAGAGAAGCTGCCAGGTTCACAATCATGGGTGGTGTGGGGTTTACAGGACTGAGGATTCTTCTCCCAATTGGCTCAGCCATGGCAGTTCTTTCAGAGTAGCCAGTCCTTGAAGCAACACGATGCCAAGGGTCACAGATTATTCTGTGTGGACTTGCGAGCTCCTAGAAACTCTATCGTGGGCAATGTAATGAGGTTTTAATGGTTTCAAATCCAGTGATAGTCCTCTTTAATTTGGGAATTTACTCAAGACTATATCAGTATCAGGTGGAAATGAGCACAGGCATTCATTAAGCACCTACCATGTTCCAGGGACTGTGCTAGACACTGAGTTGAATGAGACCTGGCTTTCACTTCCAGGAGATCTCAGTTTCCAGGACGGGGTTCTCCATCCAATATAGGGTGACTGCAATACTCCTTCTATCTAACATTGGATTTAGGCATCCATTCCCAAGGAATTATTTATGTTAGGGTAAGAATAAAGATTTGAACACTCAAAACAGTGTTCTCAATGACAGATTTGTCTTTTTAAACTTATCCTAGGCAAAAGCTCCAGGCTCCATTTCTGAGTTTTTAGTTCCATTGTGCTTAATATGAGAGAACTAAAGGCCAGAGGACTCTGAAGTCTACATTTAGGATCTTTGTCCATTTGTACTGCTATCGTAAAAACACCTTAAATAGAGTGGCTTACAAACAACAGAAATTTAGTTCTCACAGCTCAGGACACTGGCAACTCCAAGAGCAAAATTGGGCCTTTGGTGTCCATTGAAGCCAGCTAGCTGCGTGGTTCACAGAGGGAGGATGTCTTCCTGCTATGTGTCCACGGGTGAAAGGGAGAGGAATCTCTCTGGGGTCTATTTTATAGGGCACTACCTACTCAGGCAGGTGTCACCCTCGTGATTTAATCAACTTCGCAAAGCATTTCCTCCTCATAGAATTGATTTGGGGTTACAGTTTTGATGTGCAAATTTTGAGAACACAAAATCAGACCAGCATATGGCTTCCTTCAAGAATCATAGAGAAATTCAACCAGGAAGAGATGAGGATTTGAATTAGTTGGTGATATTAAGAACATAAGGAGAAGAAAAATAGAAAAAAAATGCTGGAAAAATATTTTATATCATCTGTAAAGTGCCTTTCTTTGTATTAAGTCCTTTAGTTCTCTAATCAAAAGGGACAGGGGAGTTATTACAGTCATTAAATACTTAACGTTAGATTATTTTTGTATGATATCTTCCTTATTTTCCCAAAGTCTTATGAAACAAGTACATCATTTTTATATTATGGATTCCCTTCTTATAAGTCAAAGAAACTGTGATTGAAATAACTTGCCACATTCCCAAGGCCTTAGTAAATAAGAGGTGAGGCCGATTTTAAACCTGTTTGCCTGTTCCAAAACCCATATTATTTCCTCTAGAAGTATGTTTTCAGGAGAATTGCTTGTGTTTTTTCAGATGGCATACTTTTAAGGAAATCTTGTAATTGGCATAGGTTGATATATATAGAAAACTAAAAAGAATGAGATAGGATAGCATTTCAAAAGAATATTCACTAATTGTGTTTGTGCGTATGTGTGTGTGTGTGTGTGTGCACGCGAGCGGCACACACAAGAATGATGTGCATCTTAGTTAATTCAAGATTCTGCACCGGCTTATTTGAAATTATGATAATGTCACCAAAAATGTTACGAAGTTGAAAAGGTTAGCAAGTTAAAAGGAAATTAGTACCTGTTGAACTGACTCAGTATGAACATCAACTATTTATTGAAATGATCAGAAGAGACTGAAGATAATTGAGAGGGCAGGTCAGGTAACAGGCTCATTCTGGAAGTATAGCTTTTCAGATGTACTTGCTGGTCCCTTTGCCTGGAATTCCTGATTTCAGATTTTCCAAAGTCACTTCTTTCTGACATTCTGGTTATAACTTTCTGTTACCTTTCTCTCTTAATCTTCCCTAGTTCAATCTAAATTTTCCATCCTATCAGCGTTAGCACATTAGCATGTAATGTGTTGGACTCTACTGCTCTGATATATAACTATTTTATATGTGTTATAACACTTATTATTATCTGAAATAATCTTAGTTATTATTTATTTACTTCTTTGTTGTCTCATCACACTAAAATAGCATTTTCAGGTAACAAGGGGCCTTTTTCCGTCTGTTCACCAGTGTATCTTCAGAGCCTTATACTATGATATGCACTCATTCGATTCTTGAAGAAAAAAAGGAAAAGGAAGGAGGAATGAATGTATATAACACAGCTGAAATACATATGGACCTCTAATTAAATGCGGAGGATTATTCACAATTTAATGAAATATGTGACTAGTCATTCAGAAGCTATGCCTTGACAATGAAACAGTCTTCTGAGGAAATGTGTTTAGGCATAAGAATAAAATAAAAGACTAATTTCTAGAGAATGATCCAAGATAGGGTGAATGGAATGAAACTGATTCAAAGAATACTAAAAATAAAAGCACATGGTGAAAATATGATGGTATACTATTATGGGAATCAACTGAACCATGTTGAACATTAGTGGTGTAGAATTTAAAAATACCATTTATTGATTAAGTTCAGACAAAATAAAAATATGTGGGTTCTACTTAGATGATAACTTATTAAATCTGTTTTTAGTCTTTTATTCTTATTCAAAAATAAATTACAAGTTAAAAAACTACAGTAAAGCTTTCTTGGTTTTGGTCCTATCCTTGAAATGTATGCATTGTGAGGGTTTCAAATGCATATTTATGTAGCATAATAAATACAGAATGGAAATTAAAAAATTAAAAAACTATGGAAAAAGTATCATAATATGAGCTACATATGAACAAGTAAGTAGGCTTATTCTTTCCTATCTTAGAGCACAATATTTGGACCACTATGTATATTAATTTTTCTCTGAATTCACTGGCACTGTTTAGAAATTAAGGTAACATTAATAGTTGTTTAACCCCTAGAAAAGATTAGCAAGAATGAAAACATTTCTCTTGGCAGGAAAAAAATTACATTTTAATTATTACCACTTCAATTTGAATTTAGTAGAGCAATGTGTAATTATGTATTTAATAGCTTAGTCTAAATTACTTTGCATTTTGACTTGTATCAAGAATATTATGATCCATTTGTTGGAAGGCAAAATGGCTTCTTTTTATTTTGGTTGCAAGAATTATAATAAAATTAGGAATTTATAAAGGGTCACTGTTGTTTTCAGAAGTAATTTTCACTTCTGTCACTAGCAACAGTCTATTTAAACAATATACACATCTAGAAAATTCATATCCTCTATTTTCAGGGCTAGATGCTACAGACATTTTTAAACACAGAAGATCAGGTTAATCATAAACATAGCTAATGAACCATATTAATAAAATTTTGGAGTAATTTGTGTTTTATTGAAAAATAATATTTTTTTCATCCTTAAATATAGTGTATCATTAAGTTTTAAGGAATTTGTCTTTGAAAAATATTACCCTGACAAAAATCTCTGTAAATAAAAGCAAACACAGGGGAGGTAAACCCTTAAGACTAAAAACACTAAATTGTCAATTATTTAAAGAATGTTTCTCAATTTTTATGTGTAATTGCTTTGCACTTATCTCAAATATGTGAAAGTACATGTATGTGTATATATATATATATATATATATATATATATATATATATATATATATATATAAATTTTTCATCAATATTTTTTAATTTCCTATGGGTAAACAAAATGCAAATCACTTTACACAAAATTTGGAAATTTAAGAATGGTAATTTAAGATAATTTATCTCTATAAATATTATGAAATAATTTTTAACTATCATTTTGTTATTTTTTTTGAAGTAGCATTGGTCCAATATTTTGTATCTAAAGTTAGCTTAATCAAGTTAAAACAAGGAGGATTTCCTAAGTACTATGTACATTCAAGGTGCAGGTGAAAACAAACTTAAGGCATCTGTGTAGGTGGCAGTATTCTCTTATAATATGCCTTTTATCTTTCTGCATCATTTTAATGGCAGAGATTTATCCCACTGAGGTTTTGATTTTGTCTGCCCCAATGAATAGAACTCATGTTGCAGCAAATCCATTTTAGAACTTTGCTTTTTAAAGAAGGGAATGATTACGTGTATAACAGATAGATAATAAACAAACTTACTATTTCACTGGTGACTATAAACTGGCTTGCTCTGCTGGTTGACTTCAAGAGGTTATTTTTCTTACTCATTTTTAACTTCCTTCTAATATATATATTTCTAAAATATATATTTTTTAGACTTTTATTCTTATTCAAAAATAAATTACGAGTTAAAAAACTACAGTAAATCTTTATATATATATAATTTATATATATAAATAATTTATATATTACAATATATATTCAATATTTTATATATATTTATATATATGTATAAAATTTTTGCACAGGCATTTTGCCAAATCTTAATAAATTTAGTAAGGGCTGACAAGTCTATTTATATTTTTGTGAACTGTAAAGATCAGAGTTCCTGAAGTAGATATGAAAAGAGTGTAAGGTGTAATTTTGCTAATTTAAAACACATTATTGGACAGTTATTCTTGACCTTAATGGTATTATAATTAAATTTTATTCCAGTTGAAAAACATGGATCTCTGGTTTTAAATTTAGGTAAATGCTTCAAAGCTTTTCCTTTGTGATTTGTGGGTTCTTTTATGTAGTTGTCTTTATTTTCCTAACAACTTTGTGTCTTTTATGTTTCAAACAACTTGCTCTTAATGATATTTTTTCTGAATTATTATAGATTTAAGTTTGGAAAAACAGCTAAAAGTTCTATCACTAAATGTTTATCTGTTAATATTAAATAATAAAATTATATGTAAATATATGAGTTGACATCACCTTATAAGCATGAGTTAAAGAAAAGATTACATGGGAAAACAACACTTTAAAATTATTGCATTTATGAGGATTTATTATGTGGGAATGGTTTTACTACATCATTTTAATACTGCTATAAAATATATTTATGTACATTTTATATTTTATTGCTCTTAAATAACCACAAAGTATGTAAAAAAAAAATTCATGGGACTGCCTGAAGAAGTGATACTGAGTGGGCACTGAGAGACCACAGTGAACAGAATGTGGAGAAAGAAAATTTGCATCTGGATAGAAATAGTATGCTTTGCTCTCCACAATACCCACCTCAGGGGCTTGTTATAGGATTAAATGATATGGTGTTATATAAAGTTCTTTCCCAGTCCTGGATATTTAATAACCTGTCAATAGATGGCAGGTTCTGCATGATAAGCATAGAATCTCTTTGACATCTCTTCATTTTTCAGTTCACAAATATAGTCAGAGTTTCATTCTTGGTGAATTGGCTCATGTTTATGGTATGCTGCTATCCTCTGGATGTGGTGGTTTAAGAGGGCATTTGAACCTTAGCAAAAGTTGAGAAACTTTAGTTGAATGGACTGGAGTGGGGTGCATCATATGAAGCAGTACACATCATGATGCATCTAGAAGGTAGTAGGTTTATTTTTATTTTTTTATTTTTTTGGCTCTGGGAAGCAGAATCACAACCAAAAGCATTAGAGTTATAGGGAAATGGACTGCAGATCAAAATGAAGAAAAATTTTCTAATGTATGACTCTCAACAACAGAAAGAACTGCTTAAAGTGATGGTAGAATTCCTGTCTTTGAAAAATAGATAAAGTGAAAGACTATAGGGTGAACATGTTGCTAGCAGCAACATGTTCACAGCAATGGGTAAACTAGGATTCTAGAATCAATGATTTATTTTAATATCTAAGAAATTTTTAGCTACTGATAGGATTCAGAAAAAAATGGAAAGAAGTCTACAAGTATTTGGGGCTAGAACAGGCTTGAGTAGAGATTGAGACAGTTGACATTATCTACCAATTGACTATCTGGCTGCCACCTACCAGATAGAGAAAAATCCATTTCATTATTAATGGAGGGATTCTGACCCATTTTCCACAGTTACTCCAATTCAAATTAGAAGAAAATTTTAATCTTCCATTCCTACATTGTTATGCAAATGTTTATTCCCTTTCTTCTAAAGATTAATACCAGAGACTTCAGAAGCAGAAGGCTTGGGTTCCAATCTTATACTGTCTGTTTGTACTTAAGCTTAGCACCTTGTCTGTTAAATGGAGATAAAAATAGCACCTATTCATTTGTTTGTCATGAAAAAAAATTTAAAACACTTTAAAAGTGCAAGATATAAAATGTTCTTGAATAGTAATTTCAATAAATATCTATCATTATTTTTGGTCTAGAGCTAATTTATTAAATTGTTTGCAGAAAATCAATATGGGAACTCACCTAAGGAATTCCCTTGCACATTTCTTAAATTAATAAAAACAGTATTTCTGAGTGTGTTGGCATGTGCTTGTAATCTAAGCCTTCCAGGAGGCTGAGGCAGGAGGATTACAAGTTTGAGACCAGGATGAGCAACCTAGTAAAACCTTGTCTCAAAATTTTAAAAAGAAACAAAAAAGGCTGAGGATATAGGTCAATGATAGAGTGTCCCTGTATTCAATCCTCACAACTGAAAAAGAAGAAGAGGGAGAAGGAGGAGGAGAAAGGGTGGGAAGAGAAGGAGGAGGATGAGAAAGAAAAAAAAATGGTATAGTGACTAGACATGGTAATACATAAATAGCAGGGTAATTGAGAAAGAAAAGAAATAAACTGAGCTCTACTTACGCAACAGTTTTTTAATCACAAAATTAAACATAAAAATACTTTAAACTTTAAATATATATTTAAACTTTAACATGTATTTATATGTGATAATGTAATCTCTGGTGGTTCTACTCCAGTTATTGGGCTTATAGTAGAAGATAATTCCTTCTTTCAATAGGGAATATGTCTCCTATTTCTTTGAATGACCTCATATCTATTAGTACATTGGGTACTCAATGATTATTAATGTCATTTCCTGGCAGGTGCAAAAATTGGAGTAGGTTCTAACTATGATTTATGTTTGCAATAAGATGTGTAAATACAACAGTCATCCAAGCCATAGTAAATGGGCCAATAAGGTACAGAGTAGAATAAAAATACTTTCAATTACCCACTTTACACCCACAGGTCTAGAGGATGTGGCAAGGATTTTTAGCAAGACCCATTTGTGTTTGACAGACTTTGTCCATTTTTCTGCTCCTTTAAAATAAATTATTTACCTTTTCCCTCTCTGCTACATCAATTTTTCAGTTACATTTTGCACAGGAACTTTGGATCTACATCCCAGAGGAGGCTCTGGGAAGCCTTAGGGTATCAGATCAGCTTGGACTGGAGCAGTGCCAAGCATATAAAAGCATCTCCAGCAAGGATAATACTAGTTTTAAGATCCTCCTTTCTAAGGAATATGAATAGATAAAGGAAAAGTTAGTTTTGCAACTTCCCTTTTCAAAGATACAGATCTCTGTCTTTCAAAATAGCACTATTGTTTGCTAATCTTCCTGCAATGTCAATTGTAATTTTTGAGCTTTCTCCTGATTACTTGAATAAACAGCACATTTCAAAATGTTTCTCTAGGAGAGCAGTTAACACACCATTGCACAGGGCAAAGCAGAAACTACTATGAGTTTAAAGTCATCAACATAACACAATCAGCACAAAGTTTCTTTAAAAACAAAAACAAAAACAAAAAAGCTTTCTTAGGTATCAATCATTCAGTCATGACCTCCTTTAATACTAAGTGTGAAGGATATAAATGCATAATTTGGAAAGATACCATGAAATACATGACTTAATTCCTGTGTGTAAAGAGTTTACAAAATATGTATCAGGCTTTCATTGATGTTATAACAAATTACCATAAACTTGGTGACTTAACATAACTGTATTATCTTTGTTATAGGTCTGAAATCTGACATTGGTCTAACTGGGATAAAATCAAAATGGCAGTATTCATTTCTGATGCTCTAAAGGAGAATGTTTCCTTCCCTTTTCAGCATCCAAAGGCCCATGTTTCTTAGCTTGTGCCCTCCTTCCTCCATCTTCAAAACTAGCAATTTTGTATTCCTCTAAGGCTTCTTTAGTAACTACAGATTTCTCTGATTTGGAGGACTCATGGGATGGGCCTACCTGGGTAACCAAGAAGCTTTGGTATGGATTGTGAATGTTCCCCCAATGACCCATGGGTTAAAGGCATGGTGCCCAGAGTGGCATGATGGATAGATGGTGGAATCTTCAAGAGGTGGGGCCTAGTGGGAATTCTTTTGGTCATTGGGGGTGTGCCCTTGAAGGGGATTGTGAGTCCCTGAATGCTTCTTCACTCTCTTTAGCTTCCTGGCTGTGAGGTTAGCTTTTTGTTCTGCCACTTGCTCCCACAATGATGTGCTACCTTACCACAGGCCCAAAGAAATGGGGCCAAACCCATTTATGAACTGGAACCTCCAAAACTATTAGTGAAAATAAACATTTTATTTTTCTAATTTAATCATCTGAGGTGTTTTTGTTATAGGATTAGAAAACTGATTAATACATACTAATACATCAGGATGATATTCCATACAAAACATATATCCAAATCATTCATATATATATATAGTATCATAATCACTAATTCCAGAAATTAGGGAATATATAGTTTTTGGATCCATTGTCTACCTCCCACAGCATATAAAATGACTGTGGTATCTGGAGTACTTATCTGAGTGCTCCATAAATATTTTTAGTCACTGAAGGAATAAAAAGATATAAAAACAATGAAGTTACAGGGAAAGTATATTTAGGTTTATGAAAATAGATATCACCTATACACAAACCTGTATGTTTTGGCTATGGCTTTTGATATATATAAAAAATTCACATCAAAAGATACATCCAGGAGTGGTGGTGCAACACTTGTAATCCCAGCAACTCAGGAGGCTGAGGCAGGAAGTTTGCAAGTTCAAGACTAGCCTCAGCAACTTATTGAAACCCTAGCTACTTAATGAGGCCTTGTCTCAAAATAAAAAATAAAAGAGCCTTGAAGTGTAGTTCAGGGATTAAATACTCCTGGGTTCAATCCCAGTACAAGAAAAAAAAAAATCAAAGATTTCAATTGGAATTTAAAAGTATATGCTTATAAATATATTATTAAATGTTAAAATTAGAAAAATGAATTCTAACTTTAATGTATGTTAATGACTCATACATTTTGCTATTATAAGTCATACAGTGTTTACAATGGTATTTATTAGAGACAAACTCAATCTCAATATAGCATCAGTGGATATGGATCTTGGGTTTGTCTTAAATCAATAAGTAAAGATCTGTTTATCAGAGAATGAGGATTCCCCAAGAGTTTTGGAAAAGCAGAACCCTGCTCAGTTTCAATTTCTTCTTTTATAAATTGACAGGTCTTGGATTACTTAAAGAGCTAGAAGACTTCTATATGTTTTTTTTTAAGAGAGAGAGAGAGAGAGAATTTTTTAATATTTAGTGTTTAGTTTTCGGCGGACACAACATCTTTGTTTGTATGTGGTGCTGAGGATCAAACCCGGGCCGCACGCATGCTAGGCGAGCACGCTACCGCTTGAGCCACATCCCCAGCCCAAGACTTCTATATGTTAAGCTGGCTTTCCTTCAAGTAGTTTATGGTGGTTTTGATGAATAGGTTTTACATAGGTAAGTGTGTGCATTTGTATGCATGTATATACATATGCAACTATATATGTATCTGTGTGACTAAAACTAAATGGTGAATAATATTGTTTGAAGGCAAATATCAAATGTTTTTAACATATTAGGTGAAAATGAAGAAAATTTACTCTGCATCTAAATAGCTATTGGTAGTTATTAAGTTATGCCAACTATATACTCCAACTTACTAGGTTACCAATATCTATTCAGAACCTATACTCTATAGACTTGACTGCAATGAGTGGCTGACTTGATAGAAAAATAGAGTTATAATTTTTAACATTGATAAATTGAGTCAGTAGGAATGTTTTTGACAAATGACATTGGTATCTATTCTATTTTTTTTGCTTATTGAATGGAACAGAATAAATGCTATTAGGTTTTGAATGCTATATTTTTCTTAAGTAACTTCAAGACCATTGATTACATTTATTCAGGAAAGATGCCAATGCAAAGTTGAACATGCTCTCAAGTTTTATATTTTTTAATTATTCTAGTCATGCACAATTTTTTCACTAGCAATATTTTGTAAAATGAGATTCTTCTGTGGCTTTTTCTGCTTCTCTGCATTAGTTAATACACAGATACATGTAGAAAAGTGAAATTCATATTTGGTTTCACTTAAAGTTCACTATAAGATATATAGAGAAAGTTTGGATTAAATAACTGTTAAACACTAAGTGGTTTCCTAAACTGACTATGCCCAGATCATGTCTTCACTCCACATTTTAATTTGTGTTTTCTGTCAAATGACCAAAAGAATATCTTCAGTGCTTCATTATGAAGAATAATAACTAAAATTGCATCATTTCTCCATATACCCCTTGTATTTTATATGCCTATTTCTCCAATCATTACTATAATTAAAGATTGTATAATAAGTACAATGTCACAATCCTTATCATAATCATTTTTCAGATGAATACAGTGACTACATTTGTACAGGCTTTCCCAAGTACTAAGAGGTATAATTAAGACTTGAACAAGCTGGTTTTGACTTTTCACTGTCTTATTTTGTACATTAGGAAAAAATAAATAATAATCAGGTATTAAATCTACATATTATATAGGTATCCTGAATTAAAACTTAAGCAAAATACAAAGTTTTATTCTAGTAAGTAACACTTAGAAAAATGCTTTATTGTAAAATATAACAGTAATTTGAAGAGTTAAGATGTCTCCAAGAAGAAAGTTGGGGAAGGAAGGACCCATGGAAAAAATATTAGCACATCTTTAAATGTAAGAAATGCTAGGATAAATAAATGGTTTGGGAGCTTGACAGAGATAGTTGAAAAAGATATTTTACTTACTTTACTCTTAAAAGAGAAGACTGTAATCACTCTTAGTTATATAAAAAATAACAAAATAATTAATCAAACATGCAAAAGAGATTTAGCATACTATAAAACATTTTTTTTAATCCAGGCAAAGCATAAAAAAGTTTTTTTAAAAGAAAAATTATTTTAGTTTATTGTTTTTGTGGTGCTGGGGATCACATGTCTGGCAGGCACTGTATCACTGAATTGCATGCCCCCAAAAATTTTTGTAAAAAAGAAACTATAATCTGTTGTTCTCCATAGTGGGTGTTCTGCTTAGTGTCATCACCTATACAATATACGAGGCATAATTCAGTTTTAGAGTTGCAGCTTGAGAACATTTGGTTCATTCTAGAGTTATTTTTCTCCCTTCTTTCTGGATTAGATTAAAGCATTGAGCAACATACTTCATTTATCCTTTATACTTGGCATTTTCTGTAATTTGTTGCATTTCCGCTAACATCATTATGAATTGTAAAACCATATGAATATAGCAAAATTAAGTAATCAAAGACTGTGGGCAGTTTCAGGAATCAGAATTTTTCTCTTCAGGATTGGAGATACATCTCAGTTGGTAGTTGTAAGGTCCTTGCTTAGCATCTGGACGGCCATCTTAAGTGACAGCCCCCATTGTACGAAAAATTTCACTTTCCCACCCAAGGACATTTCTGAGAAAGGCTCACAACTCCCTCATACCAACCCAACTCTTCATTACCTCATTCTTTCCCTCCCAAGGTCATATCACCACTCCTTCATACCAACCCCACTCTTAACCACCTGTATTTGGACCTGCCCAGCTCTAATCCATGAGCCTATCCTATAAAAGTCCTAAACCCCAAGCCTGTTTTGCCTCTCTCTGTCTATGGAGATACATGCCTTTATTTGTCAGCAATGACAGATAAACTCCTGTTTGTATTTCTGCCTGGTCTTTATCTTTCCTTTCTCACTTGCCTGTCTCCCAGTTCCTTGATTTCCTTTTAGTAGAGAGCTTGCCTCGAATGCACAAGGCCCTGGGTTCAATCCCCAGCGCCAACAAAAAAAAAGAAAGAGAATTTTCCTCTTCACATACACGACTCCATGGCTAGAGGAAAGCAAGGCATTTGGTAGTTCTTTGGTTCTACTATGAGGTCCCTGGGAGTCCAGTGAGTACAAACACCCCTAAACTTGAGAGGTAAGAAGTCTGCCTAGGACCTGCTACATAGAAAGAGGATTCCTAGGCTCATAGATAATGAGCCTAAGTATAATCTTCTTAAAATACCTCAACAGTACTGCTTTATTAATCATAAACTGGATACAAATAAGGTCATT
This sequence comes from Marmota monax, assembly GCF_021218885.2. NCBI lineage: Eukaryota > Metazoa > Chordata > Mammalia > Rodentia > Sciuridae > Marmota > Marmota monax. Next base: position 3,148,862 of record NW_026694038.1, read on the forward strand.
TGAAAATTTATCAGGATTAATGTGTTATATGGGACCACTTAGTATTAGTTAAATAGGTTTCTAAGTAACTCATGATCAGAGCCAATACACTGGATGACCTGAGTTACAAAAAAAAAAAAAAAAAAAAAACAACCCCTGCCCCCACCCTCAGCAGTGCTCTACCAGGCAAAGCCTTTTTTCTCCCTAGTTTGAAATGTAATTCCTGGAGCTGAGTGCCATCTGGTAAATGGAGTTGCCCTCAGATATCCCCAAGACCACAATAAATATGCAACATGTACATATAGTAAAAAGGAAACTTCTATTTTATTATGTGGCTTTTAAGATCCAAAATGAATGGATTCAACAGTTGCTTAGGTAAGTACCTCATTGTGAAGATTTCAGTTTTCTTACACTAATGATTTTATCATCATTGGAGTCTAAACTCAGAGAAAAGGAGTAGATTCCCCAAGTTCATGCATTTCACGAATGTGCTGGTGTCCCACATGCCAGGTGTGGAGTGCTCAAGCTTTATAAGCGCAGGGCACCCCAGATTTAACAAAGCAGCCAACACCTGGAAACACATAAAAGCTGTCCTCTAAGCACAAGGTGATGAGTGTCAGCTGACTAGGCCCCCTGGATTCAAAGAGTGTTCCCTCTGGGCTCAGAAAATAAAACTGAAAATGCAGCATCAGAGTTTAGTTTCAGCTCAGATTTCCTGGTGATCTCAATGCCTATCTTCTTTTAATTCCCAAAGGCAAAGCTCAGCTCCAGTCATGATTGTCCTTTTAGTGTGAGAAGAATTTCTTCTAGTATATACTATGGTACTGTTTTATAGACACTAGTGAAAAAGCTGTTTCTGCCTAAGTAAATCTGGCATACTTCTAGAGAAAAAATAATAATCCTGCTATTTTTATGTACATGCCAATTCCGACTCTGTGATGATATACTTTAACTCTTACTGTCATGTTCCTGGATGTTGCCTTGTGGTCTCACCACAAGTTCTGCAACAGATTTCCTGGGAGTGTGGCAAAAGTCATGGGTGAGTGGCCTTGCCTATGATTTGATGAAGTAACCACTAAGGGTCCTTTCAGTGGTTAATCAATAATGAATTAATTAAAAAAACAACTTTGCCTTGTCTGTAATGTGTCCTAAAGTCTTTCTACTTGCTTTCAGTTAGGACATGTTTTCTAGGTAAAAGACAAAGACTTGCCACATACTCAGAGATTTGACAGAAGAGATCACATCACATTCCACATAGTAAATAAGTGTTCTCTTCAAAAAGAAAAAACTATTTAAAGGCAAAAAAACAAAAAAACAAAAACTGTTTTCTCATGACCATTTTCCCTTTGTCATTTTGCTTGAACCTGAATTGTGAACTCAACATACCCTCCAAAAAATGAGCTGTCTTCTGTCATTGTTATCACATGATCAGTAAGACACAAAGTTGTCCTTAATATTCTGCATAAAAAGAAGGTTTCAAATTAAAATTATACCAACATACAAATAACTTTTAGTATCTGTATCTTTTTATATCATTAATTGTCATAGTCCTGCTTTGCCTCTTTGGTTGGGTCCATATTCACATTTATATGACAATGAAACCCATCATCTTAGAGTAGATTTGCATCCTCTAATAGAACTTTCTATGGTGATTATATACCTAACATTGTCCATTGTGAAGAGCTACCAACAACACATGTGACCACTGACACAATAGAGAAAGTTTAGTTTTACTTAATTTTAGTTATCTAACTTTGAATTTACATAGCCACAAATGGCTTGTGGATACCATAGAGTGGCATTCACTCTTCAATAATTTTGAAAATAAATATGTCATCATGACTTTTTGTATTTATTATGCTTTGCTCATGTTTCACTGGTTTAAAAATATTTTCTTCCTGATTCCAAATTGTAATGAATTTTGCAATTATTTTCCACATTAAGTGTAGTTGACATAAATTATTTAGTGGGGAGACAGAAGTAAAAAGACAACTGAGAGGGCAAAATCAAACGGGGAAATAATGAGAATCTAGGGTTACCTGGGAAAACTAAGCAACACCAAAGATTACACTGATGTTCTTTTTTTGATGTAGAAAGTAAAAAGTATATAGATGTAGGGTAATCACATAAGAATTCAGATAAGTAGAATAATCAAATTGTAAAGGTGGGAGCAATGGTCTGGTTGCTTAGAATCAGTTTATTAACAGTTTAACCTAAATGAAATTCATTGCCATAACTAAATCTCTAATTCTTTATCTATAAGTCAATGACAATGATAATTTATGCCTTTTAGATATGCATACAATCTTTTTTATTTTTTTTAATTCCCCCATGGGAAAAGGGATGCATAAGAGAAATAATACTTAGGAAGTGTTCAGTATACTACCGGGATCACAGTGTCTCATTTGGGTGGTAGGCAAACTGAAGTATGAGACAAATTATCTTTACCTGATAATGATTCACATGGGATTTGAAAGCAGACACAATTCAACCGAATCTCAGGGAGAAGTAACAGCAAACAGAATAGAACCTGGCATGTGCCAGGCACTTAAGAAATTAAATGATTAGTACAAGAGCACAGAACTTATCAGTGGTCTGCAGACCACAGCATTAGATCAGTTTTTTTTGTAGTGTACCTCTTAAAAAAAAATCACTGTGGATGAGAAAAAAAAATAGACTTTTGAAGATTGTGTGTGTGTGTGTGTGTGTGTGTATTTAACCAACTACAGTCTTTAAAAATATGACAAATCTAGATCTAAGGACAATTTTCAAATGATAGTGTATGGCAAAGAGAGTCTATCTTGTGTGTAAGGAATAACACAAATTGTGGCATCTTAAAAATTCTCTTTACAAATTTTCCATTTTGTCAAAAACTTTGCAGACATGTACTTCAGAGATTTACATAAAGATTTTAACAGTTAAGGAGTATAATTATAAGGGGATGAAGATGTCATTGTTATAATTTAGAAAGAGCAAAGAGAATGTGTTATCAACAGTAAAATAGTAGCCTAAGAAAGATCATAATAAGTAATTTATTTTATTTTTGTTCTTATATATTCCATTATAGTTTTGCAAGATTTGAAATTATTTATATATTGGTTTATTTGTGTTTTTTTTTTTTTCTGATGAGGTCATGATACCTTTCCCAGCCTGGCCTTAAATTCACAATCTTCCTGCCACAACCTCCTAAGCATGGAGTTACAAGAACATGCCAACATATCATTTTTATTTTGAAAAAAATATTATTGAGTATCTTATATGTTCAATCTTAGACTAATTGTGGCATTTAGAATCTTAAACACATTAGTCTTTCTCTTCCTGGGACTTAAAGAAATTTATCCCATCCTATGGGGTACGACCAATCTATTTGAAAGTCACATCTGAATATTTATCTTTTGGGATATTAGGCAATTTTTTTAAGAAATAAAATAATTTACTTAAGTTTCCTAACTATAAAATGAGAATTATAGTAACTCTTTCTTAAGTTTATTATAAAAATTAAAGACAATTCTGAGAGCACTTAGTTTAAAAGCTCGGTACATACTAGCGCTGATTTAACTGAAGAGAAGCCAAATGTATTCTGTCAAAAAGAAATGTGAACATGTAATTTGAAATAGGTTTAATTTGTGTTTACTATGTTTAATGTCATTAAAACTTTGAAAATATGTGAATGAATACATAAATTGATACAATATTCTTTTATGTTTTTCTGTGTCCTCTACCCAGATTCATTTTGCCCTAAACTTATAATAATAATTGCTACTATGCTTTCAACTCTAACTACTTTTCTCTCAGGCAAAAAAAGTAAACAGAAAATCTGTTTTCTTTCATTCTTTATCAAAAAGATTTTATGTACAGAAAAATCTAGCTTTTTAAGAAGCTCTTTTAATACCTAACAGTGCACAAGAGATGCTGTGGTATAATTCAGGGTCATGGTCAATAATACACTGCAATTGAGATTTTCTTTAATATGTAACAGAGTAAAAAGAAAGGGGAGTGGACAATTAGAATATTGGAAAGAGGCTGGCAAATGAATTTTAAGTTTTCTTTTGGTTTTTTGAATTATTTAATGTGAGATAATTTTAAATAATCATAATGTGCAATTTTATTGGTCTATCTTATTTTAGATCACATGATGATTAAAGCTATGATTTTAAGGTAGGTTAATTAGACATGAACAGGTGAGTAGAGGGAAAAGACAGTATAGGACAGATATTAAGCCTAAGCATCAAGAAAAATCCAAGAGCCATAAAACTGAAACAGCAAGGAACATTATCTAAACAGGAAAACATTTGGGAATGAGAGGTGAATGCCCAACCTTCCCCAAGATGTGGAGAATTATAACCTCTTGAAGAAAGTATTACTTGAAATTCTGGGGATCCTAACTGAAACACATAAGCATCAGAGAAGTGGGGTTTGGTATTCAAGATCTCCCTCACAACCTGTCTCCAGAAAAATGTCACCATCCTCTCTTGCAACCAAGTTCCTGGAAACCTCCCTTATGATAAAACTATGTCACAACTACCCAATCACCCCAACAATCAACATATTGATACCCTCATGAAGCAAGTTTGCTGAGGGCCATCCAAAGGGTAATAAACCGATTAAGGGGAACAGGGAAACTGAGGCAAGAACAAGGGACTCAAGTTCCTGAAAAACTCCAACCCTGTGTGCACACCGTCTTTTCTTGGAGGTGGTCTGTGCAGACCCCATGCTGTATGTTACCTTCACTTCTCATTCTATCAAACCTTTGCTTGAATTCTTTTCAGTAGAGTCACAAGAACCATTACTCAAGGACTATGGTGATGACCCTGGTTTAGCCTAGCAGGCCCCCAGCCATATAATATTTGGTGTTTCTGCCTGTTTCTACTTGCTTGTTCTGAATTCTCCCTTTTCTGTACCTCAGATTCTTGATGACTGGAGAAAAAAAAATCTTGAGATAATTAACAGGGTTTTGTTTTGTTTTGTTCATTCTTTTTGGGCTAGATCACACTCTAGTAAAAATCTGAAGATCTCTTGGTTGGAACTTGGACAATGCAGCCGTTAAGGGTAAGAGTTGAGGCTTTCAACCCCACTGTTTTGTGGAGACAAAGCTTGCCCACTGGCAACTTTTGAAAGGCTCTCAGCAAGGGCAACTCCCTTCTAGAAAAAGAAGGCCAGTGAACATGGGACGTTTGGAACACAGCACCTGTAAAGAGACCTCTTTCATCTTTTCTAAGGATCAGCAGAACTTCATAGTGGAACTACATTCAAGGCTCCAAACTGGTGGGAACTCACATCTAAGATAAAAAAGTACTCCTCATCTCTTTGGGTTTAGATGCAATTTAAGCTTTGGCACTGGTGTTCACCTGGCCGCTTTCCTTGCTTCTCTGCCATTCCCTACCATTGCATAGATAGGTTCTTGCTCTCTCTCTCTCTCTCTCTCTCTCTCTCTCTCCACATTCCTTCCTTGGTCCCTAAACTGTTCAAGACGCTATGTTGCAGAGAAAGGAGGAGAAACAGAGGGAAGTGATCAGGAAAGGTCTAGTATGCTATATTTCTAGATTTTTTTTAATGGATGCTTTAAAAAGTCTCTATTCTGCCTTGGGGACAACACAGGGCACACATTATCCCCAAATGCAGATAGTCAGCTCCATAAGAAAGGAGACTTAGGACTCAGGAATGACAGGGAATACCCACTTCCTACAGATTTTTCTTCTCTATACAGATGGGAAATTGGATGTCGATTAGATGCTTTTGAATAACTGGGACAAATTCAACTGCAGGCTTCTAAAATGTAGAATGTCTTATGAAATACTTACTGCATGGCCTAAATACACACTAAGTGATGGAGAAATTTGGCCACAAAATGGCATTCTAAACTATAATGCTCTTTTTCAGTTATATTCATTCTGCAGGAACCAGGGAAAATTTTTGTATATGTAAGCTGTTTTTTTTCTTAGGTATCATCCAGGACTTCAACGTTGAAAGGAATCCTTCCAGAGTACCCAATCCTTAAAAAATCCCTCACCCCAAAATTAAAAGAGTTAGAAGAGGACTCCCTTCTCCTAAATCTAAGGAGGATCAAAATGATAAAAGCTCAAAGTTTCTCTATACCCAGACCTTCTTACTTTAGAGTCTATCAAAGCATACCCTGGTCCAACTGCTAATTAAAAATGATGCCCTTTTGTTACAAGAGGCAGTTGGAGAATATGGCATTACGTGGGTACATGTCCCATTTTCAGTTAAGAATCTAAAACAGATTAAGAAAGATTTAAACAAATTTGTGGATGACCCAGACCAATACATTGAGAACTTTCAATACTTAATTCAAGTTTTTGACTTACCTTGGTAGGATACAAATGTAATATTTGGGCAGACTTTAACCATTACAAAGACAGTGACAGAGGTAGCCCAAACATTTGGAGATCAGCTACATATTGTGGATCAGAGTTATCTTGAAGGAATTATTGCAGTTCCTACCACTGACCCTAAATGAAATTATGATGAGGAGGAGGACAGAAAAATGTCAAACCATTACCTTGTCTGCTTAAATGAAGTGCAGATTTAGCTAAAACTATGCAAAATTGCTAACAATAGAGCAGGAAAATAAAGTCCTGCTGTATTTATGGAATGACTTAAGTCAACACTTATTAAATATACTCCTCTAAATCCAGACTCTCTAGAACAACAGTTGATTTTAAAAAGATAAGTTTATCATTCAGTTGACATTAGCCTTGGGTCCTGGGACTCCCAGTGAAAAGTTGTAAATATCACCACCTCTCTATTTTATAACCAGGAACAGGAGGAAATAGTATCCTGAAGAAATCCTAAGGCAGTTAAACTGGAAGCTAGTTTCTTGATCCCAGTGCAAGACAATCCATTTTTCAATAGCCTCAAAAGACCTTTCAGCCTGGGTGTGCCATTTTTGCCAAGAACCTGGCCACTGAGTTATAACTTCCCCAACAAGGGTATTCCTTCCAAGTCACGTCCATGATGGACAAAGAGGACACTGGAATCCTGATTGCCCTGCCGAATGAAGGGACTTCTGGACAACCAACTCTGCTGATATCCTGGTACCTGCACAGTGAGGATTGGCCTATGGCAATTATATTGCCATTCATAGGGCAGAACTGAGGATAATGCTGAGTATTGCACATAAAATTTTCTACTTGATACAGGTGCTCTTTGCTCTCATTACTGGCTCTTGCTTGGTAACAGAAATTGCTGGAAAGGCTCAGACCCAATGCTTCACCAAACTGGTATTTTGCATATGGGGCAAGTGGACGTTTACTCATTCTTTCCTAGTAATGCCTGACTATCCAACCTCTCTGTTAGGATAAGATATATTATAAAAGAGGACAGCCCAAATTGTTTTTGAAAATCTTCAGGAACCACCTATGGAATTTCATGCTTTAGCATAAACCCTAGATGGTGTTCCCACAATGCCTGTATATTTAAATGTAAATCCTGAAGTATGGGGCACTGGGATCCCAGGGAGAGCACCAAGAGCCTTAGCAGTGAAGATTAAAATTAAAAATCCTACCAATTTACCTAAAAGTAGATAGTATCCTCTAAAAGCTGAGGCTTTTGTCAGCATTCAGCCATAAATTACTAAGTTCTTAAAACATGGACTCCTAATGCATGTAACGCTCCTTGTAACACCCCAATTCTAGCTGTTAAAGAGAGTAAAAGGGGCTATCTTCTGGTTTAGGACTTAAGAATGGTTAATGAAGCAGTCATTCCCATTCACCCTAAAGTGCCTAACCTCTGTATATGCTGAAGTGGGATCCCTCCAGATACAGGTTAGTTCTCAGTATTACATATAAAAGATACCTTTTCTGCATCCCCACACATCCAGACTCTCAATATCTGTTTGTATTTGATTGAATAGAACCTGACAGAGAAGCCCAACAAATAACTTGGACACTACTGACTCAGGGATTCAGGGACAGCCCCTATCTATTTGGGAAAGCATTAGCTAAGAATTTAAGAGGCATTAATTTAGTGGGACAGTTTTACAAAATATAGATAATCTTCTATATTGTTCCCTCATCCATGAGGCTGCAAAAAATCACACACAAGAAGCTAAAATTTTTTGTAGATTGAGGACACTGGGTATCAAAAAAGGCCTAGTTAATCAAATGAGAAGTAACATATTTAGAAGTTATTTTGTTAAGGGGACCAAGATTCTTTCTCCAGAACGAATTCAGGTTATTTAACAGCTACTTATCCCCACACTCTGAAGAAAATGGTACACTTTTCTAGGCTTCACTAAATATTATGGAATATGGATTTTAGGTTATGGAGATATAGTACAACCCCTTTGCAAGTCATTAAAAGGGGGAGCAATGAACAAAATAATAGCAACAGAAACTCAGAAACTGCCTTTAAATACTTCAAAAGGCTGTCTTGTCTGCCCCTGTTCTAGAACTGTCCAAGGCAGACAAGCCTTTTCAACTCTGTAATTAAAACAAAGGCAACAGCCTTAGGCATTCTTACTCAAAAGATAGGACTGGTTTCTAGGCCTGTGGGATATCTGTTAGGAGAATGAAATTTAACCCCTATCTCTCACCTTGCACAAAACTCTACTGAAAGTGGATCAAAAACCTAAGCATTAGATCAGAAACCCTGCACCTACTAGAAGAAAACGTAGACCCAATACTCCATCATGTCAGCTTAGGAACTGAACTCCTCAACAAGACTCCTAAAACTCCAGAAGCAAAATCAATAAAACAATAAATGTGAGGGCATCAAACTAAAATTCTTCTTGACAGCAAAGGAAACAATCAAAATGTGAAGAGACAGCCTATAGAATGGGAGAAAATCTTTGCAACCTGCACCTCAGGTAGAGCATTAATCTCCAGGATACATAAAGAACTTCAACACTGAATAACCAAATAACCCAATCAATAAATGTGCAAAGCAACTGAACAGGCACTTTTTGTCAGTATGGCAACAATCAAGAATTCAAGTAATAATAAATGCTCGAGAGGATATGGGGAAAAGGGTACACTCATACATTGCTGGTGGGACTGCAAATTGGTGCAACTGCTCTGGAAAGCAGTATGGAGATACCTTAAAAAATTAGGAATGGAACCACCATTTGACCTAGTTATCTCACTCCTTGATTTATATCCAAAGAACTTAAAATCAGCATAGTACAGTGACACAGTATTTGTAGCAGTTCAATTCACCAGAAGCTATGGAAGCAACCTAGGTGCCCTTCAACAGATAAGTGGGTAAAGAAAATGTGGTGTATATATACACAATGGAATATTTCTCAGCCATAAATAAGAATGGAATTATGGCATTTGCCAGTAAATGGATTGATCTGGAGACTATCATGCTATGTGAAATAAGCCAGTCCCAAAAAACCAAAGGTCAAATATTCTCTCTGATATGCGATGTTAATATACAACAAGAGGAGAGGGAAGAATAGAACTGCAGTAGATTAACAAAGGGAAAAGAAGAGAAGGAAGGGGGGATGGGGATAAGAAAGACAGTGGAATGAATCTGACACAGCTTTTCTATGTACATATATGAATCTCATGTACACAATGAATCTCCACATAATGTACAACCACAAGACTGGGATCCTATTTAGAATAAGATATACACCATCTTTATATAAATATGTCAAAATATACTGAAATGTATACCTAAAAAGAACAAAATTTAAAAAATAAATTTAAAAAAGAATCTAAAACATCTTGCTCAGCGGGGGCCAAGTTGCTTATGGGCAATTGCAGCAAATACCATAGTGGTAGAGACCTTCAAAATAACTTTAGGGGCCCTTTTCACAATCTATACCCATCACCAAATAGTTCTTTACTGGAGATTGAAGGAGCTTTTTGGTTCACCAATAGCTGATTGCTCAAATATTAAGTACTGCTTTTTGGAAATCCAGGAATCTCCTTACAGAGATGTAATGTTTTTAACTTATCTACTCTTCTCCCTACACCTAAGAAATCTTCAGATGCATGTTATAAATCTCTGTTATGCAAGTAGAATCAATTCAAAAAGTAATCTCCACACTGCCAACTCAATGCAGATGTGTTAGTTGTTTCACTGTTGTGACAAAAAGGCCTGACAAGAACAATTTTAGAGGAATAAAAGTTTATTTGGGTTCACAGGTTCAGAGTTCTCAGTTCATAGATCACCAACTTCATTGCTCTGGGCCCCATGTGATGTAGAACACCATTGTGGGAGGGTGTGGTGGAAGAAAGCAGCTAAGGACATGACAATCAGGAAGCAGAAAGAGCTCTTACTCCCCGGAGACAAAACACAGATCCCAAATGCACACCCACAGTAACCTACATCCTCCAGCCACACTCTACCTACCTTCTGCCCAGTTACTCCCTAACAGAAAATTAATTTCCTGATTAGTTTAAGGCTCTCAATACTCAATCATTTCACCTTTGAACTTTCTTGCATTTTCTCACACATGAGCTTTTGGGAGACATTGAATGTCTAAACCATAACAGCAGATGACATCTAATTTATAGGTGGAAGTTCCCTTGTTCAGTAGTGAATCTGCAAAGCAGGTTACTCTGTAGTATCCTTAACAGAGTTTATAGAGGCAAAATCTTTGCCAGCAGAAACCTTGGCTCAATTGGCTGAGTTAATATCTTTAACATGAGCACTAATTCTTAGTAAAGATAAATGTGCTACAATATAACTGACTCCAAATATGTATTCTTAGTTCTACATACATATTGTAAATTGTAAAAATAGTATTATAAAATATGGACTACAGATTTTGGAATCATTAGAAGTTTTCTACTTTTCCAAAAAGGTAGCTGTCATTCATTGTGAGGGACCCCAGAAAGGAGATAGGGAGGTTGCCCAAGGCAGTAACTTAGCTGATAAAGCAGCTAAAGCAGCTGCTTTCAACACAGAGACAGTAGCTGCACTAATTCCCACCTCAGCAATAGAATCTTATACTCCCATTTATACATTAGAGGAAAAAGAATGGGCCATAAGTTATAGCAACACTCAAGACACAGAAAGATGGCTATATCTAGGTAAAGTATACACCTTTCCCATATTCAGTGGAAGGTCCTTAGAGAGTTAGTTACATGATTCCTGAAATTCTGGCAAAGCCAATATGATAACTCTGTGCAAATAATTATTTAGTGAGCAGAGACTAAGACTAAGACTAAGTATAAGTAATTCAGGCATGTGAGATATGTGCCCTCAATAATCACAAGCATGAGAACTCCAGCTTTAGTCTCACCAGCTCAAAGAAATAATCATTACCAGGAGAAGATTGGCAATTAGATTCTTCCCAAATGCCTCCCTGTCAGGGATTTAAGTATGTGTTAGTCATGATAGATAACTTCACTGGATGGGTTGAAGTTTTCTCCTAAAAAGAACTGAGAGGGTCACTGAAGTAATCAGCCCATCCAGTGACATCTACCATGGATAATAAATGACATTGCCATAGAGGAAGAACAAACTCAATCAATAAAATTTGTTACAGAGTTAGGACAATTTCAGCAGACACTAAAGGAATTTAGGGAACAACTTCTTTCCTCTAATGCAGCTTCTCAACCTTTATTCCCTCCTAGGATCCAGATTCTAATTAAGTGTTCCAAAGATCATCAATCCAAGCCCCAATTAAACTCTATCTGGAGGGGGCCTTTCCCTGTAGTATTATCTACTCCAATAGCTATCAAGGTTCCAGGAATCTCCAAGTGGATCCATCACTACTGAGTCAAGCTGTGGACTAAAAAAGATGATCCCAACAAGTACCTAGAGACCCCCCCCCCCCACACACACACACCAACTAACCTGTACCCTGATAAAAGATCTATGACACCTTTTTACTAAAACTTAACCGAAATATATGAGTTCTACTTGGGATCCACAAATTTCCTTTTACCCTCTTCCTCAACATCAGTGGCCTCCTATTAGAATTTTGACTGTATTAGGATTCACAGTAGGTATTATACTGTATATCATTGAACTATAACATGAATAGTCTGAACTTTTTCCTCCTCCTGTCAAACTTTAGTTAAACTAAAGGTGCTAACTCTTTTGTAAGTTGAGCCCAACACCATGCCCAAGAAGTTAATTAGACTAATTGCCAGATCTGTGAATTAATGCCTCCTTGTAGCACCTCAGGGCTGTCCTGGTGGGATTCCTCTTTGTAAGGACAAGAGTGGCTAGCACTACAAAGATATATCCTAGAGGAATATTGGGCTACAGATGGATGCTATAAATTCAGGACTTGGTGGATTATATCTCAGTGACATTGAGGATGTTTCCCCTCCAGGCTGTGGCTGATGCTTCACTGAGGGAGCTACTTTTGAACAGATAAATGAAATACTTCTGGGAGCTGCAGGGGCAATGGGCAGCCTCTCTAACCAATCCTGCTAACACTGCAAATTTAAAACACCAATGGACAAGACGAGCCTTCCATTGGTATGATCACCTGGCCTCTATATTTATTCTTTCATTAAGAGTCAAAGAGGTAATTTGGCCTGTAGAATCCTAAGTACACACAAGGACTCTCAATGACACAGCTCAAGGAATAGAATGGTTAAACTCAGAAATCACAAAGATGAGATAGGCTGTACTCCAAAATCCGATGACTCTTGATGTTTTAACTGCAGCTCAAGGAGGAACGTGCTATCGTGTTGTGTATACATTTCTGGCAATCCTGGCAATATTTCTGGTATTGTCCAGGTTAGTAAAACTTAATTATCACAGATGGAGGACTCAACCCTGTCTTTTCTAGACTATTGGAATAATTTGTTTGGCGTCTCTTATTGGTGGAAGGACCTTCTCATGACTTGTTTTTAAATCATCCTAGCTAGTATTTCATATGTTGCCTTGCCCATTGTCTCCCAGTACTACTTGACAATTGTTATTCCCCACCCCCTATAAGGAATATAGCACACTGATAAATAGATGACTCCTCCTTCTACTATGGACCCTTGGACCATCCTCACTCACCTGGCAGAAAGCAAGGACTTTGGGTTTCCTTCCCCTAAATGCTGCACCTTTCATCAGGAATCAGCCATAATTAGTCACAGTCAATTAATCTTAAAGAGTTTAGGGGTTCTTGTCCTCAAGAGGGAAATGTTAAGTAGATTAGTTAGCCATGAACAGTTAGGTAGAGGGAGATATTAAGCCCATGCATCAAGAAAAATCCAAGAGCCATAAAACTGAAACAGCAGGGATCATTATCTAAACAGGAAAGCATTTGGGAATGAGAGCTGAATGCCCAACCTTCCCCAAGATGTGGAGAATTATAACCCCTTGAAGAAAGTATTAATTAAATCCCTGGGACTCTAACTGAAACACATAAGCATCAGAGAAGTGGGGTCTGGTATATCAAGATCTCCCTCACAACCTGTTTCCAGAACAATGTTCCCATCCTCTCTTGTGACCAAGTACCTGGAAACTTCCCTTATGGTAAAACTATGTCACAACTACCCAATCACCCCAACGATCAGCATATTGAGACCCTCAAAAGGCAAGTTTGCTGAGGGCCATCCAAAGGGTAATAAACCCATTAAGGGGAAAAGAGAAATTGAAGCAAGAACAAGGGACTCAGGTTCCTTAAAATCTCCAACCCTGTGTGCACACTGTCCTTTCTTGGAGGTGGTCTGTGCATACCCCATGCTGTATGTTACCTTCACTTCTCATTCTATTAAACTTTTGCTTACAACTTTGTGTTTTGTTTGAATTCTTTTCAGTAGAGTCACAAGAACCATTACCCAAGGACTAGGTGGTTAGCCTGGCAGGCATCCAGCCATGAAACAATTTGACAGAGTCTTTTTAAAAACCATTTTATTAGAGTATTATAGTCATACATAGTAGTTGGGTTCATTTTTTTACAAAATGGTACATACATGTATTCGGATAAAGGCAAAAATGAAAAAGAAATAGGTGAGCACTAGGAAAAGGTAGTATAAAATGGACTCCTCAAAAGGAATTCTCTTATTCCTTCCCTTCCCTAAATATCCCATCTCAGAAATGTATGCAAGTATCAGGCAGGTCTTTTTCTTTTTCTTTCCCTTTCTTTCTTTTTCTTTCATTTTTTCATTCTTTATTTTTACTTTGCTTTTTACTCTGTTTCTTTCTTTCCTCTCTTTCTTCTTCCCTCTCTTCCTTCCTTCCTGCTTCTTACTCTTTTGCTTTCTCTGGAAGCGGGGGTGGGGAGGCTGCATGTGGAGGGGAGAAAAGGCTATTCTGTGACTGACATTGATTTTGCCAACTATGACTTCTGTACAGCTGTGCTGGGCTCTGGAGTCATCCCCACATTTTTCTTCACTTTCCCTTCCTGTCTTACAGTGGTGCTGGTTCTTATGGGTATCCATCTCGGAGATACACAGAGGCAATGACTCCTCAAAATCCATTAGAGATAAAGAAGTTGTTGCCTACTGTAATCAAAGCATCCCCCCTCAAATTGTAAAGAAAAAAAAATCTTCTGAATAAAATGAGAAGTCCAGACAATGATCTCATCAAAATGTGATACTTATGAATCCCCTCCACCCCCATGCAAGCTTGTACCTCAACTTTAGGAAGCTGGTGGGTGTGTGCAGAACAGAGCTAGAGAAAAGAAATATAAAATACATTTATTATTCAGGAATTAAAATAGATTGAGAAATTTCCAGTTAAAGTTATTTTTAGAAAGTGCATGCATATTGATATGTGTGTGTGTGTGTGTGTGTGTATAATATAAATTATATGGATGTACGTATATACAAGGACATATTGCCAAAGGAATATTTACCTGTCAGAGATAAGCAATTGACAATGACTCTCTCTTAGACATTTTAATAGGAACCATCACAAGTAAATCAGACAAGTTATTTTGGGTATATTTGTGGTGATTTGGGAGTTTGGCACAATGTCTGAAAAAGATTGCCTGCCCTGAGCCCATCAGACAAGGTGATTCTCACACTAGACAATCTGAGAGCTTCAGTTGTTCTTTTTTATTTATTTTTGTCTCACAAAACCACACCCTTTTCTTACCTAACCCCTCTCTACCTAGGCTGAAAGTGCCAGGGTTCTGCTCCTTCCCCTCCCTCCCACCTCTCTCCCAGTCTTTAAAACCCCAGGGAACCGGTGTGATTTGAACCAGTCTGTGATTTGAATCCCTAGGTTGCTCCAGCAGTGAAACTAGACAGATTAGGAGCTGGGGCACATTTGGCAGAAAAGCAGCTCTTTGCTTTCTTCTTATGCTGCTTCCCCTTCCTCTTTTCCCAAATAGATATGTAAACACATGTATTTTCCTGTTTAAATTGAGCGAATTGGTCCTCTGCCTGTGCCTTGATTTAACTATTGGGCTGAGTCTTGCTCCTCCCTTCCCTACTCGGATAGGAGCCACTAGGATCTGGAGCCTGAGCTTCCAAATTGGAGCTGGCCTCAGGCCAGGTGACCTTTTCTTTGTAAGTTTCTTTCTTAACGGGGGGAGTGGTGGGGGGTGGGATCTGTTGGGTGTTGTGGTGGGGGGAGTGAGGAAGGGAGGGGCTGGAAGAGAGTAAAGGGCTGTTGTTAAACAGTTTCTTACCGTAAGAGGGAGTTCAGACCTAGATCTTTCCAGTTAATCACACAACAAACTTAGCTCATCGCAATAAAAAGCAGCTCAGAGCCGACTGGCTCTTTTAGGCACTGACTGCGAACAGGATTCTTTCACCGGGGCATCTCCTCCAGTGGGACCCACCAGCGCGTCCCGCAGCACCATGTGGGTGACCAAACTTCTGCCAGTCCTGCTGCTGCAGCACGTCCTCCTACATCTCCTTCTGCTTCCCATCGCCATCCCCTATGCAGGTTAGTTTTTTTTTTTCTTATTATAATTATTATTTTAACTCTTGTCTTGCTAGCCTTCCCCTTTTCTTCTAACACACACTCTCTCTATTCCCAGCATCCTGGCTTAACTCAGTGTGTGGTATGGGTTTTCCAAACCTCTCATTATGCTTTCTTTTGACATTCTTTTTCTGTTTGAAAAGCATTTAAAATGATAATTAACATCCCCAGAGCACCCCTTCTTCCCCCTACTCCCACCAACCCAGCTTCATCTCATTTAGCCTAACAGTTGTGAATTATGGGATAAGAACGAAGTACTAAGACTGGCTGAAACTTTGTTGGTTTGGACAAATTAAAAAAGCTGAAGAGTCTGGTCCTAAGAGGGGAGAGGACTGGTCAGTCCAACAGAGACTCAGCTTTTTCCAGAGGACAATTTTCCAAGACAATTCTCTACCCCACATCATCTAGTCAAGATGCAGAGCCAAATTATGACGTTATACAGGTTTTCCTTTAGAGCAGACAAATTAAACTCAGATTATATGCATGTTATAAAAATGAAAGAGAAAGCCTCTCTTCTAAGTTCTCATTCTTTCTGGGCATGGAATGCCTTCCCCCTGAAACTGCAGTGCCTGGGAGGCAAAAACTGTGTGTGACTTAGATCAAAGATGCAGTATTGCTCCTTTCAGGCTCCTACTTTCTTCCTTGGATTTGCAGGTTGCTCAGGAGTTGCTTGGGCATTCAGAGTGCCTGGAAGTTTAGAGATCTCATTTTATGGTGTGGGAAGTTTTCTCTTGTTATCAGGACAAGAGGAAACATCTGTATTTGGTGTATTATCATTGTGGTGACTGGGGTGCCAACAGTAGAAGGCAGTGAACGTCCAGGGTAGGCACAGGGGAATAAAAGACTGGAACGCATGCCCAGATGGCAGACATGGCTTTGTACAATGCAAAACAGAACTGGCTGAATCTCTTGAGATAAGTAAAGTATGGAATTTATCAGACTTCTGATCTCGTTTCTGAGATAATACAATGGTTGAAAACTTCAAGAATTTGCTAAGTGATAAGAAAAATTATTTAGCCTACCTGGCTTTCTTCTATTTGGGGAAGTGGCCCTTTTGGAAAATGAAACTGTTTGGAGCAGGTCAATTTATAGTCATGTAGGTAAGATCTGTGAGGAGGTGAGAAAGAAATTCATGCACATCAAGCAGTTTATCATTCTTGAGATGTGTCATGTTAAAATACATTCATATAAGTCATTACTGGTTTAGGGGATGTTGAGCAAAAGTTGAAATCATGGCTAGTGTTTTTGATGGTTTTCCCTTTAAAAGATTACAATTTGTTGTGCTGAAGTAGAATAAAATTTACCTGAAATCATCTGTGTTAATGCAAGGAGAGCACAGTGTGGAAAACCCAAACAGTAGATTAACCATAGACAATGTCTATTTGTTTTTGGCATGCATTACGAAGTTTTGGCAGGAGATATACATTTGTAATTATATTTCACTTTGGCTAATGTTGAAATGACTGTGTTTCCTGACTATAGGGAGAAAGCAGCCCAAGTGTATGCTGGCAGGCAAGAAGAGGCCAGTTGAGAATTACAGATATATGTTATGAATAATTCCTGAAGTGGATAATGCTAAAATTATACTCAAAAGAGGGCCCACCATTTTTGGGTGGCAAATTTAATTTGATAGTTAAAAAAAAATAAAAAATGGCTTCCACAATGAAAACTGGGTAGTCTTCTTACAGCGTATAAAGCTTGTTCTTTTTTAATGTATTTTAAAATTGAACATGTAGAGTTGTTGTTACTTATTTTTGTTTTCATTGTACTTTTTCATGTATTATATCAAATTAGCACACTGTTAGAAAAGAAGTGGGTACTGTAAGTTCACAGCAATGATGAACAGAATGCATCATGGAGATGCTTTCTTGAAAAGTTTCTTAGGTTCAATATGGTTGATCCAAGTGATCCTTATTGGAGTCATTGGAGATTGAATTACCTTCTCTTCATTTCTACTTACACTGGAAACAAACATCCAATCTTCTGTAACAAAAGAAGCATTAAATGTGTACCTAATGTCCAAGAGTCTTTGGGTAACATAAAGATAAACAAATGGGGAAGGGACCTATATTTTTTAAGCAACTGTTATAGAACAAGTTCTAAAGTATATTTTATTTAGTTCTAATAAGATTGGCATTATTGGATTTATTTTACATGGAAAAATTGAAGTTTAAATACCTTAATTGTCTTAATATCTTCATTAGTTAAGAGACAGAGATCAGATTCCACCAAGTCTATGTGAATGAAATGTGTAATTATTTTTCTTTTACTTATATTGAAGCCAGAAGCAGTAAAATCAAATGAAATGTACTTCTAAAATATCGTTTGGCTAAGACAGGTTAAAAAAAAACCCTCTGTTTAGAAATGCTATTATACTATCATTGAGAGTTCATTCCTAGCTTAGTGAATCAAAGCAGGGTTAGGAGGTATATGGTATCCAAAAGTATGAAAAATGAGTGGTACCCTGGTGAGTACCTATGCTAGGAGGACAAAAGTGGCTAAAAGTGTAGAGGTGAGAAAGTATCACCGTTGCCTCAGAAAGACCTCCACATGGAAAGTCACAGTAGGCATTTGGGAATCTGAGGGGGAGTCTGGCCTGTGACTGGAACAGTGAGATGAGATAGAATGAAAAGCCTACAGGCTACAACATGTGGTCTCTATAGTGAATATTGTGGGCAGCAGGTGAAAGTTTTGCATTGACAAGATGCTTGACTGAAGTCCTACTTCAGTGTGGTTACTTCAGTTGCTATGTGGACAGAGTTGTAGGCAGAAGTGGACAGTGACATCAGAGACTAGGATGGGGTTTCTATATCAATGAAACCCTGAACAAGGAAGGAGATGGAGAGAAATATTAAGGAGGCGTGTCAAGCCCCATTGATCACTTCATTTTATAAATCTCCATGGAAGAGATTATAATATTGCTTCTCAAAAAGCTACATCTGGTTTAAATCTGACCAATCTCCTTTTGTCATCCTTATTTGTGATTTGGTTACCTTTTCTAAAGAAGGGGAGATGATTGTTGATTCGTGACTTCTGAGCCCTGATTCTAACAGTGGAGATGGGAACTTTTATTTGTGATTCTCATCTCCAGCCACAATCCTTTCTTTCCATTAATTCTCATTATACTTTCATCTTAACATCTTGCCACTTCAAACTGTTAATTACTAATCATGGAGGTAGGTTTCTCAGAATATGTGGAGCCAAATTCCTTCTTCTCTTCACACCCTGCAAATCCTTTCCTTGCACGATTTTCCTTTGAAGTCAATGGTTAGTCCATATAGAGGAAAATATATGAGGTACTGAGAGAAATGAGTGTGAAACCCTGGGACCAGAGGGAGAAATGTGTCTTTCTTCAAGCACCTTGATACTTTTGACCCCGCTTTCTGTTTGTAGGTTTTCACTAGCATCCTAATGATTTCAGATCTAAAATAGGGACTTTAGATTCTTCAGGAAATATAGCTTACAGAATATTTTCCCATACTGGGAGAAGTTTTTTTAAAAAAGAGTTATGATTTAAAATACAGGAAAGCATGACAAATTTGCAGTGATCTCTTACCCTTTGATTTCAATTCAATATTTTGTTTATAAACTTCAACTAACAGTCACACACAAAAATAATAGGAAAAAATCTGATCCAAAGATATTTTTGAGTTTCTTCCCAAATGAAGCTTGGCTTTTAACTGTTTTTGGTAAAACAAGCATCAGTTGTTAATACATATGGAAGGCAAAGTTGCAACTATTTTCAGCAAAGAAATTTTATTTTCAGATGCTGTTTTCCAATGACTTATGTTTTGAATTTTCTCTTATTGAATAAGTGATTGATTTTATAGATACGTGGGTTGTCTGATATACAACTAGCTTGAACTTTATATTTTTTGTACTTAGTTACTGACCTAGAGTAAATGACTTATAAGGCAAAGTTTATATGCCAGGAGGAGTCAGTAGTGAGGAGGGAGGCTTGGTATCTGGTTCTGACTGTCCCTGCTGAGCTTTATAGCCCCAGATCAGCTTTTTACTTCTATTTATGATCTAATAAATGAAAATTATAGATTGGTTTGTTTTTCAGAATACTTTTTGATCTTTAGCCATGGAAAACTGACCAGTAAGCAAGAATAGAGTATTTTATGTGATACAGCAGTAAGACCTTTCAATAGGGCAGCTGAGGATCTGTAGAATTAAATAAAACCAAGAAATTCACAGTGACCCCCTTTCTTCAAAATAGTCCTCATTTCTTATGTTCATATTGCATGGTATTAAGAAAGCAAACCAGACCCTTGATCAGGAGTTCTATTTTAAATGATAATTACTAAACTATATTAGGAATTTCATTTTGTCTTAGACTTTTTAAATGTATTTTTAAGCTCTTCTCTTACACTTTGACATGTTTAATAAATACATTATAAATACATTATACATCAGGAAAAAATAGTTTTATATTTTTAGTCAATGGAATTCATTTGCGAAATATATATCGATTTTCCATCTTGGTGAACAGTGTTTTTAGTAGATTTTTCTCCATCAACCAACTAGTATTTATTTCTGGGAAATATTCAACCTTGCAAAGGAAATCAAATTATTATGCTATGAACTATTTCAGATCACCAAAGAAATAGTGATGTAAGATCAAAGGAAGTGAAAAGTCTAAATGGAAAAACTTATCTCCGATTAACATGGTCTGTGACAGAAACCAAACTTTGAAAAAGAATTATGTCTTCTTTGTTTAACAGAATAGCCTTTTATTCTCTGGTGTCAGAAATTAAAGGATAAAATTTCTTTATTTTTTTTTCCTTTTTTGATGCTAGGAGATGCAACTTCAAAAACAAAACTAAAAATTTGCATATGCACATGGTTTTATCAAATTTATAAATTTATTTCCAAATATTTATTTAATGAGTATAGCTTAAATAATTCATTTTCATTCGCTATTAATATATTTTTCATTTTGTAAATTAATTGGTACATTAATGGTTCAGGTAGTTAAATCATTTGGCCAGAATTATCATCTCTCTGCCAATGTTATACAAGGCATTTGGCCCCATTTTCATTAAATAGCATTGATAGATCATTTGGTTGATTGAATATTTATGTTAAAATATCTTTTAACCTATATCTATTGTACCATAGCCCAATAGCCATTCTATCTTAAAGGGCAAAGAAAAGCAAAAAATAAAAATAAAAAGAAGAAAAAGAAAAATGAAAGTATCCTTATAGGAATTACACCAGTGTTTAGGAGATTGTTTTAAAGTTTTACAGAGAACCAAAAATTTAAAATACCTTATGTTTTCTCTATTTATTGTGGGCTTCAGGTTAAGAGAGACTTTAATAAATAGCATCTGCATGTTTAGTAAACCAACTAGAGCCAGTTGTTTCTGGCAAACTCAGGATGTGATGCCATTCTTGGTACCTCACTCTGCTAGCCAGATTTCCAAATTTTCTACACAGAGTATTTCACCATTTTTTTTTTGACACATTTGTACCACATAAAGATCAGGAATACATGTCCTGTTCTACCATCCAAGTTTCTTCTGAATTGATAGCTGTGAACCAAATCTTCAGTGTTTACAAATCATATTTCCGCAGACATTCTTGACAATTCTTAGATAAAGATGGCATGGCGAGTAGTTCAGAGTTGTAATTCTGAAGGCGGGCAGCTGGCTTTTTAATCTGAGATCTTCTAAGTGCGTCAATTAATTTTCCCTGGTTGTTGGTTTCTTTGCTTTGAAAATGAAGGCATCATTACTGCCTTTGTTATAAGGATGTTCAAGAGATTGACAGGCAAAGGGGCCCAATCATGTTCATACCTGTTATATGACAGCTGTAATCTATAAAATATTTTGATCCATATTATAAAGATGATGATCATTATTAGACTTGGGAAAACCAAGAATAAAGCAATACGTTTTTGAACTATTAAGTTACCCATAAGATTAAGACTAGAGGATGTTTTGGTTCTGTTTTTCAGGTTTTTAGTAGGAGGGTTCATGTTATCTTAGGGTTTTATATTTTCATGAAGAAAAATGATATTGCTACATTAAAGGATGAAGTTTTACATACATTTGATTTACAGCATTTGGCTTGATCTCAAGACAAACAGTTCAGTGATAGTAAGAGATAATGCCCTAAAGCACAGAAAACATTTATGTTGTAAATGAGAAGAGAGGGCTAAAATATGAAAAGTATGAAACAATTTCAAAAGCAGATCAGAAGAATTTGTCCACTGTGTTTTTTAGTGAAAAGTTTCTCACTTTGAATTGTCTTACTGATTAACACTCAACTCACAGAAGAACCAATTTTAGAAAGAAAATGGAAAATTTAATTATGAAGCATGGCATGGTATGGTCTTTGCACAGATGCTTGCTTGCATGCTGGTGGGAGAATATAACTTCTTTAGGGTGAACTCCATCCTAATTACTTAACAACTGTTTCCATAGGGTTATTTATTTATTTATTTATTTTAGCATGAACTGTATTCTTATTTTGAAATGCATCCTTCACTTGAAAGAAATGTAGATCCGTGACTCCATATGACAAGTAGTCTTCTCTTGCTCTTAACTATTCCCTAACTCACTCCACCCCCCCAGTCCTGGAGATCTAGTATGTTACTGAATAAAATTGCTATAGGTAATCTTTAAGCACTTGTTTTTCTATATAAGCCTTACAAGGATTTCTCCTATATTTATTTTTTATTTTTTGTATTAATAGAGGGACAGAAGAAAAGAAGAAATACACTCCATGAATTCAAAAAGTCAGCTAAGACAACTCTAATCAAAGAAGACCCATTACTGAAGATTAAAACCAAAAAAATGAATACTCCAGACCAATGTGCCAATAGATGTATTAGGAATAAAGGACTTCCATTCACTTGCAAGTAAGTTTTTGAATTTCCTTCTTAAGATACTTCCCCAAATATTGTGTACACATAAATGTATATACATTGTAACTGTGTTTTACTTTTTTTTCTCTCTCTTTTTTTTGTATTCAAAATATGTACTTTGCCCATTAAACTAAATTGAATTCTAGATTTACCTCATTATAATAGAAGACGTATCTTTCAGTTGAGGGAGGTATGGCTTGAGTGAAAGAGTACAAAAAACACCTTCTAAAATCCAGTGTCCTTGATTTTTTATTTTTTTTCTTTTGTTTTCTCATCTTATGCACAATCTAACTAAAATCAAATTAAATTGACTTTTATCTCTCCAACATTTAAAAAATATTCTATTAAGAATAAACCATTTCTTTTCCCTTGCAAAAGAAGTGAAGAAAATTGGGCAACAGCCAAAATTTACTGCAACTTATACAGTTGTCTTCAGGGATTTAAATAAAAGGTGTTGAGTGAGTTAGATAAAAAACTAGAGGGATTGGTGTCAGCAGCAGAGCCTGTTTAAAAGAAGTTAGGGGATAGTGATGATGAAGTCTCACATGAACAATGATTGAGCATTTCAAGGAGGCTGGAGGGGACTGAACTAGACAGTTTCTTATCTTTTACCAGTCTCCATGTGACCTCATAGGGAAGAATTCTTACTGTTTTGCCAGTGATCCCAGTGGATAAGACATAGCTTGGGGCCAGAATGGTGATGATTTCATCTCAATAGTCTTCCAAACTGCCAGGAGGAGGTGTATTTCCTTATTCTTCTTTGTAAAAATTCTCTCTTTTCATTTATTTCTCTTCTTTCATTCCCAATTTTATCTCCTTTTAAAAACAGGATTGTGTGTAAAATTCTGAAATTTTTAACCCTAGCTTATTACATTTGAATAGTGACACCGAATGTGTGAACACAGGGTTTAGCAATATGTCATGACAAGAAGTACTACTTTTATCTTGTCAGTCTTCGAGGAATGAACATTATAGACCTGCAGGCATAGGGCATTGTTTCAATCAGCTTTTTCCATACTGTGACCAAAAAAATGTGTCAAGAACAACAGAGAGGAGGGAAAGTTTATTTTGGCTCATGGTTTCAGAGTTGATCAGTCCATGGTTGGCCAACTCCATAACTCTGGACCCAAGGTGAGGCAAAACATATTGGGGGAAGAGCATGGTGGAGGAAAGCAGTTCAAGACACGGCAACACGGAAGGAAACAGAATGGGGGAGGATGGGGGAGGGAGCTCACTGCTTACCAGGGGCAAAATATAAACCCCAAGGGCATAATCTAAATGACCTATCTCTTCCAGCCATACATTACTTGCCTAGAGTTATAGCCCAGTTAATCCAGATCAGTGGATTAATCTCCCTTCTTGCATTGTCTCACACATGATCTTCAGGGGAAGGCCTCATATCTAAACCAAAACATGGCCAAAGAAGGTCTTCAACAGATTTAGACAGAAGAAGGACTATCTCTTTTCTTTTTCTATAGCCAAGCTATTACTTTCAGGGAAATATTTCCTGGCAAAGGGAGTGAGAATTGACTTTGCTTGTATGATTATTTTGCTACAATTAACACAATTATTTAATTCTGTTTCATTCCCCGTCTTTTATATAAAGCCTTGAGACTGTTAGAAATAAATTAGGAAAAATTACTTTCAGTCAACATCTCAGCTCTGTAGATTTATCTAGATGTTCTTTTGGCAATTGAATAGGTTGGCATTGTATTTTCTTCCTCAGGGTTCGAAAAGGATAACTGTATTTCATGGTTGATTTTTAACTATAAATCTGAAAACATATTCTCCTTGGTCTAAAAGTAACAAAAGTATCGCTAACACTGAATATTCACATTCATCATTCTTACTTTGTTTTATTTAGTAGAGGCTAAGATGATTTTGCTGCTTTGAAAATGTCACGTTGGCCTTATTAATAAATACTCTAATATCTCATTTATATAAAGTTTGAGATTTTCTTATCAAATTCTTGTTGAGTTATATTTTATATTCAAATATATGTTGACCTATGCAGAAAACCACATGTAATATTGCATACGTACAAACAAGGTTCTTCTGCCCATTAATGGTAAAATTTTCACATGTCACTAAATACAGCAGTTATTTAGAATTGAAAGGACATATTGAAATTTGGTTCTTTTTAAAATTTATTCTTTAGTTGGACACAATATATTTATTTATTTATTTTTATATGGTGCTGAGGATCGAACCTAGGGCCTCACACATGCTAGGCGAGCACTCTACTGCTGAGCCACAACCCCAGCCCATTGGTTCTTAATGAATCAAAAAAATCCTGTTTCCAGAGTTGTCATAGGACTAAAAAGTGATGAAAACCACACTACTTGGAAAACATCAAGAAAGTTGTGTAAAGTGAGGCAGAGGTATAGAACATTCTCAAACACTATTACCTCTTGAGCAGGAATCAACAGTGTTGATGTTATAGGAACTGCGTTCCTCTTTGCTAGGTAGAAAGATGACAGAATGCCTGGTTCTAAGCTCTCCAGAAAATGGCTCTCCAAATTCATGAACTGACTTAAGAAAACAGGAGTCTTTTTTCTTCTAGCCATGACTGCCTGGTAATGAAGTTGCCCTCCAGACATAAAACGACTAGAAAATAGAAAAAAGTCATTTTTTAAAACAATATGGTAATCTAAATAAAGCTCAGATTAAAAACTCTTAAAGTCATATTTGAAAGAAAATACAACCATGTAATTGACAGTCTCAAACACTCCATATGTATGTGTAAAACAACGTTTTAAAATGCTATTCTTAGAGAATATATTGTTATAACGGAATGAGAGAAAGGTTTAATGAGATTAGCAACTGAAAACTCTGAACTCTGTACCAATACTTTTCATTCATTAATTCCTCCTTCCTTCCTTCCTTCCTTCCTTTCTTTTTCTTTTTGGTTCCTTTTAAATATACATTACTGTAGAGTGTATTTTGACATATTATACATACACAGAGTATAACTTATTCTAATTAGGATCCCAGCATTTACCCACTTTTCTAATAAAAAATACTTTTTTTTTTAGCAATTTTGGGGGTATTTATCATTTTGTTTTAGATAAAAATTTTATGAACCAGAACAGCAAAATCTAGTATGATTCTTAGCTATGGTTATGTAGGAGTGACACGTTTTAGCAATTTTCCTTAAGATGATACATCAAAAGCATATTCTCTAACACTTACATTTTTTTTATTAAAATGCCTATGCAAGAAAACTTATTTAGGAAATAGTGATTTGAGCAAACAAAATTATCCTCATAGCAAGATTTTTATAGCCTTCAATAATCTCTAGTATATCATGACTCACCAAGAAGGGATATTATATGTAAAAAATTTTAAACATTTGATTTCAGAACATTCTTTCCTAGGAGAATCTCCAGAAGTGGTCATTTGTCTAATGCACCTTAGGAAATACATTTAAAAATCTATTTAGTACAATTACAAACTTTGGAACATCATTCTGATATCTCAAATAATTTGTATGTAACTGCAAATAAAATCTAACCTGGTGGGTATTTAATAAAAAGTCTTCACAGATAACCAGGTAGTTGTGTTACATATTGACATTGCTGGTTGAAGCTCTTATTTTTCTACAAGTAATTTGGAATAACATGAGAACATTGCAAATAGCATTTGATTTGATATAAAATGCATACCTACAAAACATTTTTTTTCCTCATCTGGCATCAAAATGGTCAGTTTGAAATTACTTATGATTTTATTATGAGTATACAGTAATGCCTCTGTTTTTATATATTGTCCTCCTTGGTAAACCATATGCTGTTCTTTCAAAATTGTATAAATAGTAGTATTCCTTCTTTTCATTCAGATATTTTTTTTTCAGGGCTTTTGTTTTTGATAAAACAAGGAAACGATGCCTCTGGTTGCCTTTCAATAGCATGTCAAGTGGAGTAAAAAAAGAGTTCGGCCATGAGTTTGACCTCTATGAAAACAAAGGTAACTGACATTTTCCTAAATATTTCATAATGAAATAAAATATGAAATAACACATCTGTCACTTCCTGCCTCCCTGCTTTTCCCCACTGATGTTTCCATTATATGATAATATGTTATTGCAGTTAATTCATCCATTAAGCCTGATGAAAGGAGTACCCTATTTTTAGAATATTTCCCCAATTTTCTATAAACTAGATGTCCTCCTTCCTCTTTGGCGTTTTTGAAGGGGCATCTCTTAGAACTGGTATTCTTCCTATTCTCCTATTTTAGAAAGTATCTCCTTATCTTATTAGATTAAGTACCCTGTATTGTGTTGAATTTTTAGCTTATAGACTTTTAATTTTAAGAACTTTGGATATCTAATCTATTATAGTGAATTGATAAGAAATAAAATATGGAGATTCTGGACAAATAAATTGGATCTATACCTAATCATATAGTTTAAAAAAAATTTTAAAGAGGGTATAATTAATATGTACCAATAAAAATGGTTTAAAGTGTTTTTCTATTTTTTTAAGTTGTAGATGGATACAATATCTTTATTTTATTTATTTAGATATGGTGCTGAGGATTGAACCCAGTGCCTCATAATTCCGAGGCAAGGGCTCTGCCAATAAGCCACAATCTCAGCCAGGTTTAAAACATTTTTTAAAAGGGATTTAGACTGTATTATTTGTTAATTTCTCTCTTCTGGTGGTCTGATATTGAACTCACAAAATATTTACATTGTTCAAAAGCAGAATTATGTAAATTAAATCATAAAATATTAAATAAATATCAATTTACAAATCAAATCTCCCATCATAGAAAACAACAATTATGGATTATACACATGAAAATAACTTTTATTTTAAAATTAGTGTTTTCAAAAAAACATGATGTGTCCTATTAAATTTGGTTATTTGATACTATATATAGATTTTTCGTGTTGATGGGTTAATGTTTAACTAAAATTAAAAGGAAATTGATGGTAGAAAATAAGGTAATCTTTCTACATATTCTAATAATTCTGCAAATCCACAAACAACTCATAATCTAACCTAAGAGCATTCTAATTCATTCTTTCTTTTAGTTTGTTAACAGCTATAGTACTATTATTTGATAGAAATATGCAGCTTCTTAAAATTCAGCTTTCTTGTAATTTAGCAGCTTAAATATTGGAGAAAATATGAAAAATAGTAATCAAACTAATATAATTATCATATATATATCACACAATTTTACCTAGTTAAAAAAAGAAATTAATTTTGTTATCTTAAACTTCTGAATTCAAAACAGAGTTTAAGAATCAATTTTTATTTTTAATATTTTCTTTAGACTATGCACATGAGCAAATCACAATGGCCTGGCTACTTGAGAATATAGACTATTATTCTGTGTTATCTCTGTGGTTATCTATGTTTAATATACTCACAAAATTAAAGCTTCTCAATAGTCTTCCTGTTTGTTTTAGATTATTCTGAAATATGTTATTTTGAAAATAGTAGAAGCTTTAGGAAAAACATGTCTGTGTTATTTGAAATAGTTGAACAGAGTTAATTTCTTACAGATTTAAATGGAATTTTATTTTTTTTCTTTAATAAATACAGCATACAAAAACCCACACAATATTAATAAGGTTAAAAAAAAAGACACATTTTTACAACATTTTCTTTTGCTTCTTCAATAGACTACATTAGGAACTGCATCATTGGTAAAGGAGGCAGCTACAAGGGAACAGTGTCTATCACCAAGAGTGGCATCAAGTGCCAGCCCTGGAATTCCATGATACCCCACGAACACAGGTAAGAACAGCATGAAGAAAAGAGGATGTGGCCTCTGTCTTTTGCCTATTAACAATCTCACATTAGTCCATGTGAATGATTTTACAGTTCTATGAAAACTTGGTCAACATTGCTGAATTGTAAGAAATCAAGGCTTATGACTGATATTTACCAAAAGAATAACAAAGTTATATTAAAATGTGGCCTGCATTTTCTTACTTTAATGCTTAAATTTATTAATCTTGATGTTTGTGAACAAATAGTGAAAATATACGTTATGAGGAAAAAAGATTTTTCCTCTTTTTGCCTTTGAGAAAACACTATGTAGCTAAAGGGTTGATAGTGATAAATCAAAGTGTATCAGACTCGGACCTTATGTAGGCTAAGGGTACTTTAACGTTGGTGGATTCCAACTTTGCACATTAAAATCACCTATTGCAAGCCCTTGAAGAATCTTACCGTGTGGAGAAACATAGCAGTTAAATCAATCCCTGGGGGGAATGGGATACCAGTGTGTTTTTGGCAGCTCCCCAGATGATTCCAAAGCACAACCAAAGCTGAGAAGCACAGCTAATAACTCATGCCTCAGAATTACTCCCTTCACTATTGTCTAAAAAAGGATAAAGAAAATTGGAAATTAAATGTCTACACTGAAGAGAATTGTGTTTATTATAATTGATGAGTACTATTTAAAGACTGGTAAACATAATATTCATAGGCTCATTAGATTTAATCATTGTGGAGGAAAAAATATATGTATTTAATACCTACCAGAGAACTAAATATAGACATGGTTTTACAAATGTATTTCACAAATAATTTTAACTGGAAATGAAGTTGTTTTGAAACAACTCTCCTCTGGTTAGTAAATACATTGGATGATTCAGTTTCCAGTGGCAAGTGCCTTGCTGAGCAGTTTACTGGTGTATCTCACACAGTCATGCAAACATTGTAGTGGGTTTTAGTTCTATTTAATATACATGGTGACACTGTAGCATAAAGAACCTTAGTGTATTTCTGTAAATAGTAAATAGTATAGTGATAAGCCCAATCAGTATCACTATGTAACCTGTGCTTGTAACAACTCTAGGGCACAAAATACTTGGCTTATCAGTAGGACACAGTCTGTGACACATTGTTGCAATACTAATGATGACTTGGCCTTGATGGATACACTTTTGATTTTATTCTGCTTTTTATTAGCATACGTTTATGATATGGTTGATTTTGCTTTAGTAAACAGAGATTAGTTATTTGTCCCACATATAAAGAAAGAGTTCTTTCTCAATAGGACAAAACCCTGATCTTGCCTAGTTTACACCACCTAGTTCAGTGTCCAAGCTGAACCAGTTGACAGTATTTTAATAATAGAACATCCAAATACAATTTTATTTTATTTTATTTTTTGGTGCTGGTGATTGAACCCAGGGCCTTGGGCAGGCAAGGCAAGCACTCTACCAACTGAGCTATATCCCCAGCCCCATTTTAATAATAGAAAACTATTTTTTCAAGTTAGTTTGTAACAGTTACATGGAAATATCTTGGAAACTATCTTTATGTTACAAAATGAGCAGTATAATTGACTTTTTCTTAAGGATCTGCATAATGAAGAAGACATTTTATTTAAATAGGTAGATCAAAGTGTTTCACAAACACAGAAATAGCATTTGAAATCAATCCTACCTTAGTCCAAGAGAGTGCATTGAACTGACATAGCAGAGGTCTTATTTCAATCCAAATTCTCTATGATTGTGATTCTTTGCTAGAGGAGTAAATGCGAAATGTATCTCTCTGGGAACTGGCTTCAAGTCTAATCAGCTATTTACCAAAGAACATTTCCTTGTGGTATAGAAGTTTATGGCTGAGGGGATATTGTATTATTAATCAAATTATTTTTGTATCCAATGGGAGCAACATTTAATTTTAATCAATTAGCAGCTTATGGAAAAAGAACTATGTTTGTGTCTGAAGGAGTGATTTACTGTTGACTCCCTAATTGAAATATTTTACAAGTGGCTTAATGAAAAGATGATGATAGATGATGAAATTAGTATAGAAGCTTAACCAGAAAATCAGGTGACCTGATATCTACATCTATATCCTTCATTAACCATCCAGCATTCATTAAGGAAGCAGATGATGGAATTGATAAAGTTTCCTCTGAGCATAGTTTATATTAAAGAAAAGAAAGGGAGGCTAGCACCCAGAAGACCTAGTATATATTTCAAAATATATTTGGATATAACCCAAATTCAAATATTTCTTCTCTCCTAAAGCCTTGCTAACAGCAAGGACAGAGTACTAAAAATAGTACGTGTATGACGAAAAGCTTATTACAAAGCCTACAGACCGGCACAGACCTTGTGTGAAATAGGCTTTTGTAAATATTTGTCACAAGAACACTCACAGGTGAAAAGGCAGGGCCAGCCTTCATCCCTTGACCATTTATGGGATGCTGAGGAAAGTCAGGCTAACCGTCTTGGGACACAAAAGAAAACCAGTTTGGGTAAAAGGTCAAATATACCAAAGAATGAAGAAAAGAGATGCCCCACACTGTTTTTTAACCTCAATGTTCTAAAGAGGCATCTGATATGGATTGATTCAGAATTGTGGCAAGAAGCCCAACTTTTCACTTTATGAAGTCTTTTGGGAAAACTTTATTCAAATTTTGACCATATCTTGTTTTAATTTCTACTTTATCTATCTCTCTTCCTTTCTTCTTTTTTTTCCCTCCATTAAATTATTGATTGACACATTCACTACTTAATAACTTCTCTTTGGCTTTGCAAATCCACTAGAAAGATGTATATGTATTTCTCTCTCTCTCTCTCTCTCTCTCTCTCTCTCTCTCTCTCTGTGTGTGTGTGTGTGTGTGCGTGCATGCATGGATTTAAAAATTCTCTTTAAGACTGTGGATATTGAATACGTGTGTATTGAATGTGTGCTAAAGCCACTAAACTTAATTTTAAAAGGACAGAAAAATGCAACATATAGTAATTTTGCTCGTCCCATTTATCCTTTAAATGAAGAAATTAAAACAATAGATAAATTGTTTAAGGACCATGTCATACACTAGTCAGGTGAAATATATGAGGCAACAATATGGTTTTGTGATATAACTACTTATTCTTACCACTCTACTTTTTATATATTATAGAGTTTTGGTAGAATTTTCATAAGTAAGTTTGACTTCATGAATATAAGAAAGCAAAAGTCAGTTTTGATTGTCAAAAAATGAGTATTATATAAATTTTCTATGACAATTTGAGGATAGGCCAAAAAAATGAAAGAAAATAATTTCAGGGTGTCACAAACAAGAAAAGATAGACTAAAAAATATTCTGGAATGATGGAGCTAAGACAATAAAAAAAGGTTTTTTTTAAATTAATAACTGTTAGAAACCACTGTGAAATTATGATGAGCTTTAATTATGACCTAATGTTTTATTTTTATTTTTGCACACTTACAATGTTAGTGAAGTAAGGCTATAAACTATCTAAAGACACTTTGGTGTTGCATAGTGTTTATAATATTTAATTTGGTTCATTGAAAATGTTGACTCAATGATAAGTCTCTTAGAATAGGCTATTTCTTTTTGAGCACTAATTTATATTTTCAGAGGACTTGACTCTGGTGTATGTACATTCATGTCTAAATAAAAGAATTTTATTGCAAAACATCGCTTGGTACCTGACCTAGGCCTGCATACATTCTGTGTCATAACATTAAAAAATGCTTTTTTTCTTTTTGATTGACATATAATGTCTGTGTGTTTATGAGATGAAACATGATGATGCATGTATATATTGGCTAATAACCAGCCAAAGGTAATTAGCATATCCATTTCATAATTAGAACTTTCACTGAGTAGGGAACACATTTGAATCATATTTATTGAGAGATTGAAATCCTTGGACTTTAAGTACATGTAGAATTCTGAGATTCTGAGATCAGCAAAGCAGACATATATTTTCTTTAGCAAATACACAATAGAAAGGTGAAAATGAGAGATGATTTTCAAAAAAAGCTTTTTACTGGTATAATCTACAGATGTATATTCCTTTATTAATGATTTTTCTGTGCAGCCTAGCAGACAAATGTATCATCATTGAGTCCAATTCCATGAGTAATACAAAAAGAATATATAGGCTTTGGCCTGTTCTGATGTGTTGGAATACTTTATGCTGGTAACAAAACTATCACAAAGGCACTAGAAATTTTAGGTGAAGGTAATGTACTGAAGTTACAGCACCCAATGGCTTACTATTAGAAGTTATATCTGGGAACAACAAGTCCCAGTTATAATCAATACTATAAAATTTTTTGAAGAGAATAAGCAATTGTGTTCTTTATTATGACATCATAGTGACTACAAGGTTGAATGTGCTTAATCATAGGCTGCATTTCTCAACTATCAATTACTCCATCATCCTTTGAACATCTTAAAACAACCACATAAAGTTATAGGATATGTTTGTACTCAGTGTGTATATAGTAAAACTAACAGGCTGGGAGAGGTTGCCTTTCTTGCTGGGTGTCACAGTTAGTAAGAGAAAGAGCTGACATTAGAGCCCAGATTGGATTCAGTTTTGTATTCTTTGTTCATGTTATTTCATCAATCTGTTTCTCAATTGTATAGAAGGGGGCGCTAGTCCTCAAAAGAAAAGCAGTGATCAGACAGCTAAGGACCTTGCATAAGCAGGGTAATGGTGAGATGTCGAAGTTGATTGCAGTGATTTCCCAGTTCTCTCTTTAGTGGCCTTGCCCAAGCACTTGCTGTCTTCCATTGGAGCTTTGGAATTGTATTTTTATGATACACCAATTACATGCTTGAGTATTTGCAGTTTAGAAAATCCAGATACTAATAATTCTTGATGTTGAATATGGAAGTTCGGTAAGGTAAACTTTAATAAAATTCAAGTATTTTATGAATATATGGAAATGACAGAATTTAAGATATATGAAAGTATACATAAGAGACTTAAGGGTTTCTTTACTTTCAGAAAAATCTTACTATTAATTCATAAAATTAATAGGCCAAACATAAAGTTGCATGCTCTTATACTGTAATGATTATCATTTTAAAACTAGCTTTTTGCCTTCGAGCTATCGGGGTAAAGACCTACAGGAAAACTACTGTCGAAATCCTCGAGGGGAAGAAGGGGGACCATGGTGTTTCACAAGCAATCCAGAGGTACGCTACGAAGTCTGTGACATTCCTCAGTGTTCAGAAGGTAAATGAACCTGAATGCCGTGTGGGGACTCTATTCCCCTGTGTAGAACTGTAACTCACATTAAAGCTTAATAGGAGCAAATCAATTACAAATAAACATCTTGTTCATTCAAATGCAACCATAGATAATTATTTGAGCATTCTTACACAATGTTTTACAATCTGATGATTACCAGATTACTGCACAATAATGGAGCAAGCTATCCACTTGAATTTAAATGTCAGCCTGAGATATCCCTTTGGGGAAAAGTTAAAAGTGGGCTTACTTACCTGCTGTCTTAAGCTCACCTACCTCCAACTCTGCTTTCATGGATCACCTGAAAGGAGCTGAATG
Source organism: Marmota monax (assembly GCF_021218885.2). NCBI lineage: Eukaryota > Metazoa > Chordata > Mammalia > Rodentia > Sciuridae > Marmota > Marmota monax. Next base: position 3,182,815 of record NW_026694038.1, read on the forward strand.
AAATTAGCTCTTTAGCAGTAATGGTAGGTCTGTTCATCCAGCACGTGCTTCTGTCTAGATTTGGTCAAAGCTGCTCTGATGTGGTATGTCCAAGGTCTGTGTACCCAGAAGAGAATATAACAGGGGCTCAGTGGAATGGAAGTTTGAAACCCTTGTGTACATTTCATTTAATGAAAATGTGACTAGAACCAAATTGGACACAGACTGGGACTGAGTGCCACTCAGAATAGTATCTGAAGAGATGGAAGCAGTGGGCCCCAAATTTTCTTGAAGTCAGGTACCCTAAACCCATGTCTATATATTTTTTAACCAAATTCTCACAGCATAAAGAGTACTATTTTTACAATTTCAGTGGAAAATTGAGTGACTGACAAGATGGAATAATAACCATTTCAGCATTGTATGTGGTTTCAGTCTTCTTAGTCATTTGGCTACCGAATAGCTGGGTTTTTCAACTCTGTCAAAAATCTATAATTCTCCAAATCCAAATGAGATATGGATAAATTATTTTAAAAGTTCATTAGGATTTTGAAGTCCTAGGGGAGGGGAAGGGACTGCTGGAATACTGACCAATTTTTATAATAAGATATTTTACCTGTTTATTAACCAAATATTTTTTTGAAAATATATCCTCCATGAGTATCCTTTTATATTAGGTTTATATATATCAAATAACAAGTAAAGGACATTGTTAGCTAATTGTCACAGAGAAGGCAAATGTGTTTTTTGTTATTAGTTAATTTATAATCCTTGACTTCATGTGGTGGAGCCAGTTTCATCTGTTTGTAAATTCTTACTTTTTATTCCATGTCATATTCTGTTCTATATAACTTCTTCATTGTTTTCTTTTCTTTTAAAAATAATAAACTTATCTGTGATAACATTATGAACAAGTCTGTTTTGTATGAATAAGTTGTAATTAATATTTGTCTTAAATTTGCACATGGAAGAAAAAAAAATCCTGTTTTAGGGGAATCTCCACTATCACAGAGATTGAAAAATCATTGGCAAGGAGTTTTGTTTATTTATCTAAATTTTTTTTGACCTGTTAAAGTGTTTTCAAAGGTAGGTCATTTGATCAAATTTTATACAGTTTAGCATGTATGTTACCTGCCTAGTCCTGTGGGAATGAGATTTTCAACCCCTGGTTGATAAGAAAAACCTTTATCAGAATACACTGATATAGATCTTGATGAATAGGCGATGGAGAATAAAAGTGTTATAAAATAAGTAATTTTTAAACTCCTATTTTCAGTTATCCTTATTAGAATGTAATTCTGTAATATCCTTTAATAATTTGAGGTCATCCAACCTTCCCAGAAAGGGCATTGCTCGTCTGTATTAAAGGTCCATGACATTTTCAGTCACCCCGGTATGCTCTTTCTGGAAACAATTAGAGGTCTGACAATGGAATAGCCTTCTTTCAGGGGAAATGAAGGCTATTCACCTGCCCTGTAGGCTAAACATATTTCAGGGAATGTGAACTGAATCAGATATAAAATTCAAGCTTAAATTAAGCAATGTGTTAGTAGTATTTTAATGAAGAGGATTCAAAATAAGCAGCATTGTCAATACCAAGAGAAAAAGAGCTATTTATAAAATGATTAAAAAAAATAGAAAAAAGAATGCAGATGTGATGTAAACATCTACTAAATACATATATGATGGAGAAATCTCACAATCTGAAATGCTTAAATAGTATAATGGGTGGTCCATTTCTATCTATGGATATTAACTTATTAACTGGCAAGTATTAAAGGTTATGAATTAGGTAGTAATCCTCATTTTCTATATTTAAAATTACAGAGGAAAAAAATGGTAGTTAAACTTTTGGACTATTAAAAATATATAGAAGAGTATGTATATTTAGATTTTTTTTTGTAATTATATTAAACTCTTGATTGAGTGATTGTATGAAATTTGGCCAGAATTTTGGTTCATAAAATAAATATATGATATCTTGTTTGATATTATTTTCATACAATTTAAAACTTTGAAATGTATTAATCACTCAAAAATAACTTCTTTTTTTCACATTTAGCATCTCTCAGAAAGAAGGAGTAAGTTCAAAGGATCTATTGTATAACATGGTTACTAGGGTTAATAATAATGTGTCATATTCTTGAAAAACAGAGATTGAGTGTTAAATGTTCTTAGCACAAAAGCAATAACTGAGCTAAAACATATGTTAATTAATTGCTTTTAGTCCATCTAAAATGTATATATGCTTTAAAACATCATAAGTGATAAAATATATACATATATACATATATATAATTTTATATGCCAACATAAGAAAAAGAAAACATTACACAATTATGTAAAGAAAATACTACCAATAAATGCATAATTTAAAAGTATAGAAGGTTGAGGTACACAAAATTCCATTTATTGTTTTAGTACTTGGGATTTAAAATGCTCATCAGTCACTGGAACAAATGTCATGTTTAGTGATTGTCATGTACTCAATTAAGTATATTTTAAATAAATCATAATCATTATTTTTAAAATACCTTAAAATCCCAAACAACACTAACATAACTTTATGTGTATAATTTCATATTCCATGTGGAAAAAACCTTAAGAAATAGACTTAAATAAAACAATTTTCTGTAAGTGTGAATTTGTGAAACTATTCATATTTTAATCATTCAGTTTTGCTGAAGAAATTGCATGTATGGATTTTTCTGAGGGAGTACATTTACTGGAATAAAATAAACAGTGACTCAAAATAGATTCAGATACTTTGAATAATTGTTTTACTCTACAAACTCACAACATATGAGGTTTTATGATTGAGAAAAACAGTACACAATTTTTTATTGGGTTGGTATGATGATAAAGATGTTAAATTAATCCTGATTATATTACAATTTATGTGTAGTTTTTATAGTTTTCTACTATTATTTAGGTCAGAACAATTCTTAGACTATTGAACTGAAGAATAGTTTATGTGACATAGGATAGTACTTTGCTTTTATCTTTATTTTTTAAAGGGAAGAACTTTCTGGAATGATTAAATAATGAACTGGCAGTGACAGACAGTGTCCAAGGACAATCCTCAAACCCCTTGCACCATTGCATAATTCATACTTTCACCTGTTTGCTTGGGTATGTGGACTTGGTTTCCACCTATACTGTTTTGATTGTGAGCTGTAAAAACTTATAAGATTCTTAGAATTTGCAAAGGTTGAAAACTAAGTTCAGAATTTTGGCCTTCTTGAGGTAATTTTTTTTTATTAACCTGAGAGTTTAATTCAATAGTAAAAAAGGCAAACTTTCTGGTTACTTACCTAGTATAAGTTGACCAATCTACTTGCTCTCCCATGGCCTTTTTTTCTCTATCCTCCAATAGGTGAGAATTCAACAGGAGGGTAACCTACTCTTCTAAAGAATAAGGCAGAAGCTAATGGAGATAATTTTGAATAAGGGAAGAATATTGACTTCCTAAAATTATCAGTTTATCTTAAAATATGGCCAGTTAGACTTTTTCAGAAACGTGTAAAAGTATATAGAACAAAATGAAAATTGGGACAATGGAAAGAATTGTAGACTGTGTGGGTCAGAAGACCTGTGTTCCAGACACAGGGTTGACATTTTCTATTTTAGGTAAGTCTCTTAAAATTTGTGTGAGTTGTATTTTCTTCATTGTAGCAATCAAAGGATATCTTACATGTTAGCAGTATATAATAAGTAATCAAAATGATGCATATTTTAGCATCTCAGTTCTATCATAGGACACATTTAATTGCTACTCTTACAACTTTCATTGCCTTCCAAAATCTAATTATTTTTGCTAACTTGTATTTATTATTTTTTATCTCATTGGGCCAATAACCACAGCCACAACTCTCTGTTCACTTTATTACAAACAGAACATACTAGTTCATGTTTTCATACCATTTTATTGCAATTTTTCCTTTATTCCTTATCCAGCCTCATCTATCTTTCAAGATCCAAGTAAAATTCAGTCTCTCCTAAAAATCCAATGCCACCAAACACTTAGAACTTTAGAAGAGATCACAGTATCTACAAAATTGCTACTTAAAATGAGAGTCCAAGTACCAGCAGCAATAGCATCCCCTGATAGCTTATTATTAATGCCCAATCCAGAATCACTGAGTTAGAGTTTGCTTTTTAACAAGATTTGAAGGAGATTTTTATGCACATTAATGTTTGGAGAAGAATTGACCTAACACACTCATTCTAGAAAATAGTCATCTTATGGAATCATCTGTTTAATTTGTGTAGCTATCGTTTCCTAAGACCAATAAAATTCAACAACTCTGAGAAGAGTGTTTTATAATAATGTTCATAGTATTGTTTCCCAGAAAATAACTCTATTGTCTCTCATTAGAAGGATATATACCATTACAAAATGCATTTGCTGAAGGAAATATAATAAATATATTCTGATTCCTGAGTATTATTGAAGAGTAGAAATTAGACATTTGGATGCTTACTTTTATGAATGACCATAGCTATCCTACTTTTTAAATTCAGTACAAAGGAGCAAACAACAATGATAAATGCTGCATCCTTTTCATTGAAGATATCAAATCATGAATTCTTTTTTTTAAAGGGGCACCAAATAAATCTACACTCCATTCAAATGAAAAGCTGAAATGTGATGATGTATAAACTATTCTGAGCATTTCAATGAGGAATTGACTTTGGCTAACCTGAGCATCCTTATCAATATGTTCTTGAACCCCTCTGATTTACTTATTGAGTGTATTCTGGGGAATCACAGTATCAAATGAGGGGAAGCTGAATAGATCCCTTGTCTTAGTTTGTGAATTAACCTGCATGAAAAGAAGTAGATGGATCAAGTCAATAGATAGATCATGTGTTTCAGAAAGTTAATAGTTAATGTCCTGCTATGTTGTAAAAATGAGAGGTTCAAAAGTGATGATTCTAATATTATATTCCAAATTACTACCAATATCCATTAGTCTAGATTCCAGTGGATAAAACTAAACATTGATATCTTTCCCTACTTCAGCTAAAGTTAGATGATCAGTAATCACAAGATACAAATGATGTGTCTGGGGAAATTTGCCGGATTCGTAGGAGAGCCAAGCAATGATTTATTTTACAGGATGCATGCCTTGCTACAAATCAACCTTCTGTTTGTGAAGTCTCATTTTCAGCTAGTTGACGTGATTCAGAGTTTTCATTGTGACCTAAGAGACCAGCCAGAAGAGAACAATTAATTAACCTCACAAAATCATCAGTAAGATCCTGCATAATTAGATCAGCTTATACATTTTAAAAAGAGTGGGTACAAGGAGTTCAATAGCAGGTCATTTTCTATCCTGTGCTGGATAAGAATGTGAGCTTGCCCAGCCAACACAACATGGATGTTCACTAACAGAAAAGATCTGTGACTTCTTTCTTTCTTTCTCTTTCTTTGTTCTTTCTAATCTGTGTCCTTTGAATTGCACCCAATTTCTGTCTGCAACTGGTTCCTTAAATACATTGGTTCCTGATTATTGAATTAACCATAAGAAAATACCATGTACTCATTTTGAATGGTGCAATTACTATATGTGTATTTGGAGGGTGAGTTGAGAGAGGAACACTATTGTGCTAAAAATAGAGACACCAAGATCCTTGCATTTTAGACCAAAAAGAGAAAAATTTCCAATTTTCCATCTTATATTTTTGGTCTCTTTGTATTGACATACAGTTGGACAGTTACTGAAAAATTTTACAGTTAGCATCCTGGCCATCAGGTGAATCTGTATGAGACTAACATACTTAAACTATATAATGAGTTCCATAGCATGTATTTTATGCCACTATTTATGGACATTAGTCCCCAATTTAAAATTAGGGTGGTTTGTAGGGTTGTCTAAAAATTTGTTTGCTGAGAAATTGATTTGCTGTTCTTTAAATGAAATAGTGGTGTTCTTGAGTTTGCTGTCAGAAACAATTAACATGCCATACTTTAATTTTATTAGTTGAATGCATGACCTGCAATGGGGAAAGCTATCGAGGTCCCATGGATCATACAGAATCAGGCAAGATTTGTCAGCGCTGGGATCATCAGACACCACACCGACACAAATTCTTGCCCGAAAGGTAAAATACCAATGAACCTTGCTTCCCATGAATCTCTGTATAAACTGTTATTTGTTCCATTATAAGCTTCCATGAAAAGTCTTTGTATGATGTTTTAATGATGGGGCTTGAACATTGTTCAGAACTCCCCTGAATATATGGCCTTTTTCTGAAAGTGTTGTTGAAGCTGAATATTTGGGAGAGGTGTCTTTTGGGGAAAAAGGATTTATGATGAGGTATATGAGAATATTAGGTATACTTTTTAATTGGTCTTGACTGACTAGTTGAGTCTCTAAAATCAGGAAGGTTTTGGACCAAGACTATAGTCAGGTACAAAGTAGAAGCAATAACAGAGCTTTCTTTAGCAAAAAAAAAAAAAAAAAAAAAAAAAGACGAAAGACAGAGCCAGTTCAGTGATGACCACTTTGATAGGCCCAAACCATGAAAGGACTAATTACTCCTAAATGCAAGCAAATCTCCTTCCAGAGCTGCATCTTCAAAGATTCACATTCCATGGGTCGTATGAGTGACACCTGAACTTAGGAGATGTCTCTAAAAAGTGAATGAAAACTAGTGCCAATAACGCATTAGCTGTTTCATCCTGATGTATTTAAAAATGGCGGACAGGGCTAGCTTTTTCCAGGAGAAGGTTTTGAACTTAAATACTTGAAAACAACAACAGATTATGTCTTTTGCTAGTTCATTTCACATGAAATGAAGTGGATAAAAAAAGAAAAGAAAAATAAATTCTTTATTTTTACTAGAAAGAATAAATATATAAATATTGCAAAGAAAAAGCCATCCCTACCTTCCTTTGGAAATTGCTACAAGGTATTTTTACTCTTTTCTTCTATTTTTTTTGTAGTGATTATTGTTAGTTTTTGCCTCTTGTTGTTCTTTTAAATGAAATTAAAACTCTTGATTTATTTTTTTAAATGCATGTCTTTTCTTTTAAGTGAGAGCAGAAGGGATGTGGTAGCAATTAAAATCAGGTTACCAATTCAGGACTCTGTTAATTTAAAGGGAGGTGGGATGTGGAGAAAGTGGTGTGATGGAGTTTGTCTCTTGCCCTGGTGGAGTTGAGGGCATGACCTAGAACAGCTCCATTTTAAAACTGAGCTATCATTAGTAACAGAGCAATTGAAACCAAACTTCCAATTGAACTTTAAGCCCTAGAGGAGGACCTGTTTTCTTAATGAGCGTTCTATATGCGGTCATGTTTTTTGCAGTCTGTTTCTTAATTGGGCTGTATGAGAAAGGGATTCATTTGGAATCCGAATTGGTGGACAGGTATACCAAATGGATCTAACTTATTAGCACAGAGGATGATAATATCTTCTTAGTGGAATATGCAGGTAGATTCAATAGTTAATGATCAGCAGTCCCTATAAAGCAAAAGATGAGAAACTGGCACTTTCCCTAGCTAGTATTATCCAAACTAAGTAGAAAGTTATCTTGTGAGCTGAAGGCTAGGTGTGTTCCCAGGCAGATTTACGTGACACTTCTCTCGGTGTGGTTTGCAGATACCCTGACAAGGGCTTTGATGATAATTATTGCCGCAACCCTGATGGCAAGCCGAGGCCGTGGTGCTATACTCTTGACCCTGACACCCCTTGGGAGTACTGTGCAATTAAAATGTGTGGTAAGTTAGGGTCAAATTTATTGCTTCCTTTTCCTCTCACAGACTGGATCTAAGCAGGCGATTATTAGTGAGACAGGTTAACAAGTATATGACTTGATGCTTTAATGCGTGCAGGTTTTAATATTTTAAGAATGTGTTATATACTCCTACCCAATCTTTTGAATTTTCAAAGAGTTGTTATTTTGGAAAAGGTTCATACATTAATGCACACATATATTTAAAAAGTATTTATACATATGGTAAAAATGTAAACATTTTAATGTTATCAAGAAAACAACAACAACAAAAATAGCAGAGAAAATGACCAGGGAATATGCAGAACATTGTAAAGTCATTGGGATACTAAAAATTGGAACTTTGATTCTTACTTTCTAGTCCTGGATCCTGGATCCTTTCTCTCCCTTTTCTCCCCAGAGACAGGAACATTAGTTGTGCACTGGCTGTGATCCTTTTGATGAATGACAAAGGCGGCAATGAGGAAAGCTGAGTTTAACAGCAGAAATTTATCCAGCTCTCCTGAATTTATGCCCAAAAGTTAGTTTTCCTACTCTTCGTGTCCCTTTAACCTTAGATATGTAGTCCTCTCTTTCATGGGTAACTCCCATGTTTTTGCTCTTTGAAATTATACTGGAGACTAATTAGATATAGAGTTATTTTTTGTTTGTTTTTACGAATAGAGCTCTTATCTTTTCAACTAGAACCTAAAAGCTTTAAGATCAATAGAGCTGTATAAACGTATTAAGATGTGATAATGCATAAGTTGGCATGATAACTTTGCATGTAGGCATCATAGAGAGATAAATATCAGCAACACGAGGTCAGGGACCAGAAGCTGAAGTAACACAATTATGAGAACATGGACAGATATTTGCATATTTCCCTATAGCAGCCTGATGTGGTTAGTATTCTGAAGAAACCTAACTCAGTATTATTCTCTCTATTGTGCTGTCAAGGTGAATCTCTCTCTCTTTAGCACTACTAATAAATGGAAATGTTTTGGGCAACTCATAAAGACCACAGAAAGGCGATGTGCATAGCATATGTGAAATAGCTTCAGAATCTGAAAACCTCTCAGAATGAAACAAAATGTTCCAGGAAAACTGAATCATCTGCTTTATCCTTTTTTAAAAAAAGATGACTTGGTGACAGTGTTGCTCTGTATAGATCGGGTTCCTTCCACTCATTGACTTGTTTAATCATATTAATCTCTCTGTCATTCTGAATCAGTTAGGTTCAATAAACCAACTGTTTCCATTCTCTCTCTCTCTCTCTCTCTCTCTCTCTCTCTCTGTGTGTGTGTGTGTGTGTGTGTGTGTGTGTGTGTTTGGTACTCTTATAACTCTTGTATATAATAATATAAGAATAAGCACACATGTTCACATGCATGTTCATCCTATAGCATGATTATACTCACAAAGATGTCCATACTGCCCTTCTCTTTGGTTCTCAATGAATATTTCAGATATTTTTAAAAGAAATTGGGAGATAAAAAAAAAATAAAATGAATGTGACACTCCTAAATATAAAATAAGTTTCTTTTCTGTCTAAAGGGGAATTGGCGAGTTATGTAAGTAACATGCGATAATTCTGATGGCTGTGTTAAGTAGAGTGTGGTGCTTTTAGGATGTTACTTCTAATAAAATAATATTAGAATTTGTGAGCCAAACCTATGTCTTTCAGATAAAATAATCTTCTGAGCTTTGAAAACGTTTAAAGATGTATTTATTGAAGGACAAGTTTTAGTTTAAGAATTATTTGATTGCTCATTTAGAGATTGGAAAAGGCTATTATTAAAATATTAAAATAAACTTGACATTCTAGAAATTCTGAGAGATAAGTTTTTTAAAAGTATTATAATTACACATAGTTTGGGGGTTAATTTTGCTAAATTATACATTTGATCATAATACTCATTCTTCCCATTTCTGCTTCTCCTCCTTCCCATTATTTGCTTTCTTCTACTGATCTTCCTTTCAATCCTTTATTGATTTATTTTGCTTCATATTTCTACATATACATAAAGGTGAAATTCTCTTTGATACATTTATATATACGTATAACATGATTTTGTTAAATTTGTTCCATTGTTTCTTTCCCTTTCCCATCCATCCTCCCTCCCTCTTGTTCTCCCACTTCTATTCCACTGATCTTCCCTCTAACTTTAGGATGTTCAATTTCCTCCCTTTTTGCTCTTTCCCTGTTGTGCTCTGGCTTCCACAAAAGCATGAAAACATTTGACACTTGATTTTCTGAGTTTGGCTTATTTTACTTAGTATGATTTTCTCCATTTCCATCCATCCATTTATCAGCAAATGCAAATATTTCATTCTTCTTTATGCCTGCGTAAAACTCCATTGTGTGTGTGTGTGTGTGTGTACGTGTACATGCTATATTTACTTGATCTGCTCATCTACTGATGGGCCTCTGAATTGATTCCATAATTTTGCTATTGTGAATTGTGCTACTATAAATATTGTAGTGGCTGTATCATTATAGCATGCTGATTTTAGTTCTTTTGGATGAATATTGAGGGGTGGGATAAATGAGTCATATGGTGGTTCCATTCCTGTTTTTTTTAATATGAGAGAGAACATTTTTGAATAGTTTTTCAAATTTTTTGGCTTACATATGTAATAAATCCTCTAGTGCAAAACTGAGAAATATGGTGGTAGTTTCAATCATATGTTAGATTTATGTAGTGATAAATTACCAAAAACTTAAGAGTCTTAAAACAACTTAGCTTTATTATAATGTTGCATTTGTGGGTCTGGCATTCAGTGACAACTCAAGTGGATTCTCTGTTCAGGTCTTGCAAGGTCATAATCAAGGTGTTTACCAGACTTGTGAGCCAATCTAAGACTCAACATCTCATTTCAAGTTCACTGATTATTGGCACAATTCAGCCTCTTGTGGATGTAAGGATGCACAAAGCCTGCACTCTCTAGACACTTCCGACATTTCCTGACACATGACCCTTTCCGCAATATGTAAGTTTACTTCTTCAAGGCAAAAACGATATTATCTCCAGTGCCTTGGGCTTCTGACCTCTATAAACTCTTTTTTTCCCCAAAAGCTCACCTGATTAGGTTGGGCTCACATAGTTTAGTATCCTTTTTGATTAACTTAAAAATCAATTTATAGCAACTATAATTATACATGCAAAATTTATTCACCTGTGTTGGTGTAAAGAAATCTAATGATGAGTCTCCTTGTATTTGATCTTATGGTATTCACAAATATCATCCACACTTAAGGGGAGGTGATTACACAGAACACACATGCCAGTGGGTGGGGATCTTGGGGGCCAATTGTAACAGACAATTGGTTATCTGATTGCAACTGATTATTTTGTATTATTAAATTCTTGAAACAGCATTCAGATTATCATTTAGTCTGGACTAGCTAAACTCATTCTGGGTTTTCAATATGTTTGAAGAAAATAATAGAGTTGCTAATTGTTTCACTCATTCTCTTGAAAGTTGAAGAGGGGCTTTAAAACTTTTTATTCATAATTTGTTATCATTTATTTTTAAAATAAAATAAGGTGATTTTATTTACAAAAGGGGTGCTTTCCTTTGAGTGTTAGTAATTCTTATTTTGATTCTACAAAATGGTTATGAATAGTAAAGAATAGGTAGAATAGCCTCATGGTATTTAAGATATGGCAACTAGGTTGACGTGGGTAGGTTGTAGGGTAACAACAGAAACTGGAAGATGATTAGAAAATCTAAACTGACAAGGCAGATAGAGCAGGATCCAAGAGTAGCCAAACAGTTGTCATGAGAAACACAGAGAATAAGCAGGAGGAGTGGACACATCTGACTTATGGTGTAGAATTGTGGTCCTCAAACTGATGTATGTGAAACCCAGGGAACAAAAAGACTCTTCCAGGGGTTTGTGGTGTGGACTTATGATGTAGCTTTTTTATCTACATATGAATTATTTCCCAAAGTCCTCAGCATGAGATGCACGTGTTCCTCAGAAGTCCGGAAAGTTCAACACCTGTTTTCCCATCCATATTGCACTTTCCTGCTTTGCTGGATAAAGCGAGATTTCTCATTCCTCTCAAATTCTACTATAGTACATTGCCCTGGGTTATAAAAACATTAGGGACTAAAACAGATATCTTTGAAAATACATTAAATATATATTCGTGCTGTTTGTCATTATGAATCACTAATAGTTGTATAACTCTATCCAGTGAATCTACAAATATGCACATATGTGCTTTTGTGTGGGGTATGTGTGTGTGTATGTGTGTGTATGTATGCAAAGGCATGCATTTATCTCTTAGAAATGTGTGGTCACAGGAAATAATAAAGTTTAATTGCAATATATGAAAATCTTTCAGAGCACTAAGATGAAGTGAGGAATAAAAGACTCTCCAACATAACACAAAATAAAGGTCAGTAAGAAATAGAGTACAAATTAAGGGAGTCAGCAGTGAGAAAAACAAGATGAGGAAGGATATGAACAGTACTAAAGAGGTAGAATTTAGAAGATATAATGGAAAATTGGATATAAAGGGAAATGAATAAGGAAGGAGAAAAGTTTAAAATATTTTCCAAGTTATTGGATAGATGAATATATTAGAGGCATTGTTTTGAGGGGAAATATAATGTTTAATTGTGCTTATGTTGAGATGGGGTGCTTGGCATCTGTGTACATAGAACATGTGGGTTTCACTTTTCTCTGTGAAGTTGTAGAATGTGAAAAGTAAACAGTGACAGCAAGAACCTTGTGCAGGAGAGCCCAGCAAGCACATAAAGAACATGGAGAGGGTGGTTTGTCCCTTTCTGCAGAGCACCCATTCAATCAGTATTTGCTGAGCAGTCATTACAGATCAAACAATTTTCTAGATCCTGGGGATATAGAAATGTACAAAAGGGATCAAGGGCTATGAGAAAATTGAAATTTCAGAACTTTAAAAAGAACTAGTAAAGAAAAGCTGACACATTCTTGATACTGAGATAGTCATACCTTTCAGAGTCCAAGTTTGAATACTGCTCTTGATTGCTTTTCTTCAGACTGAACAACAAATTTGTTCCCATCACTTTGCTTCTGAGCTTCTTACAATCACTGAAATTTCTATCTTTTTAAAAATATTTATTTTTTAGTTGTAGTTGGACACAACACCTTTATTTCACTTGTTTATTTTTTTTAATATGGTGCTGAGGATCCAACCCACGGTCTCGCACATGTGAGGCAAGCGCTCTACTGCTGAGCCACAACCCCAGCCCCTGAAATTGCTATCTTACAACCACTGAAGGATGAATGTTGCTCATTGTCTGCATGTGTGTCCCAAGGTGCATTGCTACAGGCTTCTTAGTTTTCCTTCTTGCTAGATTCTTGAAAAGGGGATATTGACCCAAATTTCAGCAGGCCACAAATATTTCAGCTATATAAAACTTTTAACAGGGTTCTGAGAAAAATGGAATTTTAAGATATTGCAAACACAACAAATTTAAACTCCTACATGGTTCTTGGAGTACTGATTTTCTTATGGTTTTCCCCTTTAATTAGTACATATTCCAAATAGCTGTTTGTTCACAACTTTTAAGGGAGAAATAGTATTTGTGGAGAGTAATTACGTTTTTCTGAAGTGAACTATAATAGGTCGCGTCACTGGCAATTGAAAAGCTCCCTTGTGATTGATGTCTCTTAGAAAAGTTCATTTATTTAAAAAAAAAAATAATTTCAGACACTTCTTGGATTGAAGTTACCTGTATACTGTTCAACATTATTGGGAACCCAAATTGGTTATATGACTCAATAGTTAATATGTTAGAAGTTGAAATGGAAGCATAAAAAATATTAATTTATTAACCGTGACACTGTAAGTTTTTTGCAAATCCAGAATCTTTGTAAATTTCTTAATGTCATCCTTTTTTTTTAGAGAGAGAGAGAGAGAAGAGAGAGAGAGAGAGAATTTTTTTAATATTTATTTTTCAGTTTTGGGTGGACACAGCATCTTTATTTTATTTTTATGTGGTGCCCAGGACCAAACCCAGTGCCCCGCGCATGCCAGGGGAGCGTGTTACCGCTTGAGCCACATCCCCAGCCCCTCTTATTGTCATCTTAATTGAAGACTCCTGGGTATCTTACATTTGCTTTTGCCTTCAGTCTTTCAGTCTTTTGGGATAGCACAAATCACATGATACCTGGAAACTCTACTGTATAAAGGACAAATGACTTCTTAACATTATTATAGAGATAGTTTTGATCTCTTAGGCCCCTGAAAGGATTTGGGAAGCTCAAGTGTCCCTAAACTCTCTAGGAACAGCTTTTTGCTAGGAGTGAGACCTAGTAATGCTGCTATGGTCCCCTTACAGCACACAAATCAGGAAACACCTGTTGACTGCTTTGATTCTTCCCCATCTCCCCCTACCAGAAACTGTCAGGTTGGAAACTTTTGTCATTGCCTTCTTTTCTGATTTTCTTCAATAATCCTAAAGTAGGTCTTTTCTGCTGTTTAAACTCTCTTTGGCATGATTGGTACCACCATTTATCTTGTTTAAAAACCAAAAGCCCAGAATAATCCTAGATGTAGCTCTTTCACATTCAATCCATCACCAAGAGCTGCCAATTTCTTCTTCTATGTAAGTACCCTGCAAAAATGGCTATTTCAGGTCATCACTGTCTCCTTTATGCAAGAGAGTATTAGTTTTCATTGTGAATATTTGAACGGTCTTCTGAGTTGACTTGTTTCTATGTATTCTGTTTTCCCCTTCCATCCCTTCTTCACACTGAAAAGAGGGTAATATTTTAAAAATCTGATGCTAGTATTCCTCATCCTTAGCACATACCACACAAACATACATGACTATGAAAGACACTTCAGTGATTTCCTTTGATTCCAGGAAAAAGACAAAACTTTGACTGCTCTCCCACATCTCTTATCTACATATGGCCTCATGTACCACCACCTTTCTCTCTGTGATCTCTTGCTTTGTTTCTAGCCACAATGGTTTTATTCCAATAACTTATATTTTTCATGATCTCATTACAGTTTCTTTACCCTTGCTATCCCTTCTGCCTTGAAAAATTTTCTCTCCCTTCCTCACCTACTAGACAGCTACTCATTATTTAAATTTTAACTTACCTATCATTTCTTCCATTATTGGATTTTATGTTTTAGTTGTCAATGGACCTTTATTTTTACTTATTTATATGCAGTGTTAAGAATTGAACCCAGTGCCTCACACATAGTAGGCAAGCACTGTATCACTGAGCTACAATCCCAGCCTCATTATTGGAATTTTTATTCAACTACCTGACTTGGTCAATCCCATTATTTCATATTCATGTAATATAAACCTCTCCCATGTACTGCTCAGAGCCTTGATTTTAAATTTATTTTTATTTTATTTATTTAATTTTTTTTGGTTAACAGATCTCACCACCAAAAATTTTAAGCTGCAACAGGGAACAAGTGTGTCCATTTTTTTTGGGGTCTTCTGGTGTGTATCACATTGCCTCAGGCATCAAGGGAGTTCAATAATATTGATTGAATGAATGAATGCTAATTTCCTAGAAGGTTTTTCATTTTTAAAAAATTCATGGTATTTCTTCTGAAATTCTTGATTTTCTTACAGAAAAATGAAAGGAAGATTTGCTTCAAACTTTTCTCCCCTTGCCTTAACTAATCCTAGGTTTTATGCTTTGCTGGGCTAGTTATTTCATTTGCTACTTGTTGTCTTGATGAACTTTAATTTTTAACCACCAAAATAAGACAAGTCTTATTTTACCTCTCTTTGTTTCTTCTTTGTTACTTCTCCTTCCTTTTCCTTTTTCTTTTTCTTTTTTTTTTTAAGTTCCAGTCATTTAGCTATCCAGAGCAATTTTAGAGGTATGTCCTAGGCAGAACTTTTATAGCAAAGGTTTCTATTGGAGGCATTGCTGATTTGTATCAGTCATTGGCTGATTTGTATTCCTCTGAAGTTGAAATATTGAAGCCTAGTCCTAATGTGATTATATTTTGATATTGGAATGTTAAGAGGAAATTAATGTAAATGTAATTATAAGGATGGGCCCTAACTTGGTAGGATTTATATGGCCTTATAACTGAAGGAAAAGATATTTCTCTGATTCTTCATCATGTAAGGACAAGGAAAGACAGAAATAGAGCTGAAAACGAGGATCCAGTTGTCTAGCACCTTGGTGTTAGACTTCCCCGTCTCCAAAATTGTGAGAAAATAGGTAACTGTTGCCTGAACTACCAAGCCTGTGGTACTTTGCCATGGCAGCATGAGCACATTCCTCTAGGTTTGTTGCCATTGTTAATAAATAAGAAAATTTCTCTTAGTAAGAATGAATTTCAGCCTCATTTAAAGAGAATATTGTTATCTTTCAAAATTCAGTGTTTCTGTATATTAGTTAAATAATTATAACAAACTACTTTTCTTCTTAGAGAAAGCTGATTATTTCATTGAGTTTTATTAATTAATCCAAGGTCAGAATAGAGATTTGTAGAAAATCATATAGCCTCTGAGTCAGGAAGAAATAATACTATCAACACCCTTTCTCAAGGGAAAAATCTTTTACTTGGATGTCTTTTCCAAGTCATCTTCTAAGGAATAAGATTATAGAATTGAAGACCTTTCATGAAAGTCTGTCTCCTGAGCATTTTGTAGCAGAAAAGACTTGGACACAGTCCAGGGAAAAGTTTCAGATACGAATCCTGGCTTCACATGGAAAGCAAACGTGCAAGCAATTTGAGGTTTGTATATTGGAGGTCTTTACTACTTTCCCATGTCAATTTTAAAACAAAAAAGCTCTTTAAATTTACTCTTAGCCTGATCCTGCCCTTTGTGGCCCAAAGAGCACAAGAACTGTTGATGGGAGAGTGGCTTATATATCCTTTACTTGCTCTCCAGGGACTATCACAAAGCAAATCCTGTACTTTTCAGTAGCTGAGAGTAAGAAGCAGTGACTTGGATTGAACACCTCCAAGAGATAAGAGATAGTCAGATATTTGTTCACTGGACTGTGAAGTAACTTGTTCTTAGCTATTAAAAAAAAAAAAAAAGAATAGCAGCAGCTTATCTCCATTTGGGAAATCTGAATTTTCTTTTATCAGGGTTGGGATGTGGGGAAGGACTGTAAGAGTAAGGATTTACTTAAATCCCTTATAAAAGTTATAGAGCCCTGGGTGTGGCTCTTTGTAACATACATGTGCACTTGTTCTTTCAAGCTGCCATTCACAGATGCCATCAGGGCCACATGGCCTCTTTGCAAGGCCTTGGCCAGTCCTTCACAGAGAAAACTGATTAGATTTATTGTTTGTGATCTTTCTACTGATTTCTGTCTCTGCAGGGTAGCACATGTCCCAAGAATTAGATGATAGTTAATGCTCTTTATCTACTTTATATACATATTCAAACTTTAAAAATCCCTTCAAATATGATAGTAATCAAATAATATAACATTCATATCAGCAAAGCAAAATATTTCAAGAGGCAACCATTATATTTGTTCATTTACTAACAGGACAGTGAAAAATTTCAATAGCAAATGTTGTTTTCCTTAAAATATTTCCAGACAGAAAACTTCATGTCAATCATCAAAGGAAAACATTCCTTCACTCATGGGCCATGGAGGATCATATAAATATCTTCATGTCTACTTCCAAAGCATGGCCACCACTGACACCCCTGGCAAAATATTTTATCTGTGAGGAACTTTCAGAAGAGTTCCTGATATTTTCAGTGTGAACTTGATAGAAATACTTGGAAAAATATTTGTGAATATGGGGATGCTGCATTTGAAAACATGTTGCTTCATCTCAACTTGATTAACTTCATCTGATGTTTGGAGAAGTTTCTGTACTTCTTTAACACTTAGTTTGGCCACTAGAGACTCTTTAAAACCCTCCCTTGTTCATGTCTCATGTTAAAAGATTAAGTGCAAAGGAATGCCTTTCCCAATATTTAACAGCCCTCACCAAATCAATTATCCTGAAATATTTGTTTTGCTTTTGCACCACGTTTTGATATTTATACAGTAGGATAGTAGACGGAATCTATTTTACTGCAGTTAAGGAATAATTCATTTTATTTGGATAGTAAGTATGTGAGCAGCAAAGATCAAACATTTATATCATGGTTAAATGGTCTATGGAGAAATCATTCACCATGGTCCTCATTAGATAGTATTTATTAAATAGCTTCATGAAGTTTCATCATAACTTTTATTTATCAAAGATTTAGCAAATTATATAAACTAATATTGTACTTGTAATTATACTAATATATCTTTATTCACCTATATTATTTATCCTACACATTGTCACTAGACTTATGGAATTTTTGTTTATGAAGTTGTTTCTAACAGCTAAATGTCAAATGAGATGAATACAGAAAACACTGATTCCAGCAGGTACTTTGTTCTTATAAATACTGACTGAATAATACAAGTTTGTGGTCAAAATCATGAGAAAATATTTTCAATGAATTAAAACACAAGAAAAAAAAAATAGAAGTTAGCTGGGCTAGGTGGCACATACCTGTAATCCCAGAGGCTTGGAGTCTGAGGCTTGAGAATAGCAAGTTCAAAGCCTGCCTCAGCAAATTAGTGAGGCCCTAAGCAACTTAGTGAGACCCTATCTCAAAATAAAAATAAAAATAAAAAAGGGCTGGGCATGTTGCTCAGTGGTTTGGGGCCCCTAGGTTTAATCCCCAGTATAAAAAATAATAATAATACATGTATGTGTATAATACATATATATTACATGTGCATATAAAGGTATTAAATACTTTTAAAATAAGATGAAAAATAATACTGTTGTTAGACTTTATTACATCTTGATGAAGTTTTCTTACATCTTGATGAGAGTTAATGGAAATTTATTTTATTTGGTATAATATTGTCTTGCAATTCATATGCAGTAATCCTTTGTATTGTGTAATTTTGGAAATTCAAAAAAAAATATTTTCTACTTCCAAATTAGAATATGTCAAATGATTAGAATTCTTTCATCTGAATAGAAAATGCATCTTTGTATTTAACCTTGTTTATATACTCTGTTCTTTTTTAGGGAATATGTGGTGAGTATGTTAAAGGCTTTAAAATATGTTAATGAAAGCTTAGAAAAAAAGTCAACATAATGTCTCAAGTGATGAAGATTTTTTTATAGTTACTCTTTATAAAATTGAAAATTTCTAAATTTGGTTGAAAACCTCTGCAGTTGAGATACAGAATTAACACCAACAACGCAGGTCTCTGAACTTGACATTGAAATTTTAGTGGCTATATTAGACATAAAATATTTCTCATTTTTTTTAAACAAATGAGGTCTTTTCTTTGAGATAGAACTTTTCAGTGTAGATCTATCTTATCACAGACACTCTAAAATTAAAAAAGAAAAACCTTATAATAAGGAAAATATGTATCTTCTGTTTGTCTTTAAATTTTATGACCTCTTCATATTTTTCTGTTGCTCATGTGGTTGCTTAAGTTACTCACTGCATAGGCCAGGTCTTGATTTCCTAATGAATTATGCTAATTTATTTATTGTAATAATCTCCCTTTTTATGAAGTGTATTTAAATTTGTTTTTGAACTTAAGGCTCTATATATTGCTTTAAAAAGTTACCTATGAAAAAATCACTTTGAAATTCTAGTCACTCTTGTCAGATAAGAAATTCCAGAAATGATATTTGATATTTAACCTGATATTAACACTGTAGGTAGACTGTTTGCTCCTTTCCCCCACTCCTTCACATAGTAGAAGAAATAGCCCTCTAAACATGTTTCCCTGTGTAGAAATTCATCACATAATGACCAAATCTCCAATCATGTCTGAATATTTTATTCCTTTTTTTGTTTTATTGTCTTGATTGTTATCCAGAAAGTCATATCAAGGTCCAAGGAACAAAGTATGTTAATTTCTGATAGGCTTGGTCTTGAATTAGGTTTTCAGAGGTGTGAGTGTCCATATCTAGCCAATGGCAGCCTTGACTGACATCTGGGCTCACTGAGTTTGGTTCTGTGGATTCTAGGTACACACACTAGGTTAATACTTAAGGAAAAGGGTTCAGTAATGAATACACAAAACATACCATATACAATTAAATATGGAAATAAGAGAATTGGGTTGCTTGAGGCATGCAATGAAGTCTGTGAAAAGATTCATGGGAGTCTTTAATATTAGCTGTCCATAGCTATGAACTTCCTTCCCTTGTCAGGACTTTTAAGTCTTGACAGAGGTAATAAGTTTTTTGGTCAAGAACTTGTGCCCAAGAGGTATGTGTCTTAGTCTCTTTTCTGTTGTTATAACAGAATATCATAGTCTGGGAAGTTTATGGAAAATAAGAAGTTTATTTTGGCTCATGGTTTTAGAGGCTGAAAGTCCAAGATTGAGAGCCAGAATCTAGCAAAGCTTCACACTACAGCAAAACACAACAGAAGAGCTCAAAAGCAACTGGGCACAGGGACAGGAGACAAAGCACAAGGGAAGCCATACTTTTAAACCACTCATTCTTAAGAGAATGAGCCCACCCCTGCCAAAAAGGCATTGATTCCTCTTACTGAACTAATCACTTCTTAAACCCCTACCCCCCAGTACCAGAATGATGGCAATCAATTAGACAGAGGGGAGTGAAGGGAGGAAAGGGGTTATGAAGGTAGGAAGTATAATAGAATGAATATGACATTATTACCCTATGTGCATATATGATTTCACAACTGATATAATCCTCTATCATGTACAACCAGAAGAATGAGAAGTTATACTCCATTTATGTAGGATGTATCAAACTGCATTCTATTGTCATGTATAACTAATTAGAACAAATAAAAAATTTCAACATGAATTTCAAAGGAAATAATCCATATTTGAACTAAAGCATCAGGGGGAATCAAAACTTTTCTTTTAATATCCAGTGAATAATTTTATTCTCTCTTCTTTTCTGTCATAGTTATATAACTAGAGGTGAAATACATATTGGCAATCTTGACCCATTTTAGAGTTGTCACTATTCAAAAACTTCCCCCATATATTCAGACTCTTCAAATCATTAATCACTCAAATCATCAGAAATATCATAACTGAATAACATTTATTTTGATGTGATACAATTCCTCAGGATCTAAGAAATCCATCTGATTTTGTATTTTATCAAAGACTTTGAGGTGATAATTAAACCCATGAATGACCTGGTTAACTAGTACTAACTTTTTCTATGCAAGTAATCTTTCCTACTCTGACAATTTGGTCTTCCTGAGTCAATAACTACAATACCATTATATTTCCATTTTCTAGATTATCACCTGTCAATTAGCCTTGTATAGCTCAATTTCTGGATATTTTTATCTCTACTTGAATTTATTTTTAACTTAGAATGTTTCTTAACCTTATTTCTATCCTCTGAAGTAAAAAAAAAATTAAACATTTTAAAATGAGTTGAAATAAAGTCATTTAGAAGGAATTAGTGGGAAATTATGTACACAGTGGTTGGGTGGTTATTAATGTAATCTTCTCCCATGTTTTTTACTCACAAAATTTCATAGAATAATCTTAAACTAAGGTTTTACTTAGTTTTCTTAAGCATAGTTCATGAAACTTAACGAAAGATTCAGCCACATAATGTAGTAATTATTTGTATGACAGAAATAAATTTAAATGAAATTTAAGTGTCATTTAAATAAATTTGTACTGTTAAATATAGAAAAATTTCTAATCTCTGAAGGCATGTCTAATTCTGGTTTCTTCTTAGTAAAGGAGGTGCATCTCATTCTACTATAGAATGAATGAAGGAAATTTATTTTAAATCTTAAACTGTTTTAGATGGATTAAAAACTTGAATTCTATCTAGAAACATCTTTTATGTTCATTTAGATTATAAAGTAGCTAGAAAGTTTATATTGACTTTGCTCTATGAAATCATATTCCCTTTGAGAAAATTGATGTATTTTAGTTGCTTTAGAATAGTGTGAGTTACATTTTCATTGAGTGAATGTGAAACACAGAAAGAAAGAATCCAGACAGGCATGGTGGCACATGCCGTAACAGTCCTTGTGACTCTGGAGGCTGAGGCCAGAAGATTACAAGATCGGTGGCAGCCTCAGCAACTTAGTGAGGCCCTAAGCAACTTAGCAAGACCCTGTCTTAATAACAATAAAAATTTAAAAAGGGTGAAAGGGCTAGGGATGTGTTTCAGTGGTAAAGTGCCTGTGGATTCAATTCCCAGTCGAGAGAGAGAGAGAGAGAGAGAGAGAGAGAGAGAGAGAGAGAAACCAATTTAATTTTGTGCAATATATAGATTTAATGGAGTACTCTTCAAAATACCAATGAAAGTCTTCACAGAACTAGAAAAAAAGTCTTAAAATTAATTTGAAAGTATAAGTAACCCAAAATAACCAAAGTAATTATAAACCAGAAAAGCAATGCTAGAGATATCACAATACCTGACTTCAAATTATACTACAGAGCTGTAGTACAAAAATATCATGCTGGCATGAAACAGATACATAGACAAATGGTGCAGAATAGAAAACACAAAGACAAACCCACACATAGTCATCTGATCCTTGACAAAGGTTCCAAAAACAGACATTGGAGAAAAGAAAATCTTTGTAAACAAAGTATCCTGGGAAAACTGGTTATGTATATGTAGAAGGATGAGGCTAATTCCTATCTCTCACCTCACACAGAAGTCAACTCAAAATGGATCAAAGATCTAAGAATTAAGCCAGGAACTATGCAGCTCCTTGAAGAAAACATAGGGTCAATACTCCAGCATATAGATAAAGGCAACAACGTTCTTAACAGGATATCTAAAACATCAGGAAATAATGTCAGGACTTGATAAATGGGATGGCACCAAATTAAAAAGTTCCTGGACAGCAAAGGAAACAATTAAGGATGTGAACAGAGAAACTAGAGAATGATAGAAAATCTTTGCTAGCTACTCTCCTGACAGAGGTTTAATATCCAGAATATATAAAGAACTTTTAAAATGTAACACCAAAACAATAACAATAAAAATATAAGAAATAAAAATGACCAAAAATACATGAAAAATTGTTCAACCCTGTTAGTAATTAGGGAAATTTAAATCAAAACTGCTTGAAGATTTCATATCACTCCAGTTAAAATGGCAACTATCAAGAATACCAACAATAATAAATGCTGGAGCAGATGTGTAGAAAAAGGAACATTTTTCTACTCTCAGTGGAATTATAAATTAGTACAATCACTATAGAAATCAGTATAAGGTTCCTCAAAAGACTAGGCATGGAGCTATTAGCTATACCATGCCTCAGTATTAATTCCTAAAGAATTAAAGTCAGCATACTGAAGCAGTATATGCATACCCATTTTGACACAGCATAATTTACAATAGCTGGACTATAAACCAGCCTATGTGTCTGTCATTAAATGTCTGGATAAAGAAAATATATATACACAATGGGGTTTTATTCACCATAAAGAAGAATGAAATTATTTCTATCATCTGCAGGAAAATGAATGGAACTTGAGAACATTATGTTAACCTTTTTAGCCAAACTCAGAAAATCAATGATTATATATTTTATCTCATATAGATACTTGAGAAAAAAAAGGAAAAGAAACTTGGCGGTGGCAGGTGGGTAGGCTGTCATGAAAACTGAAGGGAGATCATTAGAGTGAATGAAAGGGTCAGAGAGAGGGAGGAGGGAAGGGAAAGGAGATATATACTAGGAAATGATAGTATTCAAATTAAATTGTTATATAGAATGCATATATAAATATGAAAGGAATCCCACTATATGTGCAGTTATAATGCATGAATAAAAAATCGAAAAAAATAAATCAAGAACAGCACCAAAAATTTTATTTTCTGAATTTTTTTTTTTTAATTAAGGAGCGTTACATAATCTTCATGGAGAATGGTAATCATTGCAATTAGACTAGGGAAAAAAGCAGGAAATAGGTCTTCCCAGGAACTACTGATTTGTTTTTTAATACCAACAAGTTGATTTAAGAGAAAAATTTTATATATTCACTTCAAAGGTATTCATAATATAAGAGAAAACACATGGTTAACTGCATTACTGACTTTGTATATATTTAAGCAACTGCATTTTAGGGATAACACAGTCACTTCATAAATACCACAATATTGAGTATGTATAAGTTATAATGTTATGTTAAAATAAAATGTTTTAAAGAACTATTCAATAATAAACTAATTAAGGGTGTTGCAATGAGAGGAAAATTGGAATAGAGAGAGTAATAAGTTTAAGTCAAATTTCTATTCCAGTTATCATAAAAACAGAAGTGAACAAAAAATTCTAGTAATGCAAATGCAAATGAACTTTAAGAGGTGGATGACATCTTGAAATATTTTATATAAATTTATATTTCTTACTACCAATAGCTCACAGTACTATGAATGACACTGATGTCCCTATGGAAACAACTGAATGCATTCAAGGGCAAGGAGAAGGTTATAGGGGAACCATCAATACCATTTGGAATGGAATTCCATGTCAACGTTGGGATTCTCAATATCCTCACCAGCATGACATAACTCCTGAAAATTTCAAGTGCAAGTAAGTAAATTAGACAAATGTTATAAATTGTAGCAGACTCTGAGGGAAAATATGGCAGAATAATTACTTTTTACTAATATCTGTGTCAGCAATCCTCTAACAATATTGTGCCCAAGTATAATCAGTAGTAAAGTGGGAGAGTAGTCTGCTATTCAGAGTTTTGAATCTCTTTAGTCTGAAACTTGACCTCACATGATCATTTAAAAAAGCCTACTAGGTAATACTGATTCAGAATGTTGAAGGCCTATGTTTACGCACACATCTCTAGGTTTTTCCAGATCACAGTTTTGCTCTTGAAGTTCTGTTTAATAAATCAATTAGTGGTAATGATAACCATGCATGTTTCAAACTAGTGCCTTCTTAAATTTTTTTTTTTAAGAGAGAGAGAGAATTTTGGTATTTATTTTTTTTTAGTTTTCGGCAGACACAACATCTTTGTTTGTATGTGGTGCTGAGGATCGAACCCGGACCGCACGCATGCCAGACGAGCTTGCTACCGCTTGAGCCACATCCTCAGCCCTTAAATTTTATATCATCTTAAGGGATGGGCATTACATATGTTTTTCTCTTACAAGAGAGGCATACTTGATTTAGGTCAGCACTTCAAATGTTAAAATTTATAGCATAAAGATCTGTGAAAAGTATTTTTAATAGCTTAAATGAAGGTTATCAATTGTTTCTGGACTTTTGAAAAGTGAAGTGAAACAAGAGTTAAGATGAATTAAGCAAAGAAACTGGCCTAGGATATCAGTTATATAGTTGTTAAGTGCATTCTCTATGGTGCATTTGGTTTCACCACTCAGTTTTTGCTGGACAGACACAGCCACATGCCATCTGTTTTTATTTTTTTTTTTTTTTGTATTCTTTTTTTTTTTTTTTTTTTTTTTTAATTTTTTATTGTGGGTTGTTCAAAACATTACAAATTTCTTGACATATCATATTCCACACTTTGATTCTAGTGGGTTATGAACTCCCACCTTCACCCCATACACAGATTGCAGATTCACATCAGTTACACATCCATTAATTTACAAATTGCCATACTAGTGTCTGTTGTGCTCCGCTGCCTTTCCCATCATCCACCCTCCCCCCTCCCCACCTCTCCCCTCCCCTCCCCTCCTCTCTCTCTACCCCCTCCACTGTATAACCCTGAGGGTCTCCTTCCATTACCGTGCAATTTACCTTCTCTCTCCCTTTCCCTCCCACCTCTCATCCCTGTTAAATGTTAATCTTCTTCTCCTGTTCTTCGTCCCTACTCTGATCTTAGTTACTCTCCTTATATCAAAGAAGACATTTGGCATTTGTTTTTTAGGGATTGGCTAGCTTCACTTAGCATAATCTGCTCTAATGCCATCCATTTCCCTGTAAATTCTATGATTTTGTCATTTTTTAATGCAGAGTAATACTCCATTGTGTATAAATGCCACATTTTTTTTATCCATTCGTCTATTGAAGGGCATCTAGGTTGGTTCCACAGTCTTGCTATTGTGAACTGTGCTGCTATGAACATCGATGTAGCAGTGTCCCTGTAGCATGCTCTTTTTAGGTCTTTAGGGAATAGACCAAGAAGGGGAATAGCTGGGTCAAATGGTGGCTCCATTCCCAGTTTTCCAAGAAATCTCCATACTGCTTTCCAAATTGGCTGCACCAATCTGCAGTCCCACCAGCAATGTACAAGTGTACCCTTTTCCCCACATCCTCGCCAGCACTTGTTGTTGTTTGACTTCCTAATGGCTGCCAATCTTACTGGAGTGAGATGGTATCTTAGGGTGGTTTTGATTTGCATTTCTCTGACAGCTAGAGATGTTGAGCATTTTTTCATGTACTTGTTGATTGACTGTATGTCCTCCTCTGTGAAGTGTCTGTTCAGGTCCTTGGCCCATTTGTTGATTGGGTTGTTTGTTCTCTTATTGTCTAATTTTTTGAGTTCTTTGTATACTCTGGATATTAGGGCTCTATCTGAAGTGTGAGGAGTAAAGATTTGTTCCCAGGATGTAGGCTCCCTATTTACCTCTCTTATTGTTTCTTTTGCTGAGAAAAAACTTCTTAGTTTGAGTAAGTCCCATTTGTTGATTCTAGTTATTAACTTTTGTGCTATGGGTGTCCTATTGAGGAATTTGGAGCCCGACCCCACCGACTGTAGATCGTAGCCAACTTTTTCTTCTATCAGACGGCGCGTCTCTGATTTGATATCAAGTTCCTTGATCCATTTTGAATTCACTTTTGTGCATGGCGAGAGAAAGGGATTCAGTTTCATTTTGTTGCATATGGATTTCCAGTTTTCCCAGCACCATTTGTTGAAGATGCTATCCTTCCTCCATTGCATGCTTTTAGCCCCTTTATCAAATATAAGATAGTTGTAGTTTTGTGGATTGGTTTCTGTGTCCTCTATTCTGTACCATTGGTCCACACGCCTGTTTTGGTACCAGTACCATGCTGTTTTTGTTACTATTGCTCTGTAGTATAGTTTGAAGTCTGGTATCGCTATACCGCCTGATTCACACTTCTTGCTTAGCATTGTTTTTGCTATTCTGGGTCTTTTATTTTTCCATATGAATTTCATGATTGCTTTCTCTATTTCTACAAGAAATGCCATTGGGATTTTGATTGGCATTGCATTAAACCTATAGAGAACTTTTGGTAATATTGCCATTTTGATGATGTTAGTTCTGCCTATCCATGAACAGGGTATATTTTTCCATCTTCTAAGATCTTCTTCTATTTCTCTCTTTAGGGTTCTGTAGTTTTCATTGTATAAGTCTTTCACCTCTTTTGTTAGGTTGATTCCCAAGTATTTTAGGGTGACGTGTGTACCACACTGGCAGGCCACTGGGCCTGACCCGCCAGGCTGTCACAGGTCTGTTTACCTTGCAAGCGCGAAGGGCGGCTCTGCCCTGCCCCTCCTACCACGCCCATGTACTACTGGGTCGTGGGTCTGCCCACCTGGCGGGTGTGGGTGGCGGCTCCGCTCCGCCCCCTCTCCAATTGGGGTCACGCGGTCACCACGCTGGCGAGCCGCTGGGCCTGCTCCGGGGGCTGGCGGCGGCCCGGCTCCTTCCCTCCGGCTCGAGGACAAATTGAGGAGACTCGGGTGACTGAGCCTCACCCCCCTTACCAGAAGACCAACTGCTTATGTCACCGCTGGTATTGATGAAGATCTCTCCTCCACCGCTTTCTGCTGACATCAGATCTCTGCCATGTTGGTATCCTATGCGAATGGCAGCATTTCGTTCCCCTTGCCAGGCAACCCAAGCAATGGGTGAGTCCTGACCTGCCCTCAGCAGGACCCGGACCGAGACACAGTTTCCGCGGGCTCCTAGCCCCGGTCCAGGGCCCATCTGTTTTTAAATTGTCCACCTTGTTATGAGGAATGTAAAATGATTGCTTTTGGAATTTATAACACACATGTCACTCATGATGGCTTTGCTGAAATAGCACCTATAAATAACATATATTAACTTTATGTAATTGACTTTTAATAAGATAGCCAAACATTGCAGGATGACGAACTTTGAGAATTCATGGTTCATCCACTGGAGAGAAAAATATTTATGTATGTGTACGTGTTTTTGTGTGTGCGTGTGTGTGTGTGTGTGTGTTAACTTATTCAGCAATTTGTTCAGATAGTAAATATCCATGTGCTGCAATTTTTTGAATTATTTTATAATAACAAAATTTATAGTTGTCATTATGATTTTATTTCTCTCATTTCCTTCAGAGCAATTCATCTTTTATTTCTGACCCATGTGTTTTACCACTCAGAAATACATATCAAAGTAAAGAAAGCAAAGGAAATGATAAAAGATTAGCTAAAAGGCACAAAAGGCGGCAGTGTTGGAGCCATTCACACTAGTTAACATTTAATCACTGGCAATACCCAAAGAAGAAGTTGTGTATGTACAAGTACCCAATGAATTTTGTCTTAAGAAAAAAAGAATGATTCTAGGAACTGAATTCATAGACTTCCCAATTAAAAACTAATTCTCAAAAAAGTATAACTGTTATGTCTTACTGTAATTTAAATCATTTTTTATTAATTCAGGTATTTGGCTAGAAAAACTAAACATAAACATCAAAAAACAAAGTATGAGATGTGTTATTCTACTGTAAAAATGAAACTCAAAATTTGCTCAGAATAATTTTACTATCTGTGACCTAGCATAAAGGGGAATGCTGACCAGGTGTCTCCATTTCTATTAAACACTGTCTGTCCTAATACTGAAATTCCATACAAATGATAATTTTGAAGATCTATAACTACATTTATAACCATAGCTAAATAATACTGCCTGTAATGAATCTCATAGATTTGAATTCACTTTATTTATTGTAAATAATTCTTTCTGCAAGTGAAATAAAAAATCTTGGGGAAAATATTGGGACAAACCTTTACTTTCATTTTTCTTTAATCTAGGCTAATAAAGTACTTCCAAATATAGATTCTATAAGTGGTCCCAAACTAAGAATTTTTATGTCAATATTAACTTAATTATCTTGCCTTAAATTAAAAATATAAAATAGTTTAGCTCAGAAATTCTTTATATAATATTGCAAATTAGAACAAATTTTATGTAAAATTTAATGTGTATATTTCATATGAACATAATTTTTTAAAATATAAGTACACAATGGTTTGAAGAAAATAAAAGGTTTCTTGATCTTAGTTAATAGTTTCTTAAAAAGTCTAAAGATTTGAATATGGATTATCATGTAAACATTTCCTATATAATAGCTTTAACTATTGTCAAACATTATCTTCAACCCTTTAACAACATAGTTTTTGTCAAGACCTACTTTGACAAGATAGAATATTATTTATTGATTTTCTTAGCAAATGGAAGTTCCTTCCTTAGAACCTTTTTAGTTTCTGTTGGTCAATTTGGGTATTAATTAAACTGTAGTACTTTGAATTGGACCTATGAAATACAAATACTAATAGTTTTAATATTGATTTAATTAAAATAATTTCCCAGGAATTGATAAAAGAAAATATATTCTTGTTTAAAAATAGCATAGTTCAGGAAAACAAATAATAAATTCTACATTTTATTTAATGTGAAGTTTATATTAAGAGAGAAAGCCACTAAAATCCTTTTTAGTATTGAGAATGTTAGCATGAATTTTTTTACAAGGAACTCTAAATACTGATACAAGATGCACATGTACTATACTGATTACTTGCTGTATTATTAGTTTTATGAACTGTAACTAGAGATTAATTTTCTCAAAATGTTTATAAATATTTTGGTAATCTCTAAATCAAGAAAGAACTATTTTGTTATTAAACTGTATCTATTCAGCAAATTAAAAACATCAAAGAAATACAGAATTAAAGGAAACAGCTATCAGATTTTTTTTGTGTGAAATGTTATAGTTTGCTCTTCCATTTTAAAGAAGAGTAGTTAATAACTATTAATAACTTTTCTTCAGTAGAGAGAGATACATTTTGTTTCTATATTACATATGCTCCATGGAAATGTAATAAACAAGAGAACAGTGTTTTGAAATGGTACCAGTAAAGAGTACAAACCCTGAGGATCAGTAACAGGAATATAGAGGGGCTGCTCTTCTCTTTCTTGAAGCAGTAATGTTTTTGTGGAACTCCAGGCATGTAGGGGAAAGAACAACTGACATCTGACAGCACTTATTTCAGTGATTCGGGCATTGTCAGTTGTGTATGCTGAATTCAAAATGTCACGATTATCCCAAGTCCATAAACTTAGAATTCTATTTGTAAACATGCATACGTTCTGGGCCTCTAGGAATTTAACAGCATTAAGGTTATTGATGTAAGAACTCAGACAATTTATATTACCATGCTTATTCTTAATAGGGACCTACGAGAAAATTATTGCCGAAATCCAGATGGGGCTGAGTCACCCTGGTGTTTTACCACTGATCCAAACATCCGAGTTGGCTACTGCTCCCAAATTCCAAAATGTGACGTGTCAAGTGGACAAGGTAATAAGTGACAATTTGCAGTATGGGCATGATTAAATTCAGAGGACATGCCTAAGGGAGAGTACATTTTATAGCAGAAGATCCTGTTCTTTTTGCACTGTTCTTGCTGGTTAGCCAAGAGGATCACCAAGTCTGAAGTTGGATTTATTTTATATATTCATTGACTTACCCTATATTTGCTTATTTATGTGAGTGCTGGACACAATTCTAGACCCTGGAGATGTAGCAGTGAATAAACTAAATCATCTGACCCCAAAGAACTACTTCCTAACAGACAGAAAACATGTGCCTCCCCCCCGCCCCCAGCCCCGCAAAAGAAAAGATGTGGTACTGCTTTCCTAAGTGTCTGGTAAGTGATAGAAGGATCTTCAGCCTAGAGCTAGAAAAGGGAGGTGATTTTTATATTTTAATGGTCAGGAAGATGTCAGGTATTAAGATAACCTTTAAGAAGGGCAGAAGGAAGTGAGGAAGCAGTATATGTCATGTGTAAATATATGTACAGACCATTCTAGGAAAGGAAACCATAATTGCAAATGGCATGAGATGAGGGAGTGCTTGAAAAGTTAAAGGAAATACAATAAGCACATCACTATGGCTGGCACAGAATGAGAAAGACAGAGAGCAGGGAGAGATGAAGTTGTAAAGGCTGTTGTTTTAAAATTCCATTGGTCTTGTAGAACTTGGAAGGATTTGCATTTTTATTCCAAAAGGAAGGGGACTGTGTTGGAGTGCTCTGAAAGGTCATGTGATCCAACTTAAGTTTTATCTGGATCACTCTGTCTATTATAAAATAGCCAGAATCCTTGACACGGGTTAAAACAGGAGAACAAAAGAATTAGGTGTTTCAATAGATGAAAGTGACTTGGTCCTGAGTGTTAGCAGTAGAGATGATGTGTAGTAGTGGGATTTGGGATAAATGACCATTGTAATTGAAAACATAGGTGCTCTGAAGATAACTGTTTCAGGGAACAATTGAAAAGTCATTTTGAAATTGGTTTAAAAAGAAATAATCTGTTAATGATTACTAATGCTGAACATTTGAAATTTGTTGGTACATAAGTTGAAAATCACGATTTTTAAGTGATCATACTCTATTTCACAAAATTTAAAAATGATGCTTATGGTCTTGGTCAGGTCCTAAATCATCCTAAAATAACCTGAGCGTAACATATACTCCATTTCATGCATATATCTTCTATCCTTTAACTTATCCTCCAATACCATTGTTCTTGACCAATTCTGAAAATAGAGTTGTAGAGACAAGAGGGGATAAGTCCCTTTTCAGTCAATTTCACTATTCTTTGGCAGACTTTAAAGGTCATTTGGAAATAATGTGGAAACCAGTAATTAAAGAACATTTGGTACCAGCTGAGCCTCCTTGTCTCTTTCACATGAGCAATTATCGATAATTTGTGAGTGACTGAAAAAATTAGAATATTTTTATAAGCTTCTTGTGTGTATTAAAATGTTTTTATATACATATATGTCACTTACAAATGGATCAGGTAATAGAATATAGTAATTTTGGATGTTAGGCAGATGTTATTGTTTATCTAGTAAATCTATTCAATAACAGATTAAAATTAGTTTTATGAAATTGAAATAATTTTTCCAGATTTCACACAGGCACAGCTGGTATTGAATCTGACTCTCCTTATAATGTCTTCTTATTATTCTCTGTTTTCTCCCTTTCATTCATTTTTTTAACAGTATACCTGATCAACACAAATGTCTAGACTCTGTAGGGTATACTCTGTGGAGAACATACACACCTGTGACTTAGGAAACTGTTAGACATTCAGCTGTGAAATTTTAACTGACTGTTATACCATTGTATGGTACACTATCAAGCTAACGTTAGCATTATTATCCATCTATCCATCATATATATTTTCTTCTTTCTGTATACAGGAATTGATCCAGCATATACATATATAAAATGATATTGCTCTTATACCTCTCTGAGGAACAGGAAATATAAATTTCACATAGAGTATAATGAGTTGGAAACCTATTTTCAAATTTTACAACATCTGGATTAGAATGTATACAAATTGCCTTTCCAATTGGATATTAGATAACTATTAAAAGAAAACAAAAAATTGAAATTGTAGAATTTTTAAAATGTTGTTAAAACTATACTTGTTACATGTTATATTATATAATACACACTTAAATAAGTAAAAGAAAAATTGTAGGGGCTGGGTTTGTGGCTCAGTGGTAGAGTGTTTGTCTAGCACATGTGAGGCACTGGGTTCTAACCTCAGGACCATATAAAAATAAACAAATAAAATCAAGGCATTGTGTCTATCTACAACTCAAAAAATATTTCAAAATAAAAATCATAGCTTTAAGTATTTATATCAATATCATATAATAATGAAATTAAGTGGATTTCTAACTAAAAGAGCTGAGGCAAAAGTAAACTAAGAGAAACAAGAAATAGCGATGGAAAAGGAAATATCACCATAGACACTACTGAAATACAGATAATAATCAGAAACTATTTTGAAAATCTATACTCCAACAAAATAGAGAATCATGATGACATCAATAAATTTCTAGAGATATTTGACCTACCCAACCTGAACCAGGAAGACAAATAAAATTTAAACAGAACAGTTTCAAGCAATGAAATTGAAGACGCCATCAAAAGCCTACCAAAAAAAGAGAGGCTCAGGACCAGATGGAGTCTCAGCCAAGTTCTACCAGACCTTCAAAGAAGAACTTACACCAAAACTCCTCAAATTATTCCATGAAATAGAAAATCAGGGAACTCTTCCAAACTTGTTCTATGAAGCTAGTATCAACCTCATACCAAAAACCAGACAAAGAAACATCAATGAAAGAAAAATTAAAACCAAGATGCCTCATGAACATAGATGCAAAAATTCTTAATAAACTCCTGGCAAATCACATACAAAAACATATTTGAAAGATAGTGCACCATGATCAATGTGGGGTTCATTCCAGGGATACAAGGTGGGTCAACATAATAATCAACAGATTTAAAGACAAGAACCACATGATTAACTCAATAGATGCAGAAAAAGCATTTGACAAAATTCATCATCCATTCATTCTCAAAACACTAGAAAAAAAAGATGGCATAGTATTAGCACTAAAGCAGACATGCAGATCAAAGGTACAGAATAGAAGACAAAGAGAAGAACCCATATAAATATAGTTATCTCATACTAGACAAAGGAACCAAAAACATACATTGTAGAAAAGAAATGCTAGGAAAACTGGAAATCCATATGTAATAGATTGAAATTGAAATCCTATATCTAACCCTAAACAAAACTCAACTCAAAGTGGATCAATGACTTTGGCTTTAGACAAGAGACCCTGTGTGTACTAGAATAAAAACTCTCTATCATATTGGCTCAGGAACAGACTTCCTCAACAAGAATCCTAAATCACAAGAAGTAAAATCAAGAATCAATAAATGGGATGGCATCAAACTAAAAAAAGTTCTTCACAGAAAAGGAAACAATCAAGAACATAAACAGAGAGTCTACATAATGGGAGAAAATCTTTACCACCTGTATCTCAGAGCATTAATCTCTAGGATATACAAAGAACTCAAAAATCTTAAAACAAAAAACCGAACAACCCAATCAATAAATGGGCAAAGGAACTGAACATGAATCGCACAGAAAAAGAAAAACAAATGGTCAAAAATACATGAAAAAATGTTCAAGATCTCTAGCAATTCGAGAAATGTAAATTAAAATTACACTCAGATTTCATCTCACTGCAGTCAGAATGGTAATTATCAAGAATACAAGTAACAATAAATGCTGGGGAGGATGTGAGGGAAAACATTCACTCATACATTGCTGGTGGAACCACTCTGGAAAGCAATATGGAGATTCCATAGAAAACTTAGAATGGAACCACCATTTGACCCAGTTATCCCACTCCTTGGTTTATATAAAAAGGACTTAAAATCAGCATACTATAATGATGCAGCCACATCAATATTTATAGAAGCTCAATTCACAATAGCCAAGCTTTGGAACGAAACTAGGTGCCCTTCAACAGATGAATGGATAAAGAAAATATGGTATATATACAGAATAGAATATTACTCAGCTATGAATAAGAATGAAATTATGGCATTTGCTGGTAAGTGGATGGAGCTGGACAATATCATGCTAAATGAAATAAGCCAATCCCAAATAAACAAAGGTTGAATGTTCTCTCTGATATGTGGATGCTAACCCATAAAAAGGGAAGGTAGGTAGGGGAAAGTATAGATGTTCATTGGATTAGACAAATGGAATTAAGGGAAGGGAGGGAGGATGGGAATAGGAAAAACAGTAGAATGAATATCAGACATAACTTTACTATGCTCATATAAGAATACACAACCAGTGTAACTCCACATCATGTTCCACCACAAGAACGTGATCAAAATTGTAATGGGTTGCACCCCATGTATGTATAATATGTCAAAATACACCCTACTTTCATGTATATCCAAGGAAAAACATAAAATAAGGCATTAACAAAGGTGAGAAAAGGCAAAGGATAAAACAAATAAATAATTTAAAAGGATGATTTTTTTTTAAATAATTAACAAAATAGACAACCAATAGCTAAGTGACTCAAGAAAGAGAAAGCCATGTGTCAGGCTGCATGCCTGTAATGCCAGCAGTTTGGTAGGCTGAGCAGGAGTATTATGAGTTCAAAGCCAGTCTCAACAACTTAGCAAGGCCCAAAGCAATTCAGTGAGACCCTGTCTCAAAATAAAATAAAATAGGGCTGGGAGTTTAGCTCTCAGCCTTTGGATTTAATCCCTGGAACCAAAAGAGAGAGAGAGAGGGGTGGGGGGGAGAGGGGAAAGGGAGAGAGAAAAACCAAACTATATAAAATAATAATTATTTAAGGATAAATAACAAATAAGAAAATTCGAAAGCATAAAGTCTACTTTATACTACTTCATGCAAAATCTTTTTTAAAATGGGTTCTTTTCTAGGAAAAATCAAATGATTTAACCCTGGTACAGAAAAAAAGCATAAGTAAATTCATACCTTTAGAAAAAATAAATTTTAAAAAGAGCTATTGTGTCAGAAATACACCATGACCAGAAATACTCAGATAATCCCAATGCTATACATGCCCCCAAATCATACAAAATGTAATAAAATTTCCAAATTATTTTTATGGTGCAGTGTAATTTTGATATCTAAACATGATAAAGATAACATGGAATAAAAACAATTATAAACCTATCTTATTTGCAGATTTTAATATAAAAATTTTAAGTCAAATTTGAATGAGTAGTCCAGTAAAGGAATTAGGAAAATAATACATAATGATTGAATGGAATTCAAGAATACAAAAGTGGTTCCATATTAGAAATGATTAATTCATCTAGATGAAGAAAAACAATCATATCATAAATGTCAATATTTTCTAAAATTCCAGTGATAAAGTTATCCTATTTCTCATACAAGCATACAATTAAGTCAGAATTTTGGGGTTTTATAAGATGTACATATGTATGTATATGTGTGTGTATGTACAAACATATATGTATAACCATGAATGTATTTATTTATACCTAGAGACTTCCTTAAAATACATGTTCATGTTTTATTATACACATATACAGATATACACACCACATATATACTTCCATATGTATATATATATACATATATATATATATATATATATATATATATATATATATGTATCAGTCATAATGTCACCACTTAATAAGAAATTAGCTTTCCTACCAATATTAAAAAGAAAAGAAGTATTTCTAAAATCTATTACTATTTAACATAGCAAATATAATTTGACATTGTTTCTCTCTTTAACACTGCATTGCAGATGTTATTCTGAGCAATTAGACAAGAAACATATTGATTAGAAAGGACAAAGTAAAATATCTCTGTGAATTATGTTATACTACTATAACTGGTAAATGGAATTCAAACAGTAAAAAATTCACTAAGGTAAAAAGATATATAGTTAACATGTAAATATCACTAGCATTTATATATGAGCTTGCAGATTTAAGGAGAAAACTATGCTAGGAACAAAAATAATGAAAATTTAATAATAAGTTTAGAAAAAAATATACAAAATATATGTGATAAAAATTTGAAGTCATTTCTGAAAAAAAGCCATTAAAAGGTTCAACATAAAAAAAAAAGGTTCAACATGTGGAAAAATAAACCTTGTTCGTGATATAAGTTCAACATCTTAAATATATAATTCCTACCTCAACTGAAGTATACATTTAATGTAATACTAGTAATTTTTCTGATAATTAAATTAATTTATTCTAGCTTTCTCAACAAACTATTACGTAAGTATAATAAGGAATACCTTGAAAATGAAGATGAATCAGAGAGAATTAACCCTAACATTGAAATAAAATAATACATGGAATAGTGTTATTTTTAAAAATAGAAAAACGTTTTCAGAAGAACTTGATTTTTGTTGTTGTTGTTAAGAATATGGACACTTCCATCAATGTTTTATAGGATACAAATTGCTCAATGAAAAAAAAAATAAAAATAAAACCTCTTGTGACATGGTAAGAGATACAGAAGTTAGTTCAGTGGCTTCCACTGGCTAAATGAACATTTCAAGAATCAAAAATTGATAACAGGAATGGATTATTTATAACATTGAATAAAAAGAGAATCCACAAGTCCACATTTATATTACTACTTCCATTAAAATAGTTAAAGTTATATTACTAATCTCTAAAGGAAAGGGGAAGAGAGAATCTTATTTTCAAAAGAATGACAATCTAAAAAATGTAAAGAAATAGAATTAGAAAAAAAATATTTTTACAAAGAGCAAAGTAGCAACTGATTCACAAATATATGTTCAAATATGCCTCGGCCTTTTTGTGAATATCTGTTTGGTAATAGGATGTCATTCAGTTGCAAAAGCCTCAACAGAGTTTTTGTTGTTTTTAATATGAAGAGAAAGATTTTCCTTTATAACAAAATAATCAAAATGAGCATTGCATCCAGTGATGGACCAAACCAGCATCCTGTGTCACACACAGCCTGTAATGTTCTGAGAAGGACCAACCATCGCCTATGTAATCTTCCTGTCAAATATCATTAACTTGTTTTCACTCTTATAAAAACGAGCAGAAAGATTGAAATTGCAAAGCATTTATGGAACAGGTGTCTTGGGTGATTGAGAATGTCATGTCATGAAAAGCAAAAATCAAAACATAAGTGAAGTGATTGGTAAGATTCTCACCACATTATTCTTGCAAATTTTCTATGAAATCTAATTTTTTCAGAAGAAAATTCTGGGGAAAAATATGTCATTCTAGAAATTCTAATTTATTTGGTGTTCTAAAAGGATAACTTAATCTATTTTTTGGCTTATAATTATTTGGAAAATTTGAAATTACAGAAGCACTCATTTGAAGGAAGTAGAAACTGGGCTGAAAATAGAAACATTTTAATCTAAGGTAGTTAAGTCTCTTCAATTTGTGCAGACTTCAGGTTGCATAGTCTTAATATTTTGATTTTCACGATTTTATGTGGTGGTAAAATGTTGTTGTTTTATTCTCCATAATAGTCAATAACTTTCATTTTGTATGTTTTATGTCTAGATTGTTATCGTGGCAATGGAAAAAACTACATGGGCAATTTATCCAAAACAAGATTTGGACTCACGTGTTCAATGTGGGAGAAGAACATGGAAGACTTACATCGGTGTGTAAATTTCTTTCTTTCAGTATACTTCATTCAGTGATAACAGCATATATATATACATGTGTGTGTGTGTGTGTGTGTATACACACACACACACACATTATATAAATATATTTTCAGAAATACACAGTATTATTTCTTTTTATTCTTTTATCACAGTAAGTTAATAAAAATATTAGATTGATTTTTCTGTACAACTCATTACATTGTCTCTGCATGAAGCTAACTTTTAAATAGGCAGTTTAATCCTGGATATATTCATTCAGCATTCACTATATTTTATGCCGTATAATTGGTACTATGGGAACACCAACAAAAAGTGAATAAAACATTTGATTCTAAACTTCAAGGAGGATATGGTCACATTTAAAAACCAGCTTAAAAGATAGTGTATAATTAGTAGGCATATTTGGTGTTTCAAATAGTGCAAATCAATAGCAGTTTTTCAAAAATCATGTGATCATTGTCATATACATATTTACCTTAAATAACTACTTAAGTACTAAAAATTTATAGAAACAAAATTTCTTGCTTTAACATATGAAAGTTTGCAATAGTTACAGAAATGTGTATGTAATTTTTAAAGATCTATATATTTGAGAGAATCATATACTTTTTGTGGGCATTATTCACAAAGAGGGTAGTATTCACTCATGCCTAGAAATAGTGCTAATGTTTATTAAATTGTAAAAGAAGTATCTGACACATAGTTGAAACCTAAATCTTTTTTTTAGTAAACATCCTAGAATATGTGCACTAGAATAGAAGAAAAAGAAAAAAATTAAGTTAGGGGCATTTGATCAAGTACCCAGAACACGGTTGCTTTATGTGAGCTGTTATGTCATTTGGCTACCATATTACTATACAGAAGATTTTTCTAAATGTGAATAAGAACTCAAAGTATTAGAGAACCTTTAATTCAGTTTTACTTTAATTTTAAAGAATTTTATTCTCTTCCAGAATGTATCGAGTAGTGGGTGACATTATTTTAGTTAATTTACTTCACAAATAAATATCGACAGTTCTAAAGCATTGCAAATATTAATATAATGCAACTCACAAATATGTCACATAAATAACATGTAAATTTCCTGATAGCCACTTTTAAAGAAGCAAAAATCATCAAAAATTAATATTAATGTATTTTATTTATATATGAAGTTCATTTCAATGTTTCCTACATGAAAATTATTAATGAGATCTTGAGATTCATTTTCATACTATATGTTCAAAATTTGATATATATCTTACACATATAGCACCCCTCTATTTAAGATAGCATATATCAGTTTCTCAGTGATATGTGACTAATAGCTGCTATATTGGACACTGTAGTTCTAGGACTTTAAAGATGATCAGCGTTCTGTTCCCATAGATTTCGTGCTCTAATAGAGGATGCAAGCAAACAGGAACTGTTGGTACCATATTATAAAAAAATATGAATGAGCACATTTTATGCTGTGGGAATTTGGGGGAAATGCTGATCTAGACTGAAAACTGTCAGGAAGCCTTCCGAAGAGAAAGACATTAACTGGAGTATCCATCATGAGTAAGAGTTGGCCAAGGGAAATGCAATAGGAAGAACTCATCACACAGCAAGTATAGTTTGTGCAAAGTCCCAAAGGTGAAAGCATTTGAAAACAGGAAATAATGTTGGTAAGGCTGAGAGTGTAATTTGGTCAATGTCCACAGAGAAAGAATTTTACAGCAGCAATACCATATGAAGAAACATGAGTAAGATGAGTGAAGAAGTTTGATCTTTATCCTAAACATTAAAAGAATTCATTAAAGATGTTTAAGCAAAATTAACATGATTTAAATTAAATGCTGATTTTGACACTACTATTTTTTATTGATTCATTATAATTATACATAAAAATGGGATTTATTCTGATACATTTGCACATGTGCAGAACATAATTTGGTTGATTTCTTTTCCTATTACCACCACTTAAGCATGATGTTCTCCAGTTCCATTCATTTTTCAGTAAATGGCATAATTTTATTCTTTAAGACTGCAAAAAACTACATTGTCCTTTATGATTGAAAAAAC
The DNA here is from genome assembly GCF_021218885.2 of Marmota monax. Lineage (NCBI taxonomy): Eukaryota > Metazoa > Chordata > Mammalia > Rodentia > Sciuridae > Marmota > Marmota monax. Next base: position 3,222,784 of record NW_026694038.1, read on the forward strand.
ACACACATTTTTCTTTATCTATTCATCTGTTGATGAACACCTAGACTGGTTTCATGCCTGGGCTATTGCGAATTGTACTGCTATAAACATGTATCACTATAGTATGCCCGCTTTAGTGCTTTTGAATAAATACTAAGCAATAGTATAGCTGGGTCATATGGTCATTCCATTCCTAGTTTTTTGAAAAATCTTCATATTCATTTCCATAGTAATTATACTAATTTGCAGTCTCATCAACAATGTATAAAGAGCTCTCTGCATCCTCATCAACATTTATTATTATTATATTCTTGATTATTGACATTCTAACTGAGGAGAGATGAAATGTCAGTGTAGTTTTGATTTGCACTCCCTGATTGTTAAAGATGTTGAACATTTTGGACATTTGTAGTTCTTCTGTTTAGCAATATCTGTTTAGTTCATCTTTCTATTTATTGATTGTATTATTATTATTTTTCCTAGTGATGTCTTTTGAGTTCTTTATGTATTCTGGATATAAATCTTCTGTCCAAAGAATAGCTAGCAAAGAGTTTCTCCCATTCTATGACATATCACTTCATACTCTGGTCTGCTTCCTTTGCTGTATAGAAGCTTTTAAATTGGATGCTATCCCATTTGTTTATACTTGATTGATTTCCTGAGCTTTAGGAGTCTTATTGAGGATGTCAATGCCTGTGCATATATGTTTGGAGTGTTGACCCTATGTTTTCTTCAGCAGTAGCAGAGCTTCTGATCTAATTCTGAGGTCTTTGATCTACTTTGATTTGACTTTTATGCAGGGTGAGAGATAGGAATCTAGTTTCATTCTTTTACAGATGGATATCCACTTTGTTTAAAAGTCTATCTTTTCTCCAATGTATGTTTTTGGCACTTTTGTAAGGATCAAATGATTGCATCTGTGTGGATTTGTCTTGTACCTTGTATTCTATTCTGTTTTTCTATGTGTCTGATTTTATGCCAGCACCCAGCTGTTTTTGTTACAATAGCTCTGTAGTATAATTTAAAATTAGGTATTGTGATGCCTCCAACATTGCTCTTTTTACTAAGAATTGCTAAGATTATTCTGGGTCTTTTTATCTTTCATATTTTTTCTCTAATTCCGTGAAGCATGTTATTGGTATTTTGATGGGGATTGTATTGGATCTTTAGACTGCTTTTGATAATATGTCCATTTTAACAAGATACATTCTGCCTGTCATATAATCTTTCTTCATTGCTCTATAAATTTCATTATAAATGTTTTACCTCCTTGGTTAGATTTATTCATAGATACATATTTTAGTTTTAAAGCATTTTTAGTAATGGTAATGGCCAGTGGTGGGTGGATTAGATCTAACTCTTATGGATTTTTTTTTTTGTACCAGAGATTGAACACAGGGGTGCTTAACCACTACTTAGTCACATCTCCAGCCCTTTTTAGGTTTTATTTTGAGACAGGGTCTCACCAAGTTCCTTAGGGCCTCACTTGGTTGCTAAAGCTGTCTCTTAACTTGGGATCCTCCTGCCTCAACCTCCTGAGCTGCTGGGATTTCAGGCACGTAACACCACATCAGATTTTTTATGAACTTTTGAAAGATAATAGTTTCTGGCTCTTCCCAACACTGTCTTCAGTGATTTTATATTGGAAGGTTGAATTTTTCATGGTGGAAGTATTTATGCCACAGAAATCAACAAGGCCTATAAATAAGGTCTCTCCCTTCCCAGTATACACATATCTTAGGGGACTACTTGTTAAATGTTTATGGCATGCTGCTAGAAATATGTGATATATTAATTTTGGGACCTTAATGTTAATAACTATTAAATCACTGAGTTTAGGCTTAATATTTGAAGTAGTTAAAAGTTATTTGAAAACAGTTTGTAGGAAATTTATGAATGATCAAGCTTTATGGTACCATTTTTGTTTTAAGAATAAATTATGCAAGGAGTAGGTAGAGCATGGTGATTTTGAGCATTGACTCTGGAAAGAGCCATAAGTTTAAATCCTAGCTCTGTTATTTACTATCCATGTGACCTTAGAATAATTACTTGTCCTCTCTGCTTGTCAATTTCCTCAAATGAAATAGATATAGTCTTAAATCACATTTTGCAAGATTGGTCTAAGTTTATATCTGTAAATAACTTATAGCATAATGTGGCACACAGGAAAGCCTATATGTATTTGCTACAGCTATTGGCCAAAAAATGAAACTGGTTCTGGAAAAATAGTCCAAGTTTCCATATTAAAGCTCTTTCTAATTTAATTTCAAATCCCACATTAATTATATTCAAGAATAGTAGTCATTAATAACACAAAACAAATTCAGTTATAATTTTCATGACTTGGTCAGAGATGGCCAGGTAGGATTTGACCTCATTAGTGTTACTGAAGTGAATGTAAATACATACTAATATATATGGACATGGTCTTAGAAAATAACACAGAATTTTTTATTTTCTTTTGTAATAAATTTTCACACATTAATTTCAAAGGTTGATATGTTAATTGCCTGTTAGAAAATCATATTTTATAACCATATGCCAGTAAAATTTTATAATTCAAACATTTCATTGGCACTTTATTAATTTTTATTATAATTCCCTGTTCTTTGGGGTTGTGATATTGCTAATGGTAATTCATATACAATTGAAACATGAAAAACTTTCAGAATAGCTTATACTTCCTAGGTATTTGATACTTTTGATCTTTGGATCTGTTTGCTTTTAGATGATATTTTTCTATTTCTATACATGGAGGTATTTGTTACTTTGACACTATGATTATTAGATAGAAGTGAAATCACAAAACCCCTCATCATTTTATACAGGCAAATAATGGAGCACTTCACCACATTCTTAAGTTAGAATGTATGCTTACTAACTGTAAGAACAACAATGAAGTAAATCTCCAACAAAACAACTAAAATTCACACCAAGTAGAAGCTTATTTTATGTACAATCAGTGATATACTAGGATGATATATCTTGTATCTTTTGGATGGAATAAGCCTGTACTGATGTTCAGCTTTTTGTTTACCCAGTCACATCTTCTGGGAGCCAGATGCTAGTAAGCTGAATAAGAATTATTGCCGGAATCCTGATGATGATGCCCATGGACCCTGGTGTTACACGGGGAATCCTCTCATCCCTTGGGATTATTGCCCTATTTCCCGTTGTAAGTACATTTATTGTTCTTTTCTCAATTGAAATACTTTAAACGTACTGCACACCCACTAATTTCTCAATCAGAGATGTAAATAATATAGGACTCAAGAGGGGAGCTTATCAGAGAGCAACAGAGAAGCACACATAGACACACACACCACACAGATGCGCTCTCTCTCTCTCTCTCTCTCTCTCTCTCTCTCTCTCACACACACACACACACACATACACACACACACTTCTTCTATTCAAGAAGAAATTTGCTAAAATGTAAAATTTTTCTTTTTTTGAGAAAAATCCCCACTTGGAATCCAGAAGCAGTAAATGGTTATGCGTCTAACATGGCAGTATGGAAAGACCCATCCAGTCAGAGATGCCACAGTACCAGTTTAGTCTCTGAAAATAGCAGAGCTCTCAGGAAATCCCTAGCCCAGTAAAAGTCCCAAGAGCAGACCTGAGGTAGTACTTCCATCTCTTAATCAGTTTTTTAATCCAAAATTGAAAAGTATAGAACTTTCTACCCACTTCTCTTAGTCCAACATGGTTTTGTTAAAAGGGTATTAGTGCATGAAATAAAAGGTAGATGTAAAATATTTAATACATGTTTGATCTACTTCATATAAAATTTGAAGTCATATATTTCACATATATAGCTCTTATATAACACCAAGAAAAAGATGTGAGAGAAAATAATGCAGAAAATGAATCTTTAAGAATAAATATAGTTAATGAACAAATGAAAAGATGTTAAAACTAGTAAGGGAAAAACAAAATTTAAAGAGCATGGGAAATGATTTCTGCTTATCAGATTGTCAAATAATAAAATGATTGTTAACATTAGTGGAAGCTTGGGTAGTCACACTTTCTCAATACTATGCTACTTTGAGAATATTGAAAATCCTGTATGGAAGTAATTTGGAAGGTTGTATTAAAAGTAATAATAGAGATGTGAACCAGGAATTTTCTACTTTTGCACTGCTAACATCTGGGTTAGGATAATTCTTTATCCTAGGAGTCTCTTTTGTGCACTATAGGAAGTTCAATAGTGCCCTAGCTTTTGCCCATTGGATGCCAGTAGCAACATTCTCCCCTCCCCCTACCCCACTACCCATCATAACAATAAAAATATCTCTAGACATTGCCAATGTTCCCGCCCCTCCAGGGGGCAGGCAAAATTACCCATTGAACTACACCGATTTATTAACATGTATTCTTCATAATAATAAATAATGAAACACCTTATATATTTGCAAATAAATGGTATTTCCTGTTATATTTTATTTCATCAACTAAAACCAGAATCCTTCAAATTATAGTGTTTTCCTAATGTTCTGATTCTGTTCCCATATGAAAGGTTTGCATAGATATTCAAAATATTCTTCTGGGGAAGATGTCTTCCAAGTTCTAACACTAAAACAGAAAAACAAATGAAAAAACAAGTCTACCTCTCCAGAGAATACCATATAAAAACATTTTTGTATGATTAAAGGATTATTATTGTTATTAATATTATATTATTATTATTATTATTAGGGTCCTAGGGATCAAATCCAATGCCTATCAGCATGATAGGCAAATACTCTATTTCTGAGCAACATCCCAGCTCAGCTAAATTCTAGTTTTACCTTACTGTACCTTTTGTGATGTCTCCATGACTAGGAACAATGGAGTCACACAGACTATAGAGTGATTGAGGAAGAATGAAAAAAATGATCCACCTTCTAAAACAGGTTATATTGCTGTCCTAAGTGAATTTCTAATTATAAAAATCACAGCACATATCTATTGTCAGGTGTAAAAGGCTCTGGTAGGATCTCAGAGCCCTGGGACTAGTTTATAAACTTAACTAAGGGAAACAGCATTCTAATAATTTTGAAGGTTCAAAAACTTTTTAAACAGCATTTTCAAAATAAAAGGCACTAATGTGCTGTTGAAAGACTTCAGGGTGTTGTATTTGATTAAATGCTATTGCAGATAACTCATTTTTATTTCAAAGTGTACTGAACATTAATTTCAATAAATATTTTTGCACTGTCATTGATTCAAGTAATATTTATAGCTAGGATTTATTTACATTTTTCTCTCTGGTGAAAGGCTAATGAAATTTATCTTTAGAAGATTTGAGTTCTTATTATTTATTTAACTTCAGAGACTGTATTAATCATTTTCACACTGTACATTTCTCTCACAAAACATGTAAAGGTTTTTAGTCATTTTATTAAAAAATACTTATAAAATATTACAAAATAATGTTTAACATATTTTTAAGCTTATCAAATGTGCAAAAATAAAATGTAGAAATGCTTTATGTTTGTTTACACACACACACACACACACATACACTTTAGAATGTCTTAGCAAAATCTTAAGCATTTGTGGCAGAGAATGTAGTGGTTATGAGTTTCAATTCAGATTACCTGAGTAAGAGTCCCAGTCTTGGGCAAATTACTTAGCCTACTTATGACTCATTCTGTATTTGTAAAAATGTGCAATAAATGCACCTATCTTATTGGGCTATTGCATATAACATCTATTGCATAGTAAGGACTTAAAAACTTAATTTCTGTTTTTATTTGTTCATTTGTTCATAATTTAAAATGAACTACTATTGTATACAAAGCCCTATAAAATATGTTATGAATACAAAAACATATACACACAGTTTCTTAATCTCAAATGCTTTATAGCATAGAGAAGAAACAGTCATATAAACAATTGCAAAGCCATATAATCACGTAGTAAATATATATTGATATATAAAATAAGAATGAACTTCGTTGTCTGCTGGAGAAATATGTAATCTTCATCAAGTTTTGAATGAGAATTAAAAGTTTGAAAATATTCTGAAAGAAAGCTTTATGTTTTCCATAAGTGTGTAAATTTAGTTCTGAGGCATAAAGATTCATACACACACACACACATACACACACACACACCTGCTTTTCCATAGGTAAAACTCTTATCATACATATGTTTTTTAATGAAATTTTAGTTGAACTGATAAAAATAAGATTTATATCACATGTGTTTTTTCTTGCATGAGTAATGTGGTAGAGACAAGGGGGAAAAGTAAATAAGGTGGAGTGAGGATAATATTTGGAAGTGAAATGAAGAAGGCCTGGAGATCAGCATCACAAAGTTTTGTCCCATGTGTATGCCAGAAGAACCTGTGGTGCTCCTTAAAACCTCAGAAGCCCAGAATCTCCAGAAATCTGGTTTTAAATGGCATTTCTGTTTATTCTAAAGTGTGAGAAATATTGGATTATTAATAATTTTATTATTATTAGTTTTATTCGTTATTATTATTATTATCGAACTATTAATTGTTAAACACCAAATTTGCAATATCTACAAAAGTTTAAAATTTTAAATATTTTAGGAAGATACAATCATGAACTGATCAATTTCTGACATAATAGCCTCAATCCTTAAAAATAGAAGACTTCATAGGCAGTGAAGGATAGAATGAATAGTTCAATCTTTTTCATTATTATAACGAATAAATATCTAGTTATTTAAAAATTTCAACCAATTGTCTTGAGTGAAAAAGCCAACATACTTGATGCTCTAATATACTCTGCCTCAATCCTACTTTGTACTGTGACCTGAAACCCTGACCTCAGCTGACTCTACCACAACATTTCCCCAGGATAAGGAAAAGGAAAGGAAAGGAAAGAAATTTATGTTTGCCTTTACCTTTATTCATTTAAAATGCTTAGATTTGAAAAAATGCACATAAATAAAAACTGTTCAGCATGAATTAATTCCCGTGAGCATCCTAATACATAATAATCAATTTCCATCTCTTCCTCCATTATTGTTTTGTTGCAGGTTTATTTGAGTCCAGGGCATTTACATGAATTAAGAACCAGCTGGATGTAGACGGTGCCTGACTGAACTCTGAGCCATCAATTCTGAACAGTTAGACATTAAGCTTTAGGAAATGTCTTGTGTTTCATTCATTATTCACAAGTATTTCCAAAATTCTAGCATCTTCTAAGCTTTTCTTTTTGCAGCAATTAAAACCCAGTGGAGAGATCATGAAGAAGAAAATTATGAAGATTTAGGTAGAATTAATAATGTATAGTTTCCATTATTTTTCTTTCTTTCCATACTTTTTAAAAAAATAACATCTGGGAAAAACAATCTTTGGAATATGCTAACAACAAAACAGTTTTTACTCCTCTTTCTAAGAATGACATTGATTTCTTCTAGAATTTTTTTTTGCAGAGACTTCCGAAATATGGATAACATGTATAGTTTTAATTATTCTCAACCTTCAACTTTTTGAGGAAAAAAATTAAATAGCTTAAAATTACAGTAAAAACTAAATGTCCTATCTATCTGAAAGGCTCAAGAACAGTAAAGAGGAGTAATCCTATTAATGAAAGTCCATTGTGTACAACATTGAGCATCTTAGTAGAATGAGACAGCAGCTCTTTGAAGTTAGCAGTATAATTCAGTTTGCCAAAGGTCATCCAACTACACACCTGATGGTATCTGCAATCATAAAATAAGACTTTTCTCATATTAATGAGTGTCAGTAGTCACGTGCACACAAAATTGTCTAGTAAAAGTGATACAAAATTGCTCAATAAAATAATGTTACATTTTATCTTTTAATAAAATGCCAAGGATTTTGATAAATTCCCCAGTTCATCAAAACTGATTTTAATATATAGCTTTGGTTTTACATACAGAAATATGTATGAATCATATATGTTTCTAAATATTTATATCTACAGGTGAAGGGGATACCACACCTACAATAGTCAATTTAGACCGTAAGTATTCTTTCAAAATATAAACTATATATCTGAGTCTCTGTGTGAAACAAATGATGTCATTATTTCCTTTATAGAAAAAAATCTTATTACTATAACAACTTCCATCATAAAAATAAGTCAATCTGTTTGTTTTATTTTTAAATATGTATTTTCCTATATGTGGGTGGAAGATAGTCAAAGGCAACTGCATTCTAAATATGAAATTCAACTCAGAAAGTTTCCAAGATATTCCATTTGACTTTGAAAAGAAGACTTATATCTACTTTCAATTTGGGGCACAATGTGTCTAATGGAACACTTTTATAAACCTCACCTTCCAAATGAAGTCAGGGTGCTGAATTCAGAGAGAATGAAGTCAGGGACTTCATTTTGCAGGCCCTAGAGTCTATCAGGTAATAGGGGACACCATCTAAAAAGTTCAGTTTATCCTCAAAATAAGAATCTGTGGAAGCTACTTGCCTTAGATTTTTAGATATTTTTTGAACTGAAACAAGTTACTCAAGTGTTTTGTTTTAAAAGACCACCCTTCTGTGCTTCAGGAAAGGAAGCCAATGAAAATCTATTCTAGACCATGGACAGAGTACAAAGGATAAGACAAGGAACATAGAGGAGGATTAGGCAAACGTTTACTCCAAAGAATTCTGAATTATGTCACTTGTACATAATGATTTGGATATAAGAATACCATTTGGATATAATTTCAATAAATATAATGTTGGTAACATGTTTCAAAATAGCTCTACATTCTTACTGTACCAATTCATTACCAAATATGGTTTTGTTTTGTTTTCAATTAGGCTATTGATTGCTATTTAGAAATAACCATTGCAAATAACATTTTTTTTATTCATTTTATATTAAGGTTGGTATGGGGAATACATTTGTGTTGGGGCCACTGTCACTATAATGACAGTCCTGTCTGCCTTGAGTTCATTAGTTTTTCTAAGTCACTCAACAAAAAAGATGAGAATGGCAAATATTAGGGACTTGATTCTGAACTTTGGTCTTATAATACTCTTTTCCCAAAATGTCTTGATACAATTACAGTAGTTACATTTGTCTAGGTATTATTGCACTTATGAAAACTAACAGGCATTGATTATTGGAAAAATATTATCTTAAAATGTTATATTTGCCCTGTTTTCAGATCCTGTAATATCTTGTGCCAAAACAAAACAATTGAGAGTTGTAAATGGGATTCCAACACGAACAAATGTAGGATGGATGGTTAGTTTGAAATACAGGTAATTACTAATAGATACAAATCATATATATTCAATCTATTTGCAAAGCCAGATTCCCAGCTGTATGGTCACATGTGGTCATAAAGATTGTACCCTCCATAGGGCACTCAGCCAGGGAGGTCAATGAGGGGTCTGATCATATTCTTACCAAACTATAAGCACTGGATTTTGCAATTTTATTTCATTTTATTTATTTATTTGTTTTTAATTTTAATTATTTAAAATCATAGATAGCCTTCATAAATTTGTTCACAGAATTTCCATATGTGCAGCCATTATTCCTGATTCCAAGTAACACTTTAGTTTTGATTAATAAGAGTCAACCACAAGAACTTCTTATACCTTAATGTTACCATAGTAATTATCTATCTCTTTAATTTTCTACTCTTGGGTATTATAATTTTATTTCCTAATATGTCTACATATAAACATCAGAAATATTTGTTTTGATTTTTTATTTTGTTATTGAAATGAAAAGTGATATTTTTAGAATTTGAGATTATGTTATTATGAGAAAGATAAACTCTTTTAAATAGTTGAATAGTCTTGATTTTCTAACAATTGGCGTGGCTAAGAATTTTAAATATTCTCAGTTCTCAGTGCTCTTAAGAGCCAATGACATGTTCTACATAGAATCATTTTGCAAGTTATATCATAATAGAAAATTAAGCTTAGGAATTATGCCACAAGAATTAAATGTTGAAAACATGAAATAACTTAAAATCTCATCTTATAACTTTCTATGCCCTATATACATTAGTCTATGTGCTTCTTAGAATGCTAAGATATCTATCTCCATCAGAACTTCATCATGCAACTCACCCAAAATGAACCTGAATCCCAGCTACACTTTTCCTTGGAGCTTGAGACCCGCCATGTTTCTCCCTCCAAGCTTCCATGCACTTGTTCCTACTGCATGTTGTGGCCTTTTTCCTTCTGACAATTCCTTCTCATTCTTCAGATCCCAACTTGAATATCTCCTCTTTCATGGACACTCGCCTTCACCCCTAGCCTCCTAGAGTAGAGCAAGTATCTATCTATCTCTTACTATACTAGGGATTTAGAATAAACACAACCTATATCTCTTACTACTACTATATATCTATATCTCTTACTACTACTAGGGATATAGAATAAACACTACCTCAAACTGAAGTCCATCTATGAAAAAATCAATTCTTGTCAAGCATGGGGTTTACACCCTTTGACTTTAGGTCAACACAACATTGTGGGAGATGGCCTAAAGACCTTTTTTCAGTATATCCTCTCAAGGACTAACTCATCAGACTTAATGTTAATGGCAGTAATTATGATGTAGCTGTCCTAGGCACGCAGTACTGAAATAGAATTATGAAGCTAACTAGAATAGAAAGGTGATTGAGCATTCTGATGATTTTATAAGCACCAAAATTTTTGAAGTGTTTAATTTTCTTTTTTTTATAGAAAAATGTTCTATAGAACATTTAATGCAAATTTAATTTTCTGTATCACAAAAAATGTTTTAAGATTCCAAATATCTTAATTAGATTAGTGATTCTTTGTTAACTAATAACCTCAGGAGGAAAAATATACATACTTCTGAATTATTTTTATCAACTGGAGAGTATACAAGGATACTCTTCTAGTATACTTCTCTTAGAGCCTGCAAGTGGAACTGTTTTAATTCAGAGTAACATCAATTTTAAAAATTTCTTTCTCTTAAAGTCCAAGTTCTTAGTAACTACAGCTGTTAAGTTATTCTTCTAAAATATATACTGAGAAGATAGAAATTCAAACTCAATATATACTCTTATCCTCCTGTGTGGTAAAGGCCATAAATTACTGTGGTCTTAGTCTGGGAATCTTTTAGTATTACCCTCTGAAGCACTGAACATCTGTACTCTTTCGAAATGTGAGTTGTGAAAAGTTGTACTTTTCCCATGTTTCTGCCAAAAAAAAAATGGATTTAAAGATTTTGGATATCAGCAAACAAACATCCTCATGCTTTTTCTTTACAAATATTTTGCAGTTTCCTAGAGGACTTGGTTTGCAAAATTAACTTCCTCTTACAAATTAAATATTATATTGATGGTCTTTTAGTAAACAATTTATTCAAACCCTGCAATATTTTAACCTATCAAAACTAAATGATGGTAGGGAATGAAATAGTATAAAAATGACAAATATTACTACCACTGGATGTCTTTTTCAGGGTTTCAAGAAAACCTCCAGTTTGCATTTTTCATAATCAAATTCTGAATTTAAAGCAGCTCCACATTTTTTCATTATAACCATTCTATATGCAGCACATAATTTCTCTCACAAGGATAGATATATATACACATAGATGTATGTGTTGGTTCTTTAAACCATAAAATTGATTTAATGATATTGTAATTACATTATGAAAATAAAATTGTTGATGCTGCAATCCCCAAATATCATCCTTTAGATAAAAGAACTGCTACTCATTTTAATTCAGTTGGGTTAATGTCTATATTTTTGCATTTATTTTTAACAAATAAAGCAACAGGTTTTACATTAACTGGTAGGCATTCTTTCTGCACAGACATTACTTGTTTCTCTTTCCTCTTTCTCACAGAAATAAACATATCTGCGGAGGATCATTGATAAAGGAAAGTTGGGTTCTTACTGCACGGCAATGTTTCCCTGCTAGGTAAAGTTTATTTTGCTTTAGTATATGTTCTGAGAATTTAAAAATATGTATGATTTCTGCTTAGCTTTTAAGTTTAGAGTCTGTTTCACAGAGATGCTACAACATAGGGTAAACATATAGTCATTCTTTTTTAATTCAGCGTAAAAAACTTTGACTTCACTGATATTTTTGTATGCCATGCTACTTTCAGTTTACTTCTTTTCATGATTAACGTTATTCTCACTTGGGAAAATATTTTCCTGAATTATGTAAATCAGTACTATTCCAACCTCCCAAGAATAGTTGGAATTCCTAGATAGAAATTATTTTTCTGAATTATCAACAACCTTTCTAAGTTCTCACTTCCTCTCATATGTACAGCCAGACTCACAATCACCCTGGGAATAATTTCAATGAAAATTAGCCTAAAGAAAAGGTAAGGAATTTTAAAAAAGATAAGGAAATAGCATTTATAATTTTTCCCAATTCATATCAAGGTCAATTTGATTTTGTTTGTTTGAAACTTCAATCCTTATAAATAAACCAAATGCATACACACTTCAGATAAAGCAAATATTTTCAGTAAAATTATAATTCATGTAAAGAACTTTATCTGAGAATTTTTGAAAAGTGACTTACTCTATTAAGTATATAAAATATTTTTTCAAAAACCTTTTAGAATTTCAGCAATTTAAGTTCTACTTACACATGCTTTAAATATTCAGAATCTTCCATAATAAATATTGTTTTTTATTATACTTTGAATCACATTTTAAATTTAAGTTGTTTATCTGTCCTTATAAGCTTCATACACACACACACACATACACAAACACACACGTGTACACATACACACGATTTATATATTATATATAATATTTCACAATTTGGAATTATATTTTATATGAATTATATTTTATATTTTTATTTAGAAATAAAGACTTGAAGGATTATGAAGCTTGGCTTGGAGTTCATGATGTCCATGGAAGAGGAGATGAGAAACGGAAACAGGTTCTAAATGTTTCCCAGCTAGTATATGGACCTGAAGGATCAGATCTGGTTTTATTGAAGCTTGCTAGGTTAGTTCCTTTGGAAGATTCTGTATTTTTAACTGAGACTAGAATTGTTGAAACATTTTCCTCCAGCTGTGTGGCTGTACTTTCTCTCTTAGTAGACATTTATTATTTCCCATATGCCATATGTAGATACGTGTGTATATGTGTGACTACTGGCAGAATTTTCAAACATGAATCTACTACAAATTTTTTCTTTATAGATATTCTTCTTTTCTGTTTTTAAATAAACAATATTTAATTCCCTAAGCCTCAGCCTAAATATTACATCATATGAACACTACATTTTAAATGCTAATGTGTTGAATCAGGAAGATAGTAATTACCATTATATTTTCTTTCTTCAGGCCTGCTGTCTTGGATGATTTCGTTAGTACAATTGATTTACCGAATTATGGATGCACGATTCCTGAAAAGACCACTTGCAGTGTTTATGGCTGGGGCTACACTGGATGTAAGCTACTTTTTAAAAGATGAGGCAATATCATATTTATTTTACTTATAAAATTTTGTATTTACTTCTTCTTTTCTCCTTTACCCTGTGCTCATTACCTGTATATTTTTGCACCATTCCAGTGATCAACTCTGATGGTCTGTTACGGGTAGCACATCTCTATATTATGGGGAATGAGAAATGCAGTCAGCATCACCAAGGGAAGGTAACTCTGAATGAGTCCGAAATATGTGCTGGGGCTGAAAAGATTGGATCAGGACCATGTGAGGTAAAATGGAAGTTCTTTAGTAGAGAATATATGATTGATAGCATAGTTTCTCACAGGTTTTATGATGATTTACTTTTCACAAAGCAAAATAATTATATACCAACCTGTTTCAGGAGTAGGAAACTGCAAAAGATAATCATGTCTTATTTTTACACATTTCTGTTAATTAAACAGTAAGACAACCCATGCTTCATTCATAGCAAATTGATGACATTTGCCTCTCAAAATAAATGAATAGAGCCAGAAGTCTCAGGAAAAACTGCAAAGTAAAAGTATCCAAATCTGTTTGATACGATGGCTTACATTTTTGTCATGTTTCTCAATTTAGCTGGTCCTCCCAAATTCTCCCTAAATGAACCCCATTAATATTAAGAAATACACTCCTGGTTTAAACTTTTAAATATGTTTTTGGGTAGACTGTGGTGTGTGTGTGTATGTGTGTGTGTGTGTGTGGTTTGTGTGTGTGTGTGTAAACAAATTCTTTAAAAAAAAAAAAAACCCTAAAGGTCAAAGTTTGTGAGTTTAAGAGCTTGGACATTTTCATTTGTTAGGCAACTGTTCTTTTAACTTGGCAGGGTTCCTATCCTAGTTTTACATAGACAAGCTGTTAAACTGTTATTTTAGATGTATTTTGAATGTGAGAGGCATGTTCTTCAACCTCAGAGCTGTGGCACTGTGGAATACTCTGTGTACTAGAGCACAGAATGAATTCAGTGGTAGTGAAATGCAGGTGGATATATTTAAAAATGTATAACTTTGGCATGGAACATAAACATGTATTGAAATTCATGTATTTTATGATTTCCTCTAAGATTTTTATTCCTAAGAAGAAATGTTTACTAAGTTAAAGAGATTTTTAGAACTGCTTTGAAGTGATTGGGTAGAAACAGACTATGTGCTTATAAACAATTTCAAAGTTCGTATCTTTCCAGCAAATGAGTATTTTGCAATAACAAGGAAAAATTGTAAAAGGGAACATCTAGTAGGAGAAAAATAAATATTGTTTTTTAAAAAGCTTTAATAGTCCTATTAGCTCTAAAGTTTTCAACTAGGTATAATTTTGGATACACCTAGAAAGGCATGTATTTTATCACAGCCTATTGCCATTTCCAACAATGACTTGACATCTGCTCTTCAGAAGTAGCCTTAAATCTAATTTGTTATCTATACAGTCTTCATTTCCTTATTTTGATATTGAGCCCTTATTTCATATGTGCTATTTTTATCTTTATCCCTAAGACTTGATACTAGTTTTTTGTTACTTCTTAAAAACAAATTTATCCTCTAGAATGTTGGCGTATGTATATATGCATATATATGAACAAATGAATATATTTATAATTGAAATTTAAAACAAGGTAATTTAACCACCAAAAGAACTTTGAACAAAGAATCTCTAAAATTTTGTATTATCAATAGCCTCGCATCAACAGTGTCTTCAAAGTGAATTGTTTTCAAGAGTTCATATTAGGATTCATCGGTGCATTTGTTTAAAAATCAGTTTTAATGCCTCAAAGACACAACTTATAGAAAGTCTATTAGAATAAGCCTTTTCTTTTCTATTTGATGTTTTATTTCTCCAATTTTCTTCATCACAGAATACTGATGGCTCTCTTCTTTTAACCCTCATTGCACAGTTACATTTTGCATTGATTTAGTTTTATCTCATCATATCACATTTAAAATTAAGATAGTACTGAACACTTTTTTCTATATAAGGATGCTCAGTCAATGCATTCTTGGGAGACTGCATGGTAAATGAAAAATGATGGAACACAGTTGCAATGTATATATGTAAGAATATATGTAGCTATATAAACATAGATATACATATGACTGTGTATTACATACCTATACATGAATATATCATACACCCATATCAATCTATCCTTCTATATTCATCTCTCATCTATCTCTGATGATGCACTAGTATTGCCATACAAGTGGAGGAATACTACTTGCCTAGAAAGGCAACTTCCAAAAAATAAATATAATTATTTTATCAACTTTGAGCTTTTTATTTAATTTGTTATGATTGTCTGGAGACAAGTTGAGAGAAGAGAGAAAACGTTAGAAGTAAGAAAAATATCAATATAGTTTGAGCATTAAAATCACATGATTACAACAGGTTTCACTTGTGCTAGTATTTTTATACATTTTCCAAATTTTCTATGTTGCAAGATTTGAATTATCAGAAGATCAAAATAAATATAAAATTGACCTTATTAAATAAATGGGAATTTGGTTTTTCAGCATTCAACAAAGGAAAAGAGAACTTTAAGAAATGAATGAATATTTTAGAAAAAAAATAAATCAAGTCATTCATGTGTGTGTGTGTGTGTGTGTGTGTGTGTGTTGCTGTGCTGGGGATGGTGCTCAGGACTTCACACATGCCTAGTAAGCTCTCTGTCACTGAACTGTACCCAGCCTGAGCAAGTTATGCTTACGTGATTACAGCATATGACAGAATAATTGGAACTTTATACTTAATCAGTCTTACATGTTTAATTCAACAGAAAGACAATCAGTTATATAACAGACCAATTTTTATGTAATTCCATTCCAGTTTCAGTTATTTCCTTTTATGTGTGTATGTGGCCTAGAATTGCAAATGAGCAGAAGATTATATAAATGAATATATATATATATATATATATATATATATATATATATATATATATATATAAATTTAATTTCTAAAATAATACTTTGTTGTTGTTACATGTCTTCTTTCTAGGGGGATTATGGTGGCCCACTTGTTTGTGAACAACACAAGATGAGAATGGTTCTTGGTGTCATTGTTCCTGGCCGTGGATGTGCCATCCCAAATCGTCCTGGTATATTTGTCCGCGTAGCATATTATGCAAAGTGGATACACAAAATAATTTTAACCTATAAGGTAACACAGTCATAGCTGAAGTGTGTCTGAAGCGTCCATCAATATGTGATGATTTTACAAGAAGATTTCAGAGAACGTGGAATGAAAATGTTCCCTAAAATAATCCTAAAACAACTACTTGAGTGTCATGTTTGTTAAGATGCTCATTAATATATATGGGTATTTTCTGTTGTTCTGTTTGTCAGTGTTACTTTGTAAATGTTGAAGTGAATTAAGGTACATGCAAGTGCAGTAACATATCTCCTGAAGATACTTGAATGGATTACAAGTGCAAAGGTTTAATTGCTGGATGATAAAGGATTTAATAGGAAAGATCAATTAATCTCTCTACGCTGCTTTCCAAGGTTAGTTTCTTAATGATAAATAAACCATAAGTTAAAAATTATCTTAACCTCATCCTAACAATTTATACCTTGTGTTGTTAAATTGTAACTTTATGTAAAATTATATTACCTTTCATATACCATATATCAGAGTTCATTCATTTCTCCTCACTGTGTATCCTACAATATTGGTAGGATAAAACATACTTTTATAAAAACACATAACCATTACACATGTTGGAGTAAACATGTGCTATGCACTACAGTTTAAATAGTGGTGTATCTAGTATAATCCCTAAATATTTTGGAAGTATGTATCCATGATTTCTAATATTGCAAACATTTCTAAAGATCAGTAGACATTTTAAGGCAAGGTACAAGATAGAAGTGACTATCCTCTGTACATAATCTACAGATGACCTCTACTGACAGGCATTAAACTTTAAAAGTGAGATCAGGACCCACAGAGTTACAAAATTCTTAATCTAGATGTTTACATATATTTATTATCCTAGTAATTTCATGTAGTTTCTAACTCTTAAAGGAGAGAGAGTAATAGGTATATTTGTATATTTCTTTGCTCCAAATTTTGGTTCACTTATTTATGTAAGATATTTGCAGGCTTATTTTCCTAAAACATTTCCTAGTTTCTCAAGTTCATATCTAATTGAAGAAATTTAAAAGTGGTTTGGTCATTAAAATTGTATTTAAATAGGTTAATTCCAATAATTGCCACTGCCAACTGATTCTAACTCACTGTTTAAATATTTAAAAATTATTTAAGAGAAAAACTTCCATATGTCTCCTAAGTTTTCTTTACAGCTCTTAATTAAATCATGCAATTAAGTGCATATTTGAGGAAAGCAGAGAAATACTTTTCTCAACCTGGTAACTTTTTAGCCTACTAAATCTTTATTCAGGTAAGGGAAAACAATATATAAAAAGAAAGGAAAGGAACTAGTTTTCTAAACTTTTATACTCAACAATATTTAACAATTAGAGTTGAATCTGCTGAATCAGATAATTTATCTGATTAATATAAATTTAATTTATCTTATTTCATTTTACATGGCCTTTTCCTAATGCCATGGGAAATACTCATTTAAATTTTGTATTCTGTATGATAAAAGCCAAATTATCATATTTAATATTCTATTTCCATGACTAGCTAACAATCTTGCATTTGTCAAGAAATGGGATAACAATGTCATAGAATAGGCTCTGAATTTTTACAAAGTCTCCCTCTATTTAAACAAGAATAATAAAAATAATTATTTGAATGTTTGAATCCAGTATTCCCATTTCTCTAATTTGGTTCTGTTAAATCATTTTTATTAATGCCAAGGATTGAAACAATGCCCAAAAAGTTTTCGAGTTTATTCTTCAATCTGAAGTAAAATGATTTTAAATTTACTGGAGAGCTTAGTCCACAGAATAAGGGCAGTAAATCAAAAAATGATTATAAAAATTGGAAAACTATGTATATTAAGGATATATAGAGAGAATAAGTGCTGATATTAAGAAACAGCAAAAGCAAAGAGAGATCCAACTAGATACCAGTCCACATTATCTTGAGTGTATTTTTTTCCATTATATAATATACCACTGTAATAAAGACACATAGAAATTTCAAGGCATATTGTCAAAATATTAAGTTACTTATTATAGTTTCTTCTTGCTGAACTGGCTAAATTATTGTCAAATATTAATCATACTGGTAAAACTTTAAAACAATTGCTATAACTTAAAATACTCACATTTTAAACTATTTTTAAATGTCTTTCCTATAATTTTCCAGGGAAAGAGAGGTAGAAATTATCTAGATACAAGATGCAGCTAACATTTTTAGAGACTTTGTACTCAGTGTTTTCCACTTTATTAAAGGGTTAAAATAACATTAATGAGTCATTAAACATGGTATACAAAACAATTTTCTCTTTGGAAGTTTCCTTTGGCTAGAAGGAAATGGATGGCATTGACAATGAAAATTAGGTGAATAAGATCTATGTTATTTTAGGTGGTAGAACAGGGGATAACCATGTCATTATTCTCTGGTGAAAGATACTATTTACTGTGTGTTTTTCTCTGAATAAATACAAAAGAGAATGATAAATTTCAGCTTATCCAGAAATCCATTTTATTTTGTGTCATGGACAAAAGGGCCTTTTAAATTAAAAGTTTTCAATGCTATTTTTGTTTTGGCTGTTTGAGTAATGGTTATATGCTGTTATATTTGTAGACATTTTCTTATGTCTACCAGGAATAGAAATGTAAAATTAAAATATTTGTCATAATGCCTCTGCCGTGCAGAAGGGATGATAAGCCTTTTGTATACTTGTTTAATTTTATTGTAAAATATATAATGACTTTTACCTCTTTGCTGTAGGCAGGTCCTCAGTAAAATGGTTTATATTGAGTCAATCTGTAGTATTAACAGGCTCTTGCTTGCCATCTTAGTGTCTCAAACTATGGGGATGGTGAGACACTGGAAGGCAAGAAAAACAACAATAATGGCATGTGATAGCAAAATTGTATTTCACTTATTCCTGTGAATATATCTTGTTGGTACCAATGGTACTGTACAAAGTGAATGTTATAGCCACGGCATTCTCTTGAAAAGAACACTGTCAAGAAGTAGGAAATTGCTGTCAGGCATTTTCTTCTTTCCAAATATTTTTCTTTAGGAAGAAATATTAGCTTTTGCAACATAGAGATTATCAGGTAAAGAGTTTTAATAAGATCTCATAATAAAAAAACAGATTGATTTACAAAGGTTCAAAAACGACTGCATTTAATTATTGGGTCTCATAGAAAAACAAATTTGAAAAATAAAATTTATTTGTATCAACAGACATATTTATCTTTGTAAAATAATTTTTGAATAAATACTTTTCATGACTAAGTCCAAAAATTTATCTTCAATATTCAACTGAGTTTAGAATCAAGAATTTACTAATTAAAAAAAAGTTACAATTTTTTGGACCCTGTAACTCTTGACATTGTAACTTTTAAGTAGGTTCATTTCCATTTGCACAGAAAGTTTCTATCTTTAGGAAACTGAAAATGGAATACTGTGGATATTATGATTGTCTTGTGTGTAAATAGGAAACTGATAAGCTGCCTATTGAGTGGTATAGCTGGATGCTTACCCAAAAAAGGGAACACTGTGGTTATGACTTGTATTATAAAGTTTCTGTAGTTAATAAAGTCATTATTTTTATAACCATGATTATATTATTATTCTTAATAATAATAAAATATTTTATCAAAATGCTTCCCTTCTCTTTTATAATTATATGCATATATATATTTGTGTCTGTCCTAAGACTTTAATGCAGAAAAAGCAATAACATTTATTTGACAATAGTTACATATACTTTGTTGGAAGAAATGTATAACTTGTTTATAGAACTAAGACAAGAGATCTATTTTATTCCAACTCTATCCATAGTGATATCAATAGTCTTCAGTAAACAGTCTTGGGGCATTTTGGTTTCTCCAATTGTAAAATATAATTCTTTATTTTTTATATTTGCTAGAATGGTGCTTTGGTACTATATACAAAATATTATAATGAATGATTACTTAATTTCATTCCCAATATAACTCAATATTAAAAAAGTGATTTAAAATTATTTAGTTAATCATTTGAGGATATCTTTCAAAATGCTTATTAAATTTAGAATAAATATGAATCAAATAGATTCATTTAATACAAACTGGATTGACTAATCATCAATGATCTAACCAACCAGAGCTCCATAACTGATTATTCCAAATCATATTTTCTCTCCACCAAAATGGTAGCTCTACTAATTATTCTGGCATAGATATTGATCTCAAGTGATGATTAATGTATCTAATTCTATAGCCCATAATAAATATCTGACCTTATAAATGATTGTAACTAAAGCAGAAGATACTTACTTGTTTGTGATATCAGTAAGAATATTTAAACTATGTATCTGTTGATTTGGCTAAATTTGTATTTTATTCTTTTATAGAAGAATTTCATCACATTCTAAACACATATTCTGCTCTTTTAAGTAGAATAGTCAGGCCAGGTGTGATGGTGGCTCACCTGTAATCCCAGCACCTCAAGAGGCTGAGGTAGGAGGATCCCAAGATCAAAGCCAGCCTCAGCAACTTAAGGAGGCAGTAAGATTCTTTAAGGAAAATAGAAAAAAGGGTGTCAGGGGTGTGGGTCAATGTTAAGTGCCCTTGAGTTCAATCTCTGTTACTCCCACCCACTCAAAAAAAAATAGAATAGTCAGGAAAACCTCTTTAAGACATGACATTTGGACAGGTTATTAATGAAGTGTGACAGCAAGTTTTGTAAATATCTGGGATCAGATTAAAAATACTTGGAAAATATTGCTATTAGTTTTCTAATACAGTTCATTTATTTATTGTTTTAGATTATGATGTTCTAATTAGTCACTCTTTGTGACTGTCCTGAGTCACCTTGGTGTGCATTCCTTGGTCTGCATTCCCTTTGTGTTTGAGTCCAGGAGTTGTATTATCATGCTATTTATCAGTCTCCTATATAGGAACCATTCTTGATTGGCACAATTCTTCAGGACATTGTTTCATCCCTTTTACCAAGTTACAAGCCTGTCATATATAAGAAACATTAGAAGTTTTCCTGTAAACTGCCTATAGTTTCTTTTGTCCTTTACATTTATAAATGTCTCAATTGCATGTGTTATTTATGAAAGCTGAGACTTAAAGCTAACTTAAGATAAAAGGAATATTGTAGTAATTGGAGCAGAGTTTGTGGTATTATGAAGAATATTATTGCCTAAAGAACATCTAACAAGACAGAAAACACTGACAAGAGAAAGAAACACTTTTACTTTCTATATTTCAAAAGAAGTTTTGGACTATATGTGTGTTTATGCTTTAAAAATTAGACAACATAAATTATGAATCTGACAAATAGTCTAAGCGCAGACTAACTTTGAACCTTTCACTCTGCAATACTCCTCAATGCTCATCACTTTGTTTGTACTGTTTTGAGTGTGTCTTCCTATCTAAGCTTCATGCCAGTATTCATGAGCATTGCCTCAACATGTTAGAAACCTTACCTGTCCCTTCATTTCCTCTGAGGCTGCACCCTTCTATCCCTACAGAGGTCGCCACTTCATTAGCCTCTGCAGTGCTTGCTTGGGCTTCCTTTACACTTGTCACACTAGACTGCCTGTGACTGCTTTGGGTTTGTTTTGTCTTATTTTACTTTGTAATGTATAGTGAATTCCACTCCGTTTGTGCTTCTTGGAGATATCAGCATTGTCTTGGTATTAATATTTGTACATTCTTTTATTTTGTACAGTATTTCATGGTATAATGGTAACAACTATACTTTGTAATTAATATTATATAATTATTTTGGAGGGCTTAATATTAAAAGAAATTTTTGAGTAAAAATTGTACAACTCTCAAGATTGAGAGTTTTAGAGGATTATAATTAATTGCATTATTTTAACTTGAATTAGTACCTGGGGCTCAATGATTTATCTCCTATATTAGGATATATATGGCAAAAGATTATTTTTCTATATTTTAAATTAATAAATAAAATTCATCCATGTATGGAAACCATATGATGTTTTGATTCACAAATATGTTATAATGTTAAAATAAGGGTAAGCATATCTACTTCCTTGAACATTTAACATTCTTCGTGGCAAAACACTGTAATTTTATGAAATACACAGTACATATTCGCTATTTGTAGTCTCCCTATTGTGCAGGCAGCACACCAGGACTTCTTACTCCCATCTAACTGCAGTTTGGTACCTGCTGACCACTGTTCTCCATCCCGCTCTATCTAAGCTTCTACCCCCTGCTAACTGCCATGCTTTTCTCAATGTCTACGAGGGCAATGTTTTTAAGTGAAATCATGTGGCATTTGTCTTTTTGTGGCTGGACAATTTCACTTAACAGAATGATGTGATGTCCAGTGCCTTCCATGTTGTCTCAAATAATTTCTTTCTTTCTTTCTTCCTTCCTTTCTTTCTTTTTTTTGATTAAATAGTATTCTATGGTGTATATTTACCACATTTTCTTTATACATTCATCAGTTGATGGACTTACACTGTTTTCGTTTTGCTTGGTTACTGTGAAAAGTGCTACAATGAAAATGGGAGTTCAGATACCTCTTTGGCATAACTGATACCATTTCCTTTGGATATGTACTCAGTAGTGAGAGTGCTGAATCATATGATAGTTCTTTTTTTTAATATTTGAAAAACTTCCATACTGTTTTCCATAATGACTGAACTAATTCCACATTCCCATCACCAGTGTATAAGGGTTCCCTGCGTATAACATCCTCAGCAACATTTGTTATTTTTGTGAGGTTGGGGATAATACCCATTCTGATTGGGATAAAATGATACTCATTGAGACTTTGACATTTCCCTGATGACTAGTGATGCTGATCTTTAGATATATATGTTTATATACATACACACACACACACACACACATATATATGTTTATATACATATACACACACACACAAATACATATGATGGCCATTTGCATGTCTTCTCTGGAATGTCTACTTTTATTGCCCATTTTCAAATTGAGTTATTTGTTTTTTTAGCTATAGAGTTGTTTGAATTCCTTACGTATTTTAGGTATTAACCCTTTGTCAGATATATAGTTTGTACATATTTTGTCCAATTCTGTAAATTATTTTTCCCTTCAATTTTTGCTTTCTTTGTGAACCAGCTTTTCAGTTTGTTACAATCCAATTTTTCTATATTTGCTTGTTTACTATGCATTTAGGTCTAAGCCAAAATAAAAAAAAAATGTCCATTCCAATGTCCTGAAGTGTTTCCTTTAAGTTTTCTTCTAGCAATTTCATAGTTTCTAGTCTTACGCTTAAGTTTTACATCCACTTTGAGTTTATTTTTGTAACATGAGAGAACTATAGTTCTAGTTTTATTCTTTAGCATGTGAATATCCAATTTTTCAGGCATCATTTATTGAAGAGATCTTTCTTTCACCAGTGCACGTTCTTAGTCCCTTTGTTGAAGATCAGTTGGCCTTAGATTTGAGGGTTTACTTCTAGGATCTCTATTGTATACCAAAAATCTGTTTCTTTTTTATGTGAATATCATACTGTTTAAATTGCAATAGCTTTGTGATATGTCTTCAAGACAGATAGTGTGATGCCTCCTGATTTGTACTTTTTGCTTAAGAGGGTTTTGCCTATTTAAAGTTGTGTGTGTGTGTGTGTGGGGGGGTTCCTAAATAAATTTTAACATTATTTGTTTTAGTTTTGTGAATAATGACATTGGTATTTTGATAGGAAGTGCTTGGGATCTATAGATCACTTTGAGTGGTAAGGACACTTTAACATTTATTTACAATTAATTAACAATTTAACATTAATTTAAATACATGATGTCTTTCCATTTGTGTGTGTATGTGTGTGTTCCTTTCAATTTCTCTCATCAATATTTTCATTGTGGAATTTTTCCATATTTCTAAATTTATTTCTGGGTGTTTTCTATATTTGTAGTTAATATAAATGGTGTTGCTTTTTGAATTTTCTTTTCTCAAATAGTTTGTATGACTGATTTTTGTATATTGATATTGTACCCTGAAGTTTTACTAAATTTATTAGCTCCTTTTTTTTCCTGAGGAACATTTTATTGCTGTCATAAAAAAAAATGAGACCACAAAAAATATTTTCAAAGTATCACCATAGTTTTATGAATAAACATGACAATGGGTTTTCTGAAGTTAATAAAATCAACTCACTTTTACATCTATATATAAGTTAATAGGGAAAATACACAGGACTAAGGTTTTACTAATGCAAATACCTTTGAGATCTAATAATCTTTTTTTTTTTTTTTGGTGGTGCTGGGGATTGAACCCAGGACCTTGTGCACGAAAGACAAGCACCCTACCAACTAAGCTATATTCCAAGCTCCAGTTCTAATAATCTTTTAAAGTCTTTCTGATTTTATATATGAGATCACACCATCTTCAAACAGTGATAATTTGACTTCTTCCTTTAAAATTTGGATGTCCTTTCTTTCTTTTCCTGCCTGACTCCTCTATCTATGACTTTTAACTCTATGTTGAGTCAAAGTGGTGATGTAGGCTTCCTTGTCTTGGTGTAGTTAGAAAGCTTTCAGCGTTTTCCCATTCAGTCTGATGCTCATAGGTGGCTTGTTATATATGGCTTCTATCATGTTGAGGTACATGCTTTCTATATTTAATTTGTTAAGAGTTTTTATAATGAAGGGATGTTAAAAGTTTATTAATTTTTTTCTACTTCTAACAATGATCATATGATTTTAGTTTTTCATTCTTGACATGGTGTCTAACATTTAATGATTTGTGTATGTTGAACTAGTCTTTCATCCCTCTTGATTATGGTGAATACTCTTTTTAAATGTGCTGCTAGATTTGGTTTACTATTATTTTATTGAAGATTTTTGCATCTATGTTCATCAGGGATGCTGTCCTATGTTCTTTCTGTTTGTGTCATTGTTTGGAAGAATTCCCACCAAAATGAGAAGAATTATTACTTTTAGAAAGTTTACATATTTACATTTGTAAATGTGGCTTTAAATAATAAAAATGGAAAATTAGATTTTAGCTTGCTAATGGATAAAGGTGTTTACTTTGTCAAACTAATACAGTTTATATTATGTTGGTGAACATTTTCTCATCTGGGTTTTTCCATGAAGGGTTGATGTAATAGGATTGAGGGGAAAAAGGATCACATCAATTATTTCAAAAACTCCTGAATCAACAATAGTCTACTCATTACTTATATGCAAGGTTTTCATCTGCTCTGCATTATGAAGTTTCACAACATCAACAATGTTAATTAGTAAAAGATTTTCATTTGATGAATCATCTTAACTGAGAGAAATCAGCATAGGTAACCTGCAGTGATTAAATTAGGTGAATAAATGGCAGGATTTCCAAATAAATTTCTCCAAGCATTCTTAAAGTTTTACAAAGATATGGTAACATTTTCTAACCTCTGACTTTTCAGATGATTCATAATCTAAATGCAGTGATAGTTTAGAATATATGATTTATTCCAAAATAAAGAATTTATAACCTATAAGAGAAAAATGAGTGATTTAAAAAAATACAAATTTGTCTTTATGAAATGATAAATGATTACAGATCTCTAAGACTGGACAAGAGGAAGTTAGAGAGTATGATTATATATCTTTCTTTGGTAGCCCAAAGAATCATTCTGAGAACAAATGCTCAAGTCCTTTTGGTTGAGAGTGTTTGACTTTAGGAAAATAAGATTGACATTTCATTCAGAGAGTTTAGGTACTCGGTAGTACTTCTCAATTTTTAAGGCTGTGAAATACATAAATGGAAAAAAAA
Source organism: Marmota monax (assembly GCF_021218885.2). Taxonomy (NCBI): domain Eukaryota; kingdom Metazoa; phylum Chordata; class Mammalia; order Rodentia; family Sciuridae; genus Marmota; species Marmota monax. The sequence goes on from NW_026694038.1 coordinate 3,248,992, forward strand.
AACTCATAGACCCTCTAACCATGACATTTCCTAAAGTAGAAAGTATTACTTCAATGAGTTTGGTCAGCTTTACACAAACTGATCTCTCATAGAGATCAATGCGACAAAAAGCTTATTAACATAATGGTCTTCACAATATTCCATTATCTTTTGAAAGGCCCACCTTTGAAAGTACTGAACTAGGAGAAAGAAAAGTAAGAACTGTAGAGGAAAAGAAAGAAAAATTTTCAAAAAATGGAAGGGATATGAATGAGGAAAGTTTTCTAGAGGCATGTCCATATTCCTAGAAGTAAAATTAATGAATGGTCTAAAGCACTATCCTCCTGTATTAGCCACTTCCCTTCTTAATCCCAATAATTTGTACTTCCCAAATCCACCTATAAACAAAATGAGTCATAATAAAGTTAACAAGCACAGTGAATGAGCTAAGTTCTTCCATGTTCAAATGATCCATTTTTACCCTTTCGGCTCCATTGCTCCTTCTGTCCCTGTTATCTTCCTCAGTGATACCTTCTTTTCCCAGTTTTTTTGAGGTAGAATTGTATAACGATAATTGTCTACATTTAGGGCATAAAATATGATGTTTGCTGTATTTTACATTGTGAAATGATTACCATATTCCTACTATTTAACATATCCATCGCCTCACATCATTACTATTTTTTTTTTTAAATGGGAACACAGTGAGAACACATGACCTCTGCTCAACACAAATTTCAGGTCTACAAAACATTGTTATTAATTACAGTCTTCATGCTGTCTTCGGTACTTATTCATCTTATAACAAGGTTTGTACTCGTTGACCAATAATAGTAAAAGCCAAGCTTTCTCTGTATTAAAGTTGCTTTCTAAGATATTGTACCACCTTTCTTAACTTGAAAGACTACATCCTCTTTCCATGGCCACTTAGAGGTGAAGTTGGCTGAACTGAAACAAGGCATCTCAGTAGGAAAGAATTGAAGTCCTCGCAGAGACAAAGGTAAATGTTCAACTGTCCACTTGACATCCATGCTGGACGTACTCTCAGATTCTAAACTTACCATACCCCAATCTCAACCTCAAGTACTCCTTGCCACCTTCACCTTCACAATAAAACATCCCTGGTTTCTCAAACCAGAATTCAGAAAATTGCTTTCTACTGATTTGTGTTTACCTTTCAACATCCAAACCATCACCAAGGCATCAATTGTACCTCCTGAATATATCTTGAATCATGTGCCTCCCCCTCTAGAGGCTCCACCTACACCCAAGCCATGATGTTCATTCACCCTCATTAACTACAATAATCTCAAATTTTGTTTCTCTACATATACTCCATCTTTTATCCATTTTTTAGATTATGCTTTTTTAAAATGCAACTCTATGTGATTTTCCCATTTAAAATCCTTCAGTATTTTTCCATTGACCAACATCCATATGAATTGCCTCTGACTGTTCACCGCTTCCTTTTGCCCACTATGTCCCAGCTTCTTTGGAAACTTTCATTTCTGAGAACAGGATAAGTTATTTCTTTCCCTAAAACCTTCACATCTGCTATTTTTTTTTTTTTTTGCCTAGAATTATTCCCCCACCTACAGGTTTTGCCTGACTAATACCTCGTTCATCTTTCAATTTAAAAGATACCAATTATCCCTATCCCACCCTTCTGACCCGGTTACACATTCCAAAGATGATGCCCTTCTATTTCAGCATACTTACTCAGTTCATTGAATTGTCATCTGCACATATATGTATATGTATGTGCATGTATAATTATATATATAATTTATATATAATATTATCTCTTCTCATTAAATAAAATTGTAAGCTCCATGAGAAAAGGGCTATGGCTACATTTGCAAATATTTATTTCTCAATACTGGTTAGGAATGCTATCACACATGAATATTTTTAATTTGTTCTTTTTAGTTGTACATGACAGTAGAGTCTATTTAGACATATTTATACAAACATGGATTATATCTTATTCTAATTAGGATCCCAGTCTACACTCATTTAAAAATAGAGTGTATAAGTAACTATGCTTTCAGGATTTTTTTTTCAGTTTTAAAATACAACTATATTATAATTCCTGCCTTCTGTTAACTCTTCAATATCCACAAGTTCCTTTGATGGTAATACTGGGGAGGTAATACTCTACTAGCTTCTCTCATATATTTCTGCTTTAAATCCGTATGTATTTATTGAGCACTTACTATGAGAGTGCTAGGTACTGGGAATACAGTAGGAATTAAAACTTGACTCTGACCCTTTTGGTAAATACAGACAAGTCTAGAAGAAAGGTATGAAACCAGAATCAGAGTGTTAACTGAAAAATGAAAACAGTTTCTGAAGCACATAGCATCACTTTATCATGTTTTTTGACTCATTATCTCTTAAGCTTTGAAGATTAATATAATCTTAAATCCTGAAAATTCAAATATTCTCTTTTTTCATTTTATGAATATTTCCATCATGTTACCAGTTATTTAGCTAAGAGTTCCTTTTCTTTAATCTTCTCCTTTCTTAGAGTTTTCCAGATTCTAAGTTTTTAAATCTTACTGCTCCTTTCTTACAGTTCCCTAAATCTTCTCACTCCTTTAGTAGAGTCAGAAGATTTATGCATTTATTATCAAGGGAATAAGGTAATTTCTCTGATAGAACATAATCAATTTTAGAGATGAAATTAAATAAAACTTTCTTTTCCTGGTATGAGACTGACAAATATTTTGTTGTAGTCTTAAGTTTTTAATTATATTTGAAAATGATCTGATAATGTAATACTTATTCAGCATTTACTATTTGCCAGGTTCTGTTTTTTCTCTTTTAATCATCCTTTCAACCTCACACAGGCAGGTTCTATGACTATATCCACTTGAAAGAAAAGGAAGTGTTCAAATAACTGGTAATAGGAGCACATTTAGGGGTGGATTTTCAATATTAATTATTTGACCCCTTTGTTCTATCCTGTCCTCTGAAAATTTGATTTGTTTCTTTTCTAGAATAGTAGGAAGATTTGGGAAAACCCATTTAAACAAGAAAACGCTGCCATCATGTAGACAGGATATGAGCAAGAAGCTACTCAGAGGTCATACTGCTTTTCAAGCAGGCCTTGCTCAAAGCTCTGTGATACATCAGTTGCAAGAGCCTGGCTTCCTGGTCATCAAATATGAAGGATAGAAACACAAGCTGCTCCCTTCCTTTGGAGGTAAAAGCAGGTTAAGGCCAGTTTAGCAGGGGAGTTTCCTTTATCTTTGATGGGGGATGAGGCATATGGCTTTTGACAAAGAAAAGCAACAAAACTTGTGAGATAGAAATACTAAGAACTGTGAAGAAACTTGTAATGCTCAAAATTCTTAGGGGCTCCAATGGATAACAAAGCTCATAATTTATTCTGAAACAAAGAAAAGCAGTAATGTTTCCTGCCTTTATTGAAGATCCCAGAGGGGATCTCATATAATAAGGGTGTTTTTTGCAAGAGAGACACACCTTCAAAGGAAATTATAATCAATTATTTGGGGTCACTTTTCAAATTGTTACATGAAATCATAGACTTTGATAGTTGTTAAAAATCACCTCTTTGTTTTAAAAAGAATAAAGAGAGATCCAAAAATTATAATGACTCATCCAGGATCACACAGCTAGAGACATTCTTGGAAACATCACCTATAACTTTTTAAATTCAAAACCTTGGTTTTCTTATTCACTTATTTTTAAACAGAGATCACATAAATAAAATATATAATACTGAAATATTAAATAGAATATTGAAATAATTACAGTACTTCAAAAAATTTTTGAAAATAATGACTAAAACAATTTGTCATACTGCCTGAGAAAAGGCAGAGATCCAATCTACCTTACCTTACAGTTTGATATATTTTGAATGTATCCCCCAAAGTTCTTGTGTTGTAAACTTAATCCTTAATGCAACTGTGTTAAGAAGTGGGACTTTTAAGACATGATCAGGTCACAAGGGCTTTGCCTTTGTGATTCATGGATTAATGGAGTGATGTCCTTCTCTCTCTCCCTCTTTCACTTTCTGCCATGTTATGACACAACAAAAAGGCCTTCACCAGATGTGGTATCTCGATCTTAAACTTCCACACCGTTGGAATTATAAATCAATAAATTCCTGTTGGTTATAAATCACCCAGTTTCAGGCATTCCATTATAGGAGCACAAAATGGACTAACCAACCTAAAAATATCTGGACTCAGTTCTGGACAGACAGCCAATCCAGGTGCAGTCCTAGCAAACTCCTACACAAGTAGCAAGCCAAGGTAGATCTTCATTTGGCTTCCTTCCCTAACTCCATTTGTGATCTGATTTCCTTCCTGACTGGGAAAGAGCCCTCATAGAGGGAACCTGGAGAGATGATTTGTTGGCAGAAATGGAGTTGAAATGCAGAGCAAAGAATAAGCAATGAATAGCACAAGCTAACATGCATTAGTATAAAATAGAGTAACGTGTACAGGGCTGTCCTTATAGCTCCCGGGAAAAATAACCCTGCCTGGGCCAACCAATGCAGAATCTGCAAGAGCTCCTGACCTGCAGAGGCAATTTGTTTGTCAAAACAGCTTTAGAAAATGGCTTTGTGTGCAGATTTCTTTCACTTACTCATATGCAGCCAGGGTACAGTGTGGTTGTGTAACCTCAGAGAAGATGTGTTCTGAATAGATGAGTTTGAAACTCTAGCTTGGAGTTCCCCCAATACATGGTTATATGTTAGGATTAAGGCTTCCTAAATAGTACTTTGAGTTCCCAATGTTATGAACATGATTTATGTATTCCTTGGCCACCTTAATTCTTCAGTTTAAATCTTCAAACTCTGTCTCCAGGTAGCAAAGAACATCAGGAGTATTCTCAAGATGTTCACATGTCTACAAACATAAAAATTGCTCTACTTAGTCTAATGATCCCTCTGGAAATGGGGCAGTCTCTTTCTGTCAAGAAATAAAGTATAGTGAACAGTGGAAGTTTTATCACTTCAGCTGGTCATCAGTAATGTACAGCTGCATTATCTTGACTTGTGTGTTCTTTTCTGTGACAATAAAGACAAACTGGAAAAATCTTTTTTTTTTTTAACATCACAATAAAGTGGCCTGCATTCAGTTAGCTGAATGTTTTGGTCCCTTCTTATACTGTTATGCCTGGAGTTCGGTGTATTTGGAGTCCAAAATGTTTTTAAGAGGTGTGCTCATAAAGACAAATTCCTGTATAATCTCTCCACCTCTACGTCTAATAGGTACTTCGAATAATACCTCCCAAACCCAGATCAACTTGTGTCCCTCCTGATGCTGGGTTGTTTCTAATATGTGCTCTTTTCTATTTCAATTGCAGTAGTAATCACCAAAACTGGACCCCTGAATCCTTAAAAGCTCTGGCTTATCTTACTCTTCTCCCACTCCTCCATGGCCCAGATCCCCTGGTGCTTCTGATTATTCTTTTGAATTATGCCTTCTTCCTCCTTTGTGCCTCCTTCACTCTGTTTGAAACCCTCATTATTTATCTCCACTGCCTCGGTGTCCTAAAAGTTTAAATTCAAATTGATTCTCCCTTAATCTGTCCTTGTCTCTGCTATTAGCAGGATTCATTTAAAAGGCGTATTTGAAAAAGACAGCCCATTCTATATGCTATGAGTCTCCATCTGCCAGGGTCGAGATGAAACTTCTGAGTGACCTTAGAGGTCACCCTCACTTCTTTCTCCTTGTCAGTTCTGCTTGGGGCAAAGAGATGTCTCGGTAGTTCCTTGAGAGAATATTGCTGTATTTTGATTTTTTTTCTCCCCCCCCACCTTTTTTTTCTTCAATAACTTTCATGGTGTTCTGTCTTATTGAAATAGTTTCGCCTACCCTCTCCTCCATTTGTTGCTAAATCCAACTTGCATTTTCAGTTGAGATGTAGCTATTTTCTTGACCTTTATCCTGACCAGCTGGCTGGCTGGGTCCTGCCTTTCTTGTTCAGTTCTTACCACCCCCATTGTCTGGGAGAAAAACATTGCTCTAGATTTCTTTCATCTGTTTTTACATGGGTATCCTTAAGGAACCCATTTTCCCCCAGGCAAAAGGATTTCAGCTATGTAGTTGTTTATTGGGCTTAGTCTACTTAGTGCTTGAAAACTGTTGCATATAAAACTGGAAATGTTGCTCTCACAGCTGGTCCCTTGGCTTTGGAGCTCCGCTTCTACATCAGAACTAACTCAGTGCGCTCACTAACTGCAGGGAAACAGGTGTTTACCATTGGACCATGGATTCTGATATCTTGGCCTTCCCTCCCATAAAATGGAGTTTAAAACAATGTATATATAAATGCCTGTAAAAATAACTGCCCTTGGTTTTATCTTAGGTTTCTAGCAGTAGTTGACTTACTTTAAATTCCCCTCCAGATACTAACATCACTTCCAAGATGTTAAGGAAATCCATCGATACCTTTGTGAGTTTTTGTTGTTGTTTGCAATGTATTTGTATGTTATTTTGTTTATAAATATAAAAGAAAATACCATGGATGTGGATGTATCAATTAGAATCAGGTTGGGCTACAACTGGTAAAAATTCAAAACAATAATTTCTTTTTCACGTAAAAGCAATCTGGAGATAGGATTCCAGAGTTGGCATGGTAACTTCAGGGGTCAGCAGAGACTTGGAGTCTGTTTTGTGATTGCATTGTTGTCAACACTCAGCTCCATTTTATGTCCAAAATGTCTTCGAGAGTTCCTGCCTTCAAGTCTGTGACTCAGGCAGCCAGAAGAGGAAATAAGGCAGGAAGCGCACACATCTCTGAGCCCAAGACTGGCTCTTCTGTTCATGCTCCACTGACCACAATTCAGGCTCCAAGTGCCCAAATGACTCTACTTTAGGGAAACACAGCAAACTCTTGTTATAAAAGAGATTTACTTTCTCACAGAAAAACTTTAAACTGTCTTTTCTTTCCTTCTCAACAATTTAGAATTGTTCGTATTTTTGAGGAGAAAACCTAGCACACAGTCTTCCTTTTGTAGCAAGGCATAGATGGTGAAGGTAAAAAGAGTGGTGTTATTATAATACTTCAGCAGTGAATTAAACAATTATTTAACTCACCTAAGGACAATAGCACTTTATTTAAATAACAGGGTCAAGTTATATAAAGGGACAAGTAGGTATCTGGAAAACACTCAAGTAAATATTCCCAGTGATCCAAAGTGAGTGTGGGAATATTTGCCAAAAAACCCTCACATCCCTAAATTTCTCTGTCTTCCTTTTCTACTGTTTTCATCTAATGGTAGTCCTGAAATTTCATTTTTTAATGCAAATCTATTTTTTATTGTATGTACTTTTCTGTAACCAACTTTGTATACTTTGTGGGAAGAAAATGTGCAATCAATCAGTGTTTCAAAAAAGAACAAGAAAAAAACTAAACAATATTTTGTTAAAATTAGGAAGACAAAACTATACTTAACATCTGGTCCTGAGTACTTCAAGTAACACTCATGTGATTTGATGATGTATTGGATAATTATGAGAGTTAGAGTTTATACAGGAAAGAAAGTTGGAATGATACTTTTTATGCATTTCCTAGCAACTGCTTCAAATTAAATTAAACATATTTATATACCTGTGATTTAAAGAGGCAATATTTAAAAATCACTACTCATACCTATTGTTCTAGAGGAATTTCTTTTATGGGATCCATATATTCAGTAGGAAAGAGTTTAGTTTATGGTTGTCAAATTCTTGAAGTGTGTAACTAATGTAATGTCTACTTTTTTGTTGTTCAATAGACTTCCTATTTGGAACATATTTATAATTAGGTTGTTTCCAAATAATGATATGCAAAATATCCAAAATTCAAAGCATATTTAGTTAATATTAAATAGCCAATATTTATTGAGTGGTTTTCATGTGATAAGTGCTATCCAAAGTAGTGAATACAGATTTCAAATTTAATCCTTAAACTAATCTTTATATTTTCATTTTACCAACAAGATAACAAAAAGGAGCAGACATAGTGATATGTATTCAGTGATAAACATCCAATCTGTTCTCTTTACAACAGATTTTATATCTTTCTACACTATGACCTGTACTTATTTTTCATTCTTTTATAACATTGGAATGCATTAGCTAAAACCTTTATTTTGACACATATGCTAATGGTGTTGCTGACTCTGAGTTTTCTGCCTCCTTGGTTTCAAGTATTTATTTTAGGGAGTTAGTTCATTTTCTGCTTGTTAATGTTTATGGAAATTACTTGCAGCAAAATAAGAAACCATTTATTCACAAATGTGAAATTCAGCCCAGTTCTAAGTTATAATATTCATTAATTTAACTTGCACGTACTTATTGAACATATGTTATGTGTCAGGTAAGTTCATAAGCATTAAGAATATAGCAGGGAATAACTCAGGCAAGATATGTAAACAAATTTTTAAAAATAATGAAAACAATTATTTTACAAATTAGATCCCCCCAAAGTAGGAAGATAAATCAGAGAAAGAGCCTGAGGTATTAGATCTATGATTAGGGAAGTTCCTTTTTCTTTATGAGGATCATATTTGAGTAGAAACAGAAAACAGGAAGAGGAATAAGCCATTCTCCCTGGGGAAGGAGGGTAAGGATAAAGGAGATTGAGTGATACATGTTTGGAGAATTTAAAAGCAACAGGTCTGCGTGTCTGGATGAATTTGGGAGTGGTGGAAGAGATCCAGAGGTTGGGTTGGAAATGGACAGGGGCTACTTATGTATAGAGAGCTTTGTAGGTCAGAGAAGTTTGTTAGGAAACTGCTCACTCAGTTTGATGGAAAAGCCTCATGTTGGACCACTACAAGTCTCCATTGCAGAGGGGACCTAAAACAGCTGCCTGGGGTCAATCAGCATCACTTCCCTGTCTAGTTCGTTATTGAGAGTGACATGGCCAAGCCTGCATCAGTGAAAGTCAATATAATCTTCCACAAATATTTGGGCATAGCACAGTTTCTAAGAGTAACTCTCTAAAAATTTGAGGGGCCTTTAGACTCCCTGGACATATTTTATATACTCTTTATAACAAAGTTTAAATCATACAATTTAAAATGCATTTTCCCAATTTTGTCCCCAAAATCTACCTCATTGAAACAAAAAGAGGTGCTTTAAGGAAGCTGAAATCTCCTGTTATTTATTAATAGATCCAGAAAAAAAAAAGAATCATTGAATTAAAATAAAGAGATGATGATTTATGAAATTCTTTATATGTAAAACCAATACGCCTTCAAAAGAAGGATTCATGAATTTAATTTTTCATTAACAAAGTAAGAGAATTTAAGTGTCACTGAAGCATCATCAGTGGCTTGTTCTCTGGCTCATTGAGTTTTGGTTTCTTCATGAAGAACAGTGTCTTCATAAAAGATACTTTCTTTAGCTTTGACTTCCAGGCACAACTGGAATTCTAATGTTTTTGTCTACTATAAGAAAGTTGAAATAAAAGTGAACAAGAAAACTACTGATGGCATGAAACCAAATGATAACATCTACAGTCATAAGATTATAGGCAAAGGAGTGATTTTAAATTATTCTCTATACTTTTTACTAAATTTTGTCACATTTTGATAGATGTATGCACACATTTAATAGAGAAATAAAATAAGGCCTGTAGGATTTAGGGGTAGGGGTTCTATGGATGCTCTTAAAAAAACAAGATGTAATTGGGGGAAGAAAAATAATTAAACATAATATATTGGATAAGTAGGATATTTTAGTTTGTGTTTTTCCAAATGTTCCCTGTCAGTCTTGAGATTCATCTAAGCAGAAAACATAATGCTCATAAATATAAAAATGTACATAAAGTGTTTAAAAAAATCTGAACTCTCATGTACATGAAAAATGGCATTAATAGCAATATCCTGCTATCCCAGCATTACTTTGTGCAACCCAGGATGAGACTCTTTATGACTCCATATTAACCCATTTCATAATATAATACCTTTATCATTTCAAAATGACACAAACTTTCTTAATTTTAGCTGGAGTCTGAAATTATATCCCGTGTTGCTTTAGATGTGATATGCTAAGTTTAATTTGATGTTATTTATCATCATCGTCCTTGATCCCTTTTCACTTCTAATTCTGTGTGGAACAAACGGGGAGATTTATGTTTGTTTACTCAAATTTAAGCCTCACAGATTGCCCCTGCTGTACTTACACAGCAGCTAGGACGGCTGGTAGTCGGTGAGCAAAGTGCAGGCATAGCTCGACCTGTCTCCTTGGTGACCCTTCCCTGGACTTCCTCAATGTCAGCTTCATCTTCATTAAGGCAAAGCTGCCACTTCCTCTTTGCATTTTAGTGTGCAAGGGTCCTTTGTAAAAGTAGTTACTGCTGTTCTTTTATGCTATCTCTTGTATATTGCCTTAGTATAAAATAAATAGCTTGGTGAGGTGTGTGTGTGTGTGTGTGTGTGTGTGTGTGTGTGTGAAAAGTCTATTCTGTATATATAATAAAACTGAAGTGCATGCTTATAATTATGAAAATGCCAAATATACAGAACAATCTAAGGTAAAACTGAAAACAACACATCATCAGAGAGATGTTTGGCATAGATCATTTAACTAGTACTGTATTTATTTAACAACGTAAGCTTTCTTCACTAAAATGTGATCAGCCTACAGATACTGTTCTGCAGTTTGTTTTTCACTCCCAGTGGTAAATCATGAACAACTTTCATGGTTACATATATACATCATTTCCATCCCCTGTATCTGAAGTCGCTCTCTATGTTCGTTGTATACATCAAGGTCAACATTCCATTTGAAAACTATTATCTATTTTTTTGTCTAAATTGATATCACATAATTTTATTATCTCCTCTTTTTTCATCAATGGCAGTATTAAATCACAAGATTTCCTTAATGCACTTCAAAATGAGTATCTTTTTTGCCATTTCTCATTTTAAAAACATCAAACGCTCACTTATTACAGTTAAAAGTAAAAGGAAACGAAACATTGTGTTGATAATATGCCAAAATTTATACTAGCAATTTTAAATGTATAAATTATTTTGTATCTTCATAACAACTCTCTGAACAAAACTCATTGGTGGTAAAAATATTTATTGAACACCTACCAAGTGTCTGAAGTTGTGTGAACTTTGTTCCTCTATCACATAAGTTATATAACTTGATTTTTTAAAAAAGAAGTTGTTGTTGTTGTTGTTGTTGTTGTTGTTTTGCTTCAAAAGGTTAAAAAGCAAAGTGATAGAGCTGGGAAGATCTATCATTAGTTGAGCACTCCATGCATGATGCCCTTTATTCTATCCCTAGCACAAACAAAACAAGATAAAGCAAAAACACTAAAGGTGAGAAAATGATTGTGATAGTACTTGAATACATTTGTATGCATAGCCTTTATTTTTCCATTAAACTATTAAGTGACTTCTACACTTTTTCCATTTATATTCTACTTCTGGTAAAACCAACATTGGAAAGTCATTTTAGTCCCCCGCCCCCTTTTTTGGCTTTTGATGACATTTGAACTGTTTTTGGCTAGTTTTTATAAGCACCCTGTTTTATGATTTTAGGAACAGAATCGTTCTAGTGGGAGAAAAAAGAAACTCATTTGAATAACATTCTCTATTTGGAAGTTGTTTGCCTCTTATGAGCAACTGTACTGGTTGTATGCATATTTATACTGTTGTGAAATTCTTTTCAAATTAGGTATTGATTTCTATAAACTGAAATTCAAAACTTCATTAGAAATAAGATTACATTTAAGTAAGAAAACTCTAACAAAATTATTATTAAGCTGGGTGTGGTGGCGTGGTGGCACACACCTGTAATCCCAGCAGCTCAGCAAGCAGGAGGATCTTGAGTTCAAAGCCAGCCTCAGCAATGGCGAGGTACTAAGCAACTCAGTGAGACTCTGTCTCTAAATAAAATACAAAATAGGGCTGGGGATGTGACTCAGGTTAAGTGCCCCTGAATTTAATCATTTGTACCAAAAATAAAAATTATTATTAATTGATTATTATGGGATCTAAACTTCCTGTCTTAGAGGGGTATGGTGGGGTATGCCTGTAATTCCTGCTACTCAGGAGGTTGCAGAAGGAGGATTGTGCATTCAAGGCCAGCCTGGGCAACATTGTCTTTTAAGAAATTTTTTTAAAAATTAAGTTACATTACATATTATGCTAAGTGAAGCTAGCCAATCCCTAAAGAACAAATGCCAAATGTCTTCTTTGATATAATGAGAGCAACTAAGAACAGAGCAGGGAGGAAGAGCGGGAGGAATAGATTAACATTGAACAGAGACATGAGGTGGGAGGGAAAGGGAGAGAAAAGGGAAATTGCATGGAAATGGAAGGAGACCCTCATTGTTATACAAAATTACATATAAGAGGTTGTGAGGGGAAAGGGGAAAAAAAAACAAAGGAGAGAATTAAATTACAGCAGATGGGATAGAGAGAGAAGATGGGAGGGGAGGGGAGGGGGGGATAGTAGAGGATAGGAAAGGTAGCAGAATACAACAGTTACTAATATGGCATTATGTAAAAATGTGGATGTGTAACCGATGTGATTCTGCAATCTGTATACGGGGTAAAAATGGGAGTTCATAACCCACTTGAATCTAAAGTATGAAATATGATATGTCAAGAGCTATGTAATGTTTTGAACAACTAATAAAAAAATAAAAATAAAAAAGTTAAATTAAAAAATAAACTTCCTGCTTTCAAATATTCCATAACAGTAAAAAATAGATTTGTATATAAGTATAATATGAGCTTTATTTTTAGAATGATTTGAAATACTACAGATGTGTGCATGAGCTATTTACTCTATGATTAAAATAACTGTTGGGGAGAACAGTTTTAAACACTTTCTCATCCCATATATTATTCTGTTAAAACCATCCTAGCTTTTCCTTAAGGAGGATGTAGCTGCTTATCTGCTTGATCAGAGCTCAAGGATATTACAAAAATACAATAAACTGCAAATAAAGTCACTATGACTCAAACTGCAATCACCATTGACCAGTTATTTCTCTTTTGCTTCCTCATTATGGATCCTGGCAAAGTCTTTTAGCTCTCTTTCTCCACTTCACCCTTCTGAACACACATTGCCCGTGCTTATCCACACCTTGGGGCTTTTCTATCTCCATTCCCTCTGCATAATATTTTTCTCCAGCTATTTCATGACTTATTTAATTCAGATCATTGTCAAAAATGCAAAGCTCTAAAGGAGACCTTCTCTTGTACACCCCATCACAAACCATACCCCAAAGCTTCAGACTGTCCCTGTCACTTTTCACTGATTTATTTATTTCCCCATGTTATGGTTTAGATGTACAAAAACTTATGTATGAGACAATTCAAGAAGGTTCAGAGGAGAAATGATTGGGTTATGAAAGCCTTAACCCAATCAGTTAGTTAATTCTATCAGGGGATTAATTGAGTGGTAGCTGAAGGCCAGCAGGGTGTCACTGAAGGAGGTGGGGCAGTGGGGGCTTGGCTTTGAATATGTATTTATATCTAGCAAGTGGAGATCTCTCTCTCTCTCTCTCTCTCTCTCTCTCTCTCTCTCTCTCTCTCCTTCCTAATCATCATGTGAGCTGTTGCTCTCCACCACACTCTTTGGCTGTGATGTTCTTCCTCACCCTAAGACCCAAGGAATTAAGCCAACTCTCTATGGACTGAGGCCTCTGAAACTGTGAGCCTCCAAATAAACTTTTCCTCCTATAAAATTGTTCTTGTCAGGTCTTTTAGTTACAGCAGCAAAAGAGCTGACTAAAACACTCCAAGTCATCCAATACTCTAAATTTCTAATTTATTTTCTAATTGTTTCTCTTTTGTCCACTAGACTATCAACTCCATGAGGGTGGAGAGTTGGCTTTTCAATCCTGTAACCCTAGTACTTGTCACAGAATAGGCACCCAATGTGTACCTATCAATAACTGAAAAATACAGATAGAAGGGCAGAAGGTGAAATTCCCACACAATACATTCCAACCCAAGTTTTTCAAAAGTTCTGTTTGAGGATATGAAATCAGCTCTTAATTGTTACTAGAACTTCAATTTTCTGCCATGTTAAAGAATAATTCCACAGTGGAATTCTTGCGGTAGTGGTACAAAGTAATTAGTTTTGATTAGCAGAGGAGAATGTGGTTATTTATCTGACTCTGGATTTAATATCACAAAACACCATCAAAATCCCAGCATCCAATTAATGTTTCTTTATTTATAAGGATATTGAATCTTTCCTTAGTCTATACAGCTAAGGTTCTAGATAAATGTATTGGGATGAAAAACCAGACTATGTCTCTTTCTCATCTATGAAATGTGGATAATTCCATAAAATGGAAAGAATTCACCCCATTCTCACATAAAAATTGCTTACAATAATGTTCAGCACCTGATAAGCACATAATGTAAAGCACATAATATAAAGTCAGCTATTTTTAACTTCACTGCCCAATCACTTATCAGGCATTGGTGAATATCTCTTAGTGTCTCTCAGTCCGTCCCCTCTTTTCCATTACCACTGATGACAGAGGGCACAGTTTTTCAAGTCATTCTTTTGGCGTAAGTATACAGAAGATTATATTAAATGCCCCATGAGGATAAACCATAAAAATAAAATTATTTATTCTAAGATTGTGACTCTTTGTTCTGAATGAGTAGTTTTGAGTTTTAAAGCAATCCAATATATAGTAAAGCAATAATTGAAGACATGTATAAGTAATACATCTATATGCAAAAAGTCTTGTTTTTCTGGGAATGACTGATGTTAGGAAAATAAGTTATCTGGACATCTAGTTTCTCAATCCTTATTTTGTTTTTCACAGTCCAAACTATCCTCTGAGTTATCTTTCTAAATAAAAATTTGATCCTGTGTTACCCTGACCTTAAGTATCTTTTGCTCTTAGGCTTCTTAATAGGACATATCCCAAACTGAGGAAAACACAAAGCTCTTCATGATCTGGCCCCTGACCTTGTCCCAGCTCCAAAGATGGCAACTGTCCCAGCACACTTTGTGCTCCATCAACCTGTTGAGATTTCCTTGATCACATTCTATACAATTTGCAACTCCATGCATTCATTCCAGCAAGTTTTTTTCTTTTGTCTAAATGGTCATATATTTTGCTTATTCAAATGGAGAGTTTAAATTAATGCTTCAAAATCCAATATATATATATATATATATATATATATATATATATATATATATATATATCCAATATATATATCTTAGGATACCTTGTGAAAGGCAGAGCTGAATCTTTCTCTTTCTATGATAATGTGGTGTTATATTTTTTCTTAAGTGTTTTCCTTCATAATTTTTAATGTGTTTCATGTATATGTTCACACTATATTCCCTTCAATGGAATATGATCAGAGACTGTATCCTCATTCAAAGTAATAAATGAGGCAAATGCATGCAATAAGATAAATGTTGAACACAGGAATGAGAAAAGGCATATGCATTCTGAATTTCAAATTATATGCACATATGTACCTTTAAGTAGAATTTTAGAATGTAATAATTATTGTTAATACTTTTAGTAGATTTCAATATCTCTTATGTTTCCACTGAAATTGCTTTGGAAAATTCAACCATGCCATACTCATTATCAAACCCAAAGTTTTCATTATAAACTCCATTTTATTTGACTTTTCTATAATCATTTGAAATATTAAATGCTAAGTTCTTTGTTCTGCTTCTTTATTCTGCATTTTAGTTGCCAGCCAACTTTTGCAGATTGAAATCTTAGCATCGTTTTTAATTATGCCCCCTTATTCTCAAAGTACATCCAATTATATAAAAAATTATATGCATTATCCATGTAGAATTTTTAAAAAATAGTTTTAGGTTTTCTAATTAAAAAAATCAATACTGGTATTAAACCTAGAGAAACTCTACCACTAAAGTACATCCTCAGCCCTTTTTATTCTTTATTTTGAGACAGGGTCTAACTAAATTGGGTAGGCTGATCTAGAAATTGTGATCCTTCTGCCTCAGGCTCTGGAGTAGCTGGGATTATGGGCATATGCCACTGTGCCAATTTCAAATTTATTTTTAATGGTAAAGTCTTGTGCCTAGCATGGTATTTCAGGCTATGTCCATATCATCTTACCTAGACTATTGAAATAACTTCTTAACGGGCTATAGGAAAATTCATTTAGTGTGTCAGAATCTCAACTCCTGCTAAATTATTCAAAAGGGAGAAATTTGTTGTCTAATTATATCAATTATAATAATGCTGCATCAGAAATATCATAAATTCTTCGTGGAATGTAACATTATAAAAATGTACTTACCTTTGTAAATCTATGTTTAGGTGAATAATTCTGCAGATGGGGGCTGATTTTGGATAATCTTGACTGGGGTAGGTAAGTATTTGAGGTAGGATGGCAGATCAGTTGCTACGTGCCTAGGATGAGTTAATATTCCTCTACATAGTCCCTAACTCCCAGTGAGCTGGCTGGATTTTATTCTTATGGCAAAAGAGATGAAGCTGGTCTTAGAGAAGATTGGATATGAAGATAAAATTCTATTAGAGATCAATATCTCTCTACCTCTATTCAATTCTTATCTATAATTTTTAGGCCAGTTATTCCTACCAGACTGTCTTGAAAGTTACAAGTAGTTCTATGTAAAAATAAGGTTCTTTAGCAGCAGTATCTGAAAAAAAAATATATTGGGATAAATGTTAATTTTCTCTGTAAGTTATACATATCCACTCTAGTCATTTTCCTGTAGATAGGAATAGATGATATTACTATTAACACATATAATTAACTGCCTTGGTCCATTTTCTGTTGTTATAAAATAATACGTGAGACTAGGTAATTTACAAAGAAAAGAGATTTACATGGAGATTGAAAGATATAGATTGTATATCTGTATCTGTTTTGCTTCTGGAGAGGGATGAACATACATTGTGGTCAAAACAGAAAAGCAAATGGGCACATGTTGAAGAGACGAAGATATAAAGGTGGCCAGACATTTCATAACAACCAACTCTTTAAACAACTAATCCATTGCCACAAGAACTAATCCAGTCTCCTGAGAATCACATTAATTCCTATCAAAGACCACACCTCCCAACATTGCTATGTTAGCACCAATTCAATATGAGTTTTGTGGGAACAAACCACATCCAAATCATAGCAATAATCTAGCCAGGATATGATGCCCTTTGTTCCCTGAACAGGGAAGCAAAGAGCGTGCTTTCATTAAAATATGGAAGAAGGGTGATTAGGAAGCAAATTAAACAACCCTTGGTCTTTATATAATTCAGTTCTTTTATATTCTTGTACAATCCAGAATCACTTTAGTTATCTCAAATGATGCAACTTACAACACCATTTCCCAGCTCAAGTGTCTTTAGTGGCCTCTCACTGACCAAGGTAAAACCAGAAATATTTTAGCACAATATACAAGACTTTTAGTCTCAATTTGGTAAATATACATCTCTCCAATCTTTTTCTTTGCTTTGTTTTTTCTTCTTGTCCAAAGATATGTATTTTAGTCATTTTGACCTATTTTCCATGACATAAATATACCATACAATATTGTGAATGCTTCAAGTAAATTTCCTCTATGAACCTGGCACAAATCTCTATTTCTTGTGTTTCATACCAGACCATTCAAACAACTGATGATGTGTGACCAAGTCATACTATCTCCTTTTACTAATATCCTCTTGTGATTAGGATCTTTTCTTATGCCCCCTTATATACAATGTGTTCTCCCATTATCATTTTCTATTTGGAATGATCCTGATTATTCAGGTTCCAGCTTCTAATTTCTCTCTTGATGACTCTTATTATTCCATAAGTTACTTCATCATTTTTCTCCCGTAGTCTCTATCATACAGCATTTTAATTACTAGTATCTTTGTATTCCCCCCACCATGGAATTCACTCTTGTTGATTTTTGTCTTTTAATCCACTGCGCATGCCATACCTAAATAACCTACAAAATACTTTGCAAAAGTTATTTTGCTCAATATTTCAGTAAGTGCATGAAAATAATAATGGCTAAATAAAAAAAGGATGCTATATTGGGGTATAGACATTTACTGTGCTCATGTATTGGAAGAATCCATACTGTGAAAATGTCCATAAAATCCAAAGTGATGTACCAATTCAATGCAATCCCCATCAAAATACAAATGACATTCTTTGCAGAACTAGAAAAAATAGTCTTAAGCAAATTTGCATAGAACCATAAAAATCTTCCAATAGCCAAAGGCATCTTGAGTAAAAATAACAAAGCAGGAGGCATTACACTACCTGACTTCAAAATATACTGCAAAACTATACTAAATAAAGCATCACGATATAGGCATAAAAACAGATGCATAGACCAATGGAACAGAATAGACAGCCTAAAAGTAAACCACACATCTGTATCTGACTGATTTTTTAAATTAATTAATTAATTAATTTTAATTAGGTGTATATGACAGCAGAATGCATTTAGATTTGTTGTACACAATTGCAACACAACTTTTTATTTCTATGGTTGTACATAATGTAGTGTCACACCATATGTACAGTCATCCATGTGCCTAGGGTAATGATATCCATCTCATTCCACCAAATTTCCTGCCCCCAAACAAACAATAAATGGGCTAAGGAGCCAACTAATTTTTGACAGAGGTATTATGAAAACATTTTGCAGAAAGAAGAGTTTTTTCAATAAAGGGTGCTGAGAAAATTAGATATGCACATGCAGAAGAAACTAGACCCCTATCTGTCACTAGTTACAAAAACAAATTAAAAATAGATTAAAGATCTGAAACTATGAAAATTACTAGAAGAATACAAAGGGAAAATGCTTCAGGGAATTGGCATAAGCAAGGATTTTTTGAATAAGATCTCAAAGGCAATGCATCAGTGTAGCTTTTGCCCAAAATCCTCATCAACATTTATTGCTACTTGTATTCTTGATAATTGCTATTCTGACCAGAAGTGAAATGGAATCTCAGTGCAGTTAAATTTGTATTTCTCTAATTGCTAGAGATTTTGAACATCTTTTCATATATTTTGGAGCCATTCTGATTTCTTATTCTATGAAATATGTATTCAGTTCCTTTTCTCATTTATTGGGGTTTTTTTGGTGGTATTATTAATTTTTTTTGAGTTCTTTATATGAACTAGAGATTAATGCTGTATATAAGGTGCAGGTGACAAAGATTTTCTCTCATTCTATAGGCTCTCTCTTCACATTCTCGTGTCCTTTGCTGTGGAAGCTTTTTAGTTTGATTCCATCCCATTTGTCGATTCTTGATTTTACTTTTTTCACTTTAGGAGTCTTATTAACAAAGTCGATTCCTAAGACAACATGATGTAGATTTGGGCCTACTTTTTCTTCTAGTCGGCGCAAGGTCTCTGTGCTAGTGCCTAAGTTCTTGAACCACTTTGAGTTGAGTTTTGTGCAGAGTCAGAGACAGAGATTTAATCTCATTTTGCAATACAAATATTTCCAGTTTTTCCAGCACCATTTATTGAAAAGGCTATCTTTTATCCAATATATGGTTTTGGTGTCTTTGTCTAATTTGAGAAAACCGTATTTATGTGGCTTTGCTGGTGAAACTGTAAATTAGTGGAACCACTATGGAAATATGTATGGATATTCCTCAGAAAACTTTTAATGGAACCAACATTTGACCCAGTTATCCCACTCCTCGGTTTATACCCAAGGGACTCAACATCAACATATTATAGTAATGCAGCCACATCAATGTTCATAGCAACTTAATTCATAATAGCTAAACTATGGAAACAGCTTAGGTGCCTTCAACAGATTAATACATAAAGAAAATAATATATATATATATATATATATATATATATATATATAATATTTACATAATATTCCATTGTGTGTGTCTATATATATATAGACACACAGAATGGAATATTACTCAGCCATAAAGAAGAATGAAATTATGGCATTTGCCAGTAAACGGATGGAACTGGAGAATGTCATGCTATGTGAAACAAGCCCCCAAAACCAAAGGTCAAATGTTCTCTTTGATATGTGGTTGCTAACTCACAATAAGGGGGGTAGGTATAGGGAAGAAATAGAAGTACTTTGGATTAGACAAAAGGTAATAAAGGGAAGTGGGGAATGGGAATAGGAAAGATAGTAGAATGAATCAGATATTACTTTCCTATATTCATATATGAAAACAACCAATTTAATTCCACATCATAGACAATCAGAAGAATGGGAAGTTATACTCCATATATGTATAATATGTCAAAATACATTTTACTATCATGTCTAACTAATAAGAACAAATAAAAATAAGGATCCCAAAGGCAGATAAAAGAATAGAAAATAGAAAAATGGGATTATAACAAACCCCAAAACACCAGTCATCAAAGTGAAAGTCAATCTTCAGAATAGGAGAAAATACTTACAAAATATATATATATATATATATATATATATATATATATATATATATATATATATATATATATATATATTTTGGTACCAGGGATGGAACCCAGGGGCACTTGCTTAACCACTGACCCACATTCCCAGCAATGTTAATTTTTTTTTTTTTGAGACATGGTCTTGCTAAGTTGCTTCAGGCCTTGCTAGGTTGCTGAGGCTGGCTTTGAACTTGAGATCATCCTGCCTCAGCCTCTGGAGTTGCTGGGATTACAGGCATGTGCTACCACACCTGGCTACAAGCTGTACTCCTGATGAATATTACATATATCTCACTCAATTCCACAGAGGAAAAGCAAAACAAACCAAACAAACAAACAAAAAACCCCCCCCAAATATCCAATTATAAATAGGACAATAGATCTAAATAGACATTTCTCAAAGGAAAACATACAAATAGCCAAAAGGTTATATGAAAAAATGTGCATCCCTGATCATCAGGTAACTGCAAATCACAACTATAATGAGATCTCACCTTATTCCAATTAGAGTGACTACTTATCAGAGAGCAGATTATAACAAGTACTGGTAAGAACATAGAGAAAAGGCAACATTTATACACTGTTGGTGGGAATGTGAATCAGTTCAGCCATTATGGGAAACAGAATGGAAGTTCTTAAGATATATTAAAAATAGAGCTAACAATATGATTCATACCACTATTTGGTATCTGAGGGACACAGCTGAAGAAAATGAAATCAATATGTCAACTGAATCCTATAACATTCACACTACCATATTCATTGTAGCACTATCCACAAGAGAAGAAATGAAAACAAACCTAAGTGTCCATTATCTGATAAGCAGATAAAAGTGTTTATTACAAAGATTAAAATCTTGTCATCTGTGGCAACAGGGGCAGAACTGGAGGACATTAGGTTAGGTGTAATAAACCAGGCACAGGAGGACAAGTACCACTTTATACTAATATGCTGAGCCTAAAAACAGTGGTCTTATAAACAGAATGGAGGGTACCAGTTGCTGTAGAGTGAAAAGAGGATGGAGAAAGGTTGATTGTCACAGGCTAACTTATAGATGGAGAGAGGAAAGAAGTTCTGGGGTTCTAATGCAAAGTAGGGTGTTTAGATATGTCCAACATACTATATATATATATATATATATATATATATATATATATATATATATTTTTTTTTTAATAAAGCTGGAAAATGGAATAAATGTTTTCACCAAAAAGAAATGATATGTGTTTGAGGAGATAAATAGATAGATTTAGCTTGATTTGGACATTACATGTATAGATGTGTTGAATCATCATGAGGTTCTTTATAAATATGTACAATTTTTATGCATGGGTTAAAACATTTTTTAAAAGGATTACAAAAATATTGTTTTCAAATCTTGAATAGAAAAATCACAGTTTCAATCCTAAGCATTAAAGTAACAATGCGTGATCAATTAAAAATATTCAATCTTCTCCAAAAACCCTTAATGTACCAGAATCTAATGAAGTTCAAAATTGATTTATAAACATTATCTTTTAAAGTTTCATTAGTGTATTAGTTATGAAGTAGTCTCTTCTTTTTAGAAAACCTGCATCACTACCTGTTGAAATAAAATATCTGATGTCTTCTCTTTTGTCTATTTCAAATGTGTCCTCTTTCTAAGCAGAAATAGATGCATTTTTACTTTGTTCTGTAAAATCATACATGTTAATGATAAATGAGCAGTCTGTGGTTACATTTGTTCTTATCTCTTTTGAAGCAGAAAATCTGGCAGTCTCTTATCTAAACTTTAACAAGTGGAGATAAACCTTGATAGAAAAATGTCTCTGGACTGCCATGGTTTTTAGCAAGAATAAACGATTTAAACTAAAAGCAGCTGTTTTGATTTTTTTTAATAAAATATAAATCTAAAAGTAAAATTCTCTCAAAAGAATGACATACAATGCAATGTAACTTTCAATCAAGTGCAAATGTAACTGTTGTGCACACTTATCTGTTATAAATATGAGGCCCTTTTAAGTTAAGTTCTCTTGGCACTAGAACTAAGGTGGTTATTGAAATAATGTCTAGTCTATTCCATTAGCATGATCAAGGAAGTGGCACTAATGTTGTACTACAGGCTATTAAGACTATAAACATCAATGTTATATTTTTTTCAATTGATAAGTTCATTTACTAGATTTTAACTTATGTTCCAGCAACTGGGAGTTCCTCATAAAATTCTTAGGGATTCTTGGCTCCTGTTGGAGGAACACAATATGAGTTACCATTCTTTTTTAGAAGGGACTGAAAAAGAAAAAAAAATCAGTGAAAGAAGGGGAAAAGATAAATACAAGCAATGAGAAAGTCAGCTAAGAATCTTTCTGTATTATAAGGGGTAGAAGTTTACTCAAATTTGAACTATCACCTCAAAGTAACACTCCTTGCTCCACTTAGTGTACTGCCTGAATTTCCTAGTTGAACTACACACACAAATTGACTCTAATTTTATTTTTTAAATACTTTTCATTTGGAAGTTTTAATAACATTTTTTCCTTCTACAAATATTAGGCTGACATACAATAAAATGTATTTTATTTTTAAATTGTTTGATTAAATTTTCAAAATTTCTTCCTTCTTTTCTTGTTTGGTGAGGCAGGAAACATGATTGTCCAGTTGAATAAAATTATTTTTCTTCACATAGAAGTTAATTTAAAATTTTTTACCAAATCATATGATAAGATCAAATATTTACTTAACCTAAATTGCCTTAAACTAGAACATACACTTCTGTGAATCTAAGTACTGAGGAATCATTTTTTATTCTCTTTAGAGAAAGGAAGTCATCAAGTTTGACTTCCAAGTTCCTGTTGCATTTTATAACTCTTTCAACATTGGCTTGAGGACACACATTTTATCTTTAATTACCTTCAAAGTTTACTTTAGAACTAAAGCTACACTGTATTAAGTATTTGAAATGTGAAGATTCTGAACTGTGCGTGTAAATAACTAATTTTAATGTGACATTTTTCTTGAGTAAATTTAATGTCTCTTATTTATTAAGTTTAATCATTAATGTCATGATTAATACTATCTCTTTGCCAATCTTTTCCTTTGGGTTACTATAAGATTTAAAGAAGAGTTTGTGTTTTGTATTGCTTTTTATTTGCAGTCCTAGTTTGTATAGAATAAAAATACATAATCCACAAATTTAAGTAATACTATTAGTTTAAAAATTTCAAAATATTTTTTCTTGGCATTTCCATACATTTCATATTTGTGATTTTTCTCAGTAAAATAATTAATGAGAACAGATAACAGTGTGGGGGTTGGGTGTTTCTGATTCATAGGATTGGGTAGAAGTAACTGAAAGTTGACTGCAAGGGAATTAAATTTATGTGAGAAAAAGAAAGCAAGAATCATTCCACGAACAAAAATCTTTAGGATTTACTATCACCACAACTGAAGTTGTTTAAGGAATTCTCCTTTTCAAATGGTGCCAATAAAAAGAAAAGGACTAAACTTTCTTAAGATTCCTTCTCCATTCTTTGAATCATTATATTTTCCACAGGTATTAAGAATAAAAAGATTACTTCATCACAATATAGAGATGTTGTAAAATTGTAAGTAAGAAAATACAGTTTCAGAGGAAGTTTTATTCAACTAAATGGATTGATCTGCTTTTTTCATCTTTTAACCAGTAATAAGGGGGTTTAATCAAGTAAGGTGCCTTTGGTAGTTAACATGTAAAGCCTTGGTTTTAACCAAAATTTTATGTGGAAGTATCACAAACTAGTTTTTATTTTCTGCTTTCTTATAATACCCTGAAATCACTTGAACTAGATTTCTACTTAACCAACAGAGAAGAATTTATCAAGACAATTCTTTCAACATTGTTTCTAATTTTCTTGTTCTTTCTCTTTATGCACAAATTTTCATTGATTTTTAATCCTTACTAGCTATCCTTTATTCTGTACATTCCTGTTTCAGTTTTACATAATGTAACTCCAACCTTAAGTATTTTCAAATGACTACTCCCTCACATCTTTTTTCTATTTATTCTATAATCACTTTTTAATATCCTGGTGAATTGGATAAAGATGTAAAAACAAAGCATAGCCATTCATACCTGGAGCACTTGGGTAGTGAAGTTTATGTTGAGAATGGTCTTGGTGATTGATTGGTGTCTTGAAAGTCATCTCAGTGTCAGTTCTGATTAATAAAAATGACAGCATTCCACATGTGCTCTTCAACATTTAAATCAGTAGATTTAAATAAGAATGTCAAATCTTTCTTCCAGCATTGATTAATTCATCATGGCCTGGTACCATACTTTATTCAATTTAGACATTCTTAGTTATACAGAGCTATAATTACCTATTTTAAACACTGTTATAATACCTATTATTTAAAATTCATACTTGACATTTTTTCGAAAGTACTTTAAGAAGATACAATCTTCTCTAAATAAAAACCTAGATCTAACTGCAAATGTCTAACGCCTGTATCAAATCTGAATTGTCTCTGAAAAGCCAATAGTTAAAAGTTTAAAGTATGATAAAGATTTGCTCTTCCCTACTTGTGATATACAGAGTACATGAATTTTACTTTTTGGCACTGTGACTGAGTGAAATGTAGTTATCAGAGGATTCAATCATTCAGCATCTGCCAGACACTTTTTTAAGACATAGACAGTTTAGGATACTCTAATGGTCATTTTTTACTACCCACTTTTCTAAGTCCTACTCAAATATTAAGTAATAATATAAAAAAGTGTCTGTACTTTTTCTTAGTCTTCTATATTGATTTAATATCATATTGTCTACTTGATAGAAAGATTCTTTAAGAATTAATCACATAAATAGTGATTATATCTTTTGAAAAATTTTAGTTAAACAGATTAGAATAATTAAAATTCATCCTAAGATACCTTTTTTATAGTTAAGGATAATGACAATTCTGTTATTAAATGTCATGGAAAGTGAATACACTAAGAAATTAAAAAATTCCATTCACAACAGGCTACAAAAAGGATCTAGAAATAAATCTATGCAAAGTGTAGAGGTGAAAGACCTCTACAATAAAAATTATACCATACTGAATAAAGAAATTGAAGAAGTCACTAGAAGATGAAAAGTCCTCCCTTGTTCATGGGCAAACAGAATATAATTGTTAAAATGGCTGTATTACCAAAACTAATTTACAGACAGATCCAATGCAATCCCTATTAATAGGCTAATGACATTCTTCACAGAACTAGAAAAAAGTGCCCTAAAATACATTTGTAATAATTAGAAGACCCCAAATAGCCAAATAAATTCTAAGCCAAAAAGCAATTCTGGAGGCATCAAAATACTTGACTTCAAATAATACTACACAGCTATAGTAACAAAAAGAGCATGGTATTGGCATAAAAACAGACACATAGATAGTACAAATAGAAGACACAGACATGATCCCATACAGATATAGCCATCTGATCCTTGACAAAAGTACTAAAAACATATGTTACATAAGTAGTTTTAAAATAAAACAAAAACCAACCAAACATCAACAAATATACATTGGAAAAAAGACAGCTTTTTTTTTTTTGACAAATGGTGCTGGGGAAACTGGATATTCATATGTAGAAGAATTACAGTAGATTTTCATCTCTCATCTTGCATGAAAGTAAACTCAAAGTGGATTGAAGACTTCAGAATTAGACCAGAAGTTCTGCTACTTGCTAGAGGGAAAACAGTCATCACACTAACATATAAGCACAAGCATTGGCTTCCTCAATAAGACTCCTAAAGTTCAGGAAATAAAAACATCACATTCAAGAGTTTCTGCATAGCAAAGGAAACTAGAACCCAGAGAGCCCAGAAAATGGGAGAAAATCTTTGCCAGTGCTTATTCAGCTTTTTTGCTGCTCTGACTAAAAGACCCAACCAGAACAACTGTAAAGAAGGGAAAGTTTATTTACGGGCTCATGGTTTCAGAGGTCTCAATCCATAGACAGTAGGGTCCATTCCTCAGGGCTTTAGGTGAGGCTGAAAATCATGGTAGAAGAGTATGCTGGAGGAAAGGGGGTCCCATATTGATTAGGAAACAAAGAGATCTCCACTTGCCAGATACAAATATATAGCCTATAGCCTGGCCCTGCAATGAACCACTGCCTCCAGCCACATCCACTTGCCTCCAGTTCCCACCCAATTAATTCCATCAGGGATTACTTTGCTGATTATTTCTCCTCCAAACCTTCTTGCATTGTCTCATTCGTGAGCTTTTGGGGGATACCACATCTGAACCATAACAGCCAGCTACTCTTCTGACAGAGGATTAACCATTCAGAATATACAAAAAAACTCAAAAAGCTTAATACCAAAATAAACCCAATCAATAAATAGTTAAATAAATTAAACAGATATTTATGAAAACAAAAACATAAATGGACAACAAATATATGAAAAAATGTTCAACATGCCTCACAATCAAGGAAATGCTGAGATTCATTTCCATCCAGCTAAAATGGCAATAACTAAAAATACAAATAATAATAAATGCTGGCAAGAATGTGAAGAAAAAGGAACACTTATACAATGTTGGTGGAATTGTAAATCAGGACAACCATAATGGAAATCAGTATAGAGGTTCCTCAAAAGAATAGAATCACATGACTCAGCTATTCCATTCCTCAGGGTTTATTCAAAAGAATTAATGTCACCATACTATAATGATACATGCATATCCATGTTTCACAATAAACAAGATATGGAATCAACCTAAGTGTTCATCAACAGATGATAAAGGAAATGTCACACACACACACACACACACACACACACATACTTTATGGAGTTTTATTCAGTTACACAAAAGAATAAAATAATGTAGTCAGCAGAAAACTGGATGGAACTTGAGAGCACTATGTTAAACAATATAAGTCAGACTCAGACAATCAAGGGTCATACTTTTCTCTCATATGCAGAAACTTGAGAGAAAAAAATTAAAGGAGGGATGATCTCATGAAATTAGAAAAGATAACAGAAGAGAGAGAAAGAGGACCAGGGGAAGGAAAAAGAGGAGGGAAAGGGGAGCTACTGGGAAATAAAATTGACCAAGTTATGTTATATGCATGTATGAATATGCCACCGTGTATCCTGTTATTATGTATATAATTATAACTCACCAATGAAATAATAATTTAAAATGCCATGAAAAATATATTCACAGTTAATTTCTGGAGGAAAAAAAATGATCTCAAGACACAAATTAGCCTAGTATTTTCTGCAAGTGATGCAATATTTGTTTTCTATCTTTGGTCTTAATTTTCAGGAAATGTATAAGCATATTTATCCTTCAATACTCATAATTAGTTAATCTAGGGCTTGGAAACTTCCATATAGCTTGTTCTAAATATATTTTTTTATTTTATAACATTCTCCCTTTTATTTCATTTAATTTTCTTTCAACCCAAATCTGTAATTATTTTTTTTTCTTGTAATGCTTGGTATACACTCTACCACTGAGCTACATTTCCAGTCCTCACCTAATATCTTATGAGGAGATACTAGAGTATACATCATAAATAATGAGAAAATAAGATGAAAAAAATTAATGAATTGTGAAAAAGAAAGGTTGTAATGTAATACATACCACAATTAACCATAATTATTAGCAGTAAAAATAATTACAAATCTTTGAACTTTTAGCCCTTCATTTAAGGGAAAAGAGAATCTTTACCTTGAATTTTTAAATTTATAGTTAGTAATACTTACTGATTTTTATGTTATTAATTAATATTTGGCAGAATGGAGAGTAAATGCCTTTGCCAAATTTTTATTAAGTAACAATTTGTGTAAAGGAAAAAATCAGTACTGCCTACTGAACATTTCATTTGTGGTGTGAAATTGACATTAGTATTCAATAAAGGGAACCACAAGGTCTCCCATGAACATACATCTACTACTAAAGAGCTATAGCTCACATATCACAGGTCTTTTCCTTGACATATGCATGTCAGGAAGGAATGTTTAATTTTTTTTTAATTTAAAAGCTACAAACTCCTAATAAATGTATTAAAATTATACCATTTAATGATTCTGTAAAAATATCTAGAGCACACATATGGAATAAGATAGCTGTTACATTGCTCTCAGGTTAAACAGATTTATAGTATCACCATCATACTTCCCACATGTTAATATCAGGGCCTTCTAGGGGTGATTAATATTAATGACATTAGAAAGAAAACAAGTGTGTCTTTCTTTTAAATATATCAGATTTTGTACATAATTTTTGATTTGACTAAAGCACAAGAATATGCAACTAAGAAAGGTTATTTTAGGCAAGCCTGAAGAATGCTTGAAATAAATCCAAATGAGACATGAAAAGTATTAAAAGATTATTGCTACTTTCACTGCCATACAAAAACCAGTTAATTGTTTCTTTTAATAAATTAGATCCCTTAACATCCTTTCATAACAATCTTATGAAAACTTGAAGAGAGCAAAAGTGAGTTTAAAAACCTGAATGAAGTGCAAAGGGATAGTCTGAGAAATGCAATTTTGAAAGCAATCATTCCTTAGAAATCTATTTAAAACCCTTATAAAGTTAGAGTATTTACAGAACCTCTGTGTTCTTTTTCTCTTTGTCTCTCTCTTTTTCTTCCCTCTCTTCCTATCCATCCAGATTCCCTGCATTGTTCTAAAAGGATTCAAGAGATTTATATGAAAATAAGATGATATTTAGCAAGGTAACTCTCAGGGTCTATCAAGGAAAACAGAAACTGCATTAACCATGTTTAATAAAGTGACTTTTCTAGAAAAAAAATGTTTTGCTTTGTTTTGTTTACATAGGCAATAGATTGGAGGAGAGAGCACATAGGAAACACTGAGATAGAACAAATTAGCAACAGCAGGAGGCAGCTGCCATCCTTTGGGTGAAGGGAAAAGGTACTAAAACTGTGAGAATGGAGTGAAGGACTGGCATCTCCCCAGAGAAGCCAGAACTACTACAGGCCCATATGATAGGAATCAGGACCTGAGGAAAGGTACAGTTGCTGATGACATCTCTGCAAAGGAGTAGACATGAGAAGTGCTCTGGTTTCTCCCATCCTCTGGACTCTAGCCTCCTCAAAGTGCTTGTTATCTGCTGAATCCTGTAAGCAATCAGTGGAAGAGAGCTGGAAAATGAGCCTGGAGGGGACCTACAGCCTGTGAAACCCAGAGCATGTGAAGATGGTAAAGGATTTGTGTGAGAGGCCCGGGAACAACACAAAAAATGCCAATTAGAAATGGGTAGTAGAGATGGGCTGGGGATGTGGCTCAAGCAGTAGCGCGCTCGCCTGGTATGCATGTGGCCCGGGTTCGATCCCCAGCACCACATACAAAGATGTTGTGTCCACTGATATTTAAAAAATAATAAATATTAAAAAGTTCTCTCACTCTCTCTTTATAAAAAAAAAAAAAGAAATGGGTAGCAGAGAAATAACCAAAGGAAAGCAACAATAGGAAAAGAAAAGTGAACAAAGGTGAGCCCAGCATGCAAAACTATACCTTAGATCACACTAGCTTGATAAATGGAGGCAACTATTTTTTTTTAAAGCTTCTAATAAACAAATTGAAGAAAAAAATACTGATTCCCAGTTCTGGAAACAAATTTTCTGTGTTCCAATAAAAGAGGCATAGTTTAAAAATGATGAACAATGTCCTTCTCAGTGTCCTTCTAGTGAGGTTTTATGATTTTATTTGTCACGTATTTTAAAATTTAAACTAATACCACTGCATAAGAAACATTTCAGGTAAGCATTTCCAAGGAGAGAATGTACCTAATAAACTCTGGGTAGGCTGCTCTTTGATTATCTAGATTATCTCAGGGACAGACTTTTAAAAGGGAATGGGGGTGCAGGTTCATCAGCTACTGTTCAATAATGATGAAGTTTTGAGGGACATTAAATAAAGGGAACTCAAGATTAAACTTCCTAGTATCAATATGGGGCTATGTGGTTTTGTCTGAATCAAGTTTGGGCAACTCTGAAAACTTTGTGCTTTGATAACTTGTTGACCTAGACTGAGGGTCAGTTATTTATGTTGTAATCAGATATGTTGTAATTGGAGCAAGCAATCTGAAGAGGGTGAATAGTGGCAATTGATTGGTGATTTATCTAAATTACTGTGGCTAAGAGTGGAAAAGTATTAGTAGTTAATAGCAATTTCATTCCTACTTGCAATGGTAAAATTATTCAGAGCTATTCTGAAATGTAATTTATTAAGCGGTCCTTGGCTTTTCCTTTCTTTACAAATTAGCTAAAAATATGTCTTCTTTTTTTTTTCTATTACACAATTTCTTTTCTCCTTTTCCAGACATTTTAATTAATTATTGTATGAACTAGGGCTATCAAACTCTAGTTGTTCTCATTATGTTTTTGCTTTAACTATGATGCATATCATAGTTAAAATCTACTAGGAAAATACATTGAGCCACATACAAACAAAACCTGAACTTTAAAGGCTGATAGATCTAAGTACACTCAGTCTCTTAGAAAGTTGTTTGCATACTTTGTGAATGTTGTTTCCAAGTCTCACAAAATACATTTTGTTTTTTGTGTCATATAAAATTCTTAAATCCTGCCTTATTCTCAAAATATACAAATGCCTGATTAAAAAGAAAAAAACATGTAAACATTGGTATTAATGTGGCTGTTACCTTTTGTGCCCTAGAAAGGAGCAAATCATTCCCTTTTGCACAGGCATGCTGAGTTCAAGTAGATCAAATGACAGTTACTGGAAAATTGTCTTAGAATACTATTATTTCTGAAAATAATGGTATTAATAGGATAGCAAAAGTTCAGGTATTTATTGTATTTAACAATCAGCTTTGACTTCTCTTCTGCTACCCATAGTTATCTTGTCTACATGCTTTTCAATAAGAGGCAACCAATAGACTCTGATTGAGAGCTTTGACTTACGGCCATGGCTGGTGCTAAGTCCAGCTTGGAGCCACTCTCTGCATGATTTTTGGAAATCAACTCTATTTCTTTGGCCTAAGTTTTCTCATCTGTAAAACAAGGGCTGTTTTAGAGCCTTGTTCATTAGTTCTTTTACAATGTATTAAGTATATTAATATTTATAAATTGTTAAAAACAGGGTCTGATATATACTAAGTGCTTTGAAACTGCTTTGAATAGAAACTTTGGTATATTTCTTTTAAAAAACATAGTGAAATTACCTGTTTTTAATAATATATAAGGTTATAATACTTTGTGTAATTCTGACCAGGATTAAATGCCTCTGGGCATAATTTATAATTCAATGTTTTCATATTTGCAATAAACCAACCATTGACCTACTGCTAATTCCTTAGGAGCAATGCTATTTATCATGTCAGATTAAAGCAAAATTTATTGAGTTTTCTTTACTATACTTTAACTGTGTACCTCTTACTACTGAATTCTGTTTGAGCCAAAAAAAAAAGAGTCAAGTAGATGTTTGAAGCTCTCTGTATTTATGAAGTTACAGAAAATGTGTGTTTTAAGACAAAAACACAGCTGAAGTTTGGTTACGGCTAAATGCCTCAAATATAAACTCTCTATTAAGTACTTAAATAAGTCCAACATCTGGCTGGCCACTTATTATTCATTCTGCTTCCTAGGGGGAATATGGCAAATGACAAAGCATATGTTGATTTGGGATCATTTCAATAAAAACTCTTTCTTATGCAAATATTTATCTTAAATTCCTTAAAGCTACTAATGAAGGCAAAGATTTCAAACAGACAATGGAATATTGTTAACATTGGCAACAGTGGACAAGGAAAGGGGGTATATATTTTCAAGGATAAATTGAGATTATTATTGTGAAATACTCAGAAAGTCATTTAAATCTTGTTAAAATGTGTGTGTGTGTCTTAGAAGGAGAATATATATATATATATATATATATATATATATATATATATATATGAGAGAGATGCAAACAAAAGTTAAATAAAGGTTTTCTTTTGTAGTCATAGGTGAACTGCAATTTTTTTTCTATATTAAAAGCTCTCCAAGTATTACCTTATTAAATGTCAGCAACAGCAAGGAAGTAGATAGCATTAATTCATGGAAAAGAAAATTGAGGCTATGAAGTATTTAGTACCTAAAATGATCTCACTTAGCATTTTGTTTGCTCAATTATTATACATCTCCCTTGCTAGAATACGTTCCCCAGGAGAGCAGAGGCCTTGCTCTGTCATGACCATATCCTCAGTGCCATGGCACTTTATTGAATGAGTGAATATCTAATTCATGAGCTTGCTAAGATCTTACCAGTAGTAATTTCTTAGACTAGGTGCAAGTTCAAATCATTTTTCTTTTCCTTTCTTTCTTTTTTTTTTTTGGAACACTACAATAAAAAGTAAAACCCAAACCATATAACAATATTGTCAAAAATGCCCAGCCAGGTCCTGCAAATTGAAAAGTCTTTTATCAAGTTCTGTGCACAGCACAATGATGTCCCAACTCTAATAATCATTTTCTCAGTAACAGCTGCATGGCCTGGAGCAAGGTACTTAACTCATTCAATAGAGTAAAACCTCATGTTGGTGTGATGAAGATTAAATTGTACTTGAAAATTCTTAGAATAGCACCTGGCACTTAAGTTAATGTTATTAAAATCTTAGCTATTATTATTAGTAATGTTTTTATCAAATTAATTTTCAGTCAGCTTTTTTTCCTTTTCTAAGTTTGTGCCAGGGAAATACTGAAAAAACAAAAAGAGCTTGAATTCGTAATCTTTCAAAAGAAATAAATTTGTTTCATCCTGTTCATCTCTATCAAAAATAGGCAGGAAGAGAATCATTAATTAAAGAATTAATATTTAAAACCTTTTCATAATAGACAAAATATGCAATCCTTGCCAAACAGTTCATATTTTGGCCTCAATTCTTTATCATTTTTACATATCTTGAATTATCAGAAAACAACCCAAAAATGTCACAATTTGTATCACTAATATCTCTCACCTGGAGGCAAATTCAACTAACACATTATGATGCAATCACCAAGAGTCATCAATGTACCTGTGCATGCATCTATTTTTATCTTCTTTATGAAAATATATTGTGTACAATTATGTAAGCCTGAAAATATACAAGTGTGTGTTCTCCAGTTATTGAATATTATTCTTCCAACATCCTATTATTAATTATTAATGCTTTAGCAAACTTTTTATCACAAATATGTGAGCACAGAAATTTATTTTGGCCAATTTTTCTGGAGATGTAGGTAACTGACTTTGGTAAAGTTTCCAATTATTAGTTCAAAGAGTAGGATTGACCAAAAAAATTAAATTCTCTTGACCAAGCTCAAAGAAATTAAAATCTAAAGCTCATTTCTCTGAATTTTTTTTCAGCTCAGTCCTAGCCAAAGACATTCTCAGTGCCTGGGTACATGTAAGCACATTAAGCATCTGTAGCCTGGGCTCTTTTCCATGAAAATCACTGTGGCTCTTCCAGTATCTCAAGAGTCCTAATGAGTCTCTCATGTGCCCTACTTTCAAAGGAGCCCAAGAGTTAGTAGGATAAATAAGATAATAACAGCACTGACCCTTGAGCCACCAAAGCAAAAAAAAAAAAAAAAAAGTTAGGTAATTAAAAATCACATGATCCAACCAATTCATAAACCAACTATTTCTGGCATATACAGAATAATTCCAAAAAGTAGAGACTCAATAGTGTCTCAGATAAAGAGAGTATATGGAGAAAATTTGGTTTTACCTTAACAGATGCCAATTTGTATTTTTTATGCAGAGATGATACAATAAATGTTTCTAAAATTTCAAATGTCTGTGTGCTTAGATTTAATATGTGTCTCTTGTAAGGAGTATACAGTTGTTGATTTAATAATTCAATCTGATATTCTAGCTTTTTTATTGGTCTTCTGAAATATTTATTCGTGATACAATTAGTAATACATTTAGTCTTCCACTACCATTCTTCTATTTTTAATCTCCTTACATCACTTTTTTCCTTTGCAATTTTCCCTCTTTTGTTCAAACATTCGGTAATGTTTTTCTTCTAATTATCCTGTTTCTCTCCCCTTTGATTGGTATTTATTGTACTCTGTCAATTCTTGTTTTGATGATTACTTTGGGGATAAAAATACATCTCCTTACTGCATACAGTGTGACTTGTATTGGTATTTTCATCATTTCCAAGACAATGTTGCTGGACATCACTTAGATCTAATTTTACTTCTCTATTATCTTTTGTGATTTTTTTCTGTGTTATTTATACTGAGGTTAGTACTGTTCTATATAATCAATACTAATCCAGATTTGCCTGCTTCCTCTTTCTTCCCTTTTTTATTCCTTCCTGAATTTTTATGCTTCTATCACAGAGGACTTTCTCTCTGCCTTAAAGAGCTCACTTATAAGAGTTTTGCTTAATTCTTTTCTCTTTTTTTCCAGAAAATATCTTTATTTTGTCTTTATTTTTTATCACAAGGGTAATATTTTAATAACATATAGAATGAAGCAGATAACTATGTTCAAATATATAAAAACATCTGCAATAAATCTTACATGCATTTTTTTAAAGTTACAAATAGCCTCCTTTAAAGCCAATCTGCCCACTTTACAAGGCACCATCCTATTCTGAAATGGTTCCATGAGATCTCAAATACTTAACTGCTGAAAAGAAAAGATAAATCCTATTGCTAAAATACTATCCCCCCACTGGAAGAACACAGTATCATTCCATGCCTTTACTGAAATCAAAAGAATAAATTTATATTCAGGCATAGACAGCAAAATTGTTCTTTATCTTATATATGGATATTTTCAGCATATTCCTTAGGAACTGCATTGCATAACATTACGATGAACCGATTTAGTTTTCTTATAGTGCAATGATTATTGTTCAAAGAGGCCCAAATGAAAACTCATCTTTTTCGTGCATGAAATATGCCAAATATTTTTAACTAACTGTTCATATACAAAAAGGCTAAGAACTGAAATTAAATGTTTCTGATTAAGTTTACACACTTGAATTCCTTACTTAAAACCATAATGGAATTAAACAGCATGTGAATAAGATTGCTGACATTTGCCAAGTAAAACCCCCAAATGGAGAGTGGGCAATTCACAGTCACCAGTATTTATTTACCACAAAAGAAAACTAAAACAAAGAAGTTACTTCCTCTAATCTTCTTCCTGGATTTTACATAAAATCTTAAAATATTACTTGTTATACCAGCATTCAAAATATTCCGTAGTCTATAGTTTCTAGTGAAAATAATTTAACACAAATTTTTCATATTCTATTTTGCAATTGGTTGAAATACCAGTGGGTGTAATTTTTAGAATTAGATCCTATGTAGAGTCAAATGTTGGAACCATAGGTGATAGCATAGAATTTCCATCTTGGTAACAAAGGCCTCTGTAGCTTCCTTTGGCAGTCTAAACCAACCATCATCTTAGAAATCCTCTGCTGCTTCAGCTGCCTAAGTGGTTCCAAAAAAAACACTCTGGTGATAGGCTTCCGTTACTTTGAGATTCCTGAGAAAGTGCTGGAAGAGCTCTGGCATCCTGGTGGCAATTGGCTTGGCTTTGTGAGTGCAGGGACACAAGAGAACCATGTTTCTGAAATCTCTCAAGGGTCTTCCTTATCTCCTGTTCTGATCCTTGAGAAGCATACAGTGCTTATCTTTAATCGGAACCCTCCATGAAGTTCTAGGTAACATATAGCCAAAGAATAGTTCACTCACATTGACCATTCTGTGGCATCATTTAAGGGGCTATAGCTTAACAAAGTGCACACCCCTTTGAAAACACTGTGTCTGGAGAGTTCTCTTCCTGTAACTTGCTAATGCTATTCATGTCAGATATGGCAGCAGTAGAGAAATTTCCACTTGACTTTTTTAGGACACTGAAAGAAGTTGCTGGACATAGAGTGCTAAGGGAAACTATATGATGAATCTCCATGGTATATGATTATCATGTACTTTCTTATAGGAGAATTATAAAACTGGATTAAAATGCTCTCAAATCCACAGACTATAAAACTGGATCAAAATGGTGGATTTCCACATTTGTCCACTTCACTCAAATCAAACTTATAATCTACATATTCAAACTAGGCAACTTCTTAAGAAAGACCACACTTCCTGCTGCTAAAGCATATAAATATTTCATCAACTCTTTCAATGTTGAAAAGATCATAAGTCCAGAGACAAATTGGTTAATGAAGATATTTCTCTATCTTTGGGACATCTGAGTTTTAGTTAAATATACAATTCTAAGTACTTGTTCAGCATCATGAAATCAATCCTCAATAGTATAAAGCAAACAGCACTTGTTTTCAACCACACTGCTACCATACCCTATATCCAACACAGGTAGGCCAAGGCTGATGGATACCTAATCCCTATAACCAAAAAAGAATGTCATTGCTACTCACCACATTATGGGACATGTTTGACACACGCCTATTTTAGGTGGTTTTCTTGAAGGAGATTGATGAGTTTCTCATGAGGAAAGCAGGAAATGCTGAAAGCAGAATTAGATGGTATTTAATCTTTTTGAATACTCATGATACTGACACACTGGGGTGGACAAGAGGTAGATGACTAGAAGACATAGAGGACACAAGGTTAAATCTTATGTCAGTACTGGTGACTTTGGAATTGCCTAATCAACACAGGCAGAGGAAGACAAAGGTTTAATTGTACAAATGAGACTTACTACAGCAAAATGAGAATCATCATTTAGAGGCCATAGTGTTTGATAAATCTGCAATCCCCATTATTCCTGTCAGAGAAGGCAGTGAGGATTATTTACTTAAATTCCTCCAGTTAGAGAAATCCGCCTAGAGAAACTTAGCCAGTGAGACCAGTATTTTCTCTCCTACAGAAGCTAGTGGAGAAGAGTAGTGTCTTCCAGGAGGTAATAAAAGGAATGTTATGCTTATGGAAAAAGGGAGACCAGGTGAGACTATCTCCCCAGTGAGCAACTGGATGAGGACACTCTATTGTCAAGGGCCAGAACCTAGTTTCAGGTAGTCCCTCTGGGGCCTGCCATTAGGACAGGGGACTGTGGGTTAAGACTGTGACCCCACTCATCTAGCCTTTGCTGCCACCCACTATACCTGAGAGCCTCAGTGTTGATGTCAAGGGCCCTGTCTACTTACCCTCAGTACTTCTTTACACACTCTGGGACCCCATCTGGGCAAAATCCTAGGCTGTCAGTGATTTATCATTTTTAAATGTCAGTCTTCTTTTTTCTCTTGAAATGTCAGCAGCCAGTCTTACTATTGGCCCAGTAAAGATAATGGCTACTTTTGAGATTTTCCTCCTATATTTAGTTTTCAGTATTTTACTAAGAAGTGGCTAGGTATAGTTTCCTTCCATTTATCCTGTGGAATGATTATAGAGCTTCTTGCCCCTGTGTTTTGATGATTTAATTAAATTTTTGCAATATTTTTGGCTAGTGTCTTTACAAATAGTGCTCTGCTTCACTATTTCTCTCCATCGTATGATACTGCAGTTACCAATAGGTTGGAACTTTTCATTACAATCTATATATTTCATACTCTTATATTGGTTTTCTATTTTTTTTCTTACCTTTTTGTAATTTGAACTAGTCTCTCTGACCCACCCAATTTTTCAGTTTTTTAATCCTCTTTCTATACTGGGTATTTGGGTGGAAAACTTATTTGCTCAAGTTTTTTTTTTATTGTGTTTTTCACTTCTCCATTTGTTTCTTTTTTCTAAATTTATTTATTTATAAGTTAAATTGTATACATTTATCATGTACAATATGATGTTGTAATTTTAGATACATTGTAATAATGATTATATCTAGCTAATTAACATATGCATTGTCTCCCATAGCTACTATATCTATATCTATATCTATGTGTGTATGTGGTGTGAACAAAACATCTATACTGAGCATTCTTTTTCCAGAATATTTTTGTTTTATTGTTTTGGTGGATTATTATCATACACCTTCATGGGTTATAGTATGTTGTTTCAGTACATTTGCATATTATGTAATGGATCAACTCAGGATATTTAGGTTATTCATCATTTCTAATATTTATCACTTATTTGTGATGAAAGCATTCAAAATCCTTACTTCCAGTTATCTCACATTATGTAATATAATATTGTTGAGTATAATCACCCTCCTGTGAAACACCACCAGAACTTCCTCCTATCTGGCTGTGACTTTGTTCCCATTAACCGATCTGTCACCATTCTCTTAGTATTTGTCTTTTGTTTTTCCTTCATAGTCTTAACTTAGGAGGTAAACTTTTCTGTTTATTTATATTTTTATATTTTTTATATATTTCCTTTAAATTAGTTTTTCTAAAATTCATTTTGAGATCTGGAAATATATGGCCACTTTTCCAATGACTCTTAGTTAATTTTCCTGCTTTTTTCTTTGATTACTCCTCCTGATTTGTCTGTAGTTGTAGATTTAGTGACTACTGTATATAAAATTATTTATTCTCTGACTTCTGTTATCTTATGGCAGGACTATTCAGCTGGTCTACTCTTCTGGTGGAGTAGAAACAGATCACCATCAATACTTTGTAACTGTGCTTTTCTCCTCTGGTGCAATCCTTCACAAGTCTTGGCAGAGGGCCTGGGCTTTGTTCCAGGAACCTTCCTTCTTACTAGTTCTGAGCTCCAGTTTTTGTTTTCCCAGCACTATGTTGCTGCTAAAGTTTGCTTAGCTCTGCGGCTGCAGGTTTGACCTAATGGCCACTCACTGCATGGAACCTAGGGAGAAGGAAACACTTCTAGGAAAAGCAATTGCAATACATGTTCACATTTTTACAGTTATATTTCCTCTGTGACCTCAGCCCTTCAGTGCCTGGATACCTTGTCCTCAGCTACAATTTTTGCCTGCCTACCCTCTTCAGGTTTCTGAAAGCATGGAGCTACTGATAAGCCTGTACTAGTTACATATATGGAATATCTTGGACTGACAATTATGAAGACTTTTGAACTAAACTTAATGTGGTTTTTCATTTTCACAACTTAGCTTCTCAAGTTCTATCTACCTTTGCAACTCTTACAATGTCTCCTAACTGCTATTATATTTCTATTTTATAAAGCTTTACTAGTTGTCCTCTGGGCTCTTCCAGAATGTATAGTTAAGGTGAGACTGAAGATGTTATTTATATGCAGGCAGAAAATGTGAATGCAGGAATATGTGAATGTTTTCAACAAATTATTATTGAGAGACTACCAAGGGTTGGTGTTTCTTCTAAATACTAGAGATGTAGAGGTGAACATAACAGGCAAATATCCTTATCAATGTGGAGTTTAGTGAAATAGAAAAAAAGATTCAGATTTCTGGTAACTTTTTAGAAAAACTTTGTGAACTAGTTAGAAACGTTTGGTACTGTGCTAAATATATGTTACCTATAAGAATAATTGAGAAAAAAACTATAAGCTATGTGTTTCTGTGGATACCTGTCATAGCAATCAGTCACTCAGTTTATGTAATCATGATATTTGACTTCTAAATTTTGTTTGCTGGATTAATTATAGAATAATTTGCTTGAATTTTGGTTCTTGGGTTCATTCTATTAATAATAGATGCTTTAATTAATAATAGATGTTAACTATTGACTGGATCCACACGCCAACTTGTCTTCAACTCTACTTTTATTATCTCACTAAGTTCTTATAATCTAATTGTATTCTCCAAGCATTGAAAGGTGGCTGTTCTGTCACCTGAACACATCTGTAACTGCCATGTAATTTGTGACACAGAGGATGTTTAAGGCAATACTTCTTAAGACCCAAGAACCATTGCTGTTCCATTGTCGGTGCTTTATGTAATTTTCAGCCCTATGAACTGTGAAAATAATACCCAAGTTTATAAACATGTCCTAATATATTTTCATCTTTGGGTAAAAGACATGGAAATTTTTTTCATCTACAAATCAAAGTTGTTTATGAAAATGACCTAGAAGTCCTTTCTGATATTTCTTTCATGCACATATAATCAGTCACCAACCTTTTTAAATTCTAAATTCTGAGTGAGTACCTCTCAGATCTACCCACTTTTCTACAGCACTGGCACCATCACTTAAGTCACAGCCACTATTACTGCACCATACCAAACTGGGACAGTAATATTAAGCTCCTTGACTCTACTCACTGATAAACCATTAGAGTAATTATTAAAACAAAATTATCATATTGATTGTTTTTCTCCATGCAATTTTTTTTGTAGCCTCTCATGCTATTTTTTGAGTAAACTTAAATGCTAAATACTTAGTATCACCCAGAAGTCCAGTCAGAGAGACTATAAAACTCTCTGGCTATGAAAACATCCTCTGGAGCCACTTCAAATCCTAATTCTGTTGCTTGCTAAGTATTTTGGGAAAGTTACTTAATTCTCTGTGCCAACTTTCCTCCTCTATACAATGTGTCTATGTTATAGAGACGTAGTGAAGATTAAACGAGCTTAAAAGCAGGATTAGAACAGTGCCTAGAAGGCACTCCAAATCAATGGATGTGTAACTGATGTGAATCTGCAATCTGTGTATGGGGTGAAGGTGGGAGTTCATAACCCACTAGAATCAAAGTGT
The DNA here is from genome assembly GCF_021218885.2 of Marmota monax. NCBI lineage: Eukaryota > Metazoa > Chordata > Mammalia > Rodentia > Sciuridae > Marmota > Marmota monax. The sequence continues at coordinate 3,289,907 of NW_026694038.1, forward strand.
GGAATATGATATGTCAAGAAATTTGTAATGTTTTGAACAACCCACAATAAAAAATTAAAAAAAAAAAAAAAAAAAAAAACAAAATACCTTAAAGAGGATTAAATTCTACATGTTATAATTCTTGCCTTTAACTCCATAATGACCTCAAAATATCACTCCAACTCTCCTGCCTACCATCCGTGCTTTATCTCTAGCCTTACTGACCTCGTTACAGCTCCATGAACACCTGGGCATCATTATTCCACATGGTCTTCACACTTTGTTTCTATTTTTACTTCTATGATTTAGCTTTACTGTCTGATTTTATACAAGTTAGGTATCCTTATGAATTGTACTCATCATGCTTCAATAAAAAGATGTGATTGTTATAATTTCAAATAGTTATTTTTTACTTGTCTCTCTTCTAAGTTTAATGTCCTACTGTGGGATCTCTGAACACATTGTCTTCATCTCTCTGTCACTAATAGTTTCTTACAATGTATAGTAGATGTTAGCTTCCCAACAATTTTCTCTGAATTAAGGGATCCTGAATCCTCCATAATGATAAAAATCCACATATGTAGATGTATATGGAATAGTAGAACAGAGTTAATAATAATGTATTTGGAGAAATCTAACGTGAGGTTCTGGTGGGACAACTGTGGATTGCTCAGAAAAGATGAGTTACTATTTAATGTACAGACAACTCTAACAGTAAGTTACAGAAATAGAAAACTGAATAGTTTGGATTAATACCAAGGTAAATCTAGCTAAAATAAATATCAAGTACAGTTTTGTCAAGTATGAACTGTACCTAATATGGGTATTTTGTTTAACATGGTTAAAAGAATTCTTTTTCTTCCCCTGGGACATCTTTGGAGAATCTTTTGTTTAGACAGTCTTTTCTTGTCTGTTTCCCTTTCTACCTGCCAGCACCCCACAAAGATAGTTTTCACCATATTAAGCCAATCTCTTTCCCCTTCAAAGAGTCTCAAAACCATAAGAAACCACAAATAGTCATGTACATCTTTGAAGCTGAAGGTTTGCCAAAGAAAAGCATTCATACCAAATCAAACTTGAAACTCTAATACTTTCACACTTAAAACATTGCAGTTTTATGGAAATGCAGCATCCAAAAACCCACAAGGTTTAAAAAACATTCAACACTTCATGATGCTAAAGAATAAATGATTGAAGCATAACATTTTGATTAATGTGGAAATCAAAGAAAATAACAGTATAATGTATCTGGCTGATTTTTTTAATTTATAAAATTTTAAAAACATTAAGCTTAAGTAAAACTAAGATGTACAGTCTCCTGATGTGTGGCATAAAACTCATTTCAAAAATGATAATGCGCCTGCGGTTGTGGCTCAGTGGTAGAGCACTTGCCTAGCACGTGTGAGGCACTGGATTCGATCTTCAACACCACATAAAAAAAAATAAACAAATAAAATAAAGTTATTAAAATGATAATGCTAAATCTGGGTATGCATAAGAAATATTACAAAAGTTCTTTGAAGGGAAAACAATTTCAATGTTAAAAACAAACTTCGGTTTTATAAATTGCAGTATATAATGTAAGTTAACTCTCTGTTGTCTGTTACTTAATAGTAAATAAACACTATACTGATTTTAAAATTTTTGTTAAGACGTAAGTTTTTAGAGTAGTTTAAGTTCACAGATTAATTTAGCAAAAGGTAGAGAGATTTCTTGTCCATCCTCTGCTCCCACACATGAACAGCTTTTCTCATTATCAGCACCTCCCACCAGAATAGTACATTTGTTATAATTAGTGAACCTCTATTGACATATCAGAGTCACCCAAAGTCCAAAGTTTACATTAGGATTTACTCTCCTTGTAGTATATTCAAAGGTTTTGAACAAATATAAAATGACATATATCCTTTATAGTATCATACAATGTATTTCCACTGCACTAAAAATCCTCTGAAAATCTTCTGTTCGCAGCCTGTACATCCTCTTTCCTTCCTTTCCAACTGCTGACAACCACTGATCATATTTCTCTATCTCCATAGTTTTTACTTTTCTAAAATGTCATATAGTTGGAGTCTTTTAGCAGATAGTCTTTTCCAGGTTTGATTCTTTTACTTAGTAGTGTGGACTTAAATTTCTTCCATGTCTTTTCATTACTTAAACTCATTCTTTTCAGAGCTCAATTATGTTCCATTGTCTGGATGTAGCTTTTTAACCATACACTTACTAAAGGACATCTTGGTCACTTCCAAGATTTGACAATTACAAATAAAGGTGAAATAAGTGTCTGTGTATAGAGTTTTGAGTATTTACAGGTTTCAACTCTTAGGGGTAAATACCAAGGAGTAACTGGATTATATGATAAAAGTATTTCAAATTTTTTAGGAAACCACCAAACTATCTACCAAAGTACTCATACCATTTTGCTTCTCACCAGAAATGAATGAGAGTTTCTTTTGCTTCAAATCTTCACAAGCATTTGGTGTTGTCAGTGTTCTACATTTTTGCCCATCTTAGTAGACATATAGTGGAACTACCTTCAAAAGATATTTGTAGAGGGCTGGGGATGTGGCTCAAGCAGTAGCGCGCTTGCCTGGCATGCGTGCGGCCCGGGTTCGATCCTCAGCACCACATACAAACAAAGATGTTGTGTCCGCCGAGAACTAAAATAAATAAATATTAAAAAATTCTCTCCTCTCTCTCTCTCTCTCTCTCTCTCATCTCTCTCTTTAAAAAAGAAAAGATATGCTTTCCTTCTTCTTGGACAAATAGGTTTAAAGTCATATATATATATATATATATATATATATATATATATATATCTCAACGTATTCTTTGATAGTTGTGTAGCATTTAACCATTTAACCGTCAGCTCATTACAAAACTATGCTATTGGTTATATCTCTTTTAATATGTATTGAATGCTCACTCTCTCAATTTTCTAATCACCTCCCATGCATCAATTCATTTCTTCTTCATAAGTATACTCAAATACACATTTAAGTACTATCATGGAAACCATTTTGCAGATGACAAAACAAAAACTTAGAGACACTGAATAAATTTCCATAGGTTACCACAGTTTTCGAATGCTAGCATTGTTGTTTGAAATCCAGCAAGCCAGAAGCCTTGCACTTGATCACAATTAGTCTGTCTTGGACTTCTCTTATCCTCGGTTTCCCTCTTGTCCTATACCAGTCTGTCTCTCATTCAAGCGAAACCATCTTTGCCAGAGTCACCAGTCCTTCTTAATTGCCAAGTCTATTGGATGGCTTTCTGAGCTTATCTTGTTTCACTCCTTTGCCATAATTAACATTCTTATTCATTTCTTTCTTGATGAAACTCTTTCTTATTTAGCTTCCATGAAAACACTCTCCATTTCTTTCTCACCATTCTGGCCCCTTTTTAGAAAATTTGTTTCTTCCACATATTCTTTTACCTCCTTCAACTTCTTAGGTTTATTTTTGTTTTGTTTTGTTAATTCAGTCCTTAGCCCTTTCTTCATTTCCTAAATACCATTAAACAAGGTTGACTTGTATTTTTAATTGTTTTTGAGGGGACATCTACATTTAGAAATCTTATAGGCAACTAATACTCAACATGGCTAACTGTAATTTTCCATGAGTTTTTTCCTTTTTGAATCTGGTTCTGTCACTTTTAATCCTTGTCTCAGTACCTGGCCCTTCCATTACTCAGAAAATCAACTTTGATTCCTCTTCATTTATCTTTCACACTGAGCCAGGCACCACATCCAGCCTTTTCACTTCATGTCCGCCCATTGCCACTTTCCTAGTAAAGGCCCTATTACTTTTTACCAGGATTATTGCCATGTCCCACTGATAAGTACCCAACTCCTCCCTCCCCACTCCTTCCCCACAACACTATCACAGAGGAATTGCCACAAAACACAAATACAGCTTTGTCACTCAACTTAAAATACTGTAATGCCCAAATTTCTGTAGGTTAAATTTCTACTCTTCCAGAATGATATCATTTCCTATGTATTTTCTATGAGTCTTTCACACACAACCATTGTTTACAGGTTCCATACATTAGGATATGCCTATTCACTGTGATCTATTTGTAACTCCTAAGTCAATACTCTCAGAGCTTTCACAATCATTAACATACATGCACAAAGTGGCAAAAAATTTGATTTTTCTGATATGCTCATTTCCATTTCCAGCTAATATTGGAGAGACTCCTGCCTTCTTGTTTCAGCTCTCATACTATAAACATCACTTTCTGATATATTTAATGTCACATTTTTTACATTTTTATATTTTTGTTGGTGATTTTACTGTTTAAAATGCCCCCCACACATAGTGCTGAAGTGCAGTCTAGTTTCCTAAGTAGTACTATGCTACTACTTAGCACATAAAATATGTATGTTAGATACATGTCCTTCAGGCATGAGTTATAGTGCTGATGGCCATAAGTTCAATTTATTAAATAAGGCATCTTTTTAAAAAATTACAAATAAGATGAGTTTATGTAACTTCAAACTATAGTTATTAATAATATGAATTTTTAAATTTTATTTTAGGATAAAATAAGAAAGAAATTATGTTATTAGGAATAAAGATTTCAGCTTGAGAAAAAATAGGTATAATATAAAATCAAATTACATAAAACAAACATGTATAATATTAAATTTGGTTTGGAAATATCAGTAAGGATTAACAGTATATTTTCATATTTCTAAAATAGGTCTGAACAAATGTAAAATGACATATATCCATTATAGTATCATACAGTGGATTTCCACTGTATGATAGGTGAGATATAGGTATCTATGCTCTAGAGTCATTCTCTGAAAAGGCAAAGGAATAATAATAATCTGGGTTACAAGAAAATACAGCTCATTAGCAATTAGCACCACCATCATCCAGATTTTGGTCTCTAAACATGATTTCTCACTAGAAATGAAAACCAGAATTCCTTGAAGAAATGGCTACTCCCAGGTCTATGACAGGAAAATCTAAAGCATAGTCATAGAATTTCTTGTGCCCCAAACAAAGGAAGCTATCAAAAATCACTAAAATAGAAGTAAAACTGCAAAACAAAACTAACAAACTAGAGAATTATGTGAAATTGTTGCTGCCAGACTAAATACAGGGGAGCTACATCAGCATAAAAAATATTAGCCATTTATTGGTTAAAAATTATGAGTATATTTTTAAAAACACTGAATGGCTACCTTTACCTTGGAGGATTCACTAGGACACAAACCCTTTACTCTAAATCAAGGATTGGCAAACTTTTTTTTTTTTTTTATGAAACCACACAGTAAATATTTTAGGCTTTGGGTTTCCATCTGTTTCCTCCTTCTTCCTCTCCTTGTCCTCATTCTCCACTTCTACAAGTCTACATTCAGTCTCTGTGGCATGGTCTTCTTTGTTCTTATGAATACCATTTGATAATTATTTAAAAAATAATTGTAGCTCTGGACCACACAAAAAGACGTCTTAGGCCATCTGTGGACTGTGGTTAGCCAATACCATTTCTAAAATAAAGTAAGTCAAATTAGAAAATTATTCTGGATTATTATAAAAACTACATATTATGGTAACCAAATCACTGATGACAAAACAAAAAGATTTTTTTATAGAATTTCATCTAATGAGTTCAGAAATAATAATGGGACTTCATATTTACATACCTCAATTAAATAATGGAAGTAAGCAAAGATCATTATGATAAAATTGTTAACTAAAAGGCTGATGGAAAATTGTACAGATGGGTAGATAAGCCTGGACACTTTAACCTGGCCTTTCTCAAACTTTGATACACACTGGCATTATGTGGTTCTCTTTTAAAAATACTGATGTCTGAGTCTGGAAGATGGCGGCGAGGGGAGTGCATTGCCCCCGTGTGCTGCTTCACTGTGTGGGAGTATGACAAGTCAGGATGGATAAAGGCTATCTTGTTAGGAATTTCCAGCAATAGTGGGGTGCTCCGGAACCTGGAGGAAGGATTTCCATCGCACGAGGATCGGCTACGGGGACTCAAACGCGAGAGGTTTGTCGCATGGAGGGTAACACTGCTTATTCAGCAAATCGCCCAGCGGCTAGAGTCTGCAGCGCGCGCTGGGAAACGAGGAGATAGCGACGCAGGGATACAGCGCTGCAGTTTCTGCCAGCCGTGCAAGCACTGTACTCAGGGCTGAATTCTGGGTTTGAGACGGGGGAAGGAAGCGGTCCATCTCGGTTCTCCACACCGGTCAGACCACAGAGGAGGCCAGCAGCCACCATGTTGGAAAGCTGACGTCACCATCCCTGTTTTCGACTGACAGCAGCTCATTCAGCCATAGAACAGGTAATTTCAGGCTGCCATTCGCCTGCGGCTTGCAGACAGATTGCTAGGGTTCAGTGCCTGGGGGCTTCTTAGAACCTGATCTTATCGAAGCGAACACCGAGCGCGGGGCGGCCGAGTTCCGGCTCCCGGAACCACCCTGGCCCAGGGCTGGGGAGCCTGCGGAGGCTGCTTCTTGGACCCTGCTCCTATCAGAGCATACACCAAGCACTAAGCGGCCGAATTCCGGCTCCCAGAACTGAGCCCGCGGGGACTGCTTCTTGGAGCCTACTCTTATCGGAGCTTACACCGAGCACGGAGCGGCCGAGTTCCGGCTCCCGGAACTGCCCTGGCCCAGGGCTAGGAGCCCACGGAAACTGCTTCTCAGTCCGGGTCCTGCTGAGGGCCGGTCAGGACTCACCCGTTGCTTTGGTTGCCCGGCAAGGGGAACGAAATGCTGCCATTCGCATAGGATACCAACATGGCAGAGATCTGATGTCATCCGAAAGCGGCAGAGGAGAGAACTTCATCAATACCAGCGGTGACATAAACAGTTGGTCTCCTGGTAGGGGGGGTGAGGCACAGACACCCGAGTCTCCTCAATTTGTCGTCGAGCCAGAGGGAAGGAGCCGGGCCGCCGCCAGCGCCCGGAGCAGGCCCAGCGGCTCGCCAGCGTGGTGACCGCGTGACTCCAATTGGAGAGGGGGCGGAGCGGAGCCGCCACCCGCACCCGCAAGGTGGGCAGACCCGCGACCCAGTGGTACATGGGCGTGGTAGGAGGGGCAGGGCAGAGCCGCCGCCTGCGCTTGCAAGGTAAACAGACCTGTCACAGACTGGCGGGTCAGGCACAGTGGCCTGCCAGTGTGGTACACACGTCACCCCAACTGGAGTAGGGGCAGAGCAGATCCTTCTCCCACGCCCGGATCAGGCCCTGCCGGTGTGGTGGCCACGTGACCCCAATTGGAGTGGGGGCGGATCGGAACCGCCACCCGTGCCCGCAGGGTGAGCAGACCTGTGACCAACCTGCAGATCAGGCCCAGGGGTCCGCAGGCGTGGTAGGAGGGGCAGGGCAGATCCACCGCCCGCGCCTCCAAGGTAGGCAGACCTGCGACAGGCCGGCGGATCAGGCCCAGGAGCCTGCCGGCGTGGTACACACACCACCCTAATTGGAGTAGGGGCAGAGCAGAGTCGCCGCCCGTGCCAGGAACAGGCCCAGCGACCTGCAGGCGGGGTAGTCACGACACCCCAATTGGAGTAGGGGCAGAGCAGAGCCGCCACCTGTGCCCGAAAGGTGGGAAGATCTGCGACCGACCAGCGGGACAGGCCCAGTGGCCTGCCGGTACAACAGACACGTCACCCCATTTGGAGTAGGGGCAGAGTAGAGCAGCCGCCCGCGCCTGCAGGGTAGGCAAACCTGCAACCGACCGGCGGATCAGGCCCGGTGGCCTGCCGGTGTGGTACACTCGTCACCCCAATTGGAGTAGGGGCAGAACAGAGCCGCCGCCAGCGCCCAGAACAGGCCCAGTGACCTGCTGGCGTGGTAGCCACGACACCCCAATTGGAATAAGGAGAGAGCAGAGCTGCCGCCCGCGCCTGCAGGAAAGATACGCAAGCAGTATGAAAAGATAAGGAAAGAAAGGACCACAAGCAATGCAGGTCAACGCAACTTTAGAAGAGGTAACAGCTGCAGCAGATGGAATGTCAGATAAAGAATTCAGGATATACATGCTTCAGATGATCTGGAGTATCAAGGAAGACATTAGACAGCAAAATCAGACAATGAAAGATCACTTCGACAATGAATTACTCAAACAAATCCAGGAAGCAAAGGATCAACTATACAGGGAGATAGAGGTTATAAAAAACAAACAAACAGAAATCCTAGAAATGCAGAAAGCAATAAACCAACTTAAAAACTCAATGGAGAATACTACCAGCAGAGTAGAACACTTAGAAGATAGAACATCAGACAATGAAGACAAAGTATTTCAACTGGAAAAGAACATAGACAGCTCAGCAAGACTGTTAAGAAACCATGAGCAGAACATCCAAGAAATATGGGATAACATTAAGAGACCAAACTTAAGAGTCATTGGGATACAGGAAGGTACAGAGCTCCAAACCAAAGGAATGAGCAGTCTATTCAGTGAAATAATACAAGAAAACTTCCCAGACTTGAAGAATGAGACAGAATCCCAAATCCTAGAAGCCTACAGGACGCCGAATGTGCAAAATCATAAGAGATCCACACCTAGACACATTATAATGAAGATGCCCAACATACAGAATAAGGAGAGAATTTTAAAAGCTACAAGAGAAAGGAAGCAGATTACATTTAGGGGCAAGCCAATCAGGATAACAGCTGATCTTTCAACACAGACTCTGAAAGCTAGAAGATCCTGGAATAACATATTTCAAACACTGAAAGATAATGGGTTCCAACCAAGAATTGTGTATCCAGCGAAATTAAGCTTCAGGATGGAGAATGAAATTAAAACCTTCCACGATAAACAAAAGTTTAAAGAATTCGCAGCTAGAAAACCATCTCTTCAAAACATCCTAGCCAAAGTATTACAGGAAGAGGAAATGGAAAATAACAATGAAAACCAACAGTGGGAGGTAGGACAGTAAAGGGGGGGGGGGGAAACAATCAAAGAGGAAAACAAACAATGTTTAGTAACAGAAATAAACAAATATGGCTGGAAGAACAACCCATATCTCAATAATAACCCTAAATGTTAATGGCTTAAACTCACCAATCAAGAGACACAGGCTAGTAGAATGGATCACAAAACAAGACCCAACAATATGCTGCCTACAGGAGACGCATTTGATAGGAAAAGACATACATAGGCTGAAGGTGAAAGGTTGGGAAAAATCATATCACTCATATGGACTTCGGAAACAAGCAGGAGTGTCCATACTCATATCAAATAAAATAGATTTCAAGCCAAAGTTAATCAAAAGGGATAAAGAGGGACACTACATACTGCTTAAGGGAACCATACACCAACAAGACATAACAATCATAAATATTTATGCCCCAAACAATGGTGCAGCTATGTTCGTCAAACAAACCCTTCTCAAGTTCAACAGTCTAATAGACCACCATACCATAATCATGGGAGACTTCAACACACCTCTCTCGCCACTGGACAGATCTTCCAAATAAAAGTTGAATAAGGAAACTATAGAATTCAATAACACAATTAATAACCTAGACCTAATTGACATATATAGAGTATACCACCCAACATCAAGCAGTTACACTTTTTTCTCAGCAGCACATGGATCCTTCTCAAAAATAGATCATATATTATGTCACAGGGCAACTCTTAGACAATATAAAGGAGTAGAGATAATACCATGAATCTTATGTGATCATAATGGAATGAAACTGAAAATCAACGATAAAAGAAGGAAGGAGAAAGCATACATCACTTGGAGAATGAACAATAGGTTACTGAATGATCAATGGGTTATAGAAGACATCAAGGAGGAAATTAAAAAATTCTTAGAGATAAATGAAAACACAGACACAACATATCGGAACCTATGGGACACATTGAAAGCAGTTCTAAGAGGAAAATTCATTGCTTGGAGTTCATTCCTTAAAAAAAGAAAAAACCAACAAATAAATGATCTCATACTTCATCTCAAAATCTTTGAAAAAGAAGAGCAAAACAACAGCAAAAGAAGTAGAAGGCAAGAAATAATTAAAATCAGAGCTGAAATTAATGAAATCGAAACAAAAGAAACAATTGAAAAAATTGACAAAACTAAAAGTTGGTTCTTTGAAAAAATAAACAAAATCGACATACCCTTAGCCATGCTAGCGAAGAGAAGAAGAGAGAGAACTCAAATTACTAGCATATGGGATGAAAAAGGCAATATCACAACAGACACTTCAGAAATACAGAAGATAATCAAAAACTATTTTGAATCCTTATACTCCAATAAATTAGAAGATAGTGAAGGCATAGATGAATTTCTTAAGTCATATGATCTGCCCAGATTGAGTCAGGAGGATATAGACAACCTAAACAGACCAATATCAATTGAGGAAATAGAAGAAACCATAAAAAGACTACCAACTAAGAAAAGCCCAGGACCGGATGGGTATACAGCAGAATTTTACAAAACCTTTAAAGAAGAACTAATACCAATACTTTTCAAGCTACTTCAGGAAGTAGAAAAAGAGGGAGAACTTCCAAATTCATTCTATGAGGCCAACATCACCCTGATACCTAAACCAGACAAAGACACTTCAAAGAAAGAAAACTACAGACCAATATCTCTAATGAACCTAGATGCAAAAATCCTCAATAAAATTCTGGCGAATCGGATACAAAAACATATCAAAAAAATTGTGTACCATGATCAAGTAGGATTCATCCCTGGGATGCAAGGCTGGTTCAATATATGGAAATCAATAAATGTTATTCACCACATCAATAGACTTAAAAATAAGAACCATATGATCATCTCGATAGATGCGGAAAAAGCATTCGACAAAGTACAGAATCCCTTTATGTTCAAAACTCTAGAAAAACTAGGGATAACAGGAACATACCTCAATATTGTAAAAGCAATCTATGCTAAGCCTCAGGCTAGCATCATTCTGAATGGAGAAAAACTGAAGGCATTCCCTCTAAAATCTGGAACAAGACAGGGATGCCCTCTCTCTCCACTTCTGTTCAACAAAGTTCTCAAAACACTGGCCAGAGCAATTAGACAGACGAAAGAAATTAAAGGCATCAAAATAGGAAAAGAAGAACTTAAATTATCACTATTTGCAGATGACATGATTCTATACCTAGCAGACCCAAAAGGCTCTACAAAGAAACTATTAGAGCTAATAAATGAATTCAGCAAAGTGGCAGGATATAAAAACAACACACATAAATCAAAGGCATTCCTGTATATCAGCGACAAATCCTCTGAAATGGAAATGAGGACAACCACTCCATTCACAATATCTTCAAAAAAAATAAAATACTTGGGAATCAACCTAACAAAAGAGGTGAAAGACTTATACAATGAAAACTACAGAACCCTAAAGAGAGAAATAGAAGAAGATCTTAGAAGATGGAAAAATATACCCTGTTCATGGATAGGCAGAACTAACATCATCAAAATGGTGATATTACCAAAAGTTCTCTATAGGTTTAATGCAATGCCAATCAAAATCCCAACGGCATTTCTTGTAGAAATAGAGAAAGCAATCATGAAATTCATATGGAAAAATAAAATACCCAGAATAGCAAAAACAATGCTAAGCAGGAAGTGTGAATCAGGCGGTATAGCGATACCAGACTTCAAACTATACTACAGAGCAATAGTAACAAAAACAGCATGGTACTGGTACCAAAACAGGCGGGTGGACCAATGGTACAGAATAGAGGACACAGAAACCAATCCACAAAACTACAACTATCTTATATTTGATAAAGGGGCTAAAAGCATGCAATGGAGGAAGGATAGCATCTTCAACAAATGGTGCTGGGAAAACTGGAAATCCATATGCAACAAAATGAAACTGAATCCCTTTCTCTCGCCATGCACAAAAGTGAATTCAAAATGGATCAAGGAGCTTGATATCAAATCAGAGACACGCTGTCTGATAGAAGAAAAAGTTGGCTACGATCTACAGTTGGTGGGCACAGGCTCCAAATTCCTCAATAGGACACCCATAGCACAAAAGTTAATAACTAGAATCAACAAATGGGACTTACTCAAACTAAAAAGTTTTTTCTCAGCAAAAGAAACAATAAGAGAGGTAAATAGGGAGCCTACACCCTGGGAACAAATCTTTACTCCTCACACTTCAGATAGAGCCCTAATATCCAGAGTATACAAAGAACTCAAAAAATTAGACAATAAGAGAACAAACAACCCAATCAACAAATGGGCCAAGGACCTGAACAGACACTTCTCAGAGGAGGACATACAGTCAATCAACAAGTACATGAAAAAATGCTCACCATCTCTAGCTGTCAGAGAAATGCAAATCAAAACCACCCTAAGATACCATCTCACTCCAGTAAGATTGGCAGCCATTATGAAGTCAAACAGCAACAAGTGCTGGCAAGGATGTGGGGAAAAGGGTACACTTGTACATTGCTGGTGGGACTGCAGATTGGTGCAGCCAATTTGGAAAGCAGTATGGAGATTTCTTGGAAAGCTGGGAATGGAGCCACCATTTGACCCAGCTATTCCCCTTCTTGGTCTATTCCCTAGAGACCTAAAAAGAGCATGCTACAGGGACACTGCTACATCGATGTTCATAGCAGCACAATTCACAATAGCAAGACTGTGGAACCAACCTAGATGCCCTTCAATAGACGAATGGATAAAAAAAATGTGGCATTTATACACAATGGAGTATTACTCTGCATTAAAAAATGACAAAATCATAGAATTTGCAGGGAAATGGATGGCATTAGAGCAGATTATGCTAAGTGAAGCTAGCCAATCCCTAAAAAACAAATGCCAAATGTCTTCTTTGATATAAGGAGAGTAACTAAGATCAGAGTAGGGAAGAAGAGCAGGAGAAGAAGATTAACATTTAACAGGGATGAGAGGTGGGAGGGAAAGGGAGAGAGAAGGGAAATTGCATGGAAATGGAAGGAGACCCTCAGGGTTATACAGTGGAGGGGGTAGAGAGAGAGGAGGGGAGTGGAGGGGAGAGGTGGGGAGGGTGGAGGGTGGAGGATGGGAAAGGCAGCGGAGCTCAACAGACACTAGTATGGCAATATGTAAATCAATTGATGTGTAACTGATGTGATTCTGTAATCTGTGTATGGGGTGAAGGTGGGAGTTCATAACCCACTTGAATCAAAGTGTGGAATATGATATGTCAAGAAATTTGTAATGTTTTGAACAACCAACAATAAAAAATTTAAAAAAAAATACTGATGTCTGACAGCCAACTCTGGCTGGACATTCAGATTGAATTAGAGTGGGTCTCAGGAATTTTCACAGTTCCCATGATAAAGAATAACAAGACTAAAATAAAACAACATGATATATGCCTACTGAAGAGGTGTAACAGGAAATAGGGCACAGTGCCAAAACACATAATGTTGACATTGCATTGGAAATTGTTATGCAAAACCAATGCTAGGCACTCCAGGAAGATGTGTCATCTTCACATTATTACCTACTTCATATTCCACTACTCCAAGTAAACTTGACTAAGTACCATAGATATGAAAATATTATTTAAAAGCAATATTTATCATTATAAATTGAAACGATTTCCCTTTCAAACCATTGAATTTATTCAAATTTTAAGTGGACACCAAATCTATAATTCAATAAGATTAAACTTTTTTTTTTTTAACTACAGATGAACCCAGGAGTGTTTACCCAGTAAGTCACATCCTAGCCTTTTCATAGCTTATTTGGAGATAGGTTCTCACTAAGCTGCTTAGAGCCTACATTGTTGAGACTGCTTTTGAACTCATGATCCTCCTGCCTCAGCCTCCCAAAAATATTGGGATTATAGGCATATGCCACCATGCACAGCTAGACTTTTCTAATCTCATATTTTTCTCATATTTGAATTTTTCTCATAATAAAAATGGACCTTGTATATTTAAATAGATCCACTCGAATGATATTTCATTAATAAAGAATGAGCTTTGAAACTTAACTAATGGCAATATTCAAATTATGAATATTAATTAGTATGAAGTAAATTTTCAGTTTATGTATACATTATATAATATTTTAATCAGGTTATACACATATAATTTATCATATTTTAAATTAATTAATTAATTTTTATTTGTTCTAATTAATTATACATGATACTAGAATGCATCTTGATACATCATACATAAATGGAATATAACTTCTCATACTTCTGGTATGAGACACAGAGTTATACAGGTCATGTAATCATATATGCACATAGGTTAATGATGTCTGTTTTAGTCTACTATCATTCCTACTCCCATACTCCTTCCCCTCCATTCACTCCCCTCTGTCTAATCCAAAATACCTTTATTCTTTCCTCGGTCCCACCCTTATTGTAAATTAGCATCCACATATCAGAAGTGAGATGGCATGGTAAAGCAGTTCTTTTTTAAAAAAAATTATTTGTTCTAATTAGTTATACATGACAGCAGAATACATTTCATTGTACATTCTTTCTAATTTATCATTTTTATGGTAATAACTTTCAAAATGTTTTATTCTAGCTTTTGGAAATATAGTACAATATTGTTATCTATAGACACCATGCTGTACAGTAATACCACACCAGAACTTCTTGTTAGTATCTAATTATAATAGTACTCATTGACCAACTTTTCCACATCTCCCCTAACTCCTAGCCTCAGCCTCTGGCAACAAACATTCTACTGTAGACTTCTATAGATCAGCCTTTTGAAATAACAAGTATGAATGAGATCATGTGGAGCTTGTCTTTCTGTGCCTGGTGTTTTTCACATAGCCGCTATAAACACTGATGTGGCTATGCATTGTAGTATGATGATTTCAAATCCTTTGGGTATAAACCAAGGAGCGGGATAACTGGGTCAAATGGTCTTTCTAATCCAAGTTTTCTAAGGAATCTCCAAACTGCTTTCCATAGTGGTTGCACCAATTTGCAGTCCCACTAGCACTGGATGAGTGTACAATTTTCCCCACAAGCTTGCAACATTTATTGTTACTTGTGTGCTTGATCCTTGCCATTTTGACTGAAGTGAGGTGGAATCTCAGTGTAGTTTTGATTTGCATTAATCTAATTGCTAGAGATGTTGAACTTTTTAAATATATTTGTTGATCAATGTATTTCTTCTTCTGTGAAATGCCTGTTTAGTTCCTTTGCCCATTTATTGATTCAGTTATTTGATTGTTTTGTTGTTGTTGTTGTTGTGTGTGTGTGTGTGTGTGAATGTGTTACACTTTTTGAGTTCTTTGTATATCCTGGAGATTAATACTCTATTTGAAGTACAGGTGGCAAAGATTTTCTCCCATTCTGTATGCTCTCTCACCATGTTCTTGATTGTTTCCTTTGCATGATATTGGTACAAAAGCAGATATGTAGGCCAGTGGTACAGAATAGAAGAGACAGAGACAAACCCGAATAAATACAGTTACCTCATACTAGACAAAGGCACCATAAACATACATTGGAGAAAATGGTTATAACAAATAACCATTTTAATAATAACCATTTTATAAATGGTTATAACAAATGGTTATAGAAAACTGGAAATAAATATGTAGTAGAATAAAATTGAACCCCTATCTCTCACCCTGCACATAATTCAAAGTGGATTAGGACCTAGGCATTAGACCACAGACCCTGTGCCTACTAGAAGAAAAAGTAAAACCAACTCTACATCATGTTGGCTTAGGAAATGCCTTCCTCAACAAGACTCCTAAAGTGCAAGAAGTAAAGTCAAGAATCAATAAATAGGGGCCAGGGGTGGTGGTACATGCCTGTAATCCCAGTGGCTCTGAAGGCTGAGGCAGGAGGATTGCAAGTTCAAAGCCAGCTTTACAAAAGTGAGGCACTAAGCAACTCAGTGAGACCCTGTCTGTAAATAAAATACAAAATAGGTCTGGGGATGTGAATCAGTGGTTGAGTGCCCCTGGGTTCAATCCCTGGTACCAAAAAATAATAATAATAACAATAATAATAATAATAATAATAATAATAATAATAATAATAAATGGGATGGTATCAAACTAAAAAGCTTATTCATAGCCAAGGAAACAATGAAGAATGTAAACACTTCATGTGTTCTATATTTTCATGACTATATATTCATTAGGTGTGTGTTTCTAGGAATTTATCCATTACTTCCAGGTTACCAAATTTTTTGACATATAGTTGCACGTAAGAATCTCTAATTGTTTGTGTTTCTTGGTGTCCATTGTAACCTCTTCCTTTTTATCTCTGATTTTTTTTATTTGGGTCTTCCATTCTTTTCAGCTATAAAGTATATCTACATTTTTTATTTTTTCAAACAACTCTTCATTTTATTGACCTTTTATATTTTTATATTTGATTTTTAATATTCATTTATTTTCTCTATTTCTTTAGATCTAA
This sequence comes from Marmota monax, assembly GCF_021218885.2. Lineage (NCBI taxonomy): Eukaryota > Metazoa > Chordata > Mammalia > Rodentia > Sciuridae > Marmota > Marmota monax. Next base: position 3,306,246 of record NW_026694038.1, read on the forward strand.
TCTTTATTATTTCTTTCCTTCATTAATTTGGGGCCTACTTTTTTCTTGCTTTTCTAGTTCCTTGAGATTCAGTGATAGGTTATTTATTTGAGAATTTTTTTTATATAGAAATTGATTGTTGTAAACTTTCCTCTTAGTACTGCTTTTGCCAATCCATAGGTGCCTTCATTTTAATTTGTTTTAAAAAAAATTTAAATTTTCTTCTTGATTTCTTCTTTGATGCATTAACTGTTCAAAAGTAAGTCATTTCATTTCCATATATGTGTATATTTCCCTTGCTTTGTTTTTGTTATGGTTATAGTCTTATTGCATTGTGATAAGGAAAAAAAACAATATAATTTCAATTTTTTTGAAGTTGTAGAGAATTATTTTGTGTCCTATCACATGATCTATTTTAGAAAAGCCTCCATGTTCTGATGAGAAAAATGTGTTTGGACAGCTGTTGGATAACATGTTCTGTAGATATTTGCAAGGTCCATTTGGTATAGGGTGCAATTTAACTTTGCTATTCTTTGTGGGTTTTTTTTTTTTTTCTGTTTGGATGATCTGTCCATTGCTGAAAGTAGGGTGTCAGACAGAGTTCCTATTATTGAATTGAAGTCTGCCTCTTCCTTTACATCTACTAACATATGCTTTATATATTTGGGTACTCCAGTAATGGGTACATATTTATTTAGAATTGCCACTTCCTCTTGTTAAATAGATCCTTTTATTTAGAATTGCCATTTACTCTCGCCAAATTGACCCATCAATTATAATAACCATTTTCACTTTTTCTATTTTTGATTTAGTCTATTTTATCAGACTTAAGTTTGGCTGCTCCTGTTTTTCTTATAGATTACATTTTCATGGAATATCTTATTTCCATCCCTTCACTTTCAGTCTGTGTGTCCTTAAAAGTGAATTGAGGTTTTTTTGTAAGCAATATATGGTTATATCTTTTTTCATTAATCCATTCATTCATTCTATATCTTTCAATAGGGATTTTAATCCACATTTTTTATTAATTATTGATAGGTAAGATCTTACTACAAACGTTTAGTAATTTCATTTCATTTTAGCTTCTTTTGACCTTCAGTCTTTCTTACCTTCCTTCTTTCTTCTCTCTTTTTCTCTCTTCTGCTCTTAGTCTTCCTTTGAAGTTAAGTCATTTAATCTAGTAATGTATCTTGATTTCTTGATTTTGGCTTACCCATTATAGATTTTTGTTTTGTGTTGACCATGAGGCTTTAAAAACATCTTTTGATTATTAGAGGCTATTTTTAAATGACAGCAATTTCACATGATCCTAGAGATAAGAGTAGGAACAAATAACAAGAGAAATTACTACAGCTGGGGATGGAGCTCAGTGGCAGAGTACTGGTCTAGCATGTGTGAGGCCTGGAGAGAGAGAAACTACTAATTATGATACAACTATGTATATTCTTTCTCCGCACATTTGGAATTTTTTGTATTACATTTTACATCTTTCTATATTGTCTATCTCTTAACACATTAATGTAGCTATTTAAAAATGATTTTTTTGTTTTTTAAAATAATTTTTATTTTTTAAAAGTAAATTGTACATTACAGGAAAAAAAAAACAACAACACACAAGCAAAGAACAAAGTCATCCAGTCACAAGAAGCTTATTTGGACGTGTAAAAATGATTTTTAATCTTCATGCCAAAGATATGAGTGGTTTAAATATTATACTTCCATTAGAGCATTCTGAATTTGTTTAATAACTTTTACCAGGGAGTTTATAACCTCTCATATTTTCTTCTTACTCATTAATGTCTCCCTTTTCTAGCTTGAAGAACTTCCTTTACCATTTCTTGCAGGACAGGTCTGTTGGGCACATATATCTCATCATTTTTTTTTTTCCTGGGAATCTGTTAATTTCTATTTTAAAAGTATAGCTGTACAGGGTACAGTATACTTGATTGGCATTTGTTTTTTTCCCTATGGAAAACTCATGCCAATCTTTATTTTTTTTCTTATGAAAATCTCATGCCACTCTCATGGGCTGTAGGTTTTATGCTGAGAAGTCTGCTGTCAGGTGAACTCAGACCCCCAATTAGTTATTTTCTCTTGCAGCCTTGAGAATCTTCTTTATGTTTGACTTGTGAGAATTTGATTATAAGATGTCTTTGGGTAGATTGGTTGAGTTAGATCTGTCTGGTGATCTTTGACCTTACTGATGCTGGATAGTTGTATCCTTTTGCAGGTTTGAGAAGTTTTCTGTTATTTCCTGTCTTCAAGTCACTAATTCTTCTCTTTGATCTATCCTGCTATTTATGCCTTCCATCATGTTTTTAATTTCACTGAGTACATTTTTCAGCTCAAGAGTTTCTGTTTAATTTTTTAAAATTGTTTCCATCTCTTTGTTAAGTTTCTCTGTTAGAGTACTGAAGTGTTTCTCTGTTTTCTTTGAGCTTGTTTAGTTTCCTTAAAGCAGATGTTTTAAATTCTCTATTTCAGCATTCTCTCATACTGATTAATATCTGGTCAGATTCTGGCACCTTATTTTGAGTACTAGGTGAGGTCATCATTTCCTAAAAGCTCTTGATGCTTGTTGGCATGTGACATCATTTGGGAATTGAAGGATTAGCTTTTTATTCCTGTTTTCCTAATATGGCTTTGTTTGTGCCTGTCCTTACAGAAATTCTAAATAGGTTGTTTATTTTCTCTGATTCTGTAGTCACTTCCCTTGTATTATCACTGGATGGCGCCCTGTCCAGGTTTGTTGTTTGCTACTGTAGTGTTATCAGTTTCAGTACTAGAAGGCGATACTACCCAAGTTTTCCCCTAAATACACTATTGGTATGATTTTTAGAACAAACAGGGAGAATATCAAAAAGAGTAGTCCATTCCAAAAAGTCTCTCCAGAGACCTCATGCACAGTTACTGGCTGGGGTAGTGAGACACTTCAGGATTCTGCCTGGTTCTGGGCAGAGTCACTGTAGGTGGACTAGCTCCGGGGATGAATGCCACACCCATGGCCACCAATATTGCCAAGCTCTGTTACACCCTGAGCCACAGGCTTCCAAAACCTGCACAATACTGGGGTAGACTCAAAGCATACACTGCTCTGTGTTTTATACTGCTGAGGTGGACTCATGTCTTAAGACTGTTTCAACTATACATAGGTGATGCACAGTCTCCCCAAACAGGCAGGTCAGGGGAAATATGCCCATTAGAATGTGCCCAGTATTAGGTTTATCAAATTCTGCACAAAGTTCTGGGACAAAATTTTGTATTTACTACACTTTCATACCTCTATTAAATGGGGTCTTTCCCCACACTATATTCTCTGAGGTTCTAGCCACAAGAACCTGGATACACAAAGGCCCATACAACAGCTGGTGGTAATGCAGGTTGAGAAACAAGTCCCTGCCACTAAATTGCAGGTCTCTTCCTGGTGCCAGGGATATTTGAGAACCCTGTCTGCAAGTGCTGGCTTCTTGATAGCTGTAGTACCCAAGATTTGGGTGTGAGTGATGGAGATGGTTTATTGTCTACCATGGCTGAAGCTAAGCAAGGTCACACCTGATTTTCACAGCCACAGGGACCTGAACAGACTCAAGAGGGAGGGTTTGAGGCACCTCAGAAATCCTCTAAGGCCAGAAATGATGCAAACTGAAGTTCTCCATTTGTCATATATGCGCACATATGTGCACATATTTCTTCCGGAGCTGGCCTAGAGGTTATGAGATCTGGCCTGTGTGTGAGGCCTCAGTTTTTACTGAGTTCTGGCCTTCAACCCAGTAGGCCTTGAACTGGGATCTGAGACAAGACCTTGTGATAGTTTTGGGCTCCTGTTCCTCAGTGCATGGAGTCTGGATCCCCACTCGGCCTACTGAGTTTGGAGGAAGGGTGGAGGAAGGAGGTTAACAGCAGCCTGGCCTATGAGAGTTCCAGAGGCTCCATCTGTGATTACTGAGCCAGTGGTAGGAGTCTGGGTTTTTACCCAGCACTGGTTTCAAGTCCAAGGCCTGGAATTAATTCTCTCTTCCTCCCCACAAGGAGAAGGTGTCTCTTTTCACACTGGGCTGCTTAGAGTTAGGGAAGGGATGATACAGGCACCTCTTACCTTCCTGCCTTCTTCAGTTTACCTTTTCATATTATTATACTAAAAGCAGACACTGTGCTCCCTTACTTGATTTTCTAAGCACTTGTGAAGGTATTTTGGTGAGTAGTTACTGTTTATCTTGGTGTTTGTAGGGAGATGATTGCTGGAGCCATCATTTTGGTCCTGTTCCTCTAATACTCTTGATTTCCATTCTTTTGCTTCAGTACTGGGGATTGAAGTCAGGGCCTTGGGCATGCTAGGCAAGTGCTCTACCAAGGAAATACACCCCTAGACCCTTTTGCTTTTTATTTTGAGACAGGGATTCACTAAGTTGCTAAGGCTGACTTCCAACTTGTGATCCTTCTGCCTCAGCCTCCCTAGTAGATGGGATTACAGATATGGTGCCAAAACACCTGGCTCTCTCTAAGTTTTCTACCTATAAAAAGATTCCTATATGAAATTAGGTTTTTATTGAGAATTTACTATGAATTGTTTAGTCTTCATCTTTTGAGAATTAATGTTTCCAGCTAAAATGATGCCCAATGAAATGATCATCATGTTGTTCTTTCATTACTGCCTATTCCTTGAATTTTGAAATACAGTGACTTTTTTTTTTTTGATAAGTGGTATGTTGACAAAAATTTTATCACTTTGCTTGTTTTTTTCTATATGTTTAATTCATCTGAACTTTGTTAGTTTCAACAACTAAATAAAACTTCATCAAAATGACAACTCATTTAAGATTATACAAATGTATATATAATATGTACATTTATTTACACATATGTGCTATATTTAAAAGGAAACAAAAGAAAAAAAACAATTCTGGGAATATGCATATGAATATGGGTATTCAGTGAAAGGAATGAAAAAGTAGTGATTTCCTGATGGGGGTTTTGTTCATTAATTTTACTAATTACAGAGTGGACCCTTTAAGTTGATCTCATTCAGGGGTATTTCTTTAAATATCCCTTTCCCAACATTGTCTCTGGAACTTCTGAAACTTCTTGATTTATTATCTACCTTTCCCAGATTTTCTTAGATATATATTCCATGCCTTTTTTCCCTCATTGATTCATATCACTGGATTTTTTTTTCTATCATTAGCTTGATTCACTCTACTTTACAATTTGTTACTTACAATTCATTAATTGCAATTGCAATTTAGTGGCAGGGACTTGTTTCTCAACCTGCATTACCACCAGCTATTTTTTATTATTATTTTAATTTCAATAGTGACACTTTTGATTTTTTTGTAACATTTCTAGGATTTGAGCATATTATTTTCTACAGTAGGTTGTTTTTGTTCAAAGGATATCATATACATTTAGGTTAAGAGTCTATTTTTTTCAAATAATTTGTGTATTTAAATACAAACTCTGAAATTTAATTTGTTGAGCTGAGATTTGTATAAAATAAGAACAGTAACAGGGTCTAACTCTATTTTAATGAGGTTTTAATGAAGATTAACACAATGACCAGCACCTAGTAAGTGTCAGTACTTAGACTCTAGAGTTATGCCAAGGTATACTTGCAGACTTCTTTGTCTGCAACACCCACATTTTTAGATCCATTGGTTGACTTGTTCAGAATGGATTTCATTTTAATTACTGTGATGACTAGCCTATGACTTACTCAGGATTTTGAATTTTACTACGAGCATGAAACTTAAGGACATTGTTGTTCCAAATTTAGGCTTTGAATTATAATATTCACTCCTCTATTTTTAAAAATAATTTAATCCCATTTGTTTTGCTTTCCAGGAGTTCTCTTAATTTCTGGACTGCCTTTAAATACCTTTTTTGTTTTCTAATAACCTTATAATTCTTGTAATTTGTATGCTGAATTTGACATTGGATTGGCATTTAAATTCTTGGTTTCATGTCTGCTTTTCTGAAAGGAGATTACCAATGGGCTATCTACTCTCTTTTCTCTAACAGCAGCACTGATAAAGTTTCTCCTATTCTAAATAATTTCTTTCTAGTCTTCAATTATAAGTACCATGTGAATTCTGCCCCCCTTCTTTCTTTCTCTCTCTCTCCCTCCATCTTACACATTTTAAGCTTGCTTTGAAGAGACCCAGCAGTCATTCTTCCTAATTTTTAATCTTTTGCCCTATTTTCAACCAATTGTTCAACGTTTCCAAGCTCATTCAGACTATTATGGCAAAAGGGTCAAATTCAGTGAATGAAATCTATTTCCTTAGCCATTTGAAACCATACTCTTTAAAAAAAAATTATTCTTTTAGTTGTAGTTGGGCACAATACCTTTATTTATTTTCATGTGGTGCTGAGGATAGAACCCAGGGCCCCGCATGTACTAGGCGAGCGCTCTCCCACTGAGCCACAATCCCAGTCCTGAAACCTTACTCTTGCATTCCTTAGTATGTTTGTGTGTGTGTGTGTGAGTGTGTGTGTGTGTGTGTGTGTGTGCGCGTGTGCATGAATACATTTTCTCTTTCTTAGTTCTGGTATGGTCATATTAAAATTCCCTTTTAAATACCTAAATACTGACACAAAGTTTTCTTCTTCCTTAGACCATCTTATTTATTGTATTAGTACAGTTTCTGCTGCTATAACAAAATATGTGAGCAGGCTAACTTCATAGAGAAATGAGGTTTATTAGGCTCACAGGGCATGACACTGGCATTGGCTCAGCTCTGGTGAGGATACCATGGTAAATGGCAGGGGTCTGGTTGAAAAAGAGACCACACTTCAAAAAAAGAACATAGAAAATGATTCAGGTGTCAGGTTCAGTCTTATAATAACTCATTGTCAACAGGACTCAGGGATCCCACAAGAAATATCTCAGTCTCTTCAAATGTCAGAACTTCCCACTAGACCTCACCAATTAAAGGTCTCAACAATTCTCAGCACCACCACTGTGGAGACCAATCACTCAGCGCACAAACTCTTGAGGGCCACACTGAATTCACATCTAAACCACTGTACTTACATTCAGAATTTTAACTAAAAACTGTGTATCAATTTTGATACCAGATATTTATATCTTGACCTTATCTCTATTCTACCATTTAGAAAAAAATTATGTAAAAAAACACATTTTTATGTAAAAAAATATGTGTTTTTTTAACATAAAAATATGTAAAAATTACCTAATGAATAATACTTGACTATCTCCCAGGTAACACAAACTCAAATCGTTGTTCATTGCCCTTTTTTTCTGTCTGTCACATGTACCAGTATTCCTCCTATATTTCCTGAATCACTTCATGAGACTTCCATATACATACCACCCAAGACAAGGACATGGGGAGCTGCCAGGTTACTTCTCCTCTTGCTAGCTGAATTTGATAAGGTATCAAATCTTACCCTTTGCATTACTTGAATATGAAAAAAAGTTGTTCTCTTTTGTTCTAGTTGTATTTATATTGCCTTAGCTTGCGCCCTTATCACCAAAGTCACTGCAGCAGAGTCCTATGTTGTTAGAGAGTTAATTTGAACCCCTCATAAAACCTGCAACATGCTCAAGTTAGTGAGTCTTAAAAACAAGTCTGATGCTGTCCCCCAGTTTATTTTTTTTTGGCAAGTGTTTTATTTTTTAATTTGTTCTAATTAGTTATACATGACAGTAGAATGCATTTTGACATACTTTGCACAAATGGAACACAACTTCTTCTTCTGGATGAACATGATGCAGAGTCACACTGGTAGTAAAATCATACATGTATATAGGGTAATAATGTCTGTCTCATTCCACCATATTTCCCATCCTCACACCCCTACCCCCTACTCTCTTCTGCACAATCCAAAGATACTTCATTCTCCACCTCCCATTATGGATTAGCATACACTTATCAGAGAAAACATTTGGTCTTTGTTTTTTTGGATTTGGCTTATTTCACTTAGCATGATATTCTCCAGCTCCATTCATTTACCTGCAGATGGCATAATTTCATTCTTCCTTAAGACTGAGTAATATTCCATTGTGTATATGTACCACATTTTCTTTATCCATTTGTTTAAGGGCATCTAAGTTGATTCCATAGTTTAGCTGTTTTAATTGAGCTAACCATTTATGTGGTTATGTCACTGTAGTGTGCTGATTTCAAGTCCTTTGAGTATAAACCGAGGAGTTTAGAATAACTGGGTCAAATGGCAGTTCCATTCCAAATTTTCAGAGAATCTCCATGCTGCTTTCTATAGTGGTCACATCAATTTGCAGTCCCACCAGCAATGTGTGAGCCTACCTTTTTCCCTGCTTCCTCACCAACACTTATGGTTGCTTGTATTCTTGCCATTCTGACTGGAGTGAGATGAAATCTTAGAGTAGTTTTGATTTGCATTTCTCTAATCACTAAAAATGATGATTCTTTTTTCATATACTTGTTAATCGATTCTTCTTCTGTGAAGTGTCTGTTTAGTTTCTTAGCCCATTTATTGATTGGGTTATTTGTTTTTTTTCTGGAGTTAAGTTTTTTGAGTTCTTTTTATATTCTGGAGATCAGTGCTCTATTTAAGTTGCATGTGTCAAAGATTTTCTGCCATTCAGTAGGTTCTCCTTCATGTTGTTTCTTTTGCAGAGAAGAAAATTTTTAGTTTGGGTCCATCCCATTTAGTGATTCTTGATTTTACTTTTTGTGCTTTAGGAATCTGGTTAAGGAAGTCAGTTCCTATGCTGACATGGTGGAGATTGGGTTTTACTTTTTCTTCTATTAGGCACAGGGTCTCTGTTCTAGTGCCTAAGTCTTTAATCCACTTTGAGTTGCTTTTTGTGCAGAATGAGAGATAGAGGTTTAATTTCATTTTGCTACATATGGATTTCAAGTTTTTAAGCACCAAATTTGTTGAAGAGGCTATCTTTTCTCCAATGTATGTTTTTAGTGCCTTTGTCTAGAATGAGATAACCATATGTATGTGGGTTTGTCTCTGTGTCTTCTATTCTGTAGCATTGGTCTACATATCTATTTCTGGTGCCAATACCATGCCATTTTTGTTATTGCTCTGTAGTATAGTTTAACGTCTGGTATTGTGATGCCTCCTGCTTCATTCTTCTGGCTAAAGGTTGCTTTGGATATTCTGGGTCTCTTATTTTTTCAAATGAATTTCATGATTGCCTTTTCTAGTTCTGTGAAGAATGACAGTGGGATTTTAATAGGAATTGAATTAATATTAATATTAATATTAATTCTGTCTATCCAAGAATAAAGGAGATCTTTCCATCTTCTAAGATCTTCTCATTTCTTTCTTTAGTGTTTTGTTGTTTTCATTGTAGAGGTCTTTCACCTCTTTTGTTAGCTTGATTCCCACGTATCTTATTTTATTTTTTTTTTTGAAACTATTGTGAATGAGGTAGTTTTCCTAATTGCTCTTGCAGTGGATTCATCACTGGTGTATAGAAATTCATTTTATTTATGGGTATTTATTCACGTAAGATCATCATTATCACTGTTAAAGCTGTATTATCTGTCATTCCCCTTCTTCACTTACTACTGGGTCTCCCTTTTTCTGTCTCTCTCTCTCTCCCTCTCTATCTAGCTCTATCTCTTACACAATAAACACACACACACACACACACACACACACACATGGAAACTTGTGCACTATGGTATTTGCCATTTTGAGCCTTTATTCCTGCTGTTTCTGGTCTCTAGAAGGAACTTCCCTTAATTCCTAGCTTGGTAAGTCAATTTAATGCATTTAGATTTAGCTTTTGTCATACAGGGAAGCTTTATCTGACTTTCTTCAGCCTTAACTAAAAACATTCCCTCAGTGCAATCATCTCTCACCTGAATCATCACCACAAATATGGATTATTTTTACCTCTTCATTTCTCCATGAAACTTTAAATTTTATTTGGTCAGGGATAATTCCCTATTCACCTTTATTTCTTCAATGCTTAGAGATGCCTGGTTCAGTAGGGCAGTCAGGTAGATCCCCTTAGTAAGGACTTACATTTTAAACTGAACAAACATACATACAATATATTGCTTCAGAAAAGACATATCACTTAAGTGTTTTCAACTATAGATTTTTGAAAAACCATCTAATAAGAGCTGAGGATATAGCTCAATGATGAGGTGCTTGTCTAGCATGCATGAAGCCTGGTGTCAATTTGCAGTCCTGGTAAGAAAAAAATGGTTTGATAAGTGTAACAAACTTGATTATTATTAAATCTTCTTTCTTTGATTCAATGAATTATAATGATAATATATTTTGTCTTGTGGTAGTGATATAATATTCAAAATAAGGTCAAATTAAAGTCAGCTAAGTAGTATTTATTAATCTACATATTTAAACTATTTGCTTTTTAAGCACAAGATTAATAAATATTTTCACATTTAAACTTCTTACATGTAGAATGAATTTGACACATAAACTATTAGTAGTCAGCTTTGATAGCATTCAAATATGATCTCAGAGAACCTATGATCACTTTAAGTTCTGAAATATGGAATACAGTACCTGGTGTTTTTCTTTCTTGTTTTTTCTTTTCTTTTCTTTTTATTTTTTGAAATCAAGGAGTTAGGTATTTCACAAGTGGCTGCTTCAACTAGGGTTTTTTTTTTTTAAGTCTGAAAACTGTGACAAAGCTAAACATTATAATTCTCTAATTGAAACATTATCTTTTGAAATCCATGAAGAAATAAATTCTTCTGTTTATTTGCAGTATTCTATTTATGGATCTCCACATAATCTGCAGTATATCTTCCCAGGATGACCCCATGACATGATAGGCACAAGGGAGCTTTAGACAATCTCCTTGTTAGATCGACATGTATATTAGGAGAAGAGACACTCTTTAATCCATAACTCTACAGTATGTCACATTAACATTTATCTTGTGCATCACTATATTTTATTGGTGCTTCCTGATGTCTTCAAATAAGTTATGCTCTTGTGCCAAAAATGATTGTACTGTCTGTTTTTATTGGTTTACCATTTTCTCTAGGGAGCTGACTAAGAGGCATACTTTTGAAATTGCTGTTAAGGGAAAGTTAATACTGGATCCTGAGAGAAAATGTTGAAAGTATAAAAAAACAAGGAAAAGAAAAAAGAAAAGTCCTCCTATTTTCTTTTAAATTTCTACATCTAGTTCTTTAATCTGACTATACAAGTTCCTACAAACTAAAAATGAAATATGTTATATGACCCTTATAAGTGTGTCCAAATCAGGAGACCCAAGTGAGAATCACTTACATCCAGAGAGAATTAGATCATCCAAAGGATAAATTTGCTGAAATGTGATTATATGGAAGTAGACAGGATTTTGGCTGAAGAAATATCTTCCACAATGCTAGCTCTCATATATTTTTGTCTATGGATCATTTGGAGGCCACCAACTATCCACAGTGTTGACTGACTTATTAAAGTACTTTTTTCAGCCAACATCAACCTGGCTGCTACTTTTCTAAGTCTATTATTCCAGTGACAAAAGAATAACAACTGTGCCATGATTAGAGACTTACCATCTTTAAAAGACCTTTTGGTGATAATAGATGGCAACAAAGAGACCAGTAATTGCCCTCTGGCTAATCATTGATACCTATATAACAGCATCTTTGATGTTTAATTCTAGCAGGAAAACAATTTCACAGTATTATTAACAATACTAATGTACAGTTCTGGTATAGAGTAGGAACTAAGAGATATTTGTTCTCCATTCCTAGTAGCAATTTACTATTATATTTTCCAAGGCTTCAGATTATTCTACTTGACATCTTTGTACTAGAACCTGGAAAATTTGCAGAACATTTCTAGTGTGTTCCACCAGTAATCTGTGATTATACTGAAGTAGTATCTTCACTGCTGGCAATCTTGAGTGAGTCACTTTGTCTTACCATCCTGAAATTGGATTTAAAAATATTTACTAATTCAGATAACAGGATGCTTAAAAGACAAAGACCTCATTAAAATGATAAGAGTTTTCATAAGACTTTTAATCTCTATCTCTGATTAAATATGGAAAAGAAGTGCAGTAAAAAGGAAATGAGTTTGATGTTTCTAATCTTAGAGGTAAAGGATCTCATCACTTCCTGAGAATGGTAATAAAATTTTTTTAAAAATTATAATCTAAAAATGGCTGATGTACTAATGGAAAAAGAAAGTTCTCACCACGGACATAAAATCATCAACAAATAGTTTTATATCTTAATAAACTTTTAATTGAATTAAAATATATGCCCATAAAATATATCTAAGTGAACAGAGTAGTAAATTCTCAGTAATGAACACAAATATTCATTAACATTTAACGCATTAGAAACTAAATATATAATATTCAAAGTGTTTACTAACAATAGTGATAAAATCATTATGTTTAAATAAATTATATGTTTTGTGAAAAATAACTGTATATTCCAAAACAAAAAAGTGAAAAGAATGTCAGTTTTTTATACATTTGTGCAAATCTCTTTAATGTCTCCATTAAGAGAAAAAAGTTGGATATTTATATGAGCCCTTACACTCAATCTGTTTGTATATGTTGCTTGGTTGAATATTGGGAAGGAAATGTAATCTTATATTGATATGTAGTTGAAAATGGAAAAATTTTTTTAAATATTTTTTTTTGGATAATTGTAGATTTTCTTTGGTACAACAGAACAGCTTTGAAACTTCCAGTAATCAAGTGGTAATTTCTGAAAGGTCTTTACAGTATGAAACTGAGATTGGACTAATGAACTTTCATACTCAGAACATTTGTGAGAGAATGATTCTCAAAATGCCAAATAACATCTTAGTATTTATGAAAAATAGTTTAAACTTTACTCATCACTATGAGAGACTTAGAGATCACTGGATTTCCACAATCTTCCTGTGAGAATCATTGCACTCTATAGAATTTCATTATACAAATACATCTAAGTTTATTAACTTATTATTATTGACATTGGTGTTGCTTACTGAAAAGATCATCCTTTACCTCCAATGTTCTTCAGTCTAATTTTCTATGCACATCTATCTCTAGATTTTATAATATTGTATGGTTTTAGCTGTGTAATATTATAATCTCAGCATAATCTTCCTTACTGCAGCTTTATAATAATATCTGGCAAGTAATAGACTAAGTCCTAATTTTTTTCCTTACATATTTTCTTCTCTATTTTTTAACATTTTAATATAAATTTTATAATGTAAAGCATCTTTGTAATGATTGCTATTTTTCTCTGTGAAGCCTTGCAAAATATGAATTAGACTCATTCATAGGTGTATCTTATATGTGTTTGAGGTTAATAGCATGTTTAATTTTTTTTAGTATATAATTGTGCTAGTTTGGGGGGAAATACAATTAATTTTTCCGCAGTGTGAACTTTCTAAATTTACTTATTTATTTAAATAGTGAACTATAGATTCTGTTTGGTTTTCTTGTGTAAAATTTACATCATCTACAATAATGACATCTCTATTTCTTGTATTACATTATATTTTTCCTTGGGTTTTATGGAATTATTAGGAAAAGTCTCAAGTAAAATATTAAGTAAAAGCAGACATATAAATAGCATTGTCTCATTCCTAAAGTCAAAGGAAAATTTTTCACCATTTCAACTTTATTTTTATGTTTGCTATTGATCTTTTGTAGAAAATTATTTTGTATTCCTAATTTATAAAGACCTTTATGTCGTGAGTATAAATGTTATCAAATTATTTTTCAACACTTCAAGTATGTGTTTTCTGTTATATTCTCAATATCATGAATAGTATGGATTTTTTAAAACATTAAAATAAACTAACATTCCTGGAATAAATCCAGAGTAGTTGTGATTTTACATACTTCCAATCACTAAATTGCCAATATTTTATTTATGGTTCATAAAATATCTATTTATGGGAAAGATTGACTTGGAATTTGCCTTTCTTATATTGCCCTTGTCAGGTTTTGGCATTAAAGTTACATTGACCTTAAACCAAACTCAAGAGTGTTACTTTCATTTTTCTGTGTGTGCAAACTCCAATTTTCTTTGTTGGGAGAGTGGGGGTGGATTAATTCCTTTTTAAATTTATTCAGTGAAAAGACTATAAATTTTCTAAGTCATTTTTTATTCATTGAGACGTAATGCTGTGTAATAAAATGTCTACTTTTAAGTGTAGAGTTCCTGAGTCTTAATAACTTTATATACCCAACTTTATTTTTCCCATGCCCTTTTCTAATCACCTCCCCCAGCTTCACATCTGGATACAATACATTTCTTATTTCTATCACCTTTAGTCCTAATTTCACCAGTTCATGGACTTCATATAATTGAAATCATACAGTATATACTTTTTTTTGTATTTGGCCTCTGTTTTTCAGCATAATGTTTCTGAAATGCATCCATAGAGATGCATATATGAGCAGTTTATACCTTTTTAATTGCTTGATACTATTCCATTAAATGAATATGTCATGGAGAGAATATGGTAAATTAAAGGCAGAGCATACTTTTCAGGAGTTCCTTTGTATCTACTTACAAAGCAGAAACACTGCTCCTCAGTAAGGCGGGTAACTAAGGGAACTCACTGAAATGAAATACTGGACAATAAAAGAAACCATAGAAATACAGAAATCCAGAAAGTTTGAACATAATATAAGAAACAAAATGCAAACTTGACATCCAAGTGCCGCAACCATAGCTACCAAGGGTAGAGGGGCAGTGCAGGTAGAGAGAGAGGAAAGTGCTGCAGATTTTAAAAAATTGGCTGAGGGGAACTTGTGAAAGTGAGAGAGGGTGATATTTATAGGCCCAGAGTTGGTGTGGAAATTTTTTGAGTGAAAACCAACTCAAATGGCTCAGCTCACAGGAAGATTGCTCAGCCAGAATTGGGCTCACCGACATAGGAACCATTTATATTTGCTGTGCAGCAGAGCAGAGGTGGGAGATCAAAAATTTATACAGTGACCAAGACTTAGCCTATTGTGACTCTCTGAGTTTATCTGAACTAGAGGGACAAAAACAGATGCAAAGAAAATTGTGCCTGGAGCATTCAGGATCCAGATATCAAGGACAGAGTGCTCCCTTTGTTGCAAGAGTAGATTCTGCAATCTGTATTTGGGGTAAAAATGGGAGTTCATAACCCACTTGAATCTAATGTATGTAATATGATATGTCAAGAGCTTTGTAATGTTTTGAACAACCAATAAAAATAAAATAAAAAAAGAGCTCTTAGGAAGATAACAATCAAGAAGGAGCATCTACACAGCAGGGTGGATACTTGGCAATTCACTTTCATAGTGGTAAACAGGAGACCTGTGAGGATATTTAGTCCCTATGCCCTAAATGAGATTTTACCAGAAGCCCTAGAGATGCAGACATCCAGCACAGACTGGCATCTCCCCAGTAAAAGGGGGCATGGATCAAATCTTAAATACCCAGAGACAGAATGTGAAATGTCAGTGAAGGCTAAACCTCAACTACTGGAATTTCCAATTTAGAACTCTGCATCTGGCCCCAACAGGAATACACAATTTGTCACCATCCCCACATCTATCCTACTCTAAACTGGGAGATGGGAAGCTGAGAGCTACTACAATCAGCAAATTTGGCTTCTAGCCACAATGTCTGGTAGCTAGGTGAAAAGCCCGAAGATAATGAACTTAACCACATCAGCCCTTGACCCAAGAGTTTGCAAAGCCCAAGTGTAAATATAAAGAATAAAATCAATCTCTATCAACAGTTTTGACAACCACAACAGAAACAAGCCTTTTATTTCTCATTAAGATTTCCTTTTTTATCTTTTTCTCTGTATTCCCTCCATTTTTTATGTTAAGTTTAACTTTATAAAAAATGTTTCACATAACATTTCATTGTAAAATATTTTTAATTTTTTTTCCATTCTGCAAGATTTGTTGTGTGTGTGTGTGTGTGTGTGTGTGTTTGAGGCTGTGTGTGGATGTGTGTGTTCTAAGTGGATCCGTTCCATATTTTGTTTTATATAATTTTACACTCAGTTGCTTTCTTTTGAACCTATTCATTATTTAGCCTCATATTTTATTTAGCTTTTTCACTGCTGTGTCCAAAGACCTGACGAGAACAATTTTAGAGGCAGAAAACTTTTATTTGGACCTCATAGTATCAGAGGTCTGAGACCATAAACCGCCATCTCCATTCCTCAGGGCTCTAGGTGAGTCAGAACATCATGGTGGAAGAGCATGGTGAAGGCAAGTGACTTAGGACATGATCTGGAAATAGTGAGAGAGCGTACTTCTCACCAAGAACAAATATATCCCCTAAAATCATGACCTAAGGATCTACCTCTTCCAGCCACATCCTACCTGCCTATAGTTATTACCCTGTTAATCCCTATCATGGGATTAATTCAGTGATTGAGTTAAGGCTCTCATAACCTGATAATTTCACCTCTTCTTGCATGGTCTCACACATGAACTTTGAGGGAATACCTATATCTAAACCATAACATCTTGGTTTCACAAAGGTGGGAAAGAATTATGTGGGCATCAGAGTTGTTTTGTTGTGACATTCGCTTGTTTGTTTCCTCCTTGGTTTTTGTCCTTCTTATTGCCCCTCCTTCACTCTCTTCCCCCACTTATAGCCAAATTTTCCTGTTCCCTCTTCCTCTCCTTCATTTTTACTACTTTCAGTTAATTTGTTTTCTCCCTTCTATACACCTAACATCTGCTACTTCTCTTGCCTTCTGTTTACTTTTAAATATTTTAAATATTTTTCTTGCCTTTCTACCCTATTTTCTCCTCACTGAGGAAACTATAATAGTTATATATAGTTTATATAATGCCTACCCAATTCATGTGGTTGTGATTACTAATACAGTGGACTACATAGCAGATACCAGAGGTTTAATGCCTGATCTAGGTCGCATTTATTTCTTGTTGTACTGATATTAAATGCTGACCTCACCATTCCTATGTAGTTAGCTATTAGTGTTGTAGATGTCAAAGTAGACATCCGACAATTATCTTAAGGTTATACTACTGTTGCTAACATTAGGGCTCCCCTCTTCCTCTAAGAGGGGCTGGAAAGTGATTGGGACACTTCAAGCTCACAGAGTAGAGATTTTTTCTGCAGAGCAATGCTTGCAAACCAGCCAAGTAACAGCAAATCTCAGTGCACACATGATCTAGCCCCATATGAACCTGAACATTACTTCATCACATAGAATTGGGGACAGAAAAAAAAAACCCAAACCAACAACCTGTCCCCAAGGAGGAACAATCAGAGGAGGACTTCAAGGGATCATGCCTGCACATCTACTCATACATCAAAAACAGAGAGAAATCCCAGAACATAAACTACACACAAAAGGACACATTTATAAAAGAAAAAAGAGAATCCATCTCAATTGATATGCAAATCAAAGACCTCTGAAAATATGAAGAAACGAGCAAACAAATCCCGCCACAAAATTCACAATCCCCCAATAAAGGATCCTGCAGATATGGAAGTGTATGAAGTTCCAGAAAAAAATTATTATTAAAAAAACTGATTATTATGATGTTCAATGAACTAAAGTAATATCTAGATAATCAAGAAAGAAAACACAGGAGCTGAAAGGTCATTTCAAAAAACAAAGAGAGATAGTAAAAAAAAAAAAAAAAACAGAACTCCTGGAAATAAATATTTCACACCCAAACACCTCAATTTCTCTTCTTCTCAGCAGCTCATGGAGACTTTTTAAAAATAGATAATATTTTAGGTCATGATGTAAGTCTTAGCAAATACAAAAAATGTTAATATAATTCCACACATCCTATCAGATCAAAACAGAATCAGATCATAATGGAATGAAACTAGAAATCAACAGCAAGAAAATAATAGAAACTACATAAGCACATGCAGATTAAACATATTATCTTAACTAAAGACTGGATCATAGAAGAAATGAGAGAAGAGCCAGTGGCAATGCCTGCAATCCCAGTGACTTGGGAGGCTGAGGAAGGAGGTTTGCAAATGTAATGCTAGCCTCAACAGTTTTGCAAGGTCCTAACAAACATAGAAACACAAAATCTTAAAAAACAAACAAACAAAAAGGCTGGAGATGTGGCTTCCTACAATGTAGTCAAAAAGAAAGAAAGAAAGGAAGGAAGGAAGAAAGGAAGGAAGAAATGAGAGAAGAAATTCTTAGAAACAAATGAGGATAGAGATACAACATGCCAAAAGCTCTGGGACAGTATGAAAGTAATTCCAAGAAGGGAATTTATTGCATTGAGTGCCTACTTTAGAGAGAGAGAGAGAGAGAGAGAGAGAGAGAGAGAGAGAGAGAGAGATTCCAAATAAATAAGTTTATGCCCCACCTCAAGGCCTTGGGGGGGGGTAAACTAATTACAAAATCAGTAGAAGACAGGAGATAATCAGAGCCAAAATTAATGAGGTTGAAAAAATACACAGGATCAATGGGACAAAGAGTTGATTCTTCAAATAGATAAATAAGATTGATAAACTCTTAGCAAAATTAATCAAAAGAAAGAGAAGACTCAAATCAACAAAATTAGAGATGAAAAAGGAGCTATCACTACAGACACTTCTAATTGTAGTTCAATAAACTGGAAAATCTGGAAGACATTCACAAATGTCTTGACACATATGACCTGCCCAAATTGAACTAGGAAAGTATAGACAAACTAAGCAGTCCAATATCAAGAAATAAAATTGAAATAGCAATTAAAAACCTTCCAACAAAGAAACAAAGAAAATCCCAGGACAAAATGAATTTGCAGCTAAGTTTTGTCAGAGCTTTAAAGAAGAACTTATACTAGTCTCTCTCAAATTATTCCATGAAATTGAAAGGGAGAGAACACTCCCAAATAAGTCAAACTCAGAAAACGAGGGTCAGATGTTTTCTCTTATATGTGGAAGCTAGAGCAAACAAGGGAAAGAACATATCATAATGATACAAGTAAGATTAGTAGAATAGAAGAATGAGATTGAGATTGAGAGAGAGGAAGGAGGGATGAGGAAGGGGAGGAAATAAGGAGTTAATTTAACAAAGTCAATGATATGTGAACATGTTAATCTTTTCCTCATGCTCTTCTTCCCTATTCTGTTCTTAGTTGCTCTCTTTATATCAAAGAAGACATTTGGCATTTGTTTTTTAAGGATTGCCTAGCTTCACTTAGCATAATCTGCTCTAATGCCATCCATTTCCCTGCAAAATCCATGATTTTGTCGTTTTTTAGTGCTGCGTAATACTCCATTGTGTATAAATGCCACATTTTTTTTTTATCCATTCATCTATTGAGGGGCATCTAGGTTGATTCCAGAGTCTAGCTATTGTGAATTGTGCTGCTATGATCATTGATGTGGCAGTATCCCTATAGTATGCTCTTTTAAGGTCCTCAGGGAATAGACCGAGAAGGGCGATAGCTGGGTCAAATGGTGGTTCCATTCCCAGCTTTCCCAGAAATCTCCATACTGCTTTCCAAATTGGCCGCACCAATTTGCAGTCCCACTAGCAATGTACAAGTGTACCCTTTTCCCCACATCCTCGCCAGCACTTATTGTTGTTTGACTTCATAATGGCTGCCAATCTTACTGGAGTGAGACGGTATCTTAGGGTGGTTTTGATTTGCATTTCTCTGACTGCTAGAGATGGTGAGCATTTTTTCATGTACTTATTGATTGATTGTATGTCCTCCTCTGAGAAACAGAGACGAGTGGGGGGAGAGAAAGGGAGAGAGAAGGGAAATTTATGGAAATGGAAGGAGACCCTCATTGTTACACAAAATTACATATAAGAGTTTGTGAGGGGAAAGGGGAAAAAAAAACAAGGGAGAGAATTAAACAACATCAGATGGGGTATAGAGGGAAGATGAGAGGGAAAGGGAGGGGGATAGTAGGGGATAGGAAAGGTAGCAGAATACAACAGTCATTAATATGGTATTATGTAAAAATGTGGATGTGTAACCGATGTGATTCTGCAACTTGTATTTGGGGCAAAAATGGGAGTTCATAACCCACTTGAATCAAATGTATGAAAGATGATATGTCATGAGCTTTGTAATGTTTTGAACAACCTTTAAAAAAAAGATACTCAGGTCTGTCTCACAAAGAAAATTAATTTATCTTTAAGGTTTGGGGCTCTCCAACTGCTTCAAAGCTATGCACTCATATAAAAAAAAAAGAAAAAGGAAGCAAAATCCTCAGTCAGGAAGAAGAAAGGAAAAAATACCCTGAGGAAATATTCCAAGGAATGTTATAGATAATCTATTTTAGTGGGAATCCTGGTCTGAGAAATCAAATAGAAATTTGTGTAAACTATTGTAATTGTTTGATTTAAGGACTCATGGTTGAACTTACACTAATGTATCTGATGTCTAATACTCTGAATTTAAAGAATGTTTTAAACAAATTATTAAAAATACTTAAAATACTTTGGTTTAAAAAAATGATATGTGAACATATAAATATATCACAGGGCATTTTCTCTCTATGTGTGTGGAAAGCACCAATCAAGGATGCATAAATGGATAAGCAAGGGGAGGTTCAATAGAATGAAAGGAGGGATGGGAGCAGAGAGGGTGGAGTTGAGAGAAAGGGGACTGAAATGGAGCAGGTCACATTCAATGCATGTATGATTTTGTGAGGATAAATCCAGCTACTAATGCTCTAATTAAAAAATTAAAATTAAATTAAAAAATGTATCCAGACAGTATTAACATAGATTTAAGTTGTTTTCAGTTTATATATACCTAATTTTAAAAAAAAATTATGACATTCTCATACAGACCTTGTGTGGATGCTTTAGTTGGGTAACTACTAAGAAATGAATTGTTGAGTCGTGAGTATATTTAATTTTACAGAACACTGTAAACAGTTTTCCAAAGATATTGTAGCATTTTAGTCTCAAACTCAAGTTGCTCCTCATCCTCTCCAATGTCTGGTAATTCTCATCTTTTTTAAGGCTTCTAATGTGAATAAAGTGAAATCTCATTATGGTTTTAATTTGAATTCAGTTGATAACTAATAATATTGGTAAATTTTCACGAGCTTTTAGTCAATCAAAAATATTTTTGTAAAGGCTTTGCAAATAGTTAAACTTTTTTTTGTTCTGCCTATTGTTTTAATTACTATTAGAAGTATTTGTAATATATTCTCCTTGAAAGTCCTTTACAAGTATATTTATTAAGAACATTGTTTAAAGGTCTGTGGCTTTTCAATTCATCTAATGGAATTTATGATGAATAAAAATAAAAATTTATAATTTTAATAAAGAATTATATTTTTTATTCAGTGGCTCAGGTTTTTGTTCATGCAAAAAAATGCCTACATAAAAATTCATAGTTATTCTGTTATACTTTCTCATAGAAGTTTTATGGATATATATATATTTTTAGTTTGCAAGTGTTTTATACCTTTTGAAAACACAATAATCCTATGATCTTTTATCCATTATTCTTAGTGGGAAGTTGGTGATTACACCATTTTTTTTTTTGCTTCCTTAATGCTAATTTTTTGAAATGTTCTTTTTTCCCCTTAGTTTCAAGCAAATGTATATTGTGCCATTGGTGCTGTTTTCTTTGAATTTATTTTATTTAGGTTAATGTAGTGCTCCTAGAACTTATGACTTGTCTTTTGTCAGCTTTACAATATTCTTGGTTATTTCCACTTTAAATATTTTTCCTCCAAATTATTTTATCCTTCCCTATTTACACAATTATACATATATTAGAAATTTTTTAAAATAATATATTTTGTAATGCTTTTTTTGCATAATTCCCACACTTACATACCTTTGTAACTTTAGGATGGATATTCTTTATCTTCCAATTTGATAAATCTCTCTTCAACATTACCTATTCTCATCTAATAATTTCTCAGTTTCCCTTATTGCACTTTTAATTTTTCAATTTTGTTATCAACATTTGTTTCCTATTTTATGATAATATTTGTAATTTAGCAAAGTTTTCAAATATGAGCTTTAATCATTATGAAACTGGTAAATTTCATAGTGTGCTTCCTATAACGTAGTCCATTGGAGCTCCATCTGAAAACCTGTTGGATTTATTAATATCCTCTTAATGAGATCTGATTCTTCTGAAACCTTTGCCTAATTACTCTGCTTCTCACCTCCAACTTCTAGAACAAGAAATGGCTCTAGGGAGAAATAAAGTTTCTAGTCAACTTATACATTCTCTCTCTTCCTCTGTATGTAATCCTGAAAATTCTATCATGTCTTGAATAAAATATTTCATTTAAAAGATTAATGTAAAACTGCTTATGTATTTCATCCAAAATTTCATTCGAATAATTCTGATTTTTTTTCAATTGTGGAGAAAATATAAAAGAACTCGAATGATTAAACAAATCAGCAGAGAAGACTGTACTTTGATTAATTGAAAAGACTAATAAAAAGAAAGTACAATACATTTGCAAATATATTTTGATTTTCAATTTGCTTTGTGTGAATTTGATTATCTCTATTACATATAATATTTATAACTATAATTAATTGTCTATACATCAGATATTGACATTTTGATCAATTTAGTAAATAGTGTATCATTGCCTATTGAAATCAATATAAACAAAAGAAATATCTTAAGATGGATATTTGTATAAAAACTCTAGGTAGGTTTTTCAAAAATATGTTAAACATTCTAAGAATATATTGATTTATTTTATATTATGAAATATAAAATTTATTACTATTTGATTATTATTTATATTTTATGATAGTTTTAGAACAGGTTTTCATCATTACACTTATTCAAATAGAAAAGTAGATTCTATCCTTCTTTACTTGAATCAGGCCTGTTAGTACATAACCTGCAAGAATTTATTCTATGTAACTGTCCAAGTTAGGCAAAAAGGACTGTTCCTCTTGCTGGAACATTCATTTCTAGAGAACTTAGTCATCACATAAGAAGTCTGAGTGCCTTATAAATATGCTGTGAAGAAGTTCATGCCAAATTGAGAAACTGTGTATCTGTTCTATGCAGGAATCACAACTGTGACTAGCCTTCTAGTCCTCCTAGCTCAAGTATCAGACATAAAAGCTTAGAAGCTTCCAGATCCTCCAAACTCTGGTAATTTAAGCTACCCCCTGATGTTCTGGTCTTTCCAGCTGAGGTTTCAAATACTGTAAAGGAGAGACAAGCTATTGCCACTGTGATCATTTAAAATTTTGAAGCACAGAAGAAACATACACAAGATAAAATGGTTTTGTTCTTTTTTTTTTTTTTTTTCATCTTTAAGATTTGTGGACTTGTTATACCAAAATAGGAAACAAGACAATTTGGGAATGGAATGAAAATATGGGGAATTTTATTAAAAATCTGAGAAATGCTGACTTAGGATCAAATACATGGAAATCTTCCAGTCCTTGAAAAGTACATATAGAAGGCTAAAGAGAATTAAGAAAAATTTGTTATAGGAAGATTGAGGAAAGAGGACTCTCTTATCACGTAGTAGAAAATTTGGCATCATTGCACCTGGAGAGAGAGAGAGAGAGAGAGAGAGAGAGAGAGAGAGAGAGAGAGAAGAACCTAAAGGACTCAATATTATAGCTAAGGAAACTTTAAACCATGATGTTAAAGGTAGTACCCAGATTCCTGTATCTGCTTATAATAAAATTCTGGAGTAGAAACATGAACTAGAAATAAAACTCCTCACTTTTCAAGTAGGATTTCAAGAAAATACAGAGAAACCAGAACAAACTCTCTTAAGCAAAGAGTTCTCAAAGTAAAAAACCTTTTAAATCAATGATCAGATCCTGAACATTGTCAGGAAAACATGACTTCACAGCAAAAATGAAGTCAAGGTTTAAGAGAAAACTTTGTTAATATCTCAGAAAGTTTTAAGATGTTTTGTCATAGATGTTTCAGAAAAATGTGGGACCACAGCAGGCTATTAAGGGCAGGCCTTAGTGAAGCTGTTAAGTACTAGGATATCTTAGAATCTTATAGGCTTTTCCCTCTAGCAGTCCCATCAAAGTGGTACTTAAGGTAGTGAAATATTTAAGTGGAAGATATTGTAGATATGGCTCTTGTCTAATGAATTAAATCATAATTAGGCATAAAAACTAACTTTTAAAATTTTTTAATTAGTTATACATGACAGTAGAATGCACTTATATACTTTGATAAATCATACATAGATGGGATATAATTTCTCATTTTTCTGAGTATATATACTGTAGAACCACATTGGTCATACAGTCACATACATAAAGTAATAATGTCTGTTTCATTTTACTGCCTTTCTTATCCCCACATCCCCTGCCTTCCCCTCCTTTCACTTCCTTCTACCTAATCTAAGGTAATGCTATTCTCTCTCTCTCTTTTTTTTTAATTTTGAAGCACAGAAGAAACAATCACAAGATAAAATGGTGTTGTTCTTTTTTTTTCCCCATTAAGATTTGTGGACTTGTTATACCAAAATAGAAAACAAGACAATAATAATTTGGGAATGGAATGAAAATACGGGGAATTTTATTAAAAAAAAATTAAGAAATGCTGATTTTGTATTACAATTCTTAATACACATATATACCACAATTTTTGTATCTCCGTTTGTATATAAGGATGGTGGAATGTGATGGACATTATTATACAAAGTACATGTATGAAGACTTGAATTGGGTGTCAACACACTTTATAAAAACTGACTTTTTAAATGAATTATATGTTTGAACTGAAAGAGAGACAGTAAAACATAAACAAGGTCATCATATCCCGAAACTTCCATTGGTAGTAAACTAAAATATAAAATGGCCTAAGAAGAGAAAGTATGACTCAAATATCAGATGTATCGCATGCTACAGATAATCATTTTCAGGGAGCAGACTTGGGTCCTAAACAAATGTGAGCC
The DNA here is from genome assembly GCF_021218885.2 of Marmota monax. Classification (NCBI taxonomy): domain Eukaryota; kingdom Metazoa; phylum Chordata; class Mammalia; order Rodentia; family Sciuridae; genus Marmota; species Marmota monax. Next base: position 3,331,019 of record NW_026694038.1, read on the forward strand.
TGACTAGTTTTTAGAATTTTTTTTTTAAAGAAGAGAGAGAGAGAGAGAGAGAGAGAGAGAGAGAGAGAGAATTTTAATATTTATTTTTTAGTTTTTGGCGGACACAACATCTTTGTTTGTATGTGGTGCTGAGGATCGAACCCGGGCCGCATGCATGCCAGGCGAGCGCGCTACCGCTTGAGCCACATCCCCAGCCCTAGAATTGTTATTAGCTAACCACTATTGGGTACCTTCTCTTTTGTTTATTTGAAAATGATGTCTGTTGGCATAATTGTACCATTGAATGTCAGATGTGGTGGTAGTGGTAGGACAGAGGCAGGCCTAGATGAAATGTAAGCAATAAATTGCATTTGAGGGGCCTTATCTGTATACAAGAGATTCTTGACCATGAGCTTGATCTTAATGCAGTCATTTCAGGGCCTTGGAAAAAGATGAGTGTACTTTTCTAATGGAACGTATAAATCATTAATGTATATAAATCATTAGTGTATTTTTTTAAACGACAGCAAATTCTCTAATATTTCTCCAAGCAGGAAGTCAAATCTAGGTTCCTTTACCTTATATCTGAGTGTGCTGTGATTACTTGACCAATAGAGTATGGCAGGAGTAATGTAATGTGACTTTTGAGGCTGTTATAAAAGATCAGGTATCTTATTTCCTAGTTAAGTTGATACTGAATTCCTGAGTCATAATGTAAGGTCTGAAGCCATGGTGTCTGAGAAAACTCCAAGCACAACTGAGAGGACATGTGTAGACATGTGTAGACAGTCCCTGCTGAGCCATTCTTAGATTCTTCCCAGCTCTAGATATGTGAGTAAAGGGGCCTCCAGATGATGCTTGCCATAAACAAATTTGGGTCACCTGTAGCCATCTGAATCTTCTCAACTACTGTGGAACTGAACAATTCCCATTATGTACAGGATCCATAAGCAAAATAAAATGATGGATCTTCTTCTCCACTAAGTTGGCTTACAATGTACTACTAAACTGGAAATGGTTTATATATAGTGGGATAAACTTCTAATGTTTGTAGATAAAATATAGCTATAAGCCAAAAACTTATTTATAACTACAGACAGTCAAGGAATTCAAATGGAAACCAATTTAATTTGACATATTATATTTCTAAATGTAATATCCAAAGCATGATATGTTTTGTGATAAATAAGTTATTCACATGCTTACTGTGTGATAAATCAGTTCTAACATTTTTTTAATTTAATTACTCTACAATTACGTTTCATAAAGCATAAAGTCAAGTTATTTTACTTCATTTCATTGAGCATGTTGGACACATTGTATGTCTTCTTCTCTTATCATTAAAAAAATGTGTTATATTACCATGGTGTCATTTTTGTAATACCAAATTACAGTCTCTTAAATTGTGAATTTTTAGGGGCTGGGATTGTGGCTCAGTGGTAGAGCACTCGCCTACCATGCATGAGGCACTGGGTTTGATTCTCAGCACTACATGAATATAAAATAAAGATATTGTGTCCACTAAAAAATACATATTTTTTTAAAATGTGAAATTTTAATGAAAAAGTTTTTTTCTTTATACTTAGAGAAGTAACTAAACATGACTTTAACAACATGTATGAGATAGTTGCTTTCTACCATAATAAAAGGTTTAGTGCTCTATTTTCCATTGCTAACAGAGAACTAACAAAATTATAAATGCACATGCAACTACTGGCAGAGTAACTGCATTGTACTTACTTACAGTTGGTCATTCAGAAGTTGGTCATTCTCTATGGAGCACTGGCCTACATATGTTATTTAGTATCTATAGCACACGAATCTAAAAGCAAATAGTTATTGCATCCATGTAATCATGTTGTTATGACTTGTCTACACAGGAAAAAATCATAAACTTACTCAAATCATTTAAAAGGTATTATTATTTTTATTACTATGAATAGGATTAGCCAGCCTTTATTGTATAGTTAGTATGCATCTAGTTTTAAGAACTTTGCATAAAATTTCTCACTTAATTCTCATGGATATTTTAGAACAGGGATTTAACCCTGCTATATTGAAGAAGAAAGTAAGGCTTAGAAAAAATTAAATAATTTTCCAAAAGCACAGAATTGGTATGCAAAAATTAGAGCCAGATCATCACCCATGCTTTGTGAACTTTAAGCTACATCTCCTTGGCAATTTGCAGATTAAATTTTCATTTCTAACTATTTGCTTTTATTTTCAGTATAAATTATTTGTACATAAGGAAAAAGTACTTTGTGCATTACTTCCAATTAGCCTACAGGTATGATGTCAAGATTTTGATTTTCATCAGAAGCCAATATGATTCCATATTATTATCAAACAACCTTAAGATTCTAGTAATTTTCCTATTCACTATCAACTGATATAGTTTAATGTTAAATAATAATAACCAAGGTAAAAACTAAATAAGAATAGTGTCACATTCATTCACTCAAGAATATATTTTGAAATGTTTGTTACTCTTTTTGGTTTTGAAAATAAATAAAAAGGTAAAGCATTGGTTGAAGTGAAAAAGTTAAAGTTACAAAAGGACTTAAAAATCCCAGTAAAACCTGGATTTCAAGGATATTAGTGTCTAGGCCTTCCCATTGGAGGTAGAGAACACAGTAGAAGATAACTACGATGAATAACCCAGAGTTTTCCCACTTCCGGATGGCTTACTGTGTTATTACGTTGTCCTATTATCTCCAAAATTCAATTTGTACAAATATAGATATAAGTCAATTTCTTGCTTATCAAGTTTCTACTCTTTCAATTACCTTTTTGAGTTTTTGTTTAAATCTCATTTGTTTTAGGTAATGTTTTACATTTTTAGTTTGTGGATCTTAATATGTTGAATTTAAGTAATTCTTTGTGGTGAGAATAATAGAAACTTTAATTTTTGATACATTTTAATGAATTGTGTTAAATATTTACTAAATAAATTTAAAGACAAGTGTTTGGATTTATAGGACCATGCTTTCCCATGTTTACCACTGTGTTGCTATCATAGGATGTTTTACCTTTCTGTGGTTACTCAGTTTTACTGAATCAAGATCCTTCATCTGATTGCTCATTGTTAGTCATCACAGACCAGATGCAGAGCCTAGTAATTCCCTTAGGTCCATGACATCATATATGAGAGGAAACTATTGTTCACTCCATTCATTATTTTAGTCTTTTGTGCCATATTTTTAACAACAAATTTCTTAATTTTTTTATACAAAGAAAAATGATGTCACAAATTCACAAATTTACTTTTATTTCAAATTCCTAAAATTTAACTTTTTTTTAACTTTCACAAAATATAGAGCATTGTTTTTCAACATCTGTGTTACAGATAATCATTAGAGTGCTGTTCACCTCAAATCTGACTATATTTTGAAACTATAAAGGACTACAAAATAACAACTGGATCCCAATACATTTCTGATTTTAAAAAGGGGCACATACGCATTTATGAGAATAGGTGAAAACTACATGAATAAGCTCAGAAATATTAAAAACCCATCCCACCTAAACTACATGTAAAATAGTGAAAGTAAACATATTAAGAAAAATTTAACAGGGCAATAGTTATATTCATAAGCATTACTTTCATAAAGTACTATAAAGACCTTACACCAATATCTCATAAAGATGAGATAACAATGGTAATTAAAGAGTAATTATTTAAGCAAATCCCTGTTACTAGTCTGGAAACTGATTTATCAACCATAACAGAGAATAAAAAATTTTTATGGGCTAATTTTAAAATAGCACCTATTATAATACTTGGGAAATAATATGTAAAATTTTATTTATTTTTCCTATAGGCTTAGGAGTTTGATTTTATTTTCAAATATTGCTTTAAAAACAATTCCATGGTGAATTAATGTTCTATCATATTTTTCTCACAGAGTTTTAAAAACAACTGCCTAGATGATTATATGGAAGAAAATATATTTCTTTCTTGTATTAGAAAATATGGAAACAAAGCAAATGTACTGGACAATATTTAAAATAGGCTAAGGTATTATGACACTTAATTAAAGGAAACAAAAGCTGTGCTTAAGCCCATGATAGATATTCCAACAGATTTTTTTAAAATGATGAATATATTTTATAATAGAAAATGTTCCTACTGACTGCTTTTTAGTAACTTTATGATGGTAAACAATCTAAAAAAATAGGGCTCTCAGATTTTTAAATTAACTGCAGCATAGCTTGATATTTAGCTCATGTGGAAGAGAGTCTTCTCTATTTTTTGCCCACTGCCAACTCCCAGTATATATAGTATATCATATTGTGTAATAGTAAAGTGAAAATTTTTGCTATTATCACTATAATTTACAAATTAATTGGAATAAGGTTATTGAGAAAGCATGTAAGTGGACAAATACTATGGTACGTTTTTTCTTTCCAGATAATACTAGCTAATTTGGGAAAGTCCATTTTACTCTGCTTACATAAGAGCAAAAAGTATATATTTTTCTCAGTCAACAGTCAACTCTAATGGATCATCTAAGCGATGTCTGACTATACTACTCTTTGCAGAATCCCATCCAACTCTGTGATCTGGCAAAAATAAATTTTTCAACCAATGGCAGCATACTTGGAGAGACACTGGAAAGTTTTTGCAACAAGGACAAATTCCTAGTGTTCTTCTCTTTAACTAGAATCTTGGAAAAACCTTGATTTCTCCCCTCAGGTAATATCAATAAGACCAATATCTTGTATGAGTCTAAGGTGACCTTACATGAGTGACAAAAACTTCAGTTAACCTAGAATGAAGAGTGAGTGAGTGGATACATTTTTAGCAAAATAACATTGTTTTCACTTATTGGAAATTCTATTAAAAAAAAAAGAGTAATCAAATAGTATCTGAAAAATACAGATAAACGCTATTTGGAAGGAAAAAACTAAACAACACATATATGAACACCTTCCATGATGAACAAAATCTTAAATGAAACACTTGATAGTAGGAAGACATAAGGGAAACCAATGGTTCTTGCATCAATGCAATGACAAAAATAATATTCATTGTGACAATTTTATTTCCTTTTAAATTTTTTTCCTGGTATATTTTGCCTGACAGAGAGTACTCTTCAGAGGGAAATTATAATTACAATTTCAGTGCTCAAAACAGTATTCAGACTTTTTTATTCATTTAAGTGTTTTATTCATTTAAGGGGAAAATATTTAAAAACCTTTTTTTAACTTTTAAAAAGCTTCTCACAAATCATAAAATTAAGCTAAAACAACAAATGTTAAGAATAATTTGTTTAAAGAAAACATTGTATTTTATGAGTTAAAATATAACTAATTCCTAGGTTCTTAAAACAGAAATGCATACTCTTGCCAAGATCATTTTTTACTTTGTCACGTACACATCAGTTTGTTCTTGAAAAAATAAGAGAACTTTTTCTGTTATTTTTATAATGTTATATAAAGTTCCAGTTATTTTTTTTCAACCTGCCAGTTGCAAGTAAATTTGATAAAACACTTCCACGTAATACACATTTGATAAAATCTTAAATATCTAGTAGTATTGATGGTATACCCAGAAGCTATGCTGTCATTCTGAATAGATCCATTTGACTTATCTCTTAAAAGTAAGATAGTTCTCTAGGATCAAACACATACAGATGTTTAGGACTTATGGTACAAATTAGAGGGAAAAATATTCTTTAAAGAGCCAACTATTTAAAATGCAAAGTTGTCTTCTTTAAATTCTCTTTATGGAAATACGGCTTTCACTGAAGTTTTGTCTACCCTGGTAATCATTCTCTATGAGATTTGCCAACGTTCACCGTCAAACCCCACTGGAAAGAAAGAAAATGGATGTTTTCCATCTGCAGCAAAGTAGAGTCAAAACAAATGTATTTAAATTGGAAACATTTGTGTCTAAAAGAGCTATTCTCCATGAAAACATCTGGTTGTACTTTTAAGTCATTGCCAAATAAACGCATGCTGGAAAGTCTATTTTATGCCACACATGGTCACCCATGTCGATGTAGCCTAAACCTGTTTTTGTTTGAGGTCAACACCCTATTTCAGGGAGAAAAGTACTGATTTGTGAGTGTGCAGAGATTTTTTTTTAACAATACTTCTGGAATGGAAGTTTGAACATGTCTACTTTCTTCCAGATGGGGAACCAAAAAAGACAAACAGTGCTCTTGATGGTTCTCAGGTAGACAATGCAAGGATTGAAATAACAATGGTTGTGGGACAGATCAAATAACTCCTTACTTGTGAACAAAGACTGCTTGTGGTTTCTGGTTTCAGCCAGCTCTGGCTGTTACTTTTTTCTGATTAACATAGACAAAGAGAGATAATCAACTAAAAACATGTGAAGAAAGGGGATTTCAGTATATTTGGTTGACTAGGTTTATTTGTTAGGGTGTATAATACCCAAACATCAGTGGCTTAATATAGTTTCTTTTTCACTCAAACCCAGTGAAGGTGTTTCTGGTTGGTGGGCAGCTTGCCTCATTTTTATTCAGGGATCTAGGTTTTTTAAATCCTGTAGCTCTCTCAGTCAAGAGGGCTCAAGATTTTTCTGTATTTGATCATCAGAAAAAGTTTATAGGCTCATGCTGGATGCTTTTATGTGCCAGCCCTGGAATTGGGTGTAGCACTCCACAGCCCTTTGGCCACACCTAATGAAAGGCTCAGTTATGTCCTCTAGTTGTGTACCAGGGAAAACAGGGTACACCAAAATGGGTCTTGGTAAATACAGATTTGCTTCTGTTATACCCAGGAGAAAGTATAAATAGAAAGTTTGAATATCAATGCACATTTTTTGTTACTGTGTAATTGTTAGGGTCATAGTAACCAGTAGCACATAAATACTAGTGGTCTTTGCCTCTTCTTATTACTAAGGATATCAGATACCTATGAAGTGACCCTCAGCATCCTTTTGAAAATGCCTTGTGAACACACCTGCTACTGTTGCACCAGTTGCTAGCTACCACTGTCTCCACTCAGTATGGAGTGGAGACATTTCCCACTTTGTCATCCATCATCTCCCGATGGATCATCTGCAACCTACTACTGTGTCTAAATACATCATGTACATTTGAAAACAAGAGTATAGGCCTTTGAGATGGTCACTAGCGCTGCAAAATGAGGATCCAGGCACCGCTGCATGTGTTCCCCCTTTCTTTCATAGACCTTCTCAAAACATTTTCACCTTCTCTCTGTAGGGCTCAGAAATTCATCTCAGGCTACAAGAAATGTCAAAATTCTTTACATTCAATCAAGCATTCATATAAGTTGTCACATTCAATCCTTACAATAAATCTAAGAGGTAGATCTACACTGTTATAATTATTTTTGTTCCAATTTCTCCTATGAAGAAACTTAACCACTGAAAAGTTAGGCAATTTTTCCAATCTAGCAAGGTTCTTCACCAGATCTCTGTACACAAAGTTTAGGCTCTTAAACCCTACACTGTTTTTTTTTATTTTTTTGCAACACTGGAAATTGAACCAGGGCTGAACATATGCTAGGCAAATGCTGCACTACGAGCTATATCCCCAGGTTTATTTATTGTTTTTAATATAGGGTCTGGATAAGTTGCTGAAGTGACCTTAAACTTGGAATCCTCCTGCCTCAGCCTCCTGAGTAGCAGGGATTTCAAACATGTGCCACCAGATTGGGCTCATATTGATTTGATGTTAAGATTTGATAAAACCTTCTAAATATTTTTTCATTTATTCTAAATATGCTCAACTTTTACATATTTAACCATTCCGTTTCCTCTTTCTAAAATGTCTATCACTCCTTTTTTACTGAGAATGGTGGTATATAACATTAAATAATCCGGATTAGTGCTTTCATAAAACTCATTGAGTCCTGGGGGTCAAATTCATGTACTGGTAATGAAAGGGCCATTCTGTATGTAAGAATATAAAAATGAGAACTGTGAATGCCACACTAAAGAGTGCAGCTACTATCTAATGGTTGTCATTTAGGAATACATAACATAAATTGCCAAATCTGTGATTTTTCAAAGGAAAAAATAAACAGATTTTTATGTACAATCCCCAGATCTTTAATTATTAGTATTTTACTCTTTAAAAAAAAAGAGAATGGGTTTCTAACTTATAATATCTAAACACGGTCCCTTTTTCCTCTCAGTTATTTTACAAATGGTAAATAAAGAAACTGTGTTCTTCATGGTTGCTTGTATTCCAGAATTAATAACCATTACACATTTAATGGTTCACTCACACTTTCATATACTCACTTATACATCGATGGAATTCACACATTCATTCATCATTTCATTATGTACTGACTTGCATATTGTCATTATGTAAGATACACAGTAAAAAAATAATCAAAGCAAATTATCCCTGCCTTTAAGCTGCTTATAATTTGATATGGAGAAGAGATGGATCAGCAAGTAGTTAACATTCTTGGGGGAATAAGTATAATGATAATGGAAGGAGATATTAATTATATCTCAGGATAGTGTTAAAGATTATGTGATTTCAAACAGCAGAACACAGTTGGGAAAAATTTGAAAAGTTCCATATGGCTTGAGCAGAAAATTCTTTTCAGAGTTGTGGTAACCAAAAGATATATATTTGTGAGAAGAATAATACCTCATAAAGCTAAATATGAACATTGTTCAATATGAATATTACCATATTATTACATCTATATTCTTTAGCACATTAATATTTATTATATGTTTATTTGATAATAACATTATTATTATCACATTATTGCTTGGCATATTATTATATATGTATATTTAGTTGATAAGTAATAGATCTGAAAGGTGGGAACATAAGGTTAAGAGTATAATTCAATGAAATGGGCTTACTGTGCTGACCCCATATGCTTTCTTTTAAAAGAGCAGTTTACCCATAGCTCTGCCTGTCTTGAGTCAATAGGATATGTTACATTCCTCAACAAACAACCTGTTATCTGCAGGAGAAGTGTATGCCCAATAGGTTCCTCCTTGCCTGGTAAGAACATAAGTTACCCTGAGAGACTTTGTGACCTTCATGCAGACCAGGTTCTGGGACTCAAAGAGATAGTCCCTAACCATAAAATAGGTAAGAACATATTCCAATTAGAACTCATCAGCACAGGCCAAGGGGGCTCAGAATTCCCTTGAGTCTTAAGAATGCCATAATAGCAAACTCTCCCCTCCATAGGGTAAGGCCATGGGCTGTGGGGACGTAAAAATCTGAGGCAGTCCTACTCTTGACCTCAAAAAAACAAATGCCAAATGTCTTCTTTGATATAAGGAAAGTAACTAAGAACAGAGTAGGGACGAAGAACAGGAGAAGAAGATTAACATTTAACAGGGATGAGAGGTGGGAGGGAAAGGGAGAGAGAAGGTAAATTGCACGGTAATGGAAGGAGACCCTCAGGGTTATACAGTGGAGGGGGTAGAGAGAGAGGAGGGGAGGGGAGGGGAGAGGTGGGGAGGGGGGAGGGTGGATGATGGGAAAGGCAGCGGAGCACAACAGACACTTGTATGGCAATTTGTAAATCAATGGATGTGTAACTGATGTGAATCCGCAATCTGTGTATGGGGTGAAGGTGGGAGTTCATAACCCACTAGAATCAAAGTGTGGAATATGATATGTCAAGAAATTTGTAATGTTTTGAACAACCCACAATAAAAAATTAAAAAAAAAAAAAAAAAAAAAAAAAGAAGTTGATCTGGGTGGGACTTTCTGGAAACTTACCTGGAACCCATAATAAAATAGGAAGAAGGAGGGGTGTGACATTCTCTCTCTAATCTGAGAGGACCCTTAAGAATTTTCCCCTTTTCCTCTTTCGCTAAAGTTTCTAAAAAATCTCATACCTGCTACTCTGAGGAACTTGTCTGAAAATATTTCTGGTGGAATCATGAGAACTGGTGACTGGGGACATCCTTAGTACCTCTGGTTTGATGGATGGTTTTTCTCTGCAGCACAGTTCTCAAATACATTTTGACATGTATAAACTGCATAATAATCATCTTTGTGTACTATGATGGCTGTTAGAGTGCCACCAGTATGGGCATACACTTACTTATTAACTGCTGTATGAACATAATGGTGACTCAGTCTGATGGTTACTTGCCTTAGAATATTTGTGCTGAAATTAATATGTAATTTTAATCTTTTATGAATCAGAATACAAAGACAATGTAGCTAATTATCCATGAAATTATATATATATGTGTGTATATATATATATACACACATATATATAATATTACATAATTAAACATCTCATTTATAGTTTTTTATAGTCTATTAATATGACATAAATTTTTTTGAGGGGGTACCAGGGATTGAACTCTGGGGCACTCGATCACTGAGCCACATTCCCAGCTCTGCTTTGTATTTTATTTAGAGACAGGGTCTCACTGAGTTGCTTAGCACCTTGCAGTTGCTGAGCCGCTGGGATTACTAGCATGTACCATTGAGGCAATAAAATTTTAAAACATATGTTGTACCAATTTTTGACCCTGAATTAGGTCCTTTTTTCCTCTTAGAACTGTAGAATTAATAACAAGATCAAGCACCGACTGAGTAGTGAAGGAGACGTTAATTGTTGGTAAAAATAGAGAAGTGGAAGATAAACTCATAGATCAGCTTAAAGAGGAACTTCTGCTCTACTGTTTTCAAAGCTAAACAAAAATAGGGTGAGACAGAAATTCAGCCAGGTCAACTAGGTAGTACAAGATTAGGATACAGTAACCACTGATATTTCCATTGTGAGGGATAGTATAATTTATGAAGACCAAGGGTACAAAATAGAATACAAAGAGAAAAACACACAGTTATCTCATACGAGACAAAGGCACCAAAAACATACATTGGAGAAAAGATAGCCTCTTCAACAAATGGTGCTGGGAAAAGTGGAAATCCATATGTAGCAAAATAAATTAAGCCCTTATCTCTCACCCTGTACAAAACTCAACCCTAAGTGGATCAAGGACCTAAGCATTAAACCAGAGACCCTGCACTTAACAGAAGAAAAGGTAGGCCCAAATCTATATCGTGTCGGTTGAGAAGCTGAATTCTTCAACAAGACTCCAAAAGCACGAGAAGTAAAATCAAGAGCCAATAAATAGGATTGTATTAAACTAAAAAGCTTATTCACAGCAAAGCAAACAATAAAGAACAGGAAGAGAAAGCCTACAGAATGGAAGAAAATCTTTCCAGCTTGCACCTCAGATAGAACATTAATCTCCAGGATATACAAAAGAACTCAGAAACTTAACACCGAAAAAGAAAAGAAAACACAACAAACAACAACAACAAACAAATAATGAAATCAATAAATAGAATAAGTAACTGAACAGACACTTCACAGAAAAAGAAATATGATTGGTCAACAAATATATAAAAAAATGTTCAACATCACTAGCACTTAGACAAATGAAAATTAAAACTACACTGAGATTTCATGTCACTCCAGTCAGAATGACAATTATCAAGAATACAAGTAACAAATATTGGCAAGGATGTGGGGGAAAAGGTACACTCATGTATTATTGGTGGGAAAGCAAATTGGTATAACCACTTTAAAAAGCAGCATGGAGGTTTCTTAGAAAACTTGGGATAGAACCACCATTTGACCCAGTTATTCCACTCCTTGGTATATACCCAAAGGACTTAAAATCAGAATACTATAGTGATGTAGCCATATCAACATTTATAGCAGAGTAATTCACAATATCTAAGCTTTGGAACCAACATAGGTACCCTTCAAAAGAAAAATGGATAAAGAAAACATGGTACATACACACAATGAAATATTACTCAGATATGAAGAAGAATGCAATTATGGCATTGCTGGTAAATGGATGGAACTAGAGGCTATCCTGCTAAGTGAAATAAGCCCATCCCCACAAACCAAAGGTTGAATGTTCTGATATGTGGATGCTGACTCTCAGTAGTTGGGTGGGGGAGAGTGAAGGTTCATCAGATTGCATGGGGGGATGGGGAATGGAAGGTGATGGAAATTGGAAAGACAGTAGAATAATTCAGATATAACTTTCCTATGTTCATATATGAATACACAACCATTGTAACTCCACATTACTTTCAACCAGAAGATTGGGAGGTTATACTCCATGATATGTCAAAATACATTCTACTGTCATATATTACTAAAAAGAACAAATATAAAAAATACATTTTACTGTTACATATAACTGAAAAAAACAACAGTAGAAGAGTCAAGGCAAAAATTTTGACAATAGTCTGATAGGTTAAGGACATTAGGAAATGAATTAATGGCAATTTTCATTTATATAATAAATGGTGAAAAAATGCCTAAGGTTTTATATTACCTGATGTATAATTCTTATTTTTATTACAAAATAACTATATCTTTTAATGTTTGGTAATAGGTGAAACCAAAATAGTAACAGCATTTTTTAACATAATGCAACATCTCTGCAATTCTGAGGTACTGAAAATTATATGAAAGAAGTATATCATAAAGTCTTTTACCAAAGAAGGTGAAAATATATAAAAAAAAACAGCTAACACTAGAATTTACTACATAATTCAAAACTTACATTTGTTAAATGTTATTTTTTTAAAAAAAATAGTTGTAAATGAATTTTTAATTTATTTATTTACATATAATGCTGAGGATTGAACCCAAGGCCTCACACATGCCAGGCAAGTGCTCTACCACTGAGCCACAACTCCAGCCCCTAAATGTTAGTTGTTAAAGGGAAAAGGCCGTTGGAAATCATGCCATAGTGGCACATCTCAAATCAATTAAGGTAGACAGTCATTTTCTCAATAATCACAGAAATAATTAAAGGAGGCCTATTTCTGATACCCACATGCTTCTATAAATAAATTTTGAAAAAATAGGAAATCACAAACAGTGTTTGTACTGGATCATGTCTGTTCCAAAGACAGGATATATTTTTCTCAAGAAAAAAAATAAAGAAAAAGAAAAAAGGAAAGGAAGGAGGTAAATATATAACTATATTTTTAACAAGAAAATATTCATATATTATAAAATATATATGATGGTGGGAAAACCATTGGTAAAGCAGTAAGAAGAAGGCAAACAGGAATAGAAGTTTATTTGTCTGGCATTAATGAAAGTATATGGGCCATTTAAAAGACAAAGTAAGTACAATTGAAAGATGAGCTACATGATATTCTGTTTTGAATTTATGAAACAATAAAAAGAATTGCAATTAGGCTTCTCAGGAAGTTGAGGGACAAGTGTAATTTGACTTTTTATAACTGCATCAATTTCAGAAAAAAAATCTCTTCAAATCTTTATTTTGTGACAGATTGGATGCCATCCATATCCTGGTTAATAACTTTGAGAATTCAAGGGTTGACTACATTTACAAAATCTATAAACAAAGAAACTTTCAAAAGAACATTTTAGAAAAGGTAAAAGAAAATTAAAAAAAAAAAAGAATAATCTGCCCTTGAGTTTTCTCTTCATTCTCTATTTATCAGCATAAATGCCATTAATAAAAAACAAAACTAAAAAGAGTGCCTTTAACTGGATTCCCTTTCTATTAGACATAAATAAGCTGTGATTTTTTTTTAGAGTTAATGCAATTTGAATCATTTGGGAACTTTCCAGAATAAAAGACAAAAACTCACTGAACAACCAAATAACAAGCAAATATCTGAATGATCTTATAATCATACTAGTATAAATGGTGTGGTCCTAAATACATAAATCAAGTGGAAAATGGAGTGCTACTTATTAAATTCATATCTATATCTGTTAGTGTGATATATGAGAAAAATTCATGTGATTGATGGGAATTTGTCCCAGGTGTAACATTAAATAATAATTCAAAAACCAATTATAAACTACCATTTCCTCCAAGGGTTACTTAAGCCTTTGGTTCAAAAGAGCTTGAGTTCCTCATGAAAGATCTGTATTTTTTCAGGCACGCAACCAGTGATTCATAGGATGAGTAACAGACCCAACCCCCATCTTTCCCTTCCCCACTTTCTGCTCTGTTCTGCTTCAGCAGAGCACACATATTAATAGACTGTTTTTACCATGCCCTTCTGTTGCTTATCTTAGTTCTTAGCTTTCAAAGATGCTTTCAAATTATTATATTGCGAAACAACCAATACAATCACTAAGAGAAGAAAAGGTGGTTTTATTTACCAAATGTTTGGATATTTTGCATACTCATTAATATTTAAAATTTTAAATGTTAAATAAATATATCAATACCTACTGTATTTGTTGTGAACAAATTTCTATCTATCTTCTATCTATCTATCATCTATCTAAACTTAGAAATCAGAATAGTACAAGCTGTTCACAAAAATATTTTAATCACAATTCATGGGATGTAGGCTTTGGAGGTCTACAAAATTCCATTTTAGACATTGAGGTATTTAGTGAAGTACCTAAGTAACTTTTCTGCAATATCAATTATTTATTGTATGCTTCTTTTAATACACTTACTATGTAATGAACATAATACACCCACTATGTAAACACAGGAACCAATCAATTTTCTTATCTATCCGTCCAGGTCCTGGGTAGAACTATGAAATTGTGTTAGGGGCATTCCCAGATCTATTTAAATATCATCAGTCAAATCCTTTTATGTTTCTTTGAACAATTTTTGTAGGATATTGAATTTATATAGGATATGATGTGAAAATATTTACCATAGTTTTTCCCATATAGTAAATTCTTCAAATAATCGCCAGGCCCACTATTTTCCAGTTATTGGAGATAATTCTTGAAGAAAAAAAAAAGAATACATCTCCTCCTTAATACAGTTTGCATTATAGTGAGTTTAATCAGACAATAAATATTACACTTTAAACAACTATACCACATGTTAAAGAATGATAAGTTTCATGGATAAAGTAAGACAGTGAACTAAGAATGAGGAGAATGAAGAATTGGCATTTTAAAATTTTTATTTATCGATTCTTTTTAGTAACAAATGACAGCAGAATACATTTTGATATAATTATATAAGCATAGAACATATATTACTCTAGTTAGAGTCCTATTCTTATGGATGTGCATGATGGTGGGATTCACTATGTTGTTTTCATATATGTACATGGGAAAATGTCAAATTCATTCTACTCTTGCCTTTGCCTATCCCCTATTCCTTCCCTCCATTCCCCATTGTCTACTCTACTGCTCTTCTATTCTTCCCCTCAACTCACCCCTACTGTGCATTTGACCTTTGGTTTTGGGGGGACTAACTTATTTCACTTAGCATGATAAATCTCCAGATCCATTTATTTGTTGGCAAATGTCATAAAGTCATTCTTCTGTATGACTAATACTCCATTGTAGATATAAGCCATATTTCCTTTATCCATTCTTCTATTGAAGGGCACAATGGTTGGTTCCATAGCTTAGCTATTGTGAATTGAGCTGCTACAAACATTGATACAGCCATGTCACTATAGTATCCTGATTTTAAGTCCTTTGGGTATACACCAAGGAGTGGGATAACTGGGTCAAATGGTGGTTCCATTCCATGTTTTCTAAAAAATCTCCATACTGCTTCCCAGAGTGGTTGCACCAATTTGCAGTTCCATCAGCAATGTATGAGTCCACCTTTTCCCCTACATTCTCACCAACATTAATTATTACTTATATTCTTGATAATTGCCATTCTGACTGGAGTGAGATGAAATTTCAGTGTAGTTTTAATTTTCATTTCTCTAATTGTTAGAGATGTTGAACATTTTTTCATATATTTGTTGACTATTTTTTTTCTGTGGAGTGTCTGTTCAGTTCCTTTGCCCATTTTGTTTTATAAAGTTACTTGCTTTTCATTTGTTTGGTGTGAAGTGTTTGAGTTCTTTATATATCCTGGAGATTAATGTTCTATCTGAGGTGCAGGTGGTAAATATTTTCTCCTATTCTATAAATTCTCTCTTCAGACTTTTGATTATTTCCATTGCTTTGAAGAAGCTTTTTAGTTTGATGCCATCCCACTTATTGACTGTTGTTTTTACTTCTTGTACTTTAGGGGTCTCATTAAGAAAGTTAGTTCCTGAGCTGATATACTGGAGTGTTGTACCAACTTTTTCTTCTAGTATGTGTAGGGTTTCTGTTCTAATGCCTAGGTCCTTGATCCACTTTGAGCTGAACTTTATGCAAGGTGAGAGTTAGGAATTAAATTTCATTCTACTACATATGGACTTCCAGTTTCCCTGTCCATTTGTTGAAGAGGCTATCTATGCTCCAATGTATGTTTATGACACCTTTGTCTAGTATGTGGTAACTGTATTTATATGGGTTTTTCTCTGTGACTTCTATTATGTTGCATTAGTCTTCTTGCTTGTTTTGGTACCAGCATATGCTGGTTTGCTACTATAACTCTGTAGTCTAACTTTAGGTCTGGATTGTGATACCTCCTACTTCGCAATTATTGCTAAGGATTTCATTGGCTATTCTGGGCCTCTTAGTTTTCCAAATGAATTTCATGATTGTTTTTTCTATTTCCATGAAGAACATCATTGGAATTTTGATAGGAATTGCATTGAATCTGTACAGTACTTTTGGTAGTACAGCCATTTTGACAATATTAATTCTGCCTATCCAAGAACATGGGTGGTCTTTCCATCTTCTAAGAGGTCTTCCTCGATATCTTTCTTTGGTGTTCTGTAATTTTCTTTGTGGAGGTTTCTCACCTCTTTTGTTAGATTGATTCCCAACTATTTATCTTGAGGGGGTATTATAATTGGGATGGTCTTCCTAATTTCCCTTTCAGCTTATATGTAATTGGAGTGTAGAAATGCAATTGATTTATGAGTGTTAATTTTGTACTGTTACTCTGCTAAATTCATTTACAAGTTCTAGAAGTTTTCTGGTGCAGTTTTTTAGGTGTTCTAAATATAGGATCATGCTGTTGGCAAACAGAACTTATTTTAGCTGTTCTTTTCCTATTTGTATTCCTTATATTTTATTCTTTTTCCTAATTGCTCTGGCTACAGTTTCGAGGACTAAGTTGAATAGAAGTGGTGAAAATGAGTATCCCTGTCTTGTTTCTATTTTTAGAAAGAATGTTTTCCAGTTTTTCTCCATCTAGAATGATGTTGGCCTTTGGTTTGTTATATATAGCTTTTACAAAGTTGTGGTATGATCCTTTTATTCCTATTTTTTCTAGTGTTTTAATCATGAATGCATGCCATATATTTTCAGATCCTTTTTCTGCATTTATTGAGATAATCAGGTTATTCCTGTCTTTAAGCCTACTGATAATGATTGATGAATTATATTTATTGATTTCTGTAGGTTGAACCAAACTTGCATCCTCCAGGTGGATGAAACCCACTTGATTATGGTACACTATCTTTTTAATGTTTTTATATGTGACTTGCCATTATTTTACTGAGAATTTCTGCATCTATGTTCATCATGGATATTGGTGTATAGTGTTCTCTCCTTAATGTGTCTTTGTTTGGTTTTGGTATCAGGGTGATATTGGATTCATAGAATGAGTTTGGAAAAGTTACCTCCTTTTCTATTTCATGGAATATTTTGAGGAGGAATTATTTGTTGGTAGACTCTTGATGACTTCTTCATTCTCATTACTTGAAATTGATCTGTTTAAATTTTCTATATCATCCTGGTTCAATTTATTTAGGTTATATGTCTCTAGGAATTTATCAACATCAAGATTTTCTAGCTTATTAGAGTATAGATTTTCAAAATAGCTTTTAATTATCCTCTGTATTTCATTAGTGTCTGTGGTGATATTTCCATTTTCATCATGGATTTTAGTAATGTGCTTTTTTTCTCTTTTTCTTTGGTTACCTTGACTAAGGACTTATCAATTTTGTTTATTTTTGAAAGAACCAATTTTTTTATTTTTTTTGATTTTTTGAACTTTTTTTCATCTCACTTTCATTGATTTTAGCTCTGAATATAATTATTTCCTGTCTTCTACTGATTTTGGTGTTGATTTTTTTTCATCATTTTCTAGGGCCTTCAGATGTAATGTTAGATTATTATATTTGGTATCGTTCTGTTAATGTATGAGTTCAATGCTATAGTCTTTCCTCTTAGAACCACCTTCATAGTGTCCCAAAAATTTTGATATGTTGAGTTGCAATTCTCATTTACCTCTAAGTGCTTTTCTTAAATTTCACCCATGATTTCTTCTCCTATCCATTGATCATTAAATACTGAATTATTTAGTCTCCATGTGTGAAAGTGATTTCTATTTTGTATCTTATCATTGATTTCAAATTTTATTCCATTAAGATCTAATATAATACAGGTTATTATCTCTGTTTTTTTTTTTTTTTTGTATTTGCTAAGAGTTGCTTTATGTACTACAATGTAATCTATTTTGGACCACGTTCCATATGTGGCTAAAAAGAAACTGTATTCAGTCACTGATTGATTAAATACTATATATATATATATATATATATATCCATTGAGTCTAAATTATATTTTTTTAGTTCTGTAGCTTATTTAGGTTTTGTTTAGATTATCTTTCTAGTGATGAAAGGCATGTTAAAGTCACCCAATATTATTGTGTTGTGACCTACTCAATTCTTGATATTGAGAAGGATTTGTTTGATGTATATAGGTTCTCCATTGTTTGTTTGGGGGCATAGATATTTCTAATTGTTATTACTTGTTTTTGTATGACTCCCTTAAGGCAGTATGAAATGGCCTTCTTTATCTCTTCTGATGATCTTTAGCTTCAAGTCCACCTTATCAGATATGAGAATAGAAATCCCTGCTTTTTTACAAGATACATGTGAATGATAGGTTTTTCTTTTTCTTTTTTTTTCTCATCCTTTCACCTTCATTCTGTGGATATCTTTACCTATGAGTTATAATTGGTATTGTTTTGTAATCCATTGTGCCAGCCTATGTCTTTTGGTTGATGAGTTGATTCCATTAACATTCAGTGTTATTATTGAGACATGATTTTTATTTCTGTCATTTTGATTTTTAGTTTATAATTTGAATTAGAATCTCATTTGGTACACTATTATTTTAGTGTCCTTTTACCTTCTGCCAGTTTTCATTTTTATTCTCCATTTCTTCTTCATGAAATAGTTTTAGAGTATGTTTTGTAGTGCCAGCTTTCTAGTTGTTAATTCTTTTAACTTTTGATTATCATGGAAGGTTTTTACCTCATCTTTAAATCTGAAGCTTAATTTTGCTGGACATAGTATGCTTGGTTGGCATCCATTTTCTTTCAGAGCTTGGTATATATTATTCCAAGACCTCCTAGCTTTCAGTGTCTGGGTTGAAAAATTAGCTGAGATCGAGACTGGTTTACCTCTAAAGGTGACAAGTCATTTTTTTCTAGCTGCTTTTAAAATTCTATCCATAAAATATAGGATAACATTAAAAGGCCAAATATTCATGGTCTCTTAACATTTTTTCTTAGTGATCAACTTTATTCTCAAGACTATGTACTTTGTCTTCATTGCCTGAAAAATATATCTTTCAAATGATCTAGTCTATTGATAATGCTTTTAATTGAATTTTTAATTTGTTTTATTAATTTCTTAATTTTGAGAATTTCCAGTTGAAACTTTTTCAGAATTTCTCCTTATTGAAGTGATCTTTCACTTCTTATATCTTCTTTCTGATTTCACTACTTACATTATCTTTTATCTTGCAGATCAGTTTAACTATACACTTTCTAAATTTCTTCTCTGACATTTCCTCCACTGTGGTATCAGTGGAGTCTGCTATTGACCCATTCTGGTTTGGGTGGGATGGTTTGTTACCTGGATTTTTAATGTTGTTTTTGTGTCTAATCATCTATCCAAATGGATCTGAAGCAGCACAGCTTCTATTCTATGAGATTTTAGTGATCCTATAGGTTTCCAATGCCTCACAGATTAGGGGGGAGCCAAACAATTACAACCAACTATGCATACGATATTTAGCAATAAATTAAGTACCTAATTTCTATTTGATGCTTACAAAGTTAATTAACACAATAAACAGAATTGGTAGTTTCAGCAATTTCAATCAGTAAAGATAGTAATTATGAATTATATCTGGAATAAAGTCAAAAAATAGGTATGTTATTTATGACTTTTTTGTATTAATTGTTGCTATAAAGTTAGTTTTTATAAAACAATTAGTTTAGGAGAAGATAAGAATAGCATTAATTAAGAGTACAGAAGAAGAGATGGGGGTAGAAAGGGGTTGGTACTTACAAGAGGTGAACAGGGCAGATGCAGAGGTGAGGTAGGATGTGTTGTTGTTTATGAGGAAGAAGGAGAAAAGGTAGAAGTAAGAGAATTAAAGGAAGAGTGAAAGAATAGTAGAGTTTGATTATTAGCAAGAGAAAAACAGAGAAATAGAAATAAAGGGGAATAGAGTTATGAAACAGAGAATACAAAATCAATCCAAAATACACTAATTAAAAACCCTAACAACAGAGTAAAGAAAAACAACTTCTTTCAAGAAATGAGAAAGCAGAAATAAACATGTACATGTACAAATGTATAAATCTCCATCATGTATCAATCAAGTACACATTAATAAAAAACAAACCACAGAATAGTCAATGAGGGTAAATGCTCGCTTTCTGTGCCAAACAGTATTTTTTTTTTCTCAACTTCCCTTCTCAGGAGGATGGGGAGCTGTGGGAGGTTGTGTTGGCTCAATTTCCAGCATAGAGATGCTGCTGGGTTCTGTGAGATAAGTTTCTGGAAGTGAAGCTCCAATGGGTGGGGATTAGGTCTGGTATTACCCCAGGTATTTTATTGCTTGAGAATTTATAAAGTGTTAGTGAATCTATGCATCGATAAGACTGTACCCCACTAGTCTACCCAGGGCTCCACTCTTGGGAAGGGGAGCCAATCTTTCACTGCTTCTGTGATTTGTGGATGCTTCCCTTTCTGCTCCTGAGTACTAAGCAACTTCACCCCACCACACACACTTACCCCCCACTTTGCCTTTCAGATTCTTGAGCCCCTGCCACTGATCCTGGGCTGGATTCAAAGGACCTGTATTACCCCTGGGAAAAATGCTTTCTATGCCAGAACTTCTCCTGCTTTGCTAGGCTCAGTTTAGTTCTCCTGGCTAACATCTGCCCGATTAAGGTATTGGACCCAGCCCTGAACTCACAGATGTAAGTTCTCCATCTCAATTGGCACTGGTGCAGTGTGGACATCCCAAAATGTCTCCAGGTTCAGCTCCCCATGCACGATAGTCAGACCCAAGGGGACTTTGGTGTACCAGTTGATAAGCTGAATAGCCTCTAGGTCAGCCCACTGCAGACTGCCCCTGTGATCCCAGGATTCTCCATGCCAAGAGTGTCTGCAGCATGTTTTACACTTTTACAACTTTGTGTACTAATTTCTCCTTCTCCTAATAGGAGCTCAGCTCCAATTTTGTTCCTTTTCATTGTGTAATATATCCAAAGTTCCCAAGGCTCTCTGTCCAATACTGAGTATTAGTGAAGTGCTTTTTTCACCTACCTCTCAGAGAAGCAGTTTTCCCACTGTTTGAGTCCCATGTTTCAAAGCTGTAAGAAAAGTCACTTTCTGCTAGTCTTCCATATTCTCCAATGCCTTTTGGAAGAATTGATGATTTAAAAATCAGCTAATGCAGGTAAATCTCAATGAGAAAATAATTGAGCAAAATCTTGAAGGAGTTGATGGATCAAGACTTGTGACCACCCAAAGCAAGCATGTTTCAAGCAGAGAAAATGTCAGTTCAAAGTGACGGAGGCAGCAATGCCTAGGGCAGAATGTGACCACCAGACAGTTTCAGATTCTAAAATAAGAGTCTATGAGAATAAACACACTTAAAACTCAAAAGGGTAAATTCTTATGATATAATTTAATCCATAATATAGCGATAGACACATTCTTGTTCCATCATTCATTCAAAGGCCAAACAGGTATATAGTAAGTTTTTCCTATTCCTGAGCACTGAAAACACAAACCTGAGTTAGACAATAGGGAAAGACTCATGTAACTTAATCATTACCTTCCATATCATGAGGGATGCCATAATAATGTTGTATACAGAATGATAATATTCTTGCATAATAATAAGAAGGAGTTATTAACTATCTGGAGAAAGTCATAAATGGCTTCTCTGAGAAAGTGATATGTAATATGGTTCCTGAAGAATGAATGGAGCTTTACAAGGAAGAAATGATAGGGGCATTTCTGGGAACAATACCACGTCTGTAAAATAAATGAAAATACTGAAAAAAACTAATGAAAAAGTCTTAATCTCACTGAATGCATAGTATATGAGGGGGTAAAGAAGCAATGAGCAAAAAGTGAAATACTGCATTCTGAGTATTTTGACTCTAGTCTGTAGGAAGAGCATGTTAGTAGAAGAGTGATGTAATCAGGTTTGTAAAATAGAACTGTTTGATAGTGGATAGAGAGGATAGATTGCACCATGCAGGCAATCCCCTACACTTGCCAGCTGTTCATGAGAGGTCCCTGTAGATACATGTATAAAGATGCTTTAATTCTTATGGGAAAACTTTATAACATTACATAGGAATCTTACTGCTAGTGTTGATGCAGAACAGAACTCAGCACAGGATAGGTTACTTCCGAAAATATTTAAATGATAATCTCAAGGGGTATACAATATGAGGGTTTACAAAATTCCATTCTAGACCTTGAGTTATTTAATGAGGTATCCTAAGTAATTCTAAAACAATATCAAATATTTGTTGAGTGCTTCTCATATATCCTGTACTGTGCTAGTTCCTTTTATGCATTACCTCATATACTCCTCGTAACAGTTCTGAGGTAGTTATTATAACTTTCCGCATATTATAAATGAAGAAAATGCTATCTAGGGAGGTTAAATAATAGCTCATAGAAAGAAAAGCATTTTTGATTCAGGTACCTTTAATTGCACATGCAACACTACACTGCTTCATTAAATATCTGGCACACATTGGCATTTGCAGCATTTTGTGATTAAGGCACAGCTCACATCTGAAATGTTTTCTCTTCTACAGGTTTGCACCTTACTGTAGTTTGTGCACTGAAATATTCTGGTTTTTCAGATTGAAAGATAAATTGAGTTTATTGTGTTAAGAAATGGGAAGGATCTGGGATTTTGTCTTCCTTGAAAGATGAGAGATTGTCTCTCCTCAGGTTCCAGAACACTGTTACAAGATATAAAACACTTAGTTCAAGTACAAAAGACATTGTTACTCATGAGACTTGCAGAAATCAGAATGTTAACATTCACATTGGTTCCTTAAGTCCCAAATTCCAAAAGGTAAGACAAAGAGGACCAAATGACATCTGCACATGCAGTAGGTTGATTGGAGGAGAGAAACTTTGAGCTTAGGGAACTGAAATTCTGATATAATAGAAGAAATAACAATAAGTAGAAAGGAGACAAAAGGAAGAACAGAGAAATCTAATTTTAATTTAAGGTTCTTCTTACCTTTAAAGGTCTATCACTCCCGTAGGTCTGTCATTCCAAAATTTCTAGGAAATCTGTAAATTGTATTAGAGAGTTACCATAAACTCACTCAGCTATAAAAATCACCTTGTGCCCTATTAACTAGCTCATGCAATAAATAGATCAAGTGAAGACAGAAGCAACATCTGAAGAAACTTATAATTTAGGGGATTTTCCAATATTATCTATTAATCAGACAAAGGAGAACAAGGATCCTGAGAGGGAGCAGATGGGTATAAACTGTCCTTTGATCATAAGACTGATGTCATACTCACATACACACCCTTCCCATGCCCATCCCTCACCAAGTTTCCTTTAAAAGAAGGGCCTAAGAACCCCCAAAATTATTTCTTTGTTTAGATAGCCCAGATTCTTTCTTGAGAATGAAGCTACTTTCTTAATAAATATCTGTGTCTCTGACTGACATCCACTGAAATTCTTTTCTGTCACATACACCAAAGACCCCACTTATCCTAGGTTGAGTTTCTTCCCCATTTCCAGGAACTCCTCAGACCATCTTTCTGATGACAGAATCTTCAAAAGGGACACTGGATAATCTAGGAGGAAGACTTTATTATACTATACAATAAAGAAAGCAGCCCCTTGTTCTAGATGGAGGCACTTTCTATATTTTAAGACCGGTGGTTATACAAATATCCTTGAAAAGATAGCCTAAAATAAAGATAGTTAGGTTCTAAGATCACAAGACCTTCAGAAATGGGAAAAACCAGGGAGAATTATCTTCCAGGATTGCACCCAATGTGAACATGAACTGGAGAACATATAAGAACATCTAATCACCCACCACTTCTAACTAACACATCTTAAATCCCACAGAAGCCTTGAAATGCAAACATTTCCTAGAACTTGACTTGGGTAAGTAACCCAAGTTCTATTTCAGTGTCAGTGTCAGACAGAAGTTTGTGGATTTTATTACATGATTAATGGAATTTATTTTTACTTAAATCACAGAAACTATTACTTTTGGATAAATTTGATGCCACAGTTGAAGGACAGGTATGTTTCAAAGCATGTTTTTAGCACTGTAATTGGCTGAATCATACATATCCTTATCTGTTCTCCATAGTATAGAAGTTCTACTTAAATAATTTAACTTTTAAAAAAGTACTACCACCAGTTAAGATTCCTAGCCATTCTGATTTTCTTAGGGTCTTGAATAAAAATGTATTTTTTTCTTATCAAGCACAACTTTATCAATCCAGTCCATAAATCAAGGATTTTTTTTTCCAAATTCTAACTGTTGCTAACTTTAGATGGATTTTCAGGCTATTGACATTATCGCTGGAGATTATGCAATTTTTATAGGTGATCTTTGGATTAAATATTACATGAAGCATAATTTTGAAATCATAAAAGCATCTAAGAAGAAATGAACAATGAATACTATGTGGGCAGTATGACATAAAAATTAATTTCTCAATGCAAATAATTTTGCAGTAATAAATGAAGTAAATAGAAAGAAAATATGATGATAGGAATGCTGGCACTACTGCTATTTAAAAAAAGAAAAAAAAAAGAGGTATGTCACCAAAGGGCTCAGTGAAGGTCACATCAACATAAGTGAAAAAATTGGTTGTGATAAAAAAATGGGACATCCCAGAGTATGTGATATATTCAAAAATCTTCAAGAAAATTGTGAAGATATTTCACAACACTGACAGTGTAAAAGATAAAATGTGGGAAGTTGATCCAAACTAGAAAGAAATAAAAAATTTACCAAGACACAGAAAGGATCTGTGATAAAAGTTATATGATGAAAAGGTTAGAACTATTGAAATTATTTTTCAAAAGATTTTTCATAAACATTTTAATTCTCATTTAAATTACAATGCATCAAATACATATTTTACTGTTTTAAACATTTTTGTTCATTCCTAACCTATAGTAACAGAGTTTTTAATGTTTTGATGCACTTTCTATAAGTACTGCAACTCAGAAAGCAAAGTAAGTTGGCAGTTAATATGCTCCAGTGATTATCTCCCCACAGACACACAGATGTGAAAGACTCTCAGGACCAAATCACCTTCACAACAGCTAAGGAAATCAGGTCAGAGACTATAGTGCCTGCTTTTAGAATAATGAATTCAAAAGGTGCATTGAATAAGGTAAGAAGAAAAGAGTGATCATGCCAAGTAGTCCTGTGGAGAGACACCTGTTGCTGGGAAGGGAAGAGAGAATGAAGTCAGGTTTTAGACTTGAAACCCAGGACCAGACCTCCCATGGTGAAATCTGGTACTGGGAAAACTCCAGACCCCTGCTGGAAGTACTGGATGGACCAGTGCCACTGAAACCCAGACAACACTGAGTGCATTCCGCGACTTTGGGTGGCAAAGTGGGAAGAAAGACTGTACTTGCTGGGATCTACCACAAGGTTTTATCTTGGAGTCCAGTGCCCAGCCCACACTATTTCTGGCACAAATAATTTAACATTAACGTTTTTTTATTTATTTTCTTTCTTCCTTTCTTGTGGTTCTGGGGATCTAACCCAGGTCCTATGCATGGTAGGCAAGTGTTCTACCTCTGCACTATATCCTCAGTCCCTCATGGGTATATAAGGTTCACATAAGTTCCCCTGACAAGAGTAATCTTTAAAAAAACAAAACAAAACAAACAAAACAAAACTATTCTACTTGTAGAGCACCTTCTACTAGGTCAATAAGGATTAAAGAACAAATCACCCGAACTTCTTGCCAAAAATTCTCCATAGTATACACCATATCAACTCTCAAGACACAAATTAAATTGTTATTTAGTGATCCTAGCTTTGCTGAGATAATCTCATCAGATTTATATGGGAAGCAGACATAGAAGTTGTAATATGACCTATGTGCATAATCACTCAATTAAATAAAATTAAATGACTGGCTTCCATGTTGAGTAACAACTTGTTGACCTGATGGCTTAATTTGTGTAAAGACTGAATTTGTATATAAATAGCCACACATTTGTTGATGGTATTGCCATGGGCATTAGGGAGCTGGTCTAAATATGAATATCTTCAAGATTTTATTGGTATATACAGGTTTGTTTAGATTTGATGTTTTTTTTCTTTTAATAAATGCAAGTTTAAGTGCTAGTTTAGAAATTTGTTGAGATCCATTTAATTTATTGAATATTTTGTTCTTGTGTGTGTGTGTGTGTGTGTGTGTGAGAGAGAGAGAGAGAGAGAGAGAGAGAGAGAGAGAGAGAGAGATTAAAAGAACAAAGACTCAAAATAATCTGGAATTATTTCAAATAGGCATCTACTTTTAGTGTTTTTGTTTTTCTTTAGGGTCCTCTTTTTGTAGCTTAATTTTCTTTTTAAAAATCTTCTATTTTATAACAAGTAGTCATGAAATATGTATACATTTATGACTATTTTTAATATTAGGCTATTGTTGGATATCTTATGTAACTGTGTGTGTGTGTGTGTGTGTGTGTGTGTGTGTGTGTTTATCCTTTTAATCATACCACATTGTCTGGGAGTAAGTTTCAGGATGTGTTTATTTCTGGTTTTCACTCTAGGGGTGCAATATAGTGCAATTTATAAGTTACAACTAAATCAAAATTAATCTCTTTTCTTTCTTAAAAAATGAAAATAAGTCAATTAAAACAAAGGCATTGAGTTTTTTCAAATAGCATTTAATATTGAAAAACAGCAGGCTTTAAAAACTTTAAAAACATAACAAGTGAACATGAAAAATTGACTGAAATGATCTATAAACTGAATAAGGAAGTGAGTGAAACTACCATCTTGACTGGAGAAATCATTCTGTATGGTAATAAGTATGCATGTTGAATGAAAAAATAAAGATAGTAAATTTGGGATCTCAACTTGTTCTTTCAAGTTTGTTGTGTATAGCCCAACATAGAAACATAATACTAAATGCAGTTTAGAGAAACAAACAAACAAACATTGACTCAGTTTTAGAAGAATTTTTTTCCCAAATATAATTTCAGCTATGTATGTAATTTAGGGGATAAATATCTAGAATGATTATTGGTAAAAATTTTCATTTGTGTATTTTCTTGGTATTACTTAAGAAGTATCTCTGTGTTATCTTTTCAGTGTTTTCCTACATTGGAGCAGAAATTCAGATATTAATTAACCCTGTGAATTTGCCTGAAAACATGGCCCCTGGAACACAACTCAGTCGGGCTTATGATAAAGATGTGGCAGGAAAAGCAGATGCATATCGCTTTCTGAATAAAACAAAGGATTTTGTCATTGATGCAAGTAAATGAATATTAGCATTTGTATATTTTTATTTATTTTATATTTATTATTTAAGATTTAGGCTTAAAAGAAAATGACTTAGTTATACTCAAATGACATATTGAGTTTTTTGGCATACTTTGCTTTAGTTAATATCTCTAAAGAGATTTCAGATTCTTGCTTTGCCCCTAACTCATGGTGTTCTACAGTGTTTCCAGAAAGAAGTCAAAGTTTTGTTCATTGTTAACCTGAGAGTCACCTCCTTCTTTTCAGGGAAAACAAAAACAAACAAACAAACAAAAAAAAACCAGCCTTTGAATAATAGAAAAGATGATCCAGTATATATACTACTTTCTAGAAAAACAATTTAAAATATACTTTGGCTAAGTGAATTGCAAACCTCCCCTCCGCCTCCGAAGTGAATGAACTAGCCAAGACAGGGAGAACTCATACCTGGTCAGGTAGCTGGCAGGGTAGACTATCAGTGGGTGGGTGAAAAAATAGATCCGTTTCCCTTACTTATAATTAAGCAGATGATAACTCTAAAGTGAGATGTATGCTAGAACAACTGTTTTATTTATATTTCCTATACCTGTTATGTATACATTGATTTTTGTACCATGCTCAGGAAATGTCAAAATATTGCCTGCTATGATTTTTATAAATTTAACATTTTTGAAAATAGCACTATGTCTCACTGGCCATCAGCCAGTGTCACTTCCCTAGAATGCTTTACTGGTGGCTGAGCACAGTAAGAATAAGGCCCCTGGTTCCATTTTCTGCAGAGATTAATTCTAACGTTTGCCAACTTGGCTGTTTCCCTTCCTCTCCGTCACTCTAAACCTCAAATTCAGAATAAACCTGAACAACCCTGCTTCCTTGACTAGTGATACTGAAAACCTTCCCCGGGGCACAGGATTTCTGATTCCTGGTGGTCAGACTGCAATAAGACTCACCTCCCTAGAAGCTGATTGCCTGCCCTCTAGATCCAAGTCTTTTTTTTTTTTTCATTTCTTTTTGACCTTGGCTAGAAGTGATAAACCATGGCCTGGTTCCCAGATGAATCACCCTCCTCTTTGCACACCACTTCTTTAATACTAAGGAAATGTCTCAATCTGATTCCGTGGAACTCGGTGCCCCACTCTGCCTCTCATCTTCTGGGTAGTTGCTTAGGATGAAAAGCCACAAATTTGCATGTATCCTCTCCCCTATCCTTATCACCATGCTACTCAAAGCTTCCTTTCCTCTAACTTGGCCCGGTATTCTCTTTGCAATGTTATGCCCTCTGAAGTACCATTTATAAATCGATAAATACAATTTTTAAAAATTCCTTACTTTTGCAATCTATTTCATGACATTCTCTACCTCTTGGCTTTAACCAAAATTGATCATCCCAAGGGACAACTGCAGAGGGCCTTAAGCTGCTATTCTTCCTTCTCCCACACACATCTTGCATCTCTGAGTCAGGAAGTGGGGAGTCAGCATGCTTCTTACCCTGCAAAGCTGATTCCTGACCACTGTTCAGACATTTTTTGGGAAAGATCCCTGCTCATTTGGAGCTCTGGATATTTGGCTCCTCACCACACTAAACTAATCACTCCCCCACAAGCCCTGGGGACTTGAATGCATCCCTCACAGTGTTTCTATTTCAAGTTCTGCCACCATCTCATATGTTACTATGATGTTCACCCTCTGTCCTATCCAGCACCCCACATATAAGACCCTTTACCTTATTCAGTGTAAATCCTGTACCTAAATTCCCATGTCTTTAAAATTAATTACCATTTACTTACTCTTGTGGCTGCATCCAGAACTTCAGCAACCAGAATAACCATTTTTGCACTCTTACTTCAGAATCTCACTCTTAGGCCTCTTTCAGCTCTTTTAATTTTCAGTTATTACTATAATATCATGTTGCCATTATCTCTAAGGTCACCAGTTCATTGATTTATTTTCTTTCTTTCTATCATTCATCTCTTCTCTATCCCCTGATTCTGATCCATCTTTCAACTCCTCCTTAACATTTTATCCTTAGATAACCTGCCCTGTGGTTCCTCTTGCAAATTCTCTTCTGGAAAATTCCAGCATGAGATTAACCAATTGTTAATGTTTCCTGCTATGCTTGAGCTATTGGATATTCTTGGAGAAAATCACATGAATCAACATGTTAACATGTCAACCAAAATGTTTTCTGGACATCCTTCAATTTTTTTTTAAGTCAGAAAAGAATATTTTCTCTTTTTTACTTCTTCCCTTCTCCTAATCTTTAAGTAGTCTTTTAAGCCTTTTGCATTTCAATAAAATCCACTCTTGCCAAGTGTTCCATTCCTTCTCCTGTCTTCTTTTTGACTTTTTATAGAATATCTCACTTCTCATTAGACTAGATAAATATCTTTAAAGAGTTCTGTACAACACTTTCCCCTCCCACACCTCTCATTTATTCTTCTATGATGTTCAGAATGAATTGTGATAGGTTACCTCATGTTACCATACAGAACAATCCCCTTTATTGGTAAACACAATGCCATATTTTGTCCTGATCACATATAATCTCTCTTTAAGATTTGGAAGTGAAAAAAATCACTCCCTACTTTTTGAAACACATTCATATTTAGATTGCTTTTTACATTATTTTATGCAGATTTTCCCTATTTATCACCTTATCTCCTTTTCCTGTTCTTCTTACTTATTCTCCTTCTTCTTATATTTCCTTTGTTTAATCTGTACATGTTTGCAGGGTGTGATTCAGGGCTATTTAGGTTTCTTTGTATTTATACACTGCACATTTCACCTTGCATCTATCTTGACTAAAACCACACCTATGTATACCTTGACTACAATTACAAAAAGATTCATCTGATCATACACACACACACACACACACACACACACGGTTCAAATATTATGACTCAACTCCAGACCAATGTCTCTACTTCATAGATATATTTTCAAACATATTAAATTAAAGTGTTCAAATCTAGACTCAATAATGCTGCTTCTACTTTAAACTTTGTGTGAACTTTATAAAGTTCACCACTTTCCATTAAATATTTTATATTTTAGTCAAAATATATATTTCTTAATGCAAATTTTTCTTCTTTCCCTGGGTCTTTCAATATATTTTCTGCCTCCTTTTCTCCTGACCAAATTTTTCACATCACTATCAATTATTAGTTTGGAAATAATTCCTCCCAAGTAACCACAACATCTACCCTGCTCTCAACACTGCATAAAATATTCCTTTTTGTATTTTTAATCCACTTTATTTAGCAGCTTTATTTCCTTGATTGTACCTCTTGAGCCCAAGGACTGTGCCTGATTCAGTTGTTTTCCCTGTTTTATTAGTGTCTATCCCTATACCAATAAATTCATGTCTGCATTTCCAATTCTTATCCCACCACTTTGAATCTGCATTCCTCCCTTATCTGTCTTAAGAGACTATGTAATGAACTCCTTCAAAACATGTGGCTTTAAACAACACTGAGTTGGCTAAATGATTCTTCCCCTGTTCTTGCTTGGGTTCATTCTTAAGTCTAAGTTCTAAAGATCTGATTAATCTCAGGAAACTACAGGTTTGTTTCTGAAATTAATGTACCCATGTCATCTAAATTAATCTGTTTCCTTTTAGCTTCTCTAAGGTGCTGTGTTACCTAGGTTTCTATCAGTGTGAGAAATATCTGAGATAATTCAACCTGTAGAAAGTTTTATTTTGATATTTGAAAGCTACAATCCATTCTTGGTTGGTCCTGTTGCTTTTAGTCCTGTGGCAAGGTAGTACATCATGGTGGGAGTACACTGGTGAGAAAAACCTCTCGTCTGATGGCTGGTAAAAGAGAGAAAGAAGAAAAGACTGGAATAAAACAGTCCCCTTCAAGGGCATGCCCCAGTGACCCAAAGACCTCTCACTTGGCTGTACTTCTTAAAGATTCCACCATATTCCAATAGTACCAAGATAGAGAACCAATCCTTGAACACATAGGACTTTGGGAGACATTTAAGATACAAACTGGAGTAGAAACCATAGCCTTCTGATGCTATTCCTGGTGGCCCATCTACAATATCCTGAGACTACACTAGCACTGGGAAGATAGGTTCCACTTAATAACATACTGTAGAAATGTCTTCCTTTGATAGTTGGTGCTTCTAGGCCCTAAATGGTTCTAGTTGTTTCTAGTGTGCCACAGCTTATTTGGTACATTGTCAATATGGGTACTGGGACTTTTCCTGTTATATCTTCATACCAAACTATGGAGCAAAAAATCTTTCTTGGGGGTTAAAGGAGAACTATGAGACCATTCAATCAAGTTTTAGTTCCTTTAATCAGTCTAGAGAAGACTCACTAGGAGACACCATGTTAAACATATATCAAATGGTCGATTCTATTAATATTCCCTTGAGGTTTGATTCAATACCTCATTTTGAGATAGTTTCTTGAATTATGTACAAGGAATCTATAAGCTCCATTTCAGTTTGAAAAAAGGTTCAGGTTGGGTTATGCTGGTTTCTTGTTATGTCTTGATTTGACTTGACTCTTATCATTCCATAAAGCGGAAAAGCAAAATTTATATAAATTTGTAGGAAATTTATTTGTTTCAGGGAAACTTGCTTTTTTGTCTTTATTAAATTCATTATAAAAGCATAATTAGTATATATTTTAAACACACATTGCTACTTGATAATAGTGAATTTCTCAAAATACAGAATAATTTTTTTCTAATTCAGTAGATTTTATGACTCGAAGCTTTAAAAAAGCACTACAAATATTTCATCAACTTTTAAAATAATTTATTTACTAATAGTTTATAATTCATTTTAAAATGTCCAGATTTAGGAGGAAGGGAAATGGGAGGTACTGTAGGATGGAATTAACCAAATTATGCTATGGGCATGTGCAACTATATCACAATGAATCACAATGCTATGTGTAATTATAATGCACTCATTCAAAATTAATTTTTAAATTTCATATTTAATAGAATACTTATATTGCTAATAGTAACAAAATAAAAACTTTCATTTTTATCAGTGTCTATATTTTTCTTCCTTTCATATATACCTTTCTTGTCTTAACTGGTTCTTTTACTCTCAGGTGTTAGCCTAGTCCAGTATGGAATTGGTTACTGTTGCAATCAGTAGCACAAATAATCATCTTTTCTGACAGTATGCCTCCTTTGATAACAGAGAATTCTTGCCAAACCTGTGTTATAATTTTATGGTAAACTCATACGACTAAGGAGGTTAGATATAAAATAATATTTTTTGCTCTTTTAATAAAAAGTAGACATGAATGTACTCACAATATGATCGGTCATTGATGGCCCCTGTTGTCTTTGGCAATGATTTTCAATGAAAATATTTGAGGGGAAAATACAGTTGATTAAGAATGTGTGTCTAAATTATAAAACAATTTGAAAAGAAAAGAAAACTCTAGCTTTTGCTATCCTTTTGCATATTTGAATACTTTTTAATGAGGTGGCTAAAAATTAAAAATGCAGACTAATTGCATTCCCAGCTTTTAAAAATTCATTAAAAATTCATATGATGCTTGTTAATTGGGTAATATTGGTTAGATCATGTCATTTCTGATTTACATTCATTATAAAATGTGTAATTATAACACCTTTTAATATGTAAAAGGTATGTTTCTTAGACTGATGATAATTATAATTTTTGGATTATTTCTTTACTAGGTTCTGGTGTAATCACTTCTACCA
The DNA here is from genome assembly GCF_021218885.2 of Marmota monax. Taxonomy (NCBI): domain Eukaryota; kingdom Metazoa; phylum Chordata; class Mammalia; order Rodentia; family Sciuridae; genus Marmota; species Marmota monax. The sequence continues at coordinate 3,364,319 of NW_026694038.1, forward strand.
AAATTTTTAATTACGAAACTGATCCAATAAGGTTTCTATTTATAGTTGATACTGGAGGACTCATGAGACGTGTTCTGATTATTAATATCATTGATGTTCCTGAACCTCCAAACTGTACTGCTGATCCACAGTTTTCTTCAGGCACAGGTATCACACATCATTTTTCTATGTTTACTTTCAGTAGAGGCCAGGGCTACTTTTCATGTAGAGATGATTAGTGAAGTTTTATTATGTATATAATGTGTTTATATAAGTATATGAAAATATGTGCAGACATTCATGTATATAAGAAAACACATTACCCCTATTTCTCCCTATGGAATAGATTGAAAACAGTTTTACTATATAGAAATTTTCACTTTTTGTAAAAAATTAGGGCTTGAATTGAGGGGTGCTTTGCCACTGAGCCATATCCTGGGTCATTTTTATTTTAAGACAGGGTTTCACTTAGTTGCTCAGAGCCTCATTAAAATTGATGAGGCTGGCCTCAACTTGCTATCCTCCTGCCTCAGCCTCCTGAAATGCAGAGATTACAGGCAAGTGCTACCATGCCCAGCAGCCAAGAGATTTTATGTGTGGACTTGCAAAAGAAATAAGTCAGGGGAGACAAAGTAAAAGTTTCACTTTTAGGTAAATTCTAATAAAGGTAGTTTTAAGAATGTCTGTCCTTGTCCAATGGGTAGTGGGAATCCTTTGAAGTATGGTAAGCTGATAGGTATTTTGAGTTGATTTATCTGGTTGGACACAGAGAAAGATTGGAAGGAGACAGAAGTAGGCTGAGTGAGGAAGCATTGCTAAGGGCCAGATAATATATATATATATATATATATATATATATATATATATATATATATATTTTTTTTTTTCTTTTTTATTTGTTATAATTAGTTACCCATGACAGTAGAATGCATTTTGACACATCATACATAAATGGAGTATAACCTCATTCTTCTGGTTGCACATGATGTAGAGTTACATAGGTTGTAGTAAAATATGTAGTATGTTGTGTAGTCATATATGCATATAGGGTAACAATGTCTAAATCATTCGACTATCCTTCCTACTCCTATCCCCCTCCATCCCTTCATTCACCTCTGTCTAACAAAAAGTACCTCTATTCTTCCCTAGCCTCTCCCCCTTACTGTGAATTAGCATCTGCATATTAGAGAAAACAGAGAACTTTGGTTCTTTGGGATTGGCTTATTTTGATTAGCATGATATTTTCCAGCTCTATCCAATAAATATTTTAAGATATGCATATCACCATATCACAAAGCAAAATTGAATACATTATTTATACAGTATTTAAATAATAAGAAAGAACACAAATAGCTAGACAGTTTTCCTGATAAAATTTTCATAGTATAATAGTAGTAACCACAACAAGTATAAATTTTCTTTGCTATTGGTCTATTAATAAGAAGAATGGATTTTCTTTTTGAGGTATATAGAAAATTCCTTTATAGGGTAGGATTTTTAAATAACTCACTATCAGTGAATGACTTTCCTTGCTTGATTAAACAAATGAACTACTCAGAATCTTATTTTGGTTGTAGTCTTAATTTTGTGAATAAAATTTGTCATGAAACATTTAGATTAAAATTTTCTACTTTTTCTGACCATTGATTTCCATGTAAGTGAAGACATTGGGATGAGAGCTTAGTCAAACACATGCCTGATTCAACTGGGACCCTCAACTCACATGACATGCATTATATTCTTTTAGCAGAGTTATAGAGCCATTGTATAAAATACACTTCTTCACCACATAATTCAACAGCATATTTCACACTCCATCATGACTTAAAATCGTATTATTCAAAGTCCTCTTTTCTCTTCCTGTTTTCCCGTGATGGGTAGGCATGGTGATTAGGAACAGTATGGTACTGAGAATGCTATTATGACTGGATTACTCAAATTCATATTTGAAGTGAAGAGAGCACCATGCACGGTGTCATTCCTGTCACTCAATGTGCAATGCAGCAAAAATGCAGCAAGAGACATTCTGCAACAAGGGGGTATATATGTTGCCTGTTAGTATTTTATTTATAAACACTGAAATTCGATTTCATATAGATTTCATGCATCACAAAATATTAGTATTCTGTGGTTTTTAAAAAACATTTATATTTAAAAACCATTTAAAAACTTTTAACTATTTATATTTAAAACTTTAAAACCTCCTCTCAGCTCATAGAGCACATACAGTCATCAGTCTTGATTTGGCTCAGAAAGACTAGCAGAGTAGAAAGAGGAAGAGAAGTTATCAGGTTATTTCAATAATCTAGGGAAGGAATGATAGAGTTTGGCCTAAGGAGGTGACAGAGATAAAGAGAAAAGGGCAGTCTTGAGATATTCAGATAAGAAATTAATCTGATGAGGAATTAAAAAGAAAGCAAGGGAGGACAAATCTCAGAATTGTGATTTGCATGACTGTTGTAGTAAGCCTCAGGTAAGGTAGGATAGCATAGAAGTAAACCAAATTTGAACAGAGAATCCTGAGTTCCCCCTTGAATGTCATATTTGATATGCCTTTGTTATGTCAAAGGAGAGATTTAAGTTAGCAGTTGAGCTCAGAGGTCTTGCTTAGGACTATAAATGTTTTGTAATTGAAACCATGGATTTGGATGAAATCACTCAGACACAATAGAGAATTAGAATAAAAGCAGGCCTAAGGCCAAACCTTGAAAAACTCCTACACTTAATGACGTGGGGAAGAAACTGAGCTTGCCAAAGACACTAACAAAGAGTGACTGGGGTTGTAGTAGAAGATGGAGAGAGTTACGCCATGAATGGCAAAGGGACAGGTTTCAAAAGAGTGCCAGGTGGTTAGCTGGCTGAATTCAAGTCAACCAAGATGGGGGATTACAGAGTTCACTGCATTTAACTGGTGATGAAAGAGAAATGATAACTCATGAGTCTGGGAACGATGTTATGGGTAATAGAAGGTGGAAGACAGAATGGAGCAGATTGGTGAGATTGTAAAGAGAAAACACTTCTGTAGAAATTTGAATGTGAAATTAGAGAGAAAGCAGATCTGTATAAGAATTTCAAGACTGGTGTCTGGTTTACCTCTTTAAAAAAAAAGAATTGTTGCATTATACACACTAGTGGAATTCTTTGCTATGTATTTGCACATCACATAATACAACAATGAAATCTGTTCATTTCTGTTCCCCAGTACTTTCCCTTTCCCTCCCTGATTTACTTCTTTTTTAAAGGAGATGTCTGGGTTATTTTACAAAGGAGAAGAATTGATTTTACTGGGAGAAGTTGAAAACACATGAAAAAGATAGTAGAAAAGAGATGGAATCAAGGTGTAGTGGAAATTAATGAATCATCTATCAATCTAGCTGACCCATCCGTCTTGTAAACTTTTACATGCCCACATTTACAATTTTATTTTATTTTGATGTTTAACAACTGTAAAAAGTCTCAAAAATTTAAATCTCAAAGATTACACTTGAAACACAATTTTCAAAAAAAGTGCTTCAGAGTTGTGGGTCCCAGTTCATTTGGGTGTGTGCCTGACAGAAATTTTCTTGATTATTGCATTTAAAATATAGTACTTCAAAAATATGATCTATTATTCTAAATAATATTTATTATCTCTAGATTTGAAAAATCATAACTGTGAACTGTAAACTTCTTTTAGAAACACAAAAGAAGCAAAATAGGGGCTGGGTTGTGGCTCTGTGGTAAAGCACTCACCTAGCACGTGCAAGGCCCTGGGTTCTATCCTCAGGACCACATAAAAATAAATAAATAAAATAGAGGTATTGTGTCAAGTACAACTAAAAAAATATTTTAAGAAAAGAAACAAAATATTTACCTTTTTGAAGTTTGGACCCCATAAAACAAAATTATTCATTTTATTAAGTGAGCCATATCAAATCTGTTTAAAGTTGACTGTAAAACTAATATAGGATTTTTGTAGATGCAACTCTATTATACTGTGTTCAAATATCACATCCAGGGGCTGGGGCTGGGGCTCAGTGGTAGAGCGCTTGCCTGGCATGTGAGGCACTAGGTTCAATTCTCACCACTACTAATAAATAAATAAGATAAAGGTCTGTCAACAACTAAAATAAATTTAAAAAAACCCACATCTAGTTCCTAAATTAAAAAAAAAAACCCACATCTAGTTCCTAAAGAACTAGAGAAGGAAACAAATTACATTTAAAAATATAACATTTATTCCATTATGTTGCTACAAAAGCATTTTTAATCAAATTTTACTATGATCCATATGTTTTCTGATAACATGTGTAGTTATTTTTCAAAACAAACACAGACATAGCAACCTACTTTCAATAATGATATTTATATATACATTTGAATAAGTAACAAGAATCCTTTCTTCTTTTCTTCCTATCTTAGTTAAATGGTAAGACACCAGATCATCTCACCTGAGTCCTCCTGGTCTTTTAGACCCCTGGATCTCAAGGGCCACTAAAAGCACTTGAGTCTTATAACCACCTACTTTATGTTTTCTGTTCCCTTCTGTCCCTGACCAGGATATGAGGGGATAGAAGGTGTACACTCAAGGATGACAGAACTCCTACAAGAGATTATGGATTATTAAGACTTTGCTGGTTAAGATTTGGAATCTGTATATGGGATTTCACCTGCTTTGAGAACTTAATGGCTGTTCAGGAATCTTGCCAACTTTGATTTTCCCAGACAATTCTTCCAGAAGTACTTAGAAATCTTAGTGTAATTCCTACAGATGTGCAGTGCTCTTTTTTTTTTTTTTTTGCCAAGAGAAGGAAGGTTAACTGTGTAAATGTTGAAGAAAAGTCAAGTAAGATGGACAGTTAGCATCCACTTGGGGTCCATTGGTCTGGCATCATGGAGGCAATGAATAACATTTGGGGAGCAGTTTCTATTTGTAGAGAGAAGCAAAGACTGATGAGGAGATGAAGAAGAATATAAACTGTGGCCCTGAGGGGTAGGAAAAAGACAGGAACATAGCTAGGGTATGCTTAGAATAAAGGATATTTTTGTTTTCTTTTTTTCTTTCCTTCTTTCTTTCCTTCCTTCCTTCCTTCCTTCCTTCCTTCCTTCCTTCCTTCCTTCCTTCCTTTCTTTCTTTCTTTCTTTCTTTCTTTCTTTCTTGGTATTGAAAGGGACTTGAACAGTTTAAATGAGAGGTAACGTTAAGAGTCAAGTACTACAGAAAGAACAGGTGAGACAGCTCGCCACGAACAAGGTGTATTTTTAATGATGAAATTTTCTCCTTTACAACAAAAATGGGGAAGAATATACACATATAAGTAAATTGGTATATCCTGTGGGAAAACATCAGCTATCACTAGTCTAATTGTTTCTTTTTATTCTGTGTGATAAGATGAGAGCTCCCTTGTGAACAGCAAGATAGAAGACAGGGGAAGGGGTAAGAGGTTTAGGGTAAAAGATAAGATTTGAAATAATGGTTGTAAAAAGTTGAAGAGTAACAGAATAGAGATTTGCTTAAGAGATCAGAGTCAAATATAGTCAATCCTCTAATAATTCTCTTTATAACCAGTATATTAGGCTTATTCTGCAAAGTACAGCAAAATCTGATATTTAACCAACTTTTAAAAAAGTTAAAAAAACATTAAGCTCTGTTCTATTTGAGTCAAAAAAGGGGGTTCTGGATACAAGCATATTACTAACACATGATTTACTTCATTCTTTTAAAAAATTTGTATTATCTTAAAATCAATTTTTTTATTGTTGATTTTTTCTTTAAGTAAAATGAGTTTGGGGATGTTTTATTCATTTATGTATCTATCTAACATAAAGCAATTATGGTACACATAACAGAATAGAATTTTCTGTTTTTTAAAAATATAAATATATAAATATAAATATAAATACATATATATTATATATATAATATATATAATATATATTTTATATATATATATATATATATTAGACTCAATTTTTCTGGTAATAACAACAAAAAATAATAAAGCTAACAACAAGCCCAATATTAATATTTTATTTTTTTGCCTTAACTTCAGTTTTTCTGGGTTCTTTCTTGTTTAATACAAGGCCTCACAGTAATATGGAAACTTGAGATTTTGTTAGGATTTGTTGAAATTATTTCTTTATTATTTTTTAATTTACTTAAAGTTTTGAAATTTGGTCATACTCTGTCTTCAGGTTATGCTGAGGGCATGGCATTGGTGTAATGTTATCTCTTCTTTTTTCTATATTGTTTTTGTAGATAATATTGGAAAACATGGTTCTAGGTGGCCACCATCATACTCAGTTACCCCAAAATCTGGTCACTCATTTCAAACATAACTATGTTAGAAAAATTAAATTTTGTTGGGCAGCTTGTTACAATTTAATTTTATTACAACATATAAATTTGGTTCAACAATTTACGTAAGAAATATAAAAATTTTAAAAGTCTTGTTACTCAACTTGAGTTAAACTTTATTTCCAGTTTATATTCCAAATAGGGTATAATGACACACACACACACACACACATACACACATATATTCACAAATAATAAGCCAGAAATCAGAGAAATAATTAATTTAACCTGAATCCTTTATTCTATCTATGTGTATTGTGGGTTGGGATTTTTTTACTCATGGTCAAGGATGTAAAGAGATGTTAAATGTGTGTGAGAGTTGGAGGTAAATCAGTTATCTATGTATCATGTGCTTCTGTTAGAAACAGAGTTCCTCATTGCATGACCCCATTAATCTAGAAATTGGAGCAGTGAGATCTTGTGTGACACTCCCCTGTTGGCTCAGTAAACACAGTAAAGATTGTCAGCCCATATGTGATACTCTTTCTCATGAACCTATAGTTTCTACAGATAGTGCTAAGAAGTGCGGGTGGCTTAAAATTCTGAGATTTTATAGACCCACACCAGGCACATCATTGGTCAGGAACATTGTTGTCAGAGATGGCTCTGAGTAAATTAATGCACAAAAGAAATAGATACAAGGATATACCTCCTGGTTTTGCATATCTGACATCCAAATACCCAGATTTTAAGCAGCATGTTCAGATAAATCTGAATGCAAGACTAAGTGTTAATTTTAAAGACCCTGAAGCAGTCAGAGCTCTAACTTGTACTCTCCTAAAGGAGGATTTTGGACTTTCTATTGATATCCCATTGGAGAGATTACTTCCCACAGATTTATTGAGACTCAACTATATTCATTGGGTGGAAGACCTGATTGATCATCAAGACTCTGACAAAAGTACTCTCCAAAGAGGAATTGACATAGGTATAGGGGTATCCTGCATCTATCCCTTACCTTACTTGGAGCAACCTTAAATGGCTGGCATTTCCTTGCTACAGAAGTATTTGATATGTATTTCAACTATGCAAAGAAAAATGTGGAACAGAGTAAATTATCTGATCTCATAAAAGTGGTAAAAGTGCCACAAGACACTCCTGATGGATGGTCTTAAAGAAAAATCTGAGATAATCTATAACTTTTGTATGTGCAGCACCCTCCCCACTCCTTTTTGCCAAACAATTAGAAGCCTAGGGAGTAAACTCTCGAAACCCTCAAAGACCTCCACCTAGTTCTGAAAATACAGGAGGTATCACAGAGCTTATGGCAGAAGGAGTTGAATTAGCGTTTGTTAAATGATCATCTATGACAGTTTACAGCTTTAAAAAAGGCGAAGGTGGTAGAGCTGTATGCTGGGAAAGAAATGTAGCCTGGCTCCACTGAAGGAAGAACTTCACATCCAAGGGGTTCCCAAAGTTACATTCACTGAGTTTTGTCAAGGTTTTGTCAATGAGATGGGCCTTAGCTTGGAGTTTTTATGATGATATCACAGTACCATTCCCATCACGTAAGCAAAGAAAATTAGAGAAGCCAAGAAAACCCATTACATTGTGGTGTTGGAGTCTGTGATGGAAGAATTATCCCTCAAAGAATCATCTTTGGGGTCTGAGACAGTGGAGGGCATAGTGGTTTTAACAATATAGAAAAAATTCTCACTGATTTAAAGGTCTAGCATAAATGAGTTCCCTGTGGAAAAGAGGGAGCTAGTCTTTCCCTGACAACCACGGAAAATTCCTGAATTCATTTAAGGCGAAAGAAAAGAAAGCGAGTAAGACAACTGAGGGAAGTGCCTCGAGCTCCTGAGGATGTCATACAGGCCTTGGAGGAGAGAAAAGCCATCCCCAGAGAATTGGGAAGTAGCCAGAATTTGGCCCCATGCCCCCAGGAAGGTACCCTGAGGGGTCTGATCTGCAGAGGGTGAGTCTGCCATTGTTGGGGGCCACTGCCCAAGAGGAAATCCCAGAACCCATGGAGGATGAAAGGAGTGAGGAAAGGGGAGGGGAGAGGTTATAGAGAGTTGTAAAGTCTTTTGCAATGAAGCCCAGGATCCAGAGGCTTCTGAGAAGTTTAGCAACCCAGGGGCTGAAAGGTAGGGTAAGTCCCTCCAAGGAGTAGCTTGATATTACCTATTTAAGTGTTTGATAAACATTAAGAAGGAAATGGATGATGCCTTAGTTGAAATGCAGTGGATTGGGGGACAGAACAGAGATTTGATGAACCAGCTTTGTACCTGTATACATAACCAGATTTTTAGGCTTTTTGCTAATTAACTCCAAACTTCTTGCAGTTCGAAGAGTGTCTACAGAGACTGGGGGTAGTGGCTCAGCTTACCATGTGGAAGGACCCGAGTTCTATCCCCAGTCCTCCTCTGACCCCCCTAAAAAAACAAAGAGAGAGAGAAAAAAAAATACTATTAAGCAGATTGTTTGGAGTAGCCTGTATGGTGGCAAGAGGAATTTCACCACTGGCCCATTAGTAGTAGTATTGTGTGAAATTATCTTAAAAAGCAGAAATCAATTAATTCATTTTAAAGTTATAGGGAATTATAGTACAGTGGTTCAGGAAGAAGAATTATGGTTATCAGCAAGAACAAAAACCTGTTTGTAAACTCAGGAGGGACATAAAGCTGACTCGAGCTGGTCATCTCAGCTTTGGACTGAATTTATGAGGTCAAAGATCTTTTTTGGTGTCTGGTCTGGGTCAGCACTTCCCAGAACATCATGGTCTCAAGTCCCCCAGTGTCTTCATAAGAGGAGACACTCTTGTCCTCCAAAGGAGAACAGAAAGGCCCCAGTGCCCACTTCGAGAGTCACCTTTAAGACTAAGCCTCAGACCCTGCGTACATGATTGGTTAATGTGCTTCAGTGCCCAGACATGAGCTGACCTGATGGTAGGTGGTGGAAGAGTTTGGAGGAGAAACCTTAGTAAGATCAGGAAGAAGGGCCCCTCTGCAGTATGCCTGGAAAATGGAACATTGCTGACTCCTGGCTATTTTGATGTTGCTTATTTCAGAAGCAGAATTAAGTGAACAAAACTCCTACATATGACTGAGACAACAAAATACACTCATAACCTGACTTCCAACCTGTTAGAAGTAACATTTTGTAGCCATTTTGCTGCTGTTTGATTTCTGTTAAACATATGAAGCTGAATGTGTTTTATTTTTAATATAAGGCAGAATTAAACTGTCAATACTGTTTGAATCCTGGGATTGGGGAAAATACTTTCACAGGTAAATGATGATCAAAATGTGAAAGAGAAAAAGGCACTATGTGCAGTCATAGCTTCAGAAAACCTCACCTATTGGCAGGTAATTTGTTGCTGATCAAGTGCTGCTTCTTGTGTCTTCCCTTATAATCCCTTCTGTGCATTGGAGCATTCTGATGATAGCACTGGAGCATTCTGGGGAAAAGCTAACTGTGTCATCAGAATAGGTTTCCAATTGAAATGCCAGGGTTCAGCAGGTACCTCTGGAAAGGATTCTTGGTTTTTGTTCTCTTCGTGTCTCAGTAAACCATCTCGGTGCTTGACTCTCAACAATTCGATTTTGCATCACTACCCTAGTATTCTGTTTAGAGTAAAATCTTTGAGTTAATACCAGAGCTCCTTGCCCATTCCAATGAAGATGGCTTAGTTAAGCCTCCCTGTTGAGAGGTGGCTATTAGGGCAGAAAGCCAGTGACTGTGGCATATTTTGGTGGCGGCTAGATTAGACCCTCTGTAAAGGCATAAAGGAAAGAAAATATTTTGTCTCACTTTGGCAGTAGAACTGGGGAAAGAAGTTGTTTTAAACCCAGGGCTCTTTGCATACTAGACAAATGTTAATACCACTGAATTCTATCCTGTGTCCTTTAGTTTTTTTGGTACAGGGTCTTGCCTCATTGCCCAGGCTGGCCTCAGACTTGTGATCCTCTTGCTTCAGCCTCTTGAATAGCTGGGACTACAGGTGTGCACCACTGTGCCCAGCTGGGAAAAGAGCATTTTAACCAATAACCAGTATTTGGAACCTAGTCTATGAACCTCCAGAGAATCCATAGGCCTCCTGGAAGTTCTGTTATGGCAAGACTTCAGTGAGATAAGAACTTGAGCATATGGGGGAGTGGGCTTTTCAACTTCCTTTTCTCTCCTTATTCTGCTGGAGTTTTCAATTTCCGGTCAGAAAATCTACCAGTGGACTCAAATGAAAAGGCTGAGACCTCAAATGTATAACTGATAAGCTTGTGTATGAGTTGCTGACGCATAGGATAGGCCTCTTTTAAAGACTCCTCCTTGTATATTGCTGATTTGTCCACTAAAAAGTCTGTGCTAGTTTACATTTCCATGAGTGCCTGCTGTTATCACACTTGATAGCACTAAGAGGCAGGGAGGAACTCACTCCTCATCTTCACCAGTTTCTGTAAGACTTTCAAGACTCTGCACTCCACACTGACAGCACTTCTTCAGGCTGGACTAGCCCAGACAGTCCAAGAAGAGGACCAGGCTACTACTACTCAACTTGCCATCTTGATGACCTTCAATAAGATACCTTCTCTTGGGAGGTCCTAAGCATCTATTAGCCATAAAACAAAACATTAGGACCAACTCTTTGGAGATAGCTGACCTTGGGATCATTCCCCAAACCTGCTAAGCTTTTTATTGAGACATCAAAAAGACTTCCCTTGTTGGGTATGGTGGAGCATGCTTATAATCCCAGCGGCTCAGGAGGCTAAGAAAGGAGGATCACAAGTTCAAGACCTATCTCAGAGGCTTTGCCAGACCCTGTCTCAAAATAAAAATGGAAAGAACTGGAGATATAGATATATCCAGGTAAAACACCCCTGGATTTAATCAATGTTGGCTAAATAAATAAATAATGAAAGCACAATATACTTTAATTTTTAATACACTATGTTGATTTTTTTTTCTCACAGCTACCTTGGAAATTGCTGAAGACTATCCATTATTTCAATCAATTTATAGAGTGATTGCCACAGATGAGGACTCTGCAAATGGTGATCAGCTGATGGTACGTGGCTTCCATTGTGTGAGATGCATATATTGCTTCAGCAGACAGAGCAATGCACTGGAGATGTTTCTTGGGAGTAGTTGATACAATTTGATAATTAAAGAGCATATAATGAAGTTAGAAATCACTAAAATGCAATTTTAGTGTTAATATTTGTGTTAATGTTGGAAATGGTATTTTTAGTTTCTTGAAATTTATATGAAAATGATAAAGTAACTTATCCTGGAGGTATGGGCTAAGAGGAAAACATCCATGGTGAGGGAAAACTAGCGCTTTGGTTTTTGAAAGCCAATCAGAATGGTTTTACTTTTCTATGTCAATAACACATGTGAAATATAAATTAATATTTATATGTATAGACACATACATACATGTTTCAGTATCCTAATTACTAAGTATTTAACCCAAAGAAACTTGCTTTTCTCATAAATGATTTATGGTTGTAATGTCTCTTAAAGAGTTGGCAAAATAAAAAGAACTCATAACCCATAAAGTTCTTATCTGGAGAGTTTAGTTGTGCACTGAACTGCAAAAGTCAGCACGCTGGCTCTGCAGCTGTTCTTTTTGAACACGTATTGAAGTAGTTTACTACTTCTAATTTAGTAACTCACAGTATGAAGTAATGAAAGCACAATATACAAATGGCAGTGGGACTGTCAGCTGGGACTGTCAGTGGGACTGTCAGCTGGCTGACTGGGCTGTTATGGATTTACCACTATTAGTGATAAGATCCAGGGGAAGTCACTTAATCTCTCCTGCCCTTGGATTCCACAATTGTAAGAGATTTTTTTCTCTCTTTCCCTAACCTTCAGTAATGTATTTGCTGTCAGTCAAAGTATTCAAAATCCCTGTGGAATGCTCCAAAAAATTATTTTGTTGTAGACTAGCTGATATAAAATTGTTAAGAAACATGAGATCCTTTCCATTAGATGATATATTTTCAAAAGATTAAAAAAATAACTTATAGTTCAGTTGAAAATAGTTATTTCTAGCTCTGCCATTTGCAGGAACATGAGAAGTACCAGAAGGTGATTGTTTTAAAATTTAGTGTTTTGAAAAATAATTATATTGTTAAGGATAGAATGCAAATTAAATTGAAAAGAAATACACAGAAGTAATTGAGCTTCTTTTTTATTGAATTTTTATCTCATTTGTAGCTAAAATTTACTATGTTAAATTAAGGAAAGATTTATCTGCCTCTCCCTCACCTCAAAGGTGGTGTCAAATAAATTGAAAGTAAAATGAAGAACATAAAATATATCACAAATTGCATATTCAAGTGTATGAATACTTGAAATTCATTTATACTCATAATTCTTGTTTCGTTTTGTAAAATTTAAAGTGATGAGTTTAATTATGTGTTATTCAATCAAAGGTGCATTAGTTTGAAAAATCAGAATTATGTATATTTTTAAAATTTTCTTAGAAAAATGTAGAGTGTTGGGCAGCTCTATTAAAAAGTAGCAGATGTTTCCGTTGTGCTTATAGGCTAAACAACTGAATTATTTTTTCAGTACTGTGGATTACAACTTATCAGTGATTCTGATACTAACTATATCATGAAGAAAAATTGAAATTAATTATATTTGCTATATTATTGTATGCTAATAATCTTCTATTTCCTTGGTATATTTTATTTTTCTAGTACACCATTGAGACACAGTTATCTGGACCAAAGGAAGGAGCAAATTCTTTTGGAATGGATCCTATAAGTGGTGTTGTTAGCTTGAAAGGTGGAGACCCCCTGGACTTTGAAGCTGGATATCATGTAATTAATATATTTATTTATTTTTCTATAGAGAGTGAAAGGGATTTTTAAAAATAATTTTGAATCCTTCATGAAAAACTAAGTACATTTTTATTTTAAAGAAGGGTAGTGTTTTCTGAGATTCACTTGAATTTTTACAGCTAACTAAAAGTCTAGATCTGAACCTTATTGTTAGCAAAACATACTGATTGTGTCTTGACCTTTTAGATTAAAATTTAAATCCTTTTGCATATCAAAGGAAATGGAGGAAACTTAAAATGGTCAAGTTTTCATATTGAAACTGACTATTCATACCCTGCCTCACTTAGAATATTAGCCAAGGTAGGACCAAGTATAAGCCTTATGATGAACTTGAGACTAACACGGTGGGAAAGAATATTTCTGGTAGTTCTATGAGAAACATAATGTAAAGAAAGCATTTTGAGGATGATTTTTTTTTTTGAGTGAAAAAGGATATGTAAGTAGGAACAGCTGATTGGAAAGAAACCAGCTAAATGGCTATTGAGATAGTCTCTCCACATTAAAATTAGGTGTGAAATTTGAGAAATAGAAGATGTTATTATCATTATCACCATTGTTATTATTATTGTAAAAACATTTCTGTTCTCAGAAATGCCTCCATATGTAATGATTCAATAAGGTGACAGAAGAAAAAGGGACAAAAGGCAAGATGCAAAACATTACAGTAAACATAGAGAATGTATTGCTGATTAGTTTTTTGGGAGAAGGAAGAGATAATATTTAAAGATGATCTCAACATTTTTGTCTGAAAGACATAAATGGAAGAAAGCAGATAAATTGTATTTAAAGATAATTTGGTTTTGTTGAATGTTGGAGTATAACGGAGAGGCCAATTTGACATAGCTTTTAAATAATTTGAGTACTAGGAATACAATATGAGATTAGAATGAGGTGGAAAAGAAATGGAGGTTATGCCTAAGAGCTATGTATTTATGTATTTTTTAGATGTATACTTCTAACCCTCCCCTACCTCAGTTCCACTGCTGCCTTTACTTCAGTCAATTTTCTGTTTAGTCCTTCTTCAACTTTCCACTATGTACCCTAATGAGACCTGAATTACCCACCCAAGAAACTGAAGTTTGGTACAATCACTGTAGGGTTTACCCAACAGAGTCTCGGACATTGTGGGCGGTTACTTAATGTTTGCTCAGGAAGGGCTCATACTGGAACTCTTAATGCCTCAGTGGTGTATTGTTTTTGTTTTCAAAGGGACAGCTGATGATCAGAATAAATTGCTAGGGACTGAGATGTATGATAGGCTGACATGAAATGTATTTGAGATCTGTTAAGCTTCTCAACTCTTCAGAAGTTATAGCAAGTCCTGGAACCCAGAGTAGCTCCTTGTCCTGTGTAGGGTTTACCATCAAATGCATTAGATTTGGGGTTTATTATTGAATCTAAAACTTGTTCATAGTTTTGGTTTAGTTGCTCCTATATTTAGACATATAGTCAAACTATACAGTCCTCTGAGTAAATTTAATGCCATATAAATTGCAGCTATTTTGAAATTTACTACTAACCTAACTAAGTAAGAGAGCCCTTATATTTATTTTAACTACCTGGAAGAAAAATAAAAAGCTATATCTAATTGGAGAGAAAAAGGACAACCTAACAGGAGACACACTGTAAAAATACATGTGTATTTCCAATTACCAAATAGTATATTACAAAGTTTCTAAAAACTCTTTTCCAGGTTTTCCAGCTTGCCCTGAGAGCAACAGATAAAACAGGTCTGTTCTGCCAAGGGACACTAATTATCAAGATTATAGACATAAATGACGAGAAGCCTCAATTTGAGTAAGCATATTTATTATTACTTTTACTAAATAACTAGAATTTAATGCTAGATAAAAGCAATACCAATATTACCAAATTGTCATCCCTGAACACATTTTTCATCTCTTTAGAGACATAATACATTAAATAACAGCTAAGGAAATAGAAAACGAAATTATTGAAAGTGGTTCAGAATGTCAATATGAGGAGTCACATTATGCTGAGGTATAAAGGAAGAACCACATTGGATTTGGTGATGAAGTACGTAGTGTGATAGTAGGAGCAAATGTGACTCCATTTTGTTTTATGACTTCGTCCTGTAAAACAACCATGCCAAGTAGAAGAGTCATGACTGGAGCAAGATGTTCTTTTCCTTTTGCTATAGAAACCTTTAAGAACACGGAACTACCTAATGGGGCATTGTTTCTGTAACTAGGGTAACCAGGCTCTGTTTCTGTAACTGGGGTGACTGGGCTAACTGTAACTGGTTAGGCTTCCCTCCACTTGACTGCACTGTCCTGCTTCTGTAACCTGGCTTGCTTGCATTGGCTAGACCCCCCGAATATCCCTTTTGCGGTTTTCAGGCTTATAAGGAGTGCCCTTGCAATTGTTCGGGGCTGATCAGGGGAACAGCTTTATGTTCTGGTCAGCCACCACCAGTGTGCTTCAATAAAGGCTTGATTCGATTATACATGAGTGGTCTGGAAGTCAGTTCATGAAACCCTGGGACAAAGCTTTAACTATAACAGTAGCATCACTCACTCACTTCCCTTTACTTAGACATTACATTCCTTTAAAGACTTCCTTGAAAAATCTCTCCAATCCCCAGAATCAGTCTTCCCTTTTCTGTAAACTTTCAGCAAACTTAGCATCTCACCAATTACATAGCATAGTAGGTATTTATAACTGTATTGCCTATTAGCAGTGAGATTTTTGAATGTTAGGAGACAAGGCTTAGTCAGGCTTAGTCATCTGTGCATAAACTAGCATAACATATGGTAGATTATCAATAAGTATTTGATGCCTTGAATGAAGGCAGAATGAGAAAAAGATGTAAGTTTCAAAAATGTCCTGGAATGATCAGGGACTTTAAGTATGACTCAAAAAGGTGTGCAATAAAGTTCCCAAAATCAGGGCTGGAGTTGTGGTTCAGTGGTAGTGTGCTTGCCTAGCATGCATGAGGCACTGGGTTCAATTTTCAGCACCACATAAATTAAAGACAATAAAGTCTATCAACAACTATTTAAAAAAAACAGAAAAAATTAGAAGTATTTAAAAAAAATAAAGTTCCCAAAATCATCTCCATGGTTGCTCTAATAAGTTGCAACTTTGGCTACCATTTCATCATACCAGATAATAAGATGAAAATGGCCATATTTATTACCTTATGTTCAACTGGCAACTATTCCATACGTTGGATATCTGGAATAACAGAATTATATAATTCCATTCTGCTTTTCATTTTTCATCTATTTTATGTCATGGTATCTTTGATGCCTGGCAAGGGACCAGAGACTATATTATTGAAAATTAATGCTTTTGCAGAAACTAAGTAACTTTGTGCCACAAATGAATTTTCTCGACATTTGGATAGCTCCGTGACACTTCAATTCTTGACAAGAGGAAGTAGTATTATCACAAATCTAAAACTTTCTTCAAAGTTTGTCACAACTTGCATTTATGTGTGTAAGAATTTGTAAATTTGTAAATCTCCAACTGTTTTTTTCAACTCTGTCTTTAACTTTCTTTAAGGCCATTTCCTCTGGATTCTATTAATGTGACTGAAAAGAAACCTGTAGGAGAAATTATAGCAAGAGTAAAAGCAACAGATCGAGATGAAGATAACAGCATCACTTATTCCTTTAAAACTCAGCAGGAAATGTTTGGTTTGGACCCTCGTGAGTTTTAGATACATTTCTTGGAGCCTACTTTGGTTAAACATTCATTATATATCTCTATACATTTATAGAACTTGGCCTGGTTCAACTACACTTTCAAAATTAAATGTGGAGAAGCACACATACCAAAAACATGGCATTTATAATTGCTATTTTCCTACTGGTTAAAATGGCATTCTTATGAAATAATGGGTGATATAAACTAATTTTTTTATAAGTGGCCATCATTTTTTTTAAAGAGAGAGAGGGAGAGATATTTTTTCAATATCCATTTTTCAGTTTTTGTTGGACACAACATCTTTTTTTTATTTGTATATGGTGCTGAGGATCGAACCCAGCGCCCTGCACATGCCAGGCGAGCGCGCTACCGCTTGAGCCACATCCCCAGCCCAGTGGCCATCAGTTTTTAGAGATAATTAGTACAAAGGCATCTGTGAAATCCTTGCAAACTATATGACACATAAGTCATAGTTATTATCTCAATTTTATTTGTAGAGATTGGGACTTTTCATGGATAATTTGATTAGCATATTTGGTTATGGATAGATTTCTATGTGGAGAAGATTCCGTTTCTGAAATTTTCTTATAGGCTGTTGAGATAACTGATTTTATTAGTAAAACATTCACTATATATCTCTATATAGTGGGTTCAAGCAGACAATCAGAAGTACCAGGGGTACACTGAGGGAGCTTCTTTAATACTCTCTGAAAGGCTGTTCTAACATAATGCTAGAACTTGAAGTTCACAAGGAAAGAAATCAGGAAGAGAAGACAAGTATAAAGTGTGGTAAGTTAAGGGTAGACTAGAACATAGAAGCATCTGATAGACCCTACAAGTAGGGACTGAGACCCACATTGGTTTTTATTGTCTCTGACCTGGGTGTTGTTGGTAGCTCATGAAAGCTGGGGCATTTCATCACAGGGCTGAGCACACATACCTGTTCAGCAAGTCAGAGAAACTGGAAGAACTACAGCAGGTCAGGTAGTTGCAGACTCAGCTAGCTGGTTTACACCAACAGTGATGAAGGGGACCAGCCAAAACATATGTAAGGAACGAAAGGGCTGATGCTATCCTCATCCTTCACATTGGCCAAGAAGCTCCCTTATGACCCACATGAGCCAAAACACACACAATAATTAGAATTGTGGAAAATAAAATTTGGCTTAGAAGAGTTGACATACTTTAGAATCATCATACTGATCAACCAACATTTGAGATCATTCATTTAAGTTCTTAGAGTTATTACCAATTTATGCATCTGTCTTTAAAATGCAAATGTCAGGCTGGGATTGTGGCTCAGGGGTAGAGTGCTCTCCTAGCACACGTGAGGCACTGGGTTCAATTCTCAGCACCACATAAAATAAATAAATAAAATAAAGGTATTGTGTCTACCTACA